>NC_140925.1:21563006-22763006 GCF_045865225.1 Trachurus japonicus
AGGATACAGTACTACACTCACAGTCAAATAACTTCTTGAATTTGTCATTGTAATATCTCTGATGCTACAACGCACAATGAAACAATGAATTATGAACTATAACTTTTTCATCAAAGCGATTAATTTTTCAAAAATAATACATCCACAGAACGTCTAGGGGTGCAGAATAAAAGTATACATTTTCCAGATTTTTTTTTAATAGTATAGAAATAATTGTTTGATACATTTTGACAGGTCCAAAATATATAAATATTTACATCTGGTTATGTTAGCAACGTCGGCATGAAATGATCTCTGCACAAACAGAAGTAGTATGTTGACGTCAGGTGAAGCAGAGCTGAGGGTGCCAGATAGCTCTGTAGAGAAAATGGCATCGGGCTAATGCTAATGCTAACTAACGGTCATCCGGTACTGTAATGGCTTCGTACACTATAACATATAAAACTGCATTTTCAAACAAGAACAATCTCCATCTTACCTACTCAGGAAGTTAAATTCATTCAATGTCAGTAAGAGGATTCAGTCCTTGTTTTACAAGTCTTTTATTGAAAGTATTCTGACATTTTCTTTTATCTGTTGGCACAACAGCTTGGGTGTTAAAGACAAAAATTGTCTGAATAAGATTGTAAAGGTGTGCTCCAAAATAATAGGGGTGCAGCAGGATGACTTGAGTTCCCTTTGGGATAAACGTGTGGCTAAAAAAGCAAAAGCAATTATTAATCAGCATGACCATATCTTGTCATCTGAATTTGTACTGATGCCCTCAGGGCGCCGTCTTAAAGCGCCACTACGGAAAACTAACCGTTACTCCAGATCATTCATCCCGTCTGCTATCAGACTCTTAAATCTAGACCCAAGCTTGTGGAAATAATAATTTTTTATCTTTTCTTTTGATTATTCATTTATTGATCTATTTTTGATTCTTGATTTTTAATTTTTTATTTATTTATTTTATTTTTTACACGCTGGAAGGCCAAACGGGAGACAAAGGTCATGTTTTGCTTCCACTGACATTGTAAATACAAACTAGCACCTGTGCATATGTATGAATGTGGATGAGTCTGTATTGTTGAGTTTGTATTGATGTGCTGTTGTGGATGAGCTTGTATTATTATTATTATTGTTCTTGGTGGACTGCCGAACAGAATTGCCCTCTGGGATTAATAAAGTTGATCAAATCAAATCAAATCAAACCATACCACCCCTGAAAACGCATATAACTGTATACCTGAAAAATCACATATACTGGGCATGAGCCAGAAAGTGTAAACAGGAAGCAGATTCTTCTCTGGACTCAGGACTTCTCTGCAGTTGAATTGTTGCAACAAAAAAAAGAGGGACAGCAATGATGAGGAATTGAATTCCTTGGGAGCTGCCAGCAAAGACGACAAGATCAGTATTATCATGATGTATTCACCACTGGTCGTCAAGGCCGATGAGAGCCAAACAGTTTCCAAATTGAAACAGGGTCAGGTGTAGACGCAGCATTTTAAAAGAAAAACATAGCAGTGTGGACGTGGCCTATGGGTGTAGCCTCATTACTGAGTCCAGTTGACTCATCAATTTTTCTCCTGATGGTTTCAGCATCAACGGACAAGTACTTGAAATTGTTATGATGGCTTCTTTAAAGTTGTATTAAGCCAATTATCTGTTTCTAATGGTTAGTGTGGGTATGTTGTCAGAACTACAGCAGAGAGCCAGACAAACAGCTGCTGTGAAACGGATCCACACGCAAAACACAAATAAACAATTCACTTTAATAAAATCGTAAAAATATTTTCTATTTATTTCTCTCCATCCCCCCTCCTTCAAACTCTCTCTCTCTCTCCGACACACACACACACACACATACACACAGAGAGGCACACAACCAGAGCCCTGCCCACTCTCCCTTGAGTGCAGGACACAGAAAACAATGACGGGATTCTCTGCTGTTCCTGCTTTATGAGGTATTCAAAGTGACGCCAGCTCAATTAGAGGCCTAAATGCCAAGACCCAGACTGGGGAGAGATGAACAGAGATTAAAAGAGAAACAGACAGAGAGAGGGACGATGAGGACACCAGGCAGAGGCTGGACGGAGGAGAGCTGAAGACAAGCAGGCCGGAATGAAGAAAGAGAAGCGACTGGATGAAGACGTAGGAACCAACCAGGACCATCACGGCCTCCTTGATCTGCACATACACAAACACACACACAAACACACAGTCCCCTGTGGTATTTCCATCATCAAATGTGATCAGCGCTATTATCCACGAGCCAACGTTCACTCAGCCGTGATAAAACACACACTCATGCACTGTGCCACACTTTTCCACAACTAAATACTGAAGCTTTCCACCACTACGACACACACACACACACACACACACACACACACACACACACACACACACACACACACAAAGTGAGCGCAGCGTGAGCAGCCTAGGTAGCAGAGAAAGATCTGACATGACTGGTTGAATTAAAAGGTCAAATAAATGAAATAAACATCAAAGTGAAGGAGCCTTCAGCAGTGCAGTGGCTGGGAGGCTGAGCTCTAGGGGGTTGTCTCTAAGGAAATGAGGAGCACCAGAATAATGTATTATTTATTTAAAGGGTAATTTCAGCTTATTACATCTTGGGTCTTGTTTTTTTATGGTTTCGTCTGCCATTTCTATTGGTAATAATAACAATAACATAAAAAGAACATTTTAAAAAGTAATGATATGGCTTTAAAACATACCTTATTTGGATGATTAAACAAACCAACCACTGTCTGACTGTTTGTTTGGTTGTAGCCATGTTGCTGTGTCCTTAAATCTCCTTCACTTTATTGAGTACAGGGGTGTTACAACGACATGATGGTCAAAACTATGACAACACAAGAAAATATTGTCCTTTTTACTGCAGTCATGTTGGAGAAGATGGAGGTCCCTTGAGGAGAATTTTCGCAAATTAGGTTTTAGGCCTGAATGTCTGTTACACTTAAGCCCTTGGCAAACATGTTCACATAATGCTGATTAAGCCAATCACCAGCAGGTAAATCTCACTCCAACACTGGCACACAGGCAGCAACCCTGCAACACCTGGTGAGATGAGGAGGGGAGTAACTATAGCAACGGAGTAGGCGGACACAGCAACTTGGAGCATGGCGGATTTGGCGGACACCGGCGTCCAAAGAGAAGCAACCGATGCTCCAGATTAAAAAGGAAGAAGGGGAGAAAAAAAAAAGCAATTCGTCACACAGAGGAAATATTACAGCCTACAGAGGAAAGTGATGGATGAGGATAAACACAGATTACCACTGGTTTGGCTTTTCCTCATTACAGCGTTTGTGCAACTGCTCTCACTGCCAGAAGGAGGAGACACCAGCTGCGCACCACTGGTTTTTAATGTTTCTGCTCGGATCTCCGAGCCTGGCGAAGCTTATGCTCACAAACACATTCAAGATGGCTACTGTAATGGCTGTTTTTATTAAATGTCACAGTGACATATACTGTAATGGATCACACTGGATTCCAGTTGATGGCATTCAGCGAGGAGTCTGGTGGGCCCTTTCTGTAACCCAACCTCGTACCCTGCAGATATTATCACCATTCCCTTCGCATTCACTGACAAATTTTTGTGGTTTGTGACGAAAATTCCCGTCGCTGTAGACTAAGTGTCCGTGTTCTTCATGGTTAGCCACTCTTTGAACTATCGTGACTTCCAACTTGGTATGCATGTAGTCCGCGTGGGAGACGAACACACACCGCCACTGTTGTGGTGTGCCCCCGCGCTCCCACCGACTCTGCCATCAACACCAGCGTGACAACCTAAAACACATGCTGAAACCAAAATAATCTCCTCTAATTGAGCACCAACAAAACAACACTGCGCCTCAGATCCTGTTCTGACAAGAAAAAAAAACTAACGTCAATATTTCTCCAACAACCCAAACTCGGGTGAGCGACCCCCTCTCCGCATCTCAATCTGCCTTAACAAAACAGCTCTTCGCTCACCGTGGTGCCAACCTTAATCACTTCCCTCAGCACCAGGTGGTTCTCATTGACTGGGGCCCGGCTCCTCCACTCAGCAGGACACTTCGCCAGAGGAAATTGGCTCGGCTACACGCATTTATTGCTCACCAGCTCTATCGAACGGAGTAGTGCGGGCCCTCCGACACGGGACTGGCCTTTGTTCAGGCCATAAGAGCCGCCCCGGGTTCGCTGTACGGAAACAGCTGCTGCCGCGCGCGCCGCACACCGTCCAGAGAAACAATTAGAAACACCCTTTTCCTATTACTCCCCACCATTAACCACCATTGTATGGAATTAGTAGCAGTCTGTGGAGTAAGTGGATTCTAATTCATGCCCCCTTTTCATGGGCCGCGGCTGCTGCAGTGGCTTTCCTTCGCTAATGAAGAGGATGAAAGAGAAGTGTTAATCAAACTGAGCATCTCATCGGAGGTAATAAGGAGCTGAGAAGAGACCTTGGAGTGGCTCCCTTGTGATATGTGAACATATGCACACATGAGTGTGTGTGTGTGTGTGTGTGTTTGTGTGTAAGGGGGAAGTGAATTTGTGTGTATCTGTTGTGCTATTCTGTTTCTGATTGTCAGTTAGACAAAAAATAAGGAAATAGTGTGTGTGTGTCTGGGGCTTGTTTCTAATTGCTTAGTCTCTGAGTGTAGGATGAACGCCCCTCTACGGGCCAATCCCTCTCTGCTAGCAGCCTTTCATCCCTCCCAGCCTCCCTCGTCTTGGACCACAGTGCTAACCAGCAGGGTCTGATTAGATTTAAATGTCAAGAGAGATAGGACAATACAGTTATCTTCCAAATTATGGCCCATTAAAGGGCCTAAGCAGTGTGCCTCCCTCCTCAACTAACTAATCACCAACCAGATTCATCATCTCACAGACTGGGGCATAATTTAGGGGGGGGGGGGGGTCGTGGCTGTGGTTTCCCTAGCTTCTCGATTTCGGTGGATGTGTGTGTGTGTGTCTGTGTATCGCACCATGTGCAAGGGCATCCAGGAGTGGCTATAATGTATGATCAGTGTGTGTGCATGCTGTGTGTGTGTCGCTCCGGAGGGAGCTGTTTCACCGCCACAGGCCAGTACCCCATTAAAGAGATAGCAGAGAGAGAGAGGGAGAGAGAGAGAGAGGAGGGTGGCTCCTCATTTAGACAGCAGGAGTGGCAGGCTGCTCCACCTGCTGCCAACCAACACACAGACACACAGTAGGACCAGGAACTGGGAGACCCCCCCTCTTCACCCCCTCCCCTTCCTATCTGCCTCCTTCTAATTCGACTGCTGTCCTCGGGGTGTCATAGGGAGCCACATGCCAAAATAATGGAGTCTCCCTCCCCTGCAGGTCTGTTATTCTACATCACTTTTTTTTCTTCTTCTTCTCCATCTCTTCTCCCACAATTCATCTTTCAATTTTACTTCCGTCTGCCCTCCATTTGTTCTTTTTTCTTTAATTCCTTCTTCCTCTATAGGGAGCCTTATTGCTGATGTAGCATGTATTACAGTTTTCTTCCCATGGTGGAGATGGGATGGGAGGCTGCCTTATGGAGGAATGAGGAAACTGGAAAGATAGGACTCATATCTCAAGGTGGTTTCCTTCATATCCTCATCTCCTGGCTGCTTCGCCTTTTTCCACATCTCCATTTCCTGCCCTGCCCTCCCTTCAGTATTCATCTTCTATCCTTCTTCTCCATGTTAGATCCTCTCTCCTTCATGCTGTTTTTCATACCGCCCCCTCCATTCTCCGCTGATTTACCTGATCTTTTGTCTGTTCTTTAATCTCCTCTTCTGCTACATCTCTCTTTTCCCCTCCTCTTATCTATCTATGCGACCCCCCCTCCCTCCCTACTCCTTCATCATGGAGCCACTTATATTGGGCTCTGACTTCATACCTCTGCTGGCGATTTATGCACAGGAGCCTGGGCGATGTGCATTAAGGCCCCTGCCGTACCGTAACGCATTATGGATCACACTATATATAGCTGCCGCCGTTCTGTAAAAGCTTTTCATTACAAAGAGACATCGTTCGATCAATATAAGACCCACGCTAAATCTAATTACCAAAACGTCCTGCACTACAAAATGTCTATGTATCTGGAAGGTTAGGGAAGTACAGGCTTCCAGTGTTCTGACCAAAGAGGCTTTCAAGAGCATGTTTACAAAAATAAATAGCCCATTTGAAGTACAAGGCATAAGAGCTAATTGAGACGTGGGGAGCATGAGATGGAAATAATGTAGAGCTCGATGAGGAGGAGTGGCACTCGTATGACAGAGGAAAGAACATACCACAGAGTTACACACTGGGTAATGTGCAAACACTGAGGCATATTGTTCTGCTCTGATCTACTTAATGCACACACACACACACACACACACACACACACACACACACATGAATGTACAGTAGATGCACAAACATATGTTATGTTGCCACTGGGCCCCAGCTGCAGCACCATGGGAGCCACTGGTCTGAGGCAGGCACACAGCAGACCTTGATATGAGCTGCTGCTGTAGGAGGAACGGAGGGAAAAACTGGAAAGAAAAAGGGGGAGTAAAAAGGACAGAAAGAGAGAGAGACAGAGAGAGAGAGAGAGAGAGCATAGGAGGAGCCAAGGGTGTCATTTCTCTCTCTGTCAGCTCCCTGCCTCCCCCATCCTCTCTCCCTCCCCCCATCACCCCCTGAGATGTGGATGCTTCGTGGGGACAATTACCGACTGACACTTCATCATGGGCTGCGCGACAGGCGCTGACGGCCCTCGTCCAAACAAATGATGCTGGGGTCGAGGTTGCGGGCCTGCCTTCGAGTCTGCCTGCCTGTAGCCCCGCCGCATGGCCCTGCACTGCATTAGCAAGCCACACACACACACACACACACACTCAAACACACTCAGTCACAGGAAAAAAAACTCCCAACCAACCACCTCCTTCCTTAAAGAAAAACACATTTATCAGCAGTGGGGGGAGAAGGTGGGTAAAGGGGCAGGGGGGTTTCGATAGAACGATGGAGGGTGGGTGGGGGTGCTACAGTACTGTCAAACCCCATCCCCCTTAGGTAAAGAGAGAGCTCTTCATTTTTGTGAAGCGACTAGAACACACACACACACACACACACACACACACATGATACACAAAAACACTTCTCAACCCTCCACACATACAACTAATCAGATAATGGGGTTAAACAGCAGCTTAAAAAGGCCAACGAGGCAAAAAAGTGAGCAATCAGCACAGTGACACCACCATGCATCAATTAACCCAGTGTGTTTCTGGAGCAAAGATAACACCATGACCCCCCCCCCACCCCACCCCACCTTTACATTCATGAGCAAAACCATCATCTCACTCCTTCGCCTTGGGTTGACTGCAGCTAAGTTTAGATTGAAAAAGTAGGTCAATTGTTAATAGTCAAAAAAGGGGGGAGCAGCATATAGATTTGAGTAGAAGTAGAAGCCATGAAAAAAAAAAAATGGATATGGAGGACCCGCTGGTGGCAGTCCCTCAGCTGTGAGCCTGAACCTGCAGATGAATAAATGCTGCCTGTGATCTCAGCCCAGGGAGGCCGACGAACAACAATAGAGACAGACATCAAACGCCTGACTAACGCTTAAAACAACACTTGGCAAAAAGCTCGCCAGTCTCTGAACAGTCTCATCAGAGTGCGTGCACCACGGAGAAGAGGAGAGGGAAAGACGGGAGAAGAGAAGAAAAGAAGAGACCGAGACAGCATAAACAATGAAACATTTATCAAAGCCGGGAGTATACGGCATCTTCCGCGCTGCGCGGGCAGACTGCTAATGCAGGTGGCATTGTTGTTTTGCGGCGTGGAGCTGCCACTGCTGGCAGACGGTGAGCTACTGCTGCAGGTTTGTAGAAAAAAAAACTTGCAAACAACCTGTTCCCTGTTGGCACTATGGGCTCCACGGATGCCCTCTGCTATCCCCGAGGTACTCAGTTAGCATTTCTCTCCTTTCTCATTGTTATGCGATTTTCTGTCTGTCTGCATTTATTATCACATTCTTTTCATTCATACACCCGATGTTTCCCCTATTGGCAGTCCCCCTTGATAAATGTGTTTATGGCATCCCTCACGTCTACAAATGCCTGCACAAGCCGCTGTCTGAGATAAATAAAGGGAGAGCTGGGGAGGGAGGGGGTAAAAATGAAGGGCAGGAGAGAAAAAATACAGAGCAGGAGCCATATGTCATGTTGGAAAGGCCCTTGAGAACGCTTTCAATCTTTCCGTCAATATTCGGTGTGCAAGCCTGTATATGCCATCATTAAAAAGGGGACGTTTCGCTGTTTATTTATCATAAGGACGCGCGGCTGACAGCTTCCTGTAAACAAGTCGTGTGTTTATATATGTGCGGGAGCATGTGTGTGTCGCCGCAGCGCTCATAACACACACACTTTCCCGAATGCAGGGTCTCTCTGTCCTTTATCTATGAAAATAGATGGCTGCGTAGCTCGATAATGCGCGGGGAACAAGTGATGGAGTTGGCTGGTGCGCTTTTCTGATAATGGCTGAGACTGAGGTTGTTTAACATGGGGAGGAAAATGCTTTTTCAATGATGGTAAAGAGAAAAGTGGAGAGGAGACTGAGTGGGAAAAAATTAGGCGGTGTTCAGTTTTTCAAGATGTTCTCCAGAGTGAAGTGATCAGCCCGCTCGCAGATAAGCTAAAACTAAACAGCAGCTGGCTCCAGTCAAGCAATGAGTCAGTCGATAGCACATAACTTATCAGAGAAAATGAATCTCTGGTATTCATAAGGAGTAAAAGCAAAAAAAAAAAAAAACAGATCCCTCTTACTACTTATTTTATCTGCATTTTGGAATATCTCTACAAAGAGACACTTCCACGTTGTGGTGGATGTTTGTGCTTGTCAGGGTGGTCAAGTGAGAGCAGGTAACGTGCGTACGTGTGTGTGTGTGTGTGTGTGTGTGTGTGTGTGTGTGTGTGTGTGTGTGTGTGTGTGTATCCATGCCGGCTGAGACCCACAGAGAAAGACAAATGGCTGGAGTGGCGGGGTGGAGGGTGGCGGTGGTGGGGGGCGCTTGACATTTCGGTTTCATGTGGTAATGGACGTTGGCCTGTCGGGGTCAGGCCTGCCAGCGAGGCAGCAGAGGGGCCCATTCCTGTGCGTGGCCCCATCCCTGTAACTAGACACTAGCAAAACAGTGGTGGACACACACACACACACACACACACACACACACACACACACACACACACACACACACACACACACACACACACACACACACACACACACACACACACACACACACACACACACACACACACACACACACACACACACACACGCATAATCGCTCACTCAGTCAGTAGAGAGGAAGACAGAGGGGCATCAGACATCCCACAGGTTGGACCACATAGGAGGGGTGTCATCACAGAGAAGAGACAGATGTGTCTGGTATGTGGGTTTGAGTATCAGGATCAGCAGGTACTGGCTAAATTATATCCAGGCCATGTGTGTGTGTGTGTGTGTGTGTGTGTGTGCATGTATTTCTGACACTCCCGTTTACATTTTCCATATCTGTGCATGTGAACATTGGTCTGTACAACCGTAGCAGCAGCTTGACTATAGGAGAGGTGAAGCAGAACAGTGGTAGCTGCTGTTGTTAAGAGAGTGGCCTGTGTTCACCCACCACTCAGCAACAGGAGGCTACTTTATATACTGTTTGTGACAGCTTTGTGGTAATAATGGAGCCTGGGCCTCTGCTAGTGCAAGTGGCATGCTCAGTCAAGTGAGACTTTGCCTAAGAGAATGCACAGACACACACACACACACACACACATATACACACAAACACCAGGCAGCCTCCTTCACGCCTAATGAGACCACTGGGAGAGTGGAGAGCAGGAGGCAGGGAGAGGGAGATGAGTAGAGAGAGAGAGAGAGAGGAGAGAAAGGATGGGGAAATACAGGAATAGCAAGGGAACAACTGTAGCGGGAGGGGAGCGGGAGAAAGACAAACACACACACACACACACAAAGAGAGAGAGAGAGAGAGGGGCAAGGAGACCAACCACACCAACTTTCAAGGTTTGGGATTGGAGAAAGGGGAGGGAGGATGGAGGGGAGAGGAGAGGGAAGGAGTGATGACCTGGATTGCTGCCAAAAAACCAAGAGGAAGATGGGGGGGGGGGGGGGGGGGTTTCAGAGGAGAAGAGGAATGAGGGTGAGAGAAAAAAAAAAGAGAGAGAGAGTTGAGGTACACCTCCAGGCTTAGCAGTGGTTGGTTATGCAATGTACACAACACAGGAGTGCAGGGGGGAGGGGGGGATCAAAGACATGGGGTGCATACATAACTAAATCTGACAGCGTAGTGCAACAAGAGACGATGAGCAGGGAGGGAGGAAAAAAGACAAAAAACATTGAAATATAGAGAGAACAGACACTCCCTCGGGATGGAGAGAGGGAGAGAGAAAGAGAGAAAGAGTACATTGGGTACTGGGTACACATCAGGTTTGAGATACAATTCAGGAGGAGAGGAGGAGAGGAGGAGAGGAGGAGAGGAGGAGAGGAGGAGGAGAGGAGGAGAGGGGTAATGACAGAGAAAAACAACAAGCTAACAAAAAACAAAGATAAAAATATATGTGCCAAAGCTGCTGTACCACCGCCTCCGGCTCGGGATCATCATCTGCTCATCCAGGCAGGTGCATATTACAGGTGGGGGGTGGGGGGGTGGGGGTGGGGGGCACCGGGGCGGTGGGGGTAAGTGAGTAAATAACTCATAGTCCAAAATGGGAAAAGGCTTAAACGTCCGATGACAAGGAACACGGACAGACAGGCGCAGCTGAGCCTTTGGTTTTGCTTCAAGGGAAAGTGGGGCATGAATTATTAACAGGCGCTCAGTCTAATAAAGTGAAGATGAGACTCTCAGCTCCGCTCTCATCAGAGGAGACAACCGCACTTGTTTGGACTACGCTGCTCAGGCCCCACAGCAGGTTACACTGTCAACAAGAGACACGTCACCTATACCGCTGCTCCAGATAGCAGTCTGGGTATCCAGGAAAAATGCACAGTGCAGGAGCTGTGTGTTGGATTTCTGCAACAGTCTTTTCCCCCGCTGCATGTCCAGCAATGTTTAATGACAATATCAAAGTTAAAAAAAAGAGAACTAAACAAATGTCCTATCAACCAGTTCCTTATCTCAATGCAAGCTCTCTGCGTAGAGCGGGAGCGTGAGAAACTTATTTTCAATGTTTTTTTATCTGATGTGAGTATTGCACCCAGGAAGGAAACTTAAGCAAGAACGATGGTACAACCCAGGGTTGGAAAATGTAAAGTTCAGAAATGCACTTCTGCTACTGGACTGCGATGAGGCCCCGGAGGAAGACCCCACCCATCTCGGTCCCCGCTCACAGCCAGCTCCACTCACCCCTCCTGTTGCCAACACTCCCCAGAGCTTTTTCTCATCAGCCTTGAGCAATCATGCCAATCTGTGTCAAACATTCAGGGATTTGGACTCAGACGGTGCTCCTGTATTGTTTTCTCCT
Organism: Trachurus japonicus; assembly: GCF_045865225.1. NCBI lineage: Eukaryota > Metazoa > Chordata > Actinopteri > Carangiformes > Carangidae > Trachurus > Trachurus japonicus. The sequence goes on from NC_140925.1 coordinate 21,574,517, forward strand.
CTAACTCAGGAGCAGCATGTGAATATTGCCATTTAGATGAGCAGGATATGCATGCTGTGCACTAAACACCAGTTCAACCAGTGCTGGGACTCCTCACTGTACAAACCCAGACCAGTGATGGGACACAGGATGGAGACGATGGAGGATTTTTTTCTTCTTCTGCCAGTATTGCAATATAGCTCCAGGGCTACAGTTACTGCTTGGCTGCCCTATGCCTGCCTCCTCTTCCGGCTGTCCACATGCCACTGCTAATCCCTCATAGACCCAGAGGAAGGCTTTGGGATCATCCCATGTGCGAGCTGGGAAAGACAGAGAGCTGCCAGGCACATATTGTCTGGGTGAGACGCAGCGGATGACTGCAACAGACTCGTCTTTAGAGCTCCATCCTCCCTCTGGGTGTGCACAAATTCTTTTGCGAAAAGTGCTGGTGGTGTTGCTGTTGGATGGTGACCTTGCTGACCAGCTAGACTCTTCCTGGAGGTCTCTGCCTCAAAACCGACACTCAATCCCTGCTTGCTTTGGCCCACGTATTGCAGGTTGGGTGGTGGCACTGTTCTTTTAAGCAGAAAGGAGGCCACTCACATCCGAGTGGAAAATCTGATGGTGATATTTGAAAGAGCCAATAGACAAAAAAACATGAGATCAGCCAGCCAGTGCCCTCCCTGTAATACCTCTTATTTTTGTTTTTGACACTGATGGTGCATCATATAATGCCCGTTTCAACCATAATTATGAGCAGACAAGTGAGAAACAAACTGTTCAAAGAAGTCTAACATCATATTGTGGTATTATTGGCAGATGGTCGTTTTTGCTTATCAATTTCACTTTCACATGTTCCTCTTACGTCTTGCAAATATAATTTGTCATCTACGGCGTTTCTGTAGTGACACAACACTACGGTGCAATGCAAAACAATGTTGTGACACATTTTACATTTGTCCAAAAAAAAATTCCTTTTCTCACGATGTGAATGACTCTTTCCTATGCACTTGCATCTAACCTTCTGGATGTGCAAATACTTTTCTGTTAGATAATAATAACAATTCATATAATTGCAGCCCCTTCAATGTGCATATGGCACTTGGCCATAATGTAATTTCTATTACACTGCAATTAATTGTGCAGCTCTAATCCAATGTAACTAATTCAATCAATATAGCAAATTTAATAGTGAAGTTAGACACTGTTTAAATCTGTTTGTTTCATAAATCAGAAATAGTACATTCGTAATTTAGCAACAAAAAAAAAATCAAAACCAACATTTGGAACCTCTCAACCATTTTAATCATTCTCGTGTATATTAAGTTGGCTTATGTGTTTATGAGCGGCCCCCTTCAAAATACTACCTTGCATTTAACTCAATCTGATTAACATTAGCCAACGCTCACTCATACCAAAGGTGGCGCTATAGACGACATAAGCGCCTGACACTGAGTCTCCTGATGCGGTCTCATCAGTCACGACAACCAGACTGTGATGAATGCAAAGTGTAGAGTCGACTAAAGGTAACACCGCCAATTAGTTTAATCACTCGGAACGCAATCACATTTCAGAAAATGACGCGTACGTGGCTCAGGAAAGGAGAGACAGATAGGCGCCAAAGAAATCACTTATTAATCAAAATCAAGGGCTAATATCGACTTCAGTCATATCTTCCAGTCCTCGCATTGCACGAACACTTTCGGTGCCAAATAATAAAGTTTTCCTGCAACGGACACTTAACAAACTGCTGCTACGACAAAAGCTTTTAGTTTGTTAGTTGCAACGTCTCAGAAGGATGAGTTATACACTCATGAACACACCACAGCCCCTCAGGTTGTAGAAATGTTCAAAGCGACAATTCACCATTAACCGTCTCTTCTCATATGTCACATCCACCACTCTGTCTATATGGGCTTATAGTTACATGAAGACGCTCGCCTGTGAATTGAAGGAGAGTGTAGTTGCTGGTTCAGTAATTGTTATTAGCCAATATACCTTATGGGTAATAATTCCAGAGGAGACATGTTTACCTTAGGCAGCAGGCGCAGCCAATTAGAGTGTGTCAGCGCTGCATACAAACACAAATGCACCCACGTTCGCAAACACGGAATTGCACGGCGATAAAGTATGACATGAGTGTCGAGCCCTGCCATTATGGAGACAATGGACAATAAAGCTCTCAGTTGAGTCACAGCAATAATATGCTCCTTTATCTTTCAATAAGGCAGTTCTCTTCCACAGGAACTGTCAGAGGAGCCTGCAGGCGAGTGACAATACTCACGTGCTGATATGTCTTCCTTGAAACATTAAAATCAGTAAATATGTGCAACTCCAGCACTGTGAGAGGTGAAACTGAGCCAGAGCCTGAGACTTTAATGAACGCATAGAGGAGAGCACGGTGCAACTGCATTTTAGTTACCCACAAATGTTGTAAAAAGCCACACCCTGAGCATGTTATACACTACTCCATCGTCCCTCCTCTTTTTCCTTTTGCTGCACATTTTCCAGCGCAGGAAGGAGCCTATAGTATATCACTGTATATAATACATCAGCGACTATTGCCGTTAATTTCTTCCCCCTTCCCCATTCCATCTCTCTCTCTTTCGCTCCTTCCCTCTCTCTCCTCAGGGGTCCCCAGTGGCTGTCCAGAGCACATGTGTTTTGGTTTACCTAGAGTGGAGTCCTATCTGAGCGCGGGCTGAGAGCAGACTGTGGGCTTTGTCTATGGCACCATTAATCAACTGTCCTTTAACAAAAACAGAAAACCAGATGAGAGACAAAGGGAAGAGACATGGGGGGTGGGCCCTTATTTAGGTAGGGGGGGGGGAAGCCAAAGAGGGGAAGAATGAAGGAAGAGAGGAGAGAGACAGAGAGGGAGAGAAAGAAGGGGGGATGCTTGACCCAGATCCAGGCCTTCAATAAATCAAGCAGCAACAATAACAAGCAAAGTTTTCATGTGGCTTGACTGATTAATCAGGCTTTTTTTTTTTGACATGGGAAGCAAGGGAGTCTTTTCTTCTTTTTCTGTCTTGTCTCTCTAGTGGGAGCTGTGTGGAGTGGCTGTGTGTGAGTCTTTTTTTTAATGTCGGGCGTTTATGTCTTTATGCTGCGAGGTTTGAGACGGGGAGGCCTGATGGTTCATTGTTTAATGAGAGCGAAGCCTTCGTTTTATGGTGCAACAGGACGATTTCACCGAAGGTCTCCTGCTACATTAACGGGGTACAGGAAGGTTGTCGGCGAGGTACAGGGACATTCCTACACACATACATGCACGCAAAAAGGTGTAGATAAAGGCGCAGGCATGCAGACATGGGTTTCTTTTCTAAAAAGATAAACAAGCACTGTTTTACACACATGCACACACACACACACACACACACACACACACACACACACACACTAGCTACACAGCGAGCAGCAGCCACAGGATGTGAAGCAGCCCTGTGAGACTCTTTGTGAGGTGCCGATCGATGGGCATTGAGTGTGGACAAGGAGGCCTCAGGATCGATAAGGGGCCATTACAGAGATGTGCCTACTGGGACCTGGGAGAGGAGGTGTAGGTGTGTGGGGGGGGGGGGGGGGCGGAGATGCATCTGGGCCCTTGATGCCGTCTTCTTTACCTCATCGGTGGGAGGGTGAGTGCCGAGGACACACGTAACACGCGGCAGAGACGCGGACATGTTGGTGCATTAGGAAGATCCTTCCACACTGAGTTAAATGGAGAACATTACGTGCTGCACACGCTCGTGTTCGTTCGCGCACACACACACGCGCACACACAGCAGCTAATAGCGTCCCAGGAGACCTGCTGCCACACCAGGAGTGCTCATCCTCGTCTGCTTCCTCCTCTCAATCGTCCTTTTCCAGTGTCCTCGTCTGCAGTCTTCCTGTGGGGGTAGATTCTTTCTGTCTCCCTAACTCACTTTTGGTGCCATCTTCTCCTCTACGCCCCCACCCCCTTTTTTTTTGCCTTCTCTCCTGTGCATTGCAGTGTCACCAGAGCTGCCTGTGCTGTGCTCTATCAGTGGAACAGCTTGATCCTAAGGCTTTCTGTCACCCCCCTTCTCCTCCCTCCACCTCTCTGCTGCTGCTGCTGCTGCTTGCAGAGAGAGCACTGGCTGTTCTATTCTCCCTCTCTCTCTCTCTCTCTCTCTCTCTCTCACACACACACACACACACACACACACACACACAGAGTTGGGGAAACGACAGCATTGTTACTTCCACAAAATGTCTGGCAGTGACATAATCCCCCCCACCACTTCCTGTTTTACATGTTCTTAAGGCGTTTGCAATTATTTTGCATAAAGGTTTACTCATGGTCCAATTCAATTACATCGCTGAGATGACTTATGGGAAAGCACTCAGAGTGATGTAGGTGTAATGTATTTAGATTGGCTGGGTTACACAAATGTGTTGAGTTCACTTTGAGAAGAAAATCATTTAGGGATGTGTTTACTCCCTAAACGCTCCATCAATGATATCCATAAGCAAAAAATTCATTCTCCGATTTCTAAACATAGAAGTGCACACAGATGAGCGAGACAAGCATCCGACTGTGAGCTGGCTCTTGCCTCCATCACCATCCCAGAAAAAAACAAGAAGTTCACTATTCAGATCTAATCCTCCTATAGTCAGAACTGGAGGAGGAGAAGGGTCTCTTCCTCTTACTCACCATCGTCCCTCTCTTCTGCCGCCCATCTCCACCAGCACTAGTCATTAAACCATTAAACCACGGTTGCGTCGAGATGATGTTGTGGAGACTAAGGAGCTATTAAAAGTCAGGCAAATGTCTTTACCAGCGCTTATGAAATTGCGCCGAGGTGCCATGTCGGCTCATGCGAGCGCTGTCCAAGAAACCCTTCAGTGGCTGATCAAAAAGAAAGAGCACGCACACACATACACACATGCACGACGACACACTACACAGTTTCTGGGCTCAGCCAGCAGTCCCCATTGGTTTGGAAGGCCATAGCGGGCTATAACAACTACAGGCTGGCCGGCCTGTTAGTAGTGGGCCCTCTGTTTCAGCAATCTGGGTTCTCTTTGCCTTTGGACAGGGACCAGGTCCGACTGCACAATACACTACTGTGTTTGCAGAGGGAGAGAGAGAGGGAGAGAGAGAAGGAAAGAGAAAACTAGAGGCGTGTGAGTCTGCACACACACACATGTGGATAAATAAGTATGTGTGTGTAAGCATGTACAGTATGTTTTGGTTGTGGGAATAGTGCATATGTATTACGACTGCTGGGCCCACCACACCCTCCTCCCTCCCATCTCCCCAAACCTCCATTGTTACATCGTCATTGCTACAGTTTTTTTCTTTCTTTCTTTTTTTTTTTTTTTTTGCTACCTCAGCACAAACAAGCATTTTGGGACCCCTGGCAGCAGTTTCCCTCCCCCAGGCAGCGACTTGAGTGTTGTTGTTGGAAACCTCCGAGAGGTCAGTGCAGCAGGAGTAACACACATCACTGTCAGTCTGCGACAATGCAGTGGAAAGCGAACGTTGTCGGCCCTGCATGCGCGGCTGTGGCGGCTACAGGGGGAAAACAGGCGGGAGACACGGACCGCGCCTGTGCCCCCTTTTAAAGAGCACAGGCGGCACCTGTCCCTTTAAGATCTATTTCTCACAGCTTGCGGCTGCTGAGCCTGAGCGGGGGCTATAGCCTGAGCCAGGCTGCGCTGCGCTGTGCATGTATGGTAACAGGGGGGAACCGCGCCGCCCAGCCTGCCAGCCCACCGCAGGGAATTTGTTTATGTTTCCTCGCTGCCAAGTTCCTGTCAGGAGGCGCCCCAAAGAGGAACTGCAGACTACTCAGTACTGTTAGCTACGCCCTCCTCGCATACAGCGGCTGGGGCTTTCTTGCATACTGTATCGGGTGGTGCGCTTTGTAGCAACACTCAAATCCAGGGAGGTCTCTTCATCAATTTCAGCACTCACACACACACACACTTTGTACTTGAAGCACCCACTCTGCTGTTCCAAAACCAGCTTCGGGAGCAATGAGCAAGTTCTAACAGAAAGCTTAATTTATGACCCCAAAATAGATTAACACCAATTTACCCAAAACACAGAACATAAAACAGCACAAAGGCATAGTTGCATTAAAGCAACATTTTACGAGTGGCACTTTGTTATGCTGTGGATTATGGGTATTGTAAAAACTGAGCACCACCACATAAAAACACACTAAACAGGACTGGTAAACCCATGGGCATCAAGTCAAGCACAAGAGCTGATTCTAAATTATTCTCCCGCTGATGCAAAAAACAACAACGGATTCTGACTCCCACTAACACACACACAAACATTTCCTTGAATCATGACAAAAATACGATCCGTCGCTGCCAGTGAAACAATGACTGCATCGCCGCTGCGCAGTAATACAATGCTTCAGCCTGGCATGTATGGTGCATGTCTTTTCTTGCGTCAGCCGCTGCACATGAGCAGCTCCTCTGTCATCCAAGGTCAGCAAGTGCATTAGTATCTTTCTCGAATGCTTCGGCTACCCGGAAGTGTGTCACTGCGCAGAAAGGAAGGACAGGACAAAGGACGTGAGACGTTTGTCCTCATACCACACTCGCGTGATGTCCAGTCAGTGTGTGTGTGTGTGTGGGAAATAGAGTGATGTACATACTATGTGTGAGAGAGTGGAGGAAGGAAAGGTCAAACGAGGCCAAACAAAGGGGCGTGGGACCCAGGATGGCGAGACAGAGGAAAGAGATGGAGAGAAAAAGGGGGAAGAACAAAAGATGGAAGCATGGATGGAAAGAAGTTGGCTGAGGCTTGCGAGGAGGTGGGAGGGGGGGCGGGGGGGCGGGTGGGTGAAAGCAAAAACAGGAAGCAATTTATGTCAGTTTAGATGGACAGCGCCCACTCCCTGTCACGTGCTGGCACATTTCCCCGCTCTTTGACTGCACGGTCCGAAAGTCCACACTGACGCACGCAAACGAAAGGTAAACCAGCGGCTGAGCGGTGGATGGAGTGCGTGGGGGAGAGGCATCATTTGTTTGAATGAGATTTGTACAGTTGTGTCAAACTTCTCCATTTTTTTTCCACTGTGGGCGGTGTGTTCTCTCACAACCAAAAAACTTAAAATCAATTGAGCATCAGCACTTGCGGAACACTTCTGCTATTCTGCTGATGGTGAGGAAGTAAGGTGCCACACAAGGTCTTGGGATTCAAGTGCCTCACAATGAATGAGCTCAGCAGCACGAATACCAACTGAGCTTGAAGTGGTTTATTCAGCCATAGCTGCCCTGATTTGGAGGTTTGTGTAAATCTGACAAATCAAAACAGTTAATCACGATGTGAGTGATGAAAAGACCCCATGTGCAACACAATCACATCAAACACAGTCAAATGAATGAAGTGAGTAATGAAACAACACAAATGCCTAAAGGGAAATAAACCACACAAGGAGGGCGGTTTAAATCTACAATAAAAATATGAAAGCTGCTGTAGCAAAGGTGTCTGAGGGGAATTATTCGACTCTATCCGGTCTTAAAGAAGAATAAGAAGCGCCATTACCCCCGGAACCACTGTGCTAAACAACACATTTCAACCCTTAAGTTTCCATGTGTGGAGTGGAGTTAGAGAAAAACACAACACAGAAAAAGTAAAAAAACACAGGAGTCCCATTCTAGGCAGAGGGAGAGGCAGCGGGCTCGGCAGCCACCGCCGACCTACCGCACACTGAGTGTGAATCATTAAAGGCATGTGTTCCACATCAACTGCCGGGGCCGCTTCCCAACCCACTTATGAGACGGGATCTAAATTATGACGGGAAGGGGGGGGTTAAATACCACTTTGCTCAGAGATGAAAACCCAGAAACCTGCTAACTCAGAGACAGAGAGTGAGAGAAAAGCGAAAACGACCGCATGCGAGTACTGCACGTACCTTCCGCCAGTTCACAAAATAAAAACAACAATGAGTAAATGAAGCAGCTAATGGAATAACTGCACCATTTCCAAAAAGTGTGATATTTCAGCATGAACAACTGAAGTGAGTAAAATTTTATGCCCTCTAAACAACTGAGGGGAAAGCCAGGCTAAATCAAAAGCTGCACTATTTTAATTCCAACATGTCTCTCTGGCTGCCTTCTCCAGTGTCTAACCTCACAAAAGCTACGACAGCAAAGTGGTTTAACTTTCTCCCAGAAAACAAATCAAGGAGCAGAGTCGAGGAGAAGCTAAAGAAGAGAGAGAAAACCCGTGTTGTACGCACATATGACCGAAGTGCCAGCCTAAGTCTTGTCCATAGGCCAGTCGTATGCCAGACTGGTTGCTAACAGGGGAGTGTCTGCCAGACCACTTGTCATGCCCAGTTACAACACATGGACGTTGTCTGGGGGTGTGAATATGTGTTTGTGCACAAAAACACACACCCTCTCTGGTGTGACCGTCCAATGAGGGAGGCGATTTGTGGAGGGAGTCTCGTACTTCTGGGTATTGGCTGGCATCTCGGTACACATACCGTCCTACTTGCTTTTGCTTTAAGGCTAGCATGGAGGGAGGCGTTCCTCTGGGGGGAAGGATCGCCTTTCCCCCCGGGGACAGGAAGAGACGGAGAGGACGCGACAGGTTGGGAGAGGACGGGACGAGACGTGACATGACATGACAGGAGAGGACGGGAAAAACACAAGTTTGTACAGGCAGGAGAAGGCCAAATAGGACAGGACAAGACTAAATTCTGCCTTTCGCCCTGATTGGCTGAGAGGAACTGACCAACCTCCTCCGCTCTTTTCCTGTCAGTCACAATTGCAGCAACGTTCTGGCAAAACAGCATGAAATGAAATGAAGGGAAATGTCAGAATAAAATGAATAGTACTATTCTTTCTGCTGCCACGGCGTCTTGCAGCTGATACAAGAAAAATGATCAGAGCCAATAAATTAGTTTATATCCAGCCAGTGATGGTCCAACTTCTTCAAGCCAGTTCCTAATGATGAACGGCTGTTTTTGTTTGGTCTTTGTCACTTTAACATGACGGAGCAAATCTCCCAGCTGCACGCTCCAACTCTGATGCAACAGACCCAGGATTAGACTTGATCCTACCACTGGCGGCATGCAGGCCACAAGATACAGTAACTCCTCTAAAACAGTACAGAGCACTGTGTGTGTTTGGAAGTTATTCCGCTGCTTTGAAAAGATGTTCAGCTGAGCACAAACAGTGACCTTTTACCAAGGCAGAGAAAAGCAGAAGATATGACACGGGGAAAAACACATAACAAAAAAAGCACCCTAAATGATGAGCCACACAATGAACACAACCACAGATCCAGCATGGCCGTCACATGATGAGGAACAATGCCATTTGTAAAGTGTGCAAAATGGCGTTTGGTACCCACAGAGACAAATGTGGAGTGTACAGAAGTCCAATTACACAGAGTTGACAGGAGCGACAAATTCGGGCTTACCCCAAAAACGTCAATCTCCCTGTCCTTGGCCAAGGAAATCTCCCCTTGAATCGATTGCAGCTCCTAAGCTCTAAGGAGAGAGGAAGAAAGAGTGAGAGAGATATTTGAAACCAAGAGCTTTGTGGTCCTTATCCACGTGCTGCAGACTCAGTGACTCCCTAGTCTCTCTGGCACAGAACCGCTTCACTACACGAAAAACTCTTACACTCTTTTTCCTTCCTTCGCTCTCATACTGCCTGTAATCTCCCCGCCCTTTTCCCGATAGATTGGACTTTCTCACTCGCGACTTTTGTGTCCGAGGCATCATGTGAAAACTGGAGTAAAACAGCGCTTTTGTGGTGTGTGAATTACCTAAGGCCCAGGCAGGCACAGTAGTGCTTATGGCCACAACTCAATTACAGCAATGTGAATCAGGTGGCGGCCTAGAAATCCCCTCAGCCTGATGCACAAATAGGGACACAGAGGCGCCTTCATTGCCAAGATGGAGACAAATATAAAGTGGCGCGTCATCTCGTCACAGAAAGACAGCTCGAGCCCGACGCTGCGCGGATGAATGGCCGCCGCAGACACAGATCTGGTTTGCAGCGAGCGTGCGAACAATGCCATTTTGTTGTTTGTGTGTTGATAAAATATCAGACGAATTTACCCAACATGTCTGGTTTCAGATCCCAATTGAACGCGTCACATGACACTTGGGGATCACTAATGAACGCCACCTTTGTGCTGCACCGAGCATGGAAAATGTTCTTTGTGGGACTGTTTTCAAAACCAAAAACAACTGGATGAAAATTACAGGATAGTGGTTTGCACATGTTAAAAGACACTTTGTTGGATTTCACGGATTCAACTGAAATGCCAAACTTGCACAATCATGGTCAATAATATTTGAATAGAAAATTGGGTTGTGTCAAAAGCATTCAAAAGCGGTGAGTTTTCCCTGTCTTCCAGAGGAGAAAAGAGAAACCATCTCTTTTAATCTGGCTACGGGATCCCTCCAGGTCCCATACAATGGAGAACCAGGCCAGGCACTGAACAAAAAAAAACAGTGACATTTGAAACTCTGTTCTGTTTTGGTTTATTTCCCATCACTAGGCGCTTGTTGTAGTAAAAGTGCATTCTTGTATTTCAGTAAACAAAGAAAGCAGTGAGTTACGCCAGGACAGATCTTCCCTGACAGTCATGGTAATGCTCGCTCTCTAGAAGGGTCATGATACCACCACCACAAAAATCCCCTCCCTCCAGGTCAAAGTGGCCTTGGTGCCATTTTACAAGGAGCAAATGAATTTCACACTTATTTGTCATCACAAGCTCTTGAGTGTGGTCAAACAGCAGATATGAATACAGCGGGGTTTTTTTTTTAACTAATTCACCCATCTCTGATACACAGATTGGTTTCCTTCTCCCATGTGACACACTTCCAACTGGGTGTTGCACAAACCTCAATATTCACACACATACACACACACACAGTGTTGGCTAGATGAATGAAACAAGCTTTGTTAAGAATTTCGGTGCGAGCAAATGATGCTCATTTGTGCTGGATATTATGCTCACCTTCCTGCTACGCACACTAATCTTCTCTATAAGACAAAGTAAGAGGAAAAAACACACTGACACAGCAGTAGTAGTAATGAATATGCAGATCATTGTAATCCTAGAATTATCTTTACACTTCTTTAGACCTATGCATATTATGTAAAGCTTGTGTAATGCCATTAATGACAAGTTATGAGCCAATTTGTCACAAATATTTGCACCTCAATGTAATCAAATGCAAATGCCCTATTTAATGTGTTTCCCTGCCCTGAGTATGAAAATAACACAACACCACAAACAAATATCTGACACAAGAACATCGTAATATTTCTGGATTATAAAACTACACTTCTTGGTCTAATGTGTGAGAGCTGCACTTCTGCATTTGTTTACAAATCAATTTGAAATATGTAAGAGTCACACTGGTTTTGGGAGTGAAACAGGGCCAGCCATGCACTGCTAAGACAAGCTAAGATGCATTATGCATTTAGCTGCAAGCTAACCAGACTGCTATATGATCTTCATAATGAGATGTTTGTTACTGTAGCTGTCAACACTTGAATGTGTAAGACTCTGGCTGTGTGCTGTTCCCTCGGGTGTCCATTCCAACGTGACAATCAGTTGGCTCGTGCCCAGACCCTGAATGACTCCTCGTCCCACTTCCTGCCGTATACACGCCCTGACTTCCTGTTGTGAATCTGAGTGGCGTGGTTTTTACTAGCCCACCAGACTTGGAACAGCTTAATTTAGAGACAGAGCAGGTAGGTAGGATGAAACGAGGACAGAGCTTTTGCAGACGTACAAATGTGTGTGTCTGTAATAGCGTGTGTGGCCATGCATGTGCAAGCGTGGAGCTTATACACTGATGAGAGTGGACAGGAGTAGCCTGAGGTAATCACGTCTTTATCTTTGCTGATGGGTGAAAGCAACTAACTGCAGACCCTCACCTTTAACAATTACACACACACACAAACACGCACAAGCGCACACAAGGACAGGAAGGGCCCCTCTCAAGTGGAGCTCTGCCAGACAAGTCCATCTGCTTTTCAAATGGAACCCAATTTACCGCACCTAGGAGGCCTCGATTGCTCAGGGAGCCACGGCCGCACCGAGCGAAGAGCCTGTAATGCAGCAGGGTCACCCGATCCTCACTGTGCAGCCTTGGACTGGCACCTGGGACTGGGATTGGGTTTGAGCTGATGGTTAAAAAGGTTTGACGGGAGGCGGTCCGACGCTCAAGTGAAATCATTCGTCAGCCGCGGGATATTCACTTCCATGTTGTGACAGCAGCACGGCTCCACGGCTGCTCAGCGCAAAATGTGTAAAAAAGCGATTGAGGGGACGACCAGCGGCCTCCACGTGCGCGGTTAGCTGGGGAATGGCAACCCTGTGGTGAGAGTCATGAGCTCACATTAAAACAGACACAATGTGTTGTTTTAACTCGCTCGGTTGTATAAAATTCCACTGGCCACGTGCGCACACACGCGCGCTCGCACATGCACATTCAACACAATATAAACCCCTCTCCTTGAGGCTCTGGCTCTCAGCGGTGGAAACCCCCTTCAGTCACACATAGATCACATAACCTCTCTTGACATCGGAGGACAGCACTCCCAATGGAAAGATGCAGATTCACACACGCTGAGTGCCGGCCAAGGCTCCAGACTGCCATTGTCCTTCAGAGTCATCCAAACAAAACAATGAAGAGAGTCACGCAAGGCCCCCCTGTGGAATGGTAAATAACCAGAGAGAGTGAGAGGAAGAGACAAGAGAGAGAATCAGAGAGACAGAAACCGAGACTGAGAGGAAGTGAGACAGAGATTGAGGAAGGCTAATCCACTGTGACAGGGTGATATGGAACACCAAGTGCAAAATACGATCATCTGGGGGCAGGTGAATTTCACTAATGCTCAATCATTCAGAAAGAATCTGACCTATGTGCACAGAGAAAGTAAATTATCTCACGTCGAGGTATAAGGAATCATAGCGAGTATAACACATGGTGAAAAGACATCAATTCAACCTTGATTTTTATAACGACATTTTATGCTCTGTAGTAAAATTACAGCAGTTTGCCTCTGGTACTGCACAGCAGACCAGAGTTCTCTTTATGACTACAGTCATCTGGATGAGTGTTGCTCTGCTCAACACCACGCACAGGCGGAGACGGAGCGGGGTTCAAATCCCAACAATATCAAAGGCTTAGATTGTGGTGATGTTAATCATTCATTAGTGCTGAGTGACCCTTATTATAAAACCATCTTTGTTGTCATTATTCATCTGGCATAAAATGCTAGCCTGTTAATTCAGATGTTGACAATAGGCAGTCCACAAAGGGCTTGGAAGGCACAGTCCCCCTCCTGATTGGTCTTTCATATGCTAATGAGGTAACTGTTTTGGGTTTACTGGCCTGGTTGGAAATGATTTAGGGCGACACCGGTGCTCCGAGCCTTTATGTTTAGGCTGGCCGCGGGGGCTCATATATCACCCTGATCATTAATCAATTAGCGTCTCCTAGCCACCTGTCGGACACATCGTCACACAAAACATTCCTGCCCTTGGGCAGTTGCTAGACGATGATCATCAGTAGCCCCCCCCCCCTATTACCTTCCAACCCCTGAGTGCCCCACCCCCTCTTCTTTATGGTAATACCCTGATGGATTACATAATCACACCCAAACACTGCCCTTAACGGCAAGGCCTCCGCTCCCACAGAAGCAAAACTGAGTGGAAACTACAATGGCAGGTTTTTTTTATGGGTTTCTCCCTCACAAGTCAATTGAGCAGCAGGTTTTTTTTTGTTTTTGTTTTTTTAACATGCCTTTACCCTGCTCAGTCAAAAAAAACAGAAAAGACAGGGCAGAGGGGAATTGATGCCGACCTTGAAGGAGGATCAATAAGCTGACGGCGATTCAAAAGTGCTGAATGCACACCGACACCGCGTCCTCCTTTGTTTTAAATGCAGCCGCCTCCAGTGACGCATTGACGGCTGTTTGGTATTGATGACGTGTCACGGTGGCCATATACAGGCGAGATGGAGAGGTCTAAAACCATCAGGGTCTTAGCCACATTACAGCCGGCCCAGAAGACTGACTCTGTTTACACTAGATGAACTTAGTGCTGACTTGCATTAAGTCGACGGCTGAAGCAAACACACAGCGGCTTTTCCGACCAACTGTTCATTCATCACACATTCAGCTTCAATAACAAACACCCAGCAGCATCGAAGTTTCTGAGAGATGGAGGGACAGCGAGAGTGTGAGAGAGAGAGAGAGAGAGAGAGAGAGAGAGAGAGAGAGAGAGAGAGGGAGACAGACGGAGTGGAAAAAAAAAAAGTTGTGTTAAATTTTTCACGGTCTGCGTTGTTTGAAAACTCCATCAGGCTTTGTGATCTCATGAAGCCAGTCGAGACACTGTGCGGTGGGACCGACAGCAATTGAAAAATTCCTCAAAGATTTCCGTTTAACAACTGCCTTCCACCCAGCTGCCACAAACACTGCTTTTTTTTCTCCTTGCAGATTTGTATGTAAATTTGAACTTTTATGCAAAGGCCCTCACTGCCACTAGACAATCTCTTTTTCACAGCCTTGCATCCCCGACAATACCCAACTACCTCCCATCCAACCCCCAAAAACCCTTCACATTTTTCACACTTTTTTGTTATTTGGAACTAATTCTTAAAAGCAGCTGAAGAGATAAGTGGCGCTAAAATTAGAGCCTAATCCGCCAACCCTCAATGTGGGGACATGGAGAAAGTAGATTTGTCAAGCCTTGATTTAGCAGTATTCTTTCATTATAAAAGTAGCACTCTTCACGCAGCTTAGCAATACGAAATGGCTCAATCAGTCTCATGTGGAACATTTAAGTTGGAAGGGGGAAGAGGATGGAGTAATGGCCTATCTGTGAACCCAGAAAACTTCAGCATCACACTGATGCCATTATTGTGTGTCCAGCCTGATTATTCCTACCTGCGCTGCACTCTTCAACTCTGAGGATTCTCCCATGAAAATAAAATTTGCCATCCATTTCTAAAGGCTCCAAAACAGAAGAGCTGTTTCACTGGGGGATTGTAGAAAATCTGGGCCACTGTGTTGGGTGTGTAAAGTGTGTAACACTGGGCTGGGCACTGGAGACTGGGAGGTTTTTTTCTCCTCTCTCTCTCTCTTTCTCTCTCTCTCTCTCTCTCTCGTCTTTTTAATCCGACCAGCTCAGGCAAAGAGCCAGCTACCGACATTATCAGGTGGATTTTCAAAAGAACAAAAGCTCCCCTTCGATTCTTTACACTGCCAGTGGAAAAAAAAAAGCTGAACAGAAACCCCATCCAGCACAGATACTCAGTGTGTGTGTGTGTGTGTGTGTGTGTGTGCATGCACATTTATACCTCCTTGTCCTTGGTATTTCAACTAAATTCTTTTTTTCTTCAAGGAGATTATTTCTCTGATCATCTCACATTTTCTTCTATTTACTTATCTCTCCAGTAAGGTCCTAAAAACTGGCTGCGATATTATTAGTGCAAAGGTCAAAACTAAAGCTGAGAACACAGTGAGCAGAGCATATCTGTTCTGCCTCAGTGTATCTAATCACATTCACAACATAAATGTATTTCACAGGCCACAAGGGGAAATACAAGATATTTTTGGAGAGATAAATCTAGAAGGGAAAAAAAAAAATCTCACACTTGACTGCGAACAAGGAAAAGTGCATAGTTGTGTTGCCTGGTATCTGGTGGTGGACACGCAGTGTTGGAGAGGAAAAGTATTGCCTGAGCAAGATAAAGGCTATCCACAGAGAGTGTAAGGAGGCAGAGAGAAGACAGCGGGGAGGAGGAGGGTGATGGGCAACAGGGCAGAGGCTTGACCCCAGTGGGTCAATAGGTGATTAGTAACATTTATCAAACCCACGCAAGGCGGCTTCTCTCCACAGAATACAGCTGCATTTCGATGTCAGCGTCCAAATGTAGGCCGGGCCCACTACTGGCAACCAGATGCCATGTGTTTATGACAGAGACAAATATTGGAGTCCCTAAGTGGAAAAACATGCCATGCTGGCACACAGCAGCAGCAGCGAAACGTTACATCATTCTGACGATTTAATGAGTACAGCCTGGATCAGATCAGAAGTTTAAATACCTGCCAATGCCAATATAAAAGCCTGTATTTCATGCTTCATGAGAGAGGGTAAAAAGTAAGTTTCACTCCATAGGAAAACAATGTTTGGGGGATGAAGGGGGCTACAGTTGTGGTTGAGGGGGAGACAAGCAGCGCTGTCTAAGTCCCGCTCAAAGCCACGCAAGGTATCTGAACGCAGGGAATCCGCGGAGCCGCAGCTCAGCCGCTCTGACATTCACATAGAGGAAATGACAAAGAGGCAATTGAGTGCAGGGACCAGATTTGGCACAGACTTATGATAAAACACCCCACCCCCAGGGGACTGTCCGACAGTGGCTCTCTGAGGAAGCACGGCAGCTCGGCATTGTTTTGGTGCTCTGGACAAGTGGACCGGAGTTGGAGTGGGCATCCTGGGCCAGAGGCCAGCGGCGAATGAAAACACACTGTTGTGCGGAAGGACAATTAGCGCACACTCACGCAATAGACATCCATCCAAGCGGCGGTGGCAGTTAATTTCACCAGTAAAACAAACATAGCCTTCTTGTCAGCCATTTCGTAACATGTGCATGGGCAGAAAATATACAGTGATGCAACCAGAAGTGCAACGCACAAACAAAAACACAAATTAGAGGTGGCATTCCATTTTCATATCCCACATCTCCGACGCACACAGAGCAGATGAGGAGTTTTTTCAGACGCAGACACAGAGCTTCAGAATCCCTCGAGCAAAATCGCTCAAAGCACTCGAGTGTTTTTCACAGTCCAAATGCAGCGAAAAGTTATTTTGAGACACAAAGCTGCAGTGAAATTAACAAAGTAAACCCACATCCTTAGAGCTGCTTTCCATTTACAGACCGGTGAGGACAGATGTGAGTAAAACACAGTCACTGGCACAATGACAAACACACACAAAGCTTATTATTGTAATTTTAAGTCAGGTATCAGCACATGTGAACGCTACAAAGTTAATAGATTCACATGTACAAAGCAGCGCTGCCTTTTCTTTCGACAACTTGAGGGAGCTCACACAGATGACACACACCTGTTTTCACTTTGCCACTAAACAAGCAGAAAACCTGCAGCAACCGTACGAGCTGCAAGGAGGGAAAAAATCATTCTGCAAACATTATATCATCACTGCTGTAATTGTGTTGTTTGTTCCAACTGACTGACTGATAAGTATAACAGATTAAACAGCAAAAACAATGAGCTGAACACATCAGGCAAACCCCAGTCAGTCAGTCAGTGATATCAGGAGGTGAACAGGGCTGAATGAAAAGGCACAGGAAGCAGCCTTTTTCACATGTGCATAGGTGTGACAGTGGGCACGGCTCCAAATGCTCTGCAAACTGTTTGCTCTTCATTTTTCACATTCTTGCTGCCACTGATGTCTGCGTTCACCACTGAACCGCACCAGTCACCCCTGTACTCCTCCTCCGCCTCCTGAACGTCTGGGTGCAGAAGAACAACGACTGAAACGAAAGTTCGCCGGGGTCTCAGGTTCTCAACCTCATAAGGGCATTACGTAATTTGATTACAACATTTACATAACTGTGATCAGTTACATTACTGGGGGAAATGTGAAATTAAATTACAGTTGCTTTTGGAAATTTCCATGATTACAATTTTATTTACATTTGAAAAAGCTTGGATATTTCAAATAGTTTTTTCATGTCAACATCCTACTTCCAAAACCGCAAGTTGGATATCGACGCTTCTGATTGGCTCTCTCTGGTCATGTGCCATTCTGCTGCTCGACCTGCTAGCGAAACGATCTGTCAGCAACACTGTCGGAGGTGGAGAAGAACGCATTCCTCAGACTGCAGACATGGGTCCGAACATTATAGTGCAGTGCAAAGAGAAAAAAGAAAAAGATATATTCAGATGATCAAAGATGTTCAGTATACAGCTGTTCTCACAGTAAAAAGAGGAACTTAAGTTCTTTTATTATATCGTCTTTATGTTGTCTAAGTTACTGCTGAAGCCTAAAGGTCTTAAAATGTGAAAATGGTCAACAGTTGAGAGCATTCATTCAAAATTAACAAAAGTAATCAAGATGGAATCAAATACAATTACTTTGAGAAAGTAATTGAAATAGTTACACTACTATTACATTTTCAACAGAGTAACTACATTTCCAAAGTAATCTTCCAAACACTGGTCAGTGTTTTTACCGCTCATAATCCCCCTGCTCTGTTTGTTTTGGACGGGACACCTCTATGGATAATTCAAGCAAAGGAAATCCTATAGAAGAAGCGGACGACTTTGAGGGTGAAGACGACAATTCCCATGATCCCGTGCTACTCTACGACATCACCCTTCATGTTTTGACTGAGTGACCTCTAGCGGCAGGAAACAATAAACTGTGTGTCGGAGGCCTCATCACAGGAAACACAGCTCATATCCTATACACACCAGGTTCAATATCTAATCTTCTGTGGCCTGTTTATGGATCTCATGAATGACGCTTTATACTTTGTTACCGAGGTCTGACGGAAGAGCTGATGTAAATGCAACATGCTTGTTAAAGCCGTACAGGAATGTGCTTGTATAAGCCTCCGATGTCTTCCTGTTCTACGGCTTCCTCTCTTATCTCTGTTAATGAGGTTGGACAATGCAATCTTTGAGCCACATCCATATTACTGTTATCATCTTTAAGTGCAGCGAGGACCACTCTCCTGGCACAGGCGACCACTGTCCCCACTCCCCACAGGGACCTGACATGCTGCTACATGCAACCCAAACCCCTCACGATGAGTTTTTTCATTCCTTAACACTGTTGATTGTGTGGCTCTTTTTTCTGCTTTAACAACCACATCCTGTTGTGTTTGGATTTCCCCCGACTGGTTCAATATAATAACCACAAAGAAAGTAATAAATAGTAGTAAATAAGTGCAGTTGTATCGATGTAGCATTATCTACTGTCTTTGATGTTTGTTGCAATAAAAGCTTGTGGCTGTAGCAAGCTGAGAACTAGGTGTGTTCAAGAGTAATCTGAAAGATGGATATTGAGGCCATCAAGGCATTTACTGAATGCATTACATAAGGCTCGATCTCTTTGTCATGATCCATTTCACTCCTTTAAAAGACTCAGATCTGTTCCTTAATTCACAGCCCTGCACCTTGTATAAGTCAACTGCAAGGGAGCGTGAAGAAATAAACTGCATAGCCCCTTTTACTTCTATTTCATGGCTAATCTGCAGATGGAAACACCTCACATTTGAGCTTCACTGTTTATTCTCTTCCTTTGTGGATGAGAAAAGAATATCTAGTTCTTGTCCAAACCTGTCTGACACAAGAAAGACACATTTGTTCCACTGTGGATTCCATGCAAAACAATACAGATCAGCAAACTATCATAGGAAACTATCAAGGGAAAGTAGTGATGCAGGCTTTGTTTTCTTAATGCAAAGAGTGTCAGCAGCACATCTTATCTACTATGTTATGTAGGAAAGTACAAATACAAATCAGATTTGGGCTCGAATGTGTAAAGAAAACAGTGCGCCGGGCACAAAGTTGAGTAGGCAGTGACTAAGAAAACTAGGGGGATGGTTGATGTGCACAAAAGGGAGGTCCTGCAGAATTCACCCTGGAACACGGAGGCGAACCGTGCGGAGAAGCCTCCTGGAACGCAGTCAACACATTTCACACACCCAGAGCCTGGAAACAACACGCTTGGGGCTTCCACCTTCATTTAGATGAAAATGGACCTCCTCGAGAGGAAATAAAGCCATTTTTAACCCCCCCCCCCCCTCTCGCTACGAGTCGGCCTCCTGTAATGTGCCCAGTCAATGGACTGTGGGTCTATTCAACTGCAGGCAGCCCACAGCACAACCATAAATAATGTAGGGCAGCTCACATGAAATCCTAATCACCATTGTGCTGTCACCCAACAGAGAAGATTGCTTGTTTAATTTACTGCGCCGCATCTGTCTCAGTTCTGGCCAATTTAGTTTCACAATTTCAATGGGCAAGTATTCCAGGTATTTATCAATATGCTTTTTACCCAATGCCATGAATCACTGAGAATGTGCTGTTCATGTATCTAAGTCTCTCTCAATGAGTGAGTGTGTGTGTTTGTGTGTGTGTTGTATGATATTGTGTATGTGTGCCATGAAGAGCAAACAAGAAAGCTGCAGTTAGTGAAACAACAAAGGCTGAGAAGAAGCCATCAACGCTCAATAACCGGAGCTCATTATTGGCCATATACGACATATTTCATTACATTACTGTTCCATTAGAATGCCGACATTTGCATATTCCAGTCACCTCTTTACAGGGGCTGTTGATCATAAATGGCAGCCATATGCTGCCTGGTGGGCCATATTACAGAATTATTACTGCGACACAAAAAGCCAAGAAAAATGGAAATTATGTTGACACGAAATGAAACACAAAGCCAATCAAAGCATCCGCCATTATTGATGATGTCTCACTGACAGAAGGAGTGTGATTCGTATTCTCTGGTTGTGCTCTTGCTAGTAAACATCTATCGACTTTGTTTTGTATTTGCCTTACATGTATTTGTGAACAATCTCACAAATACAGGAACTCATTCAGTCTATTTTCTGTATGTGCAAACTACAAACAAGACAAATATTGATGTACCTTAAAAGGACACAGTGCTCAAGATCAACTAGTGCCTTATAAACCGACACGAAGGTAAATGTTAACAGCCTGTAGTCATCTTGTGCTGCTCTGTTTTTGGGGAATTTTGGCTCGGCGTCCACTCCTCCAGCTGGAAACACAGGAATCCAGTCTTCGGACAGACTCTGCACTGCAACCTTTCAGCGTGACAGTGATTTGGTTTGATGGCTCTTCACCGTGTCCGGCTGCACTGTGATGACAGCCAGTGGAGACAGAATAAGTAGCAGTGGCTCACTAGCTACATGGGCTTGGCGGGCACAAGCCGAAGCAGCAGAGCAAGTACGATAACGATGCTATGAGCTGAGTCACTTAACAAGCAGCTAGCTCGTCCGGCTAGCAGCAGCAGCAGCAGCAAGAGTTGTATCATCTTGGTTCAGGACCATTATCTCTTCACCGTGGTATTCACTTCACTCTGATAAATGTGGCCTTGCAAAGCTCAGGCTAATGTGCAGGCAGCTGCAACCACAGCAGCTGGGTAACACACCATCAACTGCCACATACGCCCACACAGGAGGCACAATAGAGGGGATTTGTTCCACTGGAATCAGTGTTAAGATGCTTTGGTTTTGTGTCGAGCTTGGAAAATGGACATGGCCACCGCACAGGAGATTCGAGTGTAATGTTCCTTACAGCCAGCTGGGAATAACACAGACCCTCTCAAGTGTCTTAATTAGGATCGGAGATGAGATCTCGTTATGATGAAGAGCAGTCCGGCCCATAAGTAACTGCTACAGAGCTGTAATCTGGAGCGGATTTGTTTGACCATCATTTAATCATTCCAGGCATTTTGTGCTAAACCACAAAACAATCTCAGGTTGCTGCTTTTCCATTAAGTATTTTCTGCTTGTATCCAACATAACTGAACATTTTGCATTCTGAAATGTGGGTCAGATAAACCAATGCATTTGATAATGTCAGCTGGGATGGACATTTCGACTACTTCCCTGAGCAGGTAATAAGATTAGTTGGGGGAGATAATCAGCAGATTAATCGATAAGGTAAATCAGCAATAAATTGCAGATTTATTCTGAAGCCATGCGTCTAATATTTTTGTCTTTATCTGGGAACAGAGCAATGATTTTTATATTCTATTGTCCGAGAGAGGAAGGTTTTGTTCTTCTACACAAACACTATGTCATAACAGACAGCAGACACACACTTGGCAAAGGAAACTACTGTTATAATCAAGGAGCGCTTGAGGGCAGATTGGCTAGTCATCTGTATAAGTGACACTGGCTATCTGGCTAGGTGTCTGACTCATGGCAGCAGAGGGTTAACTTGGCAGCTCGGCTGTACGGCGCGGCTCTAAAAGGAATATTAACGGCATGTCCCCCAGTGTAGACTGAGAGAGAGAGAGAGAGAGAGAGAGAGAGAGGGAGAGAGAGAGAGCAACAGGAAAGGAGGACGGAGGGAAGAGGAGAGATGGAGAAAAAGGCAAGGAGCAAAGGGGGTGGGTGTGCAAATCCAATTTCCAGTGACAGTGTGCTCAGGATCACTGTTTCAGTGAAAGAACATATCATCTGTCAAACTTAATGGCAGTGTCCTGGGGAAAATGAAGGAAAATAGAATGGAGACCATTCATTAAGAAGGTGGGGGAAGGGGGTGTGTCGAAGCCACCGACCGGTCTGCTCCACTGTCTCCCCGGGAAAATAAATATGTACACAAGCCATTATTTGTGCATTTACGAGGTGGCAGTGCAGCCACGATCAAGGGCTAGTTCTCATGCTACGGAGATAATATTAGCGCAGATGCCTGAGGAGGAATCTGTGGGCTGGAGCACAGAGCTATCACTGGGAATGAAGAGCTCGGCCTGGCTGGATGGTAGGACGGCTGGCAGGATAGCTAACAGGCCCGGCCAGCCTGTCTCTCACTCAGAGCTGTGGATGTACTCAGTGGAAGCAATTGACACCATTGTTTTATGGAGAGGAGGGTGGAGGGGGATTAAGAACCAACAATAGGGCTCTTTCACTGGAAATGTCAGCCGTCACGCCGGGGGACTGTCCGACCGGGCAGAGACACTTTCATAAAAAGCCAAGGTACAAAATGAGTGTGGAAAATAGTATGAAACTCTGTGAAGACGGCAATGAAATGCTGTGCCATGGGCCAGAACGTTCACATGCCAAGTGGTAGAAATGCAATCTCAAACATGGGACAACAAGCTATGGGAAACTTCACAACAGGGATCATGTGGAGCGGGAACGACGACAGAAACAGAAACACAAGGCTTTGGATTTGTTACTGTTCTGCGTGATCTCGAGGACGTGTTTGTCTGGAAAGAAAATAATAATCTGCACAACAACTGCGGATAAATATGTCAATAACTCCGAGGTCTACCAAAACAATCTGCAGTTTGAAACACATCCCAAATCAATAACCAGGATAATGGGTTATATGGGTCTTTAGCTCAGCCTCATTAGGAAAAAAAGGAGACAAACGTGGCCTGATTCTTCAGGCAAATTAACATAGTGAGAAACCTAAAATATCACAAACGATGATCCATTCTGGGACATTTTATTATGAGACTATAAACGGAGAGATATGAAGTTCTCTCTCTGAGTGCTTTGATAACCCCACTGGCCTTGGACCTCTTTGAAAATCTCACTCTGTAGGGTTTGTGGTGAATATAAAGCGCAAGTTGAAGTGAGGTACCCTGCCGCTTTAAGGCTGGGATGAAACCAAGTTATTCTACCACTCTGACCTAATTGCTCTCTCACTCTCTCGACATGAACACTGGGAGCTGTGCACTCTGACACGTAAAGATTATTTAATACCATCAAAGCCATAAAAAGAGGAATAAAAGGAGGCGGTGCAAAAGAGGCGGCGGGGTGGGAGAGTGGGGGGAGAGGGGCAGGGGTGAGTTACCCTCGCGTGGCTGAGAGGGCCGTGTAGACCAGTTTGCTGTGCGGAGAGCCGCGGGGGGAGAATCAGTATGCAAAAGCGGGCCTGTCTAACTGCCGCCGGCCGACGTGAGTGGAGCTCCCACATCCCAACATCACAGCGCCTCCACTCTCTCTCAAAAAAATAAAAAATCCCACTCGGCTTCAGCTATACTCTCCTGGTATCGGCTCCCACCCTTCTCCTCTCCTGCTTTTCCCACACTCGCCCCATTCCCTAAGGCAATGACTACGTCATTGGGCACCATGGCCAAACCACTGTAATATCCCAATTTATTTCTACTTATTCTGACAGAGTTGGGGCCTGTTTCATGTAGGTCAAGACTGGTTTATTAGTGTAAAGCTACACTACTCCATCTGTACGAGTAACAGTTTCTCTGTGAAGCCAAAGATGTTGGTTGCTGACAAACTGGCAACATGGTTAACTGGTAAAGCAAAACATGATGGACGCATCAAAACAGGTTCTTGTTTTTGTCTTATTTAGAGCAAGTGAAACTCTTATTGCGCAAGGCGGTTTTCACTCTAAGAGCCACCGCTGACTGAGTGTGTGCGTGGGACTGGGTAGAGGTGTTTACCGTTAAGCAGGAGCTGGGTGACATCTCCTGGGTGCCCTGCCATTGTGGGGAGCATGTTTCATCTGTCAGAGCCAGATGAGTTTGTGCTGCACGGCCACAGCCTCGTGAGTCAGCCCTGCTCGGCGACAGCCGGGGAGCGAGCTGCTGTGGCGGAGAGACTGTGTTTGGACCAATACAGGCCAAACCAAACCAAACCACCTGACACACTGGAGACTTTTTCAGAGAAAACTAGGCCCAGAGCCAAATTTAGCCAAAGTTTTGTCTTTCGTTCTCTAACTTTCCATGCAATATGACTCAACATTTTCAAATTCAACACAAAAGAACACTACTCTGGAGAATCAGAGGAAAATGTAACTCAGAGGAATCAACTGATTATGTTAGAAAAACAGCTTTTTGATTGATCGAAGCTTTGATTTTCCTGCATGAAGCTGTCCCTGAATGTGAACAATGCTGTTGCATTTAATGACACATCGTCTTTCATCGGTTAAAATAAATTGTTCCACACGTGATGTGTCATCAGAGGTGTCAAATAAAAACTGTCAAATCTAGGAGTCACTGACTCACTTATACTACTACTGTTTTTCAAGAACAAAGAAGAAATTTCCTTTCCAGTGGCGTTTTGCACTTGACTTTACAATCTACAGGGGAAGGACGGGGACATCGTGGGGGGGTGGTGGTTGTGAGGAGTCAAAGCGGGTGGTACCGCTACCTCCATGATGATGACACATTTAGCACCATGTGAAACTGAGGCGTGTGAGGCTTTTAACTGGCACTGTTCACACGAGGAGCGAGGCGACTTCCCGTTGACGCCTGACACAGAAGGTTTGACAGTATCACAGACAACTATCGCCAGTGCTGCTAAACGGCAAACCGATGAACTTTCAGAAACAACACTGGGCAGCGTTACATCTCCACAAACACATCATTTTCAAGTTTGTCAGTCATATTGTTGCAGAAAACACATTTTTTAAATTGTCCTTTATGTGACTACAGCTGCTGCCTCCAAATATATCTCACTATGTTTGATCTGAGATTAAAATATGATTTACGCATTGATGCCAACACCACATCTTTTAGATGACCTCCACCCATTTCCACCTTGGAGACAGGAGCTATAGTTTTAGAATTAAACGATGATGGGTATGACCCTCAACAGGTAAAATACGGCGAATAGACAGCAGATTAAAACAGTGTACAGGAAACATCTAAAGGTTATTATCATAGGTGTCAGTTTAGCAGGCAGGTTAACAACCTTGCGTTTAGCACAAGCCCTTCCAATTATGGTGACAGCGCAACCTTTAACTGTGAATCACACCAAAAGAGGAGGTGACAGGGAGGGAAAACCCTGACAAATACCGAATTTCCCACTGAGTGACTTGGCCTCTAACGCATCTTGCTCTGAATGTCACCGGTTTGCACAGGAGAAAGCATCTTCTTCTTCCTCCAGCTCCACCTCACAAATCTCAAAGAAATCTGCACTGCCTCCTCTGCAGCTGACTGAAGTGTCGTAAAAAAATCTTTAGCGTCATAAAATATCATTCAACAAACATTGTGCCAAATGCATGAGGTGCAACGGCGCAACAGATTAGCCAGACAAAAATGGGGTCTTCTACAAAGTACTTGTTACTGCCTTAAATGGAGGGTAATGAGCATTGTAAATTGTTGGTTTTTACAAGCCTACATTTTACAAGATAACACTGCAGGTCTCTGATGCTGCAGGGTATGTAACTGAAATGCTATAACACAGTCCTGACATTTAATTTGCTGAGATCCAGACACCTCAAATTGGCACATTATCTTGACAGGGGTTAATCAGGGGTGTTAACAAATTGGTTGAGATGTCTGTCAATTTGTAGTTCTTCATTTCTGTTGTTTATGCGACACAAGAATGTGTGTGCGTCTATGTGTGTGCGTGTGTGTATGTGTGTGTGTGTGCGTGTGTGTATGTGTGTGTGTCAGGTCATCAAGTTTCCAGCTCTTTATTAGAGCACATCTGAAGAATGCGGGCTGTGGTTTTGCCCCAGTGTGAGCTTGTGCCTGTTCATCCACCTCCAGCCACACCGAGGAGAGGAAGTGGGCTCCTGATATGATCCGTATCAACAAAGTAAATGATGCACTCGAGCAAAGTTCACCTCAAACCCAAAGTAGCCCTCAGTCACACAGCACTGGCACCAACATTTGCAACTGCACGGTGTGGAGAAAGAAAAAGAAAAAGAAGGAGGGGAAGAAAAAAAAACATTTCTCCACATTCCGTTGTCCTGATTGTGCAAAAACAAACTAGCTCTTCTCGGACACACACACACACACACACACACACACACACACGTTGCACGTTTTTGACTCCATATATCGGCACTCTTGTGAGACGCCGGGCTCAGTGGTTAGCAGGCTGGTTTAGCTAATTGCCCCAGGGGAGCTGTCAGCGCTCTCCTCTGTCCCAGTGTCTGTAAAGCCCCGCCGAGGAGCAGACGAGCTGTTAGCTTCGCATGCTAGCTGCCCCAACACACGTCGCATCCACTGGATATAATGTCGCCTGGACGGAGACAGTTAGCTACCCGGTGTCTTCTTGTCTTTTTCTTTTTCTTTTTCTTGTTTTTTGCAACGCGACCGGGTGCTAGTGGTCGTGTATGACCTGAGCAACTTGACAGGAGTTTCGTTCATAACTCGGGTTATTCGGACAGTTTGTGACAGTGAACGGTGATAATAAAAACCTGTAACACTCGTGCACATCACAACCGTGGACAAGCTGCGTGACGCATTTAGAGTCCCCCAGGTGAAGGGGCTGCTACCCGGCTGACCTGCACCCCACCGCCGCCTGACTAGGAGACCGACACACGGAGGCATGCTGTCAGATGTTGACGAGCTGTCAATGACAAGTGGATGGTAATACCTGGGACCTGTTGACTCCTCCTCCCGGTCCCCTCGGGCTGCTGCTGGAACTTCTCCCCCTCTTCTCCTCTTCTCCTCTCCCTGCTGGTGAAGTTCAGCCGCGCAGCTGTTATTTCTCCGCAGTGATAGCTCTACTCTTCTCAAAGTTTTTTTTTTTTTCTTCTGCCGACTCTCAAATCTCCAAAAAAAACGCGTTGGCTCTTAAAAACGAGCGCAGAGTTAAATGAGGCCCCCCCTTCCCCGGACAAACCGTAGGTAAGAGGCGGCAAGCCGCTTTCACAGAGCAGGCAAGTTTGGCACGGCTCGCGCAGAGGCAACCATGGCAGTCACGTTCTCTGGCTGTGAAACTCAACACCAGCCCAGACCCCGCCCCTCGCCTTTTATGGGGGCCAGTCCTCAAAAGTGGATGTCCTGCTCCCTCCAGATGTGCTCTCTGCTCTGCTGAAATGATGCGAGGCAACATGAGAAGTACAGCATTCCTGCAATGGCATTTGCTTCTTTCTTTTACTTTTTTTTTTTTTTCATGAGTGTATCTCATACTTTCAGCTCTTTTTTTTTTCCTCAACCGCAATAAAATGCACCAAACTCCCTTTTCTGTTCTTTGTCCTGCAGCCAAACACAGATCTTCCTTGTTGCCAAAGAACAACAATAGTTAACCTTTGGATGTGAGGTTACATTCACTGATGTCTCCATTCAATGTGGGCTTATGTAACATGGATATTTTTAAGGGAACAAATAAATACAAATTTTAACGAAGCCTCACAATGCGTGGAATTTTGCCAGTACACGGATGAAAACTAATCCTTTTACATTTTATTTTTGCAAAGAATAAGAGGGAGGTTTTTAAGAGTAATCATGCATTCATTACACATTTAATCATACACTGGACTTAGAGATAAGTAGATCTAGGCCTATGCTACACAGTTTTTATCTCATAGCAATAATAATATCTCAACTCCCAACTACATATTTCAGCAGCTGCATTTCTTACATGTCTGAAGCTTCACAGACAGATGCCATAGAAAATCTAGATTTCCTTACAGTCCATTCCCTTTTTTTTTGTCAAGTGAAAAAAGACCTGGATAAAACGGCAACTCAGCCTCATCAGTCTCAGTATCAGAACCTGTTTTTGTAGATTTCAAATATGTATGAAATTTTAAACGATCTGGCCCCTCCTTCATTGCGTGACTGTGCCTCCCCATCCTGCTGAGAACACCATTAGAGCCTCTAAAATGTCTCCCATCAAAGACTGTACTCTACCCTTTTGTCACACTGCATTTGGGCAACCAGCTTCTTCAGCTTAAACCGCCACCGAAGTGCTCACTGACTCATGCATTTCATTTTTACATTGCACAATTTTCTACTGTTGTAAAACCTACTGTTATGTACTACACCTTTTTGATATTGGTGTTTTTTTGTGATGATGTAACATGTGCATTTTTTTTATTTGAGGAGAATGCATATACGAATTAGCCTTCCCAAGAATGGATCATAGTAAACTGTACAATAAAAAAATAAATGAATAAAATAATATAGTAGCCTATGCCCAGTTTTTTTTTATGAATGCTGTGGACTTGAAAGTTGTTTTTTAAGACATCAGTTTAAGCTCCTGTTAACTTGTGATTGGAGTTTGGCAAGTTTATTGACAATGCAATTTTTGCATGCATTTTTAATAAACAATGAATCCATCAATAATCAAAATAGGTGTATGCAGCCCAATATCCCCATGTAGCTATACTCAAGTGTGTGTATGTGTGGTGTGAGTGTGATACAGCTGTGGGTGCAAAGAAATGCAGGCGTGTTTGCGTGCAAGGGATTTGTTTGCTGAGGGAAGGCTCAGATTCTCTCCTGTCTCTCAGATATAACAGCTTCACTCAATAGCTTTCCGCCCCAGAAAGCAAAGTTTTGTGACAGGTGGTAGATGTGAAACCTCTTGTCCCATATGATTGGACAAAAGGCCACGAGACAGCTAGTGACACACTTTGCCTCCACGTTACCTCCTCAGTTGCTTTTCATCTTTTCCTGGGAGCACTGACACAGCTTCAGAGAGAGTGCGAGCGACAGTATCCTCCTTGTTTCCCCTGCTGCCTTCAAGGCTTTCTTATACAAAAGGTGTGAGTGGCACTAAGCTGTGTCAGTTGTCACACATCACCACACAAGTGAGGAATGCGGTGCTAGTTGGGAGGGGAAGACGGCGTGCATGCAAGTAACCATGGACTGAGGGAGTTGTCAAATGCTAAAAGCATGTACTGGTGGAAATAGCTGCTGTCATAACAGAATGGTTGGAGAGATGGAGCTGTCTTATTTCACCGACCTCTGACAGGTGGAATTGGGGCCCGACACATGACAGTCTACTTGACTTCATGTAGACTGTGTAGGCTCGCTCTCGTTTACTCAGCTTCAGTGTGGGGATTTGTATTGTGTAGCGTTGGGTTTCCTCTACATATCTCTAGGTTGGATAGTAAGGCCTCTGGGGTCTCCTCAGCCCAGCTGCATCCTCCACTTGTAGCCAGGTTTACACTGGAAGTTACTGCAGTTGAATCTTAATGGGTTTCCAGTCTCATGTTGCTCCCCCTCTACTCTGAGAGACAGATATAGACAGCATTTCAGCGTGTACTGTACAGTCATGAGGACATGTCCGGCATGGTGAAAAGCCATGTGATGCATGCTCCATATGATGATTTACATAGTCTCCATGTATGTCAGGCGTGCTAATGCAGAGCCTTGTGAGACACATGAATTAGCTTTGTGTCTGGATACTGTACAGACACCCTTTGTGCACAGACACCCATTCAAAATCCAACATATTTAACGCCGCCTTCGACATTTTCAGGACTTGGAGGCAGCAACAAGCGTAAAGTAGCGTATACAAATAATATGTTTATCACTCATTTTTGTTTGTGTGTTTTTTTAGGAGGTTGTACAAAAGCTGCTATTTGCTCCATACTTGGTGGAGAGATTGGACACAATGGAAATGATCAAGGAGTTACAATGCATTTCTATTTTTATTTTGGGGGCTTTTATGCCTTTAGTCGATGGGACAGGAAATGGGGAGATAGAAAGGGGGAATGACATGCAGCAAAGGGCCACTGTTGGAATCGGACTGGGGCCACTGCGGCGAGGACTATAGCCTCTATGGGGCAGCTGCTCTACCCACTAAGCTAAATGACACCCCACAATGCATTTTTAGTTTCATCAGTATCTCAATCAGACATATGAAGGGTTCCTAGATCTATGAGTTTGTTTAGGATGTTGCAGATCTGGATCATATGCTAGTTGTGTTGGCCTGGGTGGAGGTTAGTGTATGTCTGAATGTCATGCTTTTGAGTATATTTACTACTTTATACTTCTGATTATCGTTTCTGTTTAGATCCATTATTTCTGCTCTTCAAAACCAGAGGATCAGGATCCCTTAAATGGTCTGATTATAAATATAAAGAGGTCCAGACAGGATAGCTGAGTGAATGCAAATATTCATGTTTCATATGGGAATTGTTGGGTCTCGTGGGTCTAATGTTAAAATAGTACAGTCCTGATCTGCTTTATATGAAATGCCCTAACTTATGTTGTGATTAAGTGCAATACAAATAAAATGAGTTTTTTTTTCTTTTTTATTATGAATAGTTGGATCATTTTACTTTAATGAAATAGAAAAAGAGAAAATAATCACACTTTGGTTGAAATGCTCACAGCTGTGACCCAGTAAGTATACACACTGTGATGCTGTCAAAAGTACAGACTGTTTTGTTTCAGTAGAATCACTTTAAGAAATACAGTTGTTCACATTCCTGCTGGAAAAATCAATACTTCTCTCCTTTCTGTGTGCCAGCTGGTTAGCGTAGCTTAGCATAAAGATTGGAAACAGGTGTAAACAGCTGGTCTGGCTCTTTCCAGGGCTAATAAAATTCGGCCACCAGTAGAACTAAAACTCTCTAACTAAATAAACAGATTAGCACATGATGTCTTGTCTATTTCATATATTATTTCAAATTGTTGACAAAAAGTTTTAGTTTTACAGATGGCTATGTGCTAGTCTGTTCTTTGGATAAGTGCATTTATTTCCTGAAGCATGAAATAGTGAAGTTAGGTAGATGTTGTTACCTTTAGACAAGCCAGTAGTTTCCATCTATTCCCAGTCTTTAAACTGAGCTAATCTAAGTACAGGCTATAGCTACTTACACCATACAGATACAGCATATGCACAGAGGACTGCCTAATTTATATGATTCCTTCATATGAAACCCACAACATAAAATACACTGAACAAAAATATAAACGCAACACTTTTGTTTTTGCTCCCATTTTTCATGACCTGAACTCAAAGATCTAAAACTATGTACACAAAAGACCTATTTCTCTCAAATATTGTTCACAAATCTGTCTAAATCTGTGTTAGTGAGCACTTCTCCTTTGCCTAGATAATCCATCCACCTCACAGGTGTGGCATATCAAGATGCTGATTAGACAGCATGAATATTGCACAGGTGTGCATTAGACTGGCCACAATAAAAGGCCACTCTAAAATGTGCAGTTTTATCACATAGCACAATGCCACAGATGTCGCAAGTTTTGAGGGAGCGTGCAGCATGCTGACTACAGGAATGTCCACCAGAGCTGTTGCCTGTGAATTGAATGTTCATTTCTCCACCATAAGCCGTCTCCAAAGGCGTTTCAGAGAATTTGGCAGTACAGAATTTCTGCACGGACAGTCAGAAACCGTCTCAGGGAAGCTCATCTGCATTGTCGTCGTCCTCATCGGGGTCGTCGTCGTAACCGACTTCAGTGGGCAAATGCTGGCACTTTGGAGAGGTGTTCTCTTCACTGGACAGGGCAGATGGCAGACAGCGTGTATGGCGTTGTGTTGGTGAGCGGTTTGCTGATGTCGAGTGGTCCATGGTGGCGGTGGGGTTATGGTATGTACAGGTGTATGTTATGGACAACGAACACAGGTGCATTTTATTGATGGCATTTGAGATACCGTGACGAGATCCTGAGGCCCTTTGCTGTGCCATTCATCCACGACCATCACCTCATGTTGCAGCATGATAACGCACGGCCCCATGTTGCAAGGATCTGTACACGATTCCTGGAAGCTGAAAACATCCCAGTTCTTGCATGGCCAGCATACTCACCGGTCATGTCACCCACTGAGCAAGTTTGGGAGGCTCTGGATCGGTGTATACAGCAACGTGTTCCAGTTCCGGACCCCCCAATACAGTAAAACTGCACATTTTAGAGTGGCCTTTTATTGTGGCCAGCCTAATGCACACCTGTGCAATATTCATGCTGTCTAATCAGCATCTTGATATGCCACACCTGTGTGGTGGATGGATTGTCTATAGGCAAAGCAGAAGTGCTCAATGACACAGATTTAGACAGATTTGTGAACAATATTTGAGAGAAATCGGTCTTTTGTCTACATAGATAACATTATAGGTGTAGGTATAGGTGCAAAAACAAAAGTGTTGCCTTTATATTTTTGCTCAGTGTAGATGGTAATTGTTACAGGACTGTGTCTTTCTCACGTTTCATTTGACAAGGCATCTGGTGAGCCCCTCAGCAGGTGCTCAGTGTCCGCCTCTAAACGCTGGGTGCCCATTTACTGTCCGGCGTGAAAGTCCGGTGCTATTTCCAAAGTGTTGTAACATTAGCCAGCCTGATGAATGCTTTCACCCCCAGCATGGGGCCACATACCACATGTCACAGCCTGGTTCACAGAAAAAAAGAGGGTGGCAGAGACGAGGGGGCCCCCTCCTCTGCGTAGGGTGTCACTCACACCCAAAAGAAACATTTCCTGTTCCCCAAATGTCAGTGGACGATTACAGTGGGGCACCTAATGCACCAGGGCAACATGAGAGCCCTGGGGCCTGACGTCAGACAGACCAGCAGTGTAGCAGCCTTTCTTGGGTAAGCATTTGGAGATGATCTGCGACCATGGTGCAAGGACAATCATGAAGGTGCCGTGGCTCGGTGGTCGATCGCTATCTGTAGAGTTCTTCGACTTTAATTCGTCCAGTCTGCTGCTGCTGCTGCTGCTGCTGCTGCCTTATACTGGTACTCCCAGCAACTCATTGTGCACTCTGCAGCTTTCCTGTTAACCATAATAGAGCATAGTGAAATAATTGAGGAGCCACTTATCACGACAAGGTGGAAGGCTACACCATTGGTCTTGATAATAGAGCCTTTCTGCACGCAGTATATCGCCATATTACAATATCAAAACATAGTAGTGTTCAAAGGTGTTGTACTCTACAAGTAGCCTAGCAGAATGGGCCATTGGTCTGCTGAAAGGCTACATAACCACTCATGTTGATTCACTTGGTGCAAGGTCATGAAGAGTAAAGAAGAAATAAGCAAAGGGGGAAGAAAGCAAGCGCCGATGAGATCGTATCAGTCGCATGGA
Organism: Trachurus japonicus; assembly: GCF_045865225.1. Taxonomy (NCBI): domain Eukaryota; kingdom Metazoa; phylum Chordata; class Actinopteri; order Carangiformes; family Carangidae; genus Trachurus; species Trachurus japonicus. The sequence goes on from NC_140925.1 coordinate 21,607,969, forward strand.
AACAGTTAGCCGAGCCCCAAAGCCTCCTTTGAACTGCAAATGGCTGTTAAGGAAGAGCTTTCACTCAGAACACATTTGAATAACATGCCACCAACATGCAGGACAGCACAGAAACACACATTCCTACACACACACACACACACACACACACACACACACAGCAGCAGCACCACCTCTGCTGCAGCCACACACAGGGGCAGCCCCCTCAAACCCACCCATATCCCTGTACCTAATCTCACCTGCGAGAGAGAAAACCCATTATACAGTTTAATTTTCTCTTTCTCATTTTTTCCCCTCCTGGCGAAAAAAAAAAAAAAAGATGATTTTTCAAACCTCTGACAGCCGAGCCTTTTGCAGGATTTAGTCCATCTGAAAACATGTGGTAAGCCTTGTGGAATGTTTCAAATGATTCCCAGATGTGGGCCGCAGACAGGTTTAACCCATTCTTTTCCCGCTCAGCGGCAGGGAGGAGGTATAAAGGCGGCCTGTGCCGGGAGAAAGTCTGAGCAGTATCAAAAAACTTTTATCCCTCTCCGTCGATTTTTGTTACTTTCAAAGCATTAGGGCTCACTGAACTGTGGCTTAATGTAATTTGCCGTAAAGCTAAAAATGGAAGTCCCTCTTATGCTGCATTACCCAAGAATAAAGAATGTGAGAACACTGCTTTTTCCAGATGACTCAGCAATCGCAGGGACCTGACAAAGATAAGAAAAACACCTTTATGAGGGACAATTCATATTCCTGACACGGTTAACTTCCCTCTGCATTGCTCAACACGCTGTTTTCTTGGCTTTTCTTCCGCTGCAAAGCAACCTGTAACAACGCAGAACATGTCCCGCGTGTCAGCAGCGTCTCTCACGGCTCTGCCAGTGCCATATGAAAGAAAAACAAGAGTGAAGCCTTCTTAACGCTTTACTTGAATTTCATCATCATTGTTTACAAGGTACAATTGGTTTGTGAAGGACGCTGTTGTAATAACACTTTCCAAAGATGGCAGTTGTGATGAGATAGGGAGGGAGGTAACAGAAGAGCCAGGCTAGTAAACGGGGTGGGGAGAGCGAGCCGCTTGATATCCTATGAGCAACAAACTCAAGTGACCCCATTCCCTGGTCTCCCTCTCTATCTCCAACTCTGTCGTTCCCTCCCTCCGCCTTTTAGTCTCTTTCTTTCTCTCTCCCTCTCCTTCCCTCTACATTTTCCTCTCTCGCTCTCTCTCACCAGCCTAGCCAACTGTGAAGCAGTTGTCCGACACGCCCGTCGGCCGGCCAGCCAGCATTTTGGACTGAGTCTCATTATACACAATCATAACAGACAGAAAGGGTACATGCAGACAACTGATAGAAGTGCGGTAATATTGAGGGCAGAGGAGACTGGCAGGCAGTCGGTCCAAATGCAAGTTGGTGAGCAAGCAAAGACCGAGGAGAGGAGCAGATAGATAGAGAATACTGTTTTGCTGCAGGATACCATAGGCCATATGAGGCCAGAGCAGGCTGGGAAAGATTGTTACTGCTTTGAGCTTCCACATGTGAATGCACCGCAAAACCCCCTCTCCCTTTTTTTTTGTCTCCCTCCCTCCCACAAGCCTCCCTAAGGAAAGACCAGTGTTTTAAAAGAAGCACAAACAACTGCCAACTCCAAATTCTGCTTTTTATTTCTGAAAGGGAATCAAGCATACTTGCCTCCTTATCCGTACTGTGTTGCAAGTGGACTGATGCTCTGTTACTCAAGTCGCCCATTAAGACTGAGGCCAGTTTCTGAGGACTGGGATCATATCCAGGGGGGATTAGGCTAAATGTGCGATAGGGTCATATTTGTGTGTCTTTCATTTCCACCTCTTCCCATCAAATATCCGCTTTTCTTGTTATCTAGCAGATTCAACACAGAGTTCTTAAGGTCAAATACTGAGATCACAATTACTGTGACTCCAAGGTCAGGAGTTATCTTCAAGATATAGTGCAACTTCTTTGGAAAAAAAAATGTCTTTCATGATACTGTCATGTCTGAGCATTAAGTAGCGGGAAGTCATTTGGCTTAGCTCAGCATAAAGGCTGGAAACAGAGGGAAACAGCCAGCCTGGCTAATCCAGCTTTAAAGTTAACCTTTGAACACACTTTGCTTGTTTGTTTCATATTTACACGTGGCACTGAACTTTTCATCTGGCTTGGAATAATCAGCCTATTTCTCAAAATGTTCTCAAAGCTGGAGGAACAAAACTTTCAAAATAAAACCCAATATCTTCAAGTCCTAAGCATCTAAGCCTAATAAAGCAGTGATTTGATAGCGTCATGTAACTGAACATGATCGAGACAACCGTCCCGAACAAACCACCTGGCAGCCTCTGCCTGTGCAGCGCCTTCATACCCACACATAAGGTTATGTTACACCCTCTCCCTCCTGCTGCGTCCTCCATTTCGGATCATCGGGGTGCCAGTCGCCAACATGTTCCCCTTCCCAGCATCTCATCAGAGGAAACCCAGAGAGTATGTCCCTTTAATTAGACCGCCCGTGAAAATAATGGTGCATTAATGACATTTCTATGGGGGCCAATGAGCTGGAACAACAGAGGAAAGACTAAATCACAAATCAATTCCAACAAATGTAATTAAGGCTTAATTAGCCTCCAGGGTGTCACTGGAATGCCACGAAGGGGATGATGTGGAGGAGAGGAGAAAGAGAGAGGGGAAGTGAAAAAGAAATTTGGAGAAAGTGAGATCGTCATGGGTCATGACAACAATGTCCGCTTCTCCTGCAAGGATCACCGGCTCCATAACCTACTGCATGTATACCCATCAAAAAGGACGTACTACATTTATTGCGTGTCATGCTTTGCTATCATAACATGAGTCAATGCTCTCGTTGCTTTGATTAAAGTCAGAAGAAATGCTAGCCTCTGCATGCTAAATGTGTGGCTCTTGGCACGTGCCTGTGCGGTTTTAAAGGGGAGGGCTGATTTAAAGGCAACACTTCCAGTGTGGAGCCACACAGCCAGTGCTGGGTAGAGAAGTGCTAATTCTCTATAAAAACAGCAGCATGTACGGTTAAGCCCAGCAACATTCTGGTGTTAAAAAGAAAGCAAAGGGGGGAGGGGGGGGGGACAACAGAGGAGAGAAAAAAAAAAGAAATGCAAAACCACAGGGAGGCTTGGAGAGGACTGGCCTGCCTCGCTGGATGCCAGATCACACAAACACAGACTCTTGCGCCAATAAATGAGCTTCATAAACTGCAATTAAAACCCTGGGCACTAATTTAGTGGAAATGGCAGCCTGTAAAAAGCGAAGAGTGTTAGAGAATGGAGGCGAGGAGGGAGAGAGGCAGAAAATGGGAGAAGCTGAAGTTTCTGGACTTCAACGCAAGTGATTTTTTTTTTTTCATCCATTGAATTAATGTAAAACATACCATACTCATACTTATTCCTGGCTTGTACCACACACATGCGAGACACACAGAGCGGCTCACTTTACTGTAGGAAAATGTAGACACACACACACGCATGTGCGCACATTGTCACAGGAAACACACATGAACTCTCTGCCTTCCTCCTACATCTTACAAACACATTCACCTCACACACACACCTTTACCCTCGTACCTGTCATACCAGAGGTGTTGGGGGTGGACTGGACACGGCTGATGGGAGACATCTGCCCTGGCTGGCTATCTATCTGGGTCAAAAAAAACAACTATGGAATAAGGTGTCAGGACTGTGATAAAAACAGCGCGCACACGTCAACACACCTGTGCACAAAAAACATACAAGATGCAGGTGAGGAAAGGAAGAGGGTCCAAACCAGCGGATAGGAAGCATCAAGTCACAGTGATGCAGTCGCCATGCAGCTTCGTGCCACGATGAGCGAGGCTGTAATGGGTGGATGAGTGGTCATGTCATGTAACGCAGTGCGACTCTGTCAGATAATGTTGTAAGGGCCCTCCAGGTCGCTGCGGCGCTGAGTGACAGCGGGACATCGGCAGAGTGACTGTGTGTGAATTCCTTGTAAACCATCAGCAGCTATTCCTTTGCACAGGATGGGTGGTTTCAACACCTCTTCCTGGTTAAGCTTAAGGCCGAGTATCGTCTGACCTTGAGCTGGCTCGTCCTGTCCTCCTTTAAGATTGTTCACAAGCTGCAGCTTTAACTCTTCTCTTGTGTTCGGGTCACCAGTGACCCGTTTTCAGGTTTTAAATGCATAAAAGTACCACATAAATTTGTTTATAGCATAGTATATATACAGTATGTATATAGTACATTTTTGACTTTGTCAGGAACCTCTATCTAAACAAAATAAAACAAAAAAAATTTTTTCACAAAATTCTTAAATGCTCTGCTAAAATTATGACATTTGTGGTATTAGGGTCAATTTTGACCCGGTTATAACGATAAGAACAATAATGAGAGATAAAATTGAAATCATAAGTACAAAACCAACCTTTTCATGGATAAGGAAGCCTAACAACATAACCAAGAGATGAGAAACAAATGGGATGATAAATAATTGTTTTTAGTGTGTTTTACAGCTGATTTAAGGTTTGGGTCAAAACTGACCCTAACACCATAGATGGTAGCGGAAAGCTGACAAGAGGAAGGTTCAATTGAAGCCAAGGGGTATACTGACAATAAAGGCCCAGGGGCCCACACCAAAAAATATTAAAACCAATATTTTCATGGATAGGAAGCCTAACAATGTAACCAAGAGAAGAAAATGAATTTTTTTAGTGTATTTTACAGAAGATTTAAAACACGGGTCAAAACTGACCTGAACACCATAGATGGCAGTAGAAAGCTAACACAAGACGAAGGTTAAATGTGATCCAAAGACGTTGCCAGATAAATGGTAAACACCACAAAAACACTCCCATACAGCACCTGTAAACCACAGGTACAAAAGCAAAAGGCAGCGTGGCGAGGTTGTATAAATAATGAATCTGTGTGTAAATAATCTCTGAGTTTGTTTTTATTTCAGACAACACACACACGCGCACATACTACTGCACAATATCCCTGCGAAGGCAAAACATACAGTGGAACTAAGTAAGCAGTGTAATCCCTGTGCCCTGTTGCCTTTTTTAATTGCTTATTGATTGCTAAGTCATGCTGTGACAAAAACAGGGGAAACAACATAGGAAAAGCTGGAAGTGATGAGAGGTGAGAGGTGCAATGCATGGCTGAGCAGGAGGCTGCAAATGTAAAGTAAACTCTGCTGGAGAGTAAATAAAGGGGATTTTTTTTAAAGCGCACCCTGAGCTGGTCCACTTTTGAAGCAAGCTATTATTTGTTTAATATAGGTCTCTAAAAAAAATCGAAAGGAGCTGGTGAGAGAAGTAAGAACTTGTCTTCAGCTGCCAATCTGGGCATGGAGTGTGTTTTTCTTTGTAAAAGAGAAAAACAACATGAGCTTGGCGACGGAAGTTTGCGGTTTAGGTTTGTATCACCACCCAAATCTTTAGCTCCATCTCTTTTGGGTTTCCTGTGAAAGTCACCATTACGCTAATGTGCCCTTGATGACTCGCTGCACAAGCCGTGGAAATAAAGCAGAGTTCAGCTCGCTGTTAGGGAAGTGTAAAAGAAGTACCCAGGCTAATCTAATAAATGGGTCGTCATTGTGATGAGCAACATCTAATAACTCTGTTTCTATGATGAGAACACAGTAGGACCATGTTTTTTTTAGATCAAAAGAATATAAATGAAGATTTTATCACATCATGTACTTTCAACGCCCTCACTCACACTTCCTCTAGTTGAAAAACAACACTTAGTTCGCTGCTAAATTGCTGATCATTAGTGATGGATGTCGGTTGTAGCGCTGCCGCAGCTGTGGAGCCACTTTTACATTTTTATTTGGAGATGATTATGTTAATGCATGAACACAGACATCCACCAGCCACTAGTTTCAGTTTCTATATTGAAACTCTGACTCACGGTCGCTGTGAGTCATCGCATGCAGACAAAATGGGAAATGATTCCCACATATAATGATAAGTCAGGATCAGACATTGCTCATCTGGGACTCTCCTCCTGCTTTTTCCCAAGGCTACACATGCAAGTGTGGCCGCACACGAGGCTGACAGAAACAGGGCAGTGAGGAGTGACCGTAATCCTCAAATGGCCCCCCCACACCGCACCCCACCCCTAAACCGCCATGATCCACCAGGAACCTGCTGCTGATCTGATCCAAATGAGGCGGAGAAGGAGAACTCCTTTTCCTTGATCTCCCACTGCAAGGAAAAACAATAAACACACCAGAGCGACAGGACGAGTGCAGCGGTGTGTGTGGTATTGTTGCACAGCTACATACTCTGGCTCCAAGGACAGGCTTTAAACACAGTAGGTGTCAGTGACAGAACATATTTCAGTCCAGTTCTATCCTGATGGCTGTTTAGATACTGATACTGTTTGATACTTTGTTGTAGTATATGTACAAATCTTTCTGATTTGTTCAGAAAAAGGATGGAAGATGGCATCAAATGTAAATAAACTGTCAAATATAATTTATATACATAAACATTTGTTGATTTGTTTTTGCCCATTTAACCCCTGTCCTTTTGGGGTTTTGTTTTTCACATCATGCACAAATGTATTACTGCTGTTAATTAATACACTTTAATTCACAAAAACACCAACTGCTTTTTCCTGTTGTCTGTGCCACAGCAGTGTGGTTTTGTCTGCATGTCTATGCGGGTGAAGGGAAGAGGAAGTATATAGGTTCTTGTCTGCAGCTACTTACTTTTCAAGCGAATTCACACATTTACTACATAAATATGCAAAGCACTGTGACGTTTCAGCTCCAATTCTTCCTCAGACGTATCAATATGAAGCACCCAAAAGTGGCAGGATACCACTGTAGGCTGCAATAATCTTAATTAGCTTCTAAATGAAAATGTCCCCTGTGCTGACAGTTAATTTCCTAAAGCTGTGTAAGATATGTTAACTCACACCACACTTTTTAATCAGCCTCGCTGCACAGGAGAGAACCTGTGACTTCTCTGCTGCTCACACCATCGGCCGTGATGAGGAGCCATCTTCATCAGTCTGACGACACATGGACCGCAGATACTCACAAGTCACAACACAACCAGATCTGCAGTGCTTTTCTTGTTAAACTGATGAAGATGTTGTTTGTGTTGTGTCTGTTTGCATGTGTTGTCTTAAGCTGCTGTGTGTTGATCCCCACGCCCACCAGACAGCGAGAGGAAATGCAATGGAGCTGTACTAGTACAGTCATTTTGATAAACTTTATATAAATATACACTGCAAAAGTCCAATGGTGCTCGTACAGATAAGATAAAATTAAGTCAAAAATAGTACGATATCAAACAAAAACAAAGAAATAGTACAATCCTGTGACAGACGGTATTAAAAAATAAGTTAGAGTATCAAAAGTCCAAGAAAGCACAATAAAATGTAAAATAGGTGCACCAACTGAGCACCAAATACAGCTCAATACAGCGTATGGCAAAGTTTTGACAACGGCCATGTGGTGACTCAGACAAGACATGTCAAACAAAACCGCTGACATGATGTAAATCCAAACAACCTGCCCGAAATTCCACCAGATTCCAAAAATTAATCGGCGGAGACAGATTTGGGGCTAAAATCCGGCTGAATCCTCAGAACGTCTGTCCAGCATTATAGTTTCATACTGTAGCAGAGATAACAGTAGTTGAAAGTGGCCTGCACACTGAGGTTACAGGCAGTACACTTCAATTTGCTGGACGTAGGCAGACTGGCCCCAAGTGTAATATAATGACCACAGAGCGACAAAGAGTGTCAACTTGTGTGAAAAACTGATGAATGCTGGGATGATCAGATGATGCATAAACACCCAGATGGTGTGATGGGAAGTTGGACAGGCAGAAGAGGAGTGTATTATCAGGTTGGAGCGGTGCCGTGAGTCCATGTTAATCCGCCACAAGTCTGAGCCACTCATTATGCCCGAGCTGATTAGGTAGTGCTGTTTAATAAGGGCTAACCTATAGCGGTGCAGGGGAGGAGGTTGTAAGAACAGTGAGGGAACGTGAAGCCCGCCGCAGGGGGCCGGCGCTGACCACTGCATCCATGAGATAGAGACAGAGAGCCAGATGTGCAAGGAGCTCAGTGACAGGCGCAGAGATTAAGGTCGCACTGTCCTGGCTGGGTTAGCGCCAGACGCTACATGATGCTAATGGGCTGGCACCGCCTGGCAGAGCAGAGGCATAGGTAGGCCGGCAGATGTCAACACAAGGCTTTTATGTCCATGCTCGGACCCTCCCTTCACGCAGCTCCCTGTCCCCACTGGATGCCAACTTTACAGATGAATGATGATGTAAGAGGTCTGGTAGCAGCGTTTGGGCTTATGACACAGCCACAGCCCCCAAAGGTCCCGACCTTTTGATCTACTGGTGGGTAGGGAATTGGTCTGACTTTATTCTGCACTCTGCATCTCTTTTGTCTCATTTCATGCGACTCACTTGATGCCCCCCCGCCCCCCTCACAAAATAAATGTTTTATTCTCAAACAAGAAAAAAGGCTTTGCCAGAACTATAATAAGATATATAATGGATGGACACGAGCACCTGCACAATCTAATGCAATTCCATGCAACAGCCCTGTAATAAAGGTTAATGTTGGGAACTTTATTATGCTTTTATTATTAAAACTGCATCAGAGAAGCACTGATGTAGTCCGTGAGTCCAGGTGCAACGTGGTACTGTGTCTGCACTCTCTACAAGTAGGTAGGTAAAGGCCCTGAAGCTGGAGCTGAGCAGATACCTGTGTGTTATTGTGTGTCTGAGCTTATTGTTGTACCAGGACAGAGGACAAACAGCTGCAGCGATGTAACAAAGCAGGGGAACACAAGCACACTGTGTGTAACTCAATAAAATATGCAATACAACTCATGGCAATGCAAGGCAATACTTTCCCTGTTGTTGTTTACCAGGGCAGCAACAGAATCCAGCGTTTTTGTGTGTGTGTGTGTGTTGTGCTTGTCTTGACAAGGGCAAATGCACGGCAACGGCCCCGAACATTTGGAAAAAGGGGTCGGATTCAGAATCGACACAGGTTTAAGAACACATACGAAAAAAACCCACAAATAAATACAATAACGGAAACAAGCTGCAGGAAGCCTAAATAATACACACTTCCGTTGTGTTGTCTCAGCTGCATTTGCTTTCATGGTTTGTGTGGGGTTTTTTTTTTTTTTTTTGCATTATCTCTGTATTTGCAGCGCCTTTGCCGTTAATGTATTTGTTTTGGTTTGCTGCAGCACGTTACTGTTGTTATATTAATTTTATATTTTCATATAGTTTCTGAATCTTTTCTGAATGTGCAGCTCGTTTCTCCTAAAAGAAGTGTGTTGCGCAGCTGCGGAGCGTTTGCACTTGTCAGCCACAACATGCTGTATGCAACACAACAAAAGATTTTTATTATTCTTAGTATCATAACCTGCCAATCATTATTCAATTTTATCTGATCTAATGTTTGAAAATAGTCATAAAATCACCCATCATAAATTCCTACGGCCCAGTGACTTCCTCAAATTGCTGGTTGAGCCAAGAAAACCAAAAATATTCAGCTCAATTATATTCAAAAGTGAAAACATGCCACAGAAAATCCAACCAGCAAATATCTGGAATTCTAATTTGATAATTTCTTCTCAATGTCGACAAATTCCACAAATGACCAAAAACAAAACATTGGTTTGTCACGCTTCAAAACCAGGTCGCAAATGTTTGTGTGTTTTTTTAAAAGCCGAGTATCTAAAACAGCTGGACATGGTCACTTTAGCAAATGTCACTCAAACAGGTGTAAATAATAAATAATAATACATTTATACAGGATTTCAGCACTATTTTTAGGCACAGATTAGTATACTGCACATCTGGTGAAACGACATCCATGGGACTGAATCAAAAGTGTGTATGACACATAATGTGTGTTCATGGTAATGCAATTTCTTTAAGTGTCAGCACAAGCAACACTGAGCGGAAGGGTCAGTTAACAGCTGGTTTTGGTCTTTTTGCTTTAAATTTTTAGGTAAACACATATCACCAGACTTATCCTTTTAAAACATATCACAGTGAATTATTAATTCATTGATATTCTGTCATTCTATCATTCATGCGCTAACAGGAGAAAGCAGCAGACAGAGAACTGGCCGAGCAGGCAGGCAGGCAGACGGCAGGCAGGCTAGCTCCTCCGGGGAATGGCTGGAAACGGGAACATGAGTCCACATTTCTAGACAGTGACTGGCCTAGTTTCAGGAATACAGACCATCCTCTCTGTCTCTCTCTTCTTCTATGTCTCTCACTCTGTCTCTCTCTCTCTCTCTCTCTCTCTCTTCGGGAGCAGCCGGACAAATCATGCAAAGTTAACATCAAAGTTTTGCTCTGAAAGGTCACTGGATCGCTCATGGAACAGCCGACCTCTGCGCCGCCGGAGGGAGGAGGTGAGCAGATGAAGGCTCTGCTTTTGGAGGCTGGATGTCATTTCTTTATTATTAATTTTTTTTTTCATGTTTTTTGATTTTATCCTCTCCTCCCTCATCCCCTGACCTACCACCCCTCCATCTACACATCTCATTATTTTTTGATACCACCCCCACCCCCCCCTCCTTTCCCATCCCTCGGTATACCCCTCCCTTCTCTGTCTCCCTGTCAGCCACTCACTTCCTCACTTGTCTTGTTTTAAGGACATGGGCCTGTCAGAGTGCAAAGCCAGCCTGTCTCTTGATATTACGGCTTCTATAGCGCCACTGGAGTGACACGAAGTGTGTGGAGTTCAAAAAAACAAAACAAAACTAACAAAACCAGACCAAACGGCCACATTAGCTCTCTTTCTCTTTGTCTTCTTCGCTCCATCCCTCAGGACAAGAGCAAACGCAGAGAGGGAGGGAAGGGCAGAGTGGAAGTGGGGTTAGGAGGGACAGAGAAAAAGCGAAGCACGACGGGTGATAGAGAGAGGAAAGAGAACATGAGAGAAGCAAAGAGAGTCTGTGGAGCAAACTGTAATCCAATAACAGGTCTTGTGAAAAGACACGCAGACAATAAAAAACTCCAGAGAGGTTATGTTGGGACTTAGCCGGATATATAGAGCATGTCCATTTGGCAGAAAAGGATGATGGACAGAGGAGGGGAAAGAGAGGGAGTGGAGGAGAGGAGGAAAAAGGAGGAGACAACAGGTTTGTTCATTTGTTAATCCCCTAAAGCCCCCCCCCCCCCCCCACCTCGGATCTGTTCATCCCAATCTTTCGCTCCAGTAGAAAGTCACCACCCCCAACGACGCTATGATAAGATTTCCCTGGAGAGAGTCAGATGGTACCACTCCAACTCCCTCCTCCTCCTCCCACCCATCACAACCTCTCCCCACCTCCTTTCCTCTCCTTTATCTGTTTTAACGCTCCTCTCTGTCGCCCTCTTCTCTTCCTCCCTTGCCATCATATCACTCATTCCCACCGCGCTGGTGTGTGAAGAGCACGGGGGGGAGAGCCCTCCTCCTCCGCCGAGGCGCCTCTTAAGTATTCAAGGTCACTGCTTGACAAAGCGAACGCTGCAGCGCGGGCTGTTTCACAAGGCATGTGATGTTTTGTAATATTTGATGCGCTTCCCCGTGAATCTGATAGTGTGTTGCACGTGTGAGTGTGTGTGTGTGTGTGTGTGTGTGTGCAGTTTGCAAAACAGGATGACCTGTGGACAGGGTGTGTCTCTGCAATGAAAGTGTTTACACTCTTTTTAGTTCCAACTTCATAGCTCTTACTAAAGACCGGGTTGACTCATGCACGTTCGGTTGTTGTTTTTTCATATTGGCACATTCACACAGGGTTTATCTGATGTCTGGTGAGAATCTCGTATCTCCAAAATGATGACTTTACAGGAAGGAAACCTTCGTCAGTTTGATAGTTGCATAAACCCAAAGATTAGAGGGTGTTTCTCAACCTCTGAGGAGGTTGTGATCCTTAAACTCAGACCCTCGTGTCTCTGTCACTGCCTGCTAAAGGCAGACATTCCCAGTAGAATAATCTTCATCTTCATCATCTTTAACCTTAATCTGCATCTCAGCAATGACATTTTACTGAATGTGGAAGCCAAATAGAATATGACACGATAAAAAAAATAAAAAAATAAAAAATCCCAACTATCTATCACAAGTGATGGAAGTAACAGAAGACTCACTCACACTTATTTTGACACTCAGTGTGAATGACAGTGATGTACGGTCTGCGGCCATCAGCCAAGCTAACATTGATCAGGACTGGCTGCCAGCGGACCCTCAGATCAATCATGTCCATTGATCCAACGCCATGGGAAGAATGCGTATGTGTATATATCGGTGTATGTTTGCTGTTGCGGGCTATAAAGAATATGATATTACTGTAAGGTTAAAATTAGAGGAAAATCAATGGTGATTTACAAGGAGCGCAAGCAAAGGGGAGAAAAAAAACCAGCGCATTCTCCACTTACTCAATAAAACAGCAGGGCTACACACAAGGCCTTGAGTGTGAGAGATACTAGAACAGACCAAGGCTGCGCCAAGGTCTCTATGCAGGATATATGCTGCAGAAAGCTTCAGTGCAGTCTGCTACTATATAGAAAGTCCCCGACTCTGAAATGTACAATTTTATATCAACAAAGTAACACACCGACTGCAAGGCAAATGTACCTCTTTGCTCATCATTATTCATCTCATTTTGATCCCTCCAGGTCAGGGTCCTGAGAACCGCATCATCATCCTGTCCCGTCCATCATCAGATCAACCACTATGGGATGTCAGAACCGATGGATTCTTTCTGGATCAGATCAGATAGTACACTGAAGGGGGGATGAATGAAAGAGGAGGGGGTTAGACATCCCAACAAGGCAAATGACAAACAGCAGAAAAGTAACAGGAGGATTTTTTATTAGTATAACAGAAAAAAAAAACAATGTTTTATGTTCTGTGGCTGGAGATGGTGAATACTGATCATCCTGCCTCCCACCCTGGAAGAGAAATCAGAGCAGATAAAGAGGAAGGAGACAGAGCAAAAAGAGTGGGAGAAGGAGAGAGGGGGAGAGACATGGCCCCGAGACCTGTGTGTGTGTGTGTGTGTGTGTGTGTGTGTGTGTGTGTGTGTAGACTCTCCCTCAATACTTGTCTCCGTTTCTGAACAGTCGGCCCCAGTAGAGCTGAAGAGGTTTGACACAGAGAGAGCGATAAAAGACAAGCGAATAAAGAGGAATGAATGTTACAGTGGGTGGGATGAGAGAGAAAAGGAGCGAGGGATCAAGTGAGTGTAAAGGGGAGAGAGAGAGAGAGAGAGAGTGGGGGGGGGGGCATGTTGGTAGAATGGAGCAGACTCTCTTATCTTTATGAGGAAGGAGAGGAGTGGAAAGAGTTGTATCCACAGTTTCACACTCGGATTAAAACATGAAAATCAGATGGAGGGAAAAGAAGAAGCATCACCCCACCCTGCAAAAAAATAAAAACATGAACATGAAGAAGAACTATGGTTGAAGAACAATGTCCTGCATTCTTCCTCCAAACCACAAAACTGCAAAGGCACTTACCCTTCAGTGTACACACACACACACACACACACACACTCACACAAAGGCATTTGCACACACCTCTTCCATAACACATAAATGCAGCCGTCTGCACACACACACACACACACACACACATGTTCACGCACATACGTGCACAGACACAGACCTTTTCTTGAAAAAGAAAAAAAAGGCACGTTACACATGAAAGGATGTGGGGGGGGGGTGTTGTGTTGGGCCAGTGCAGTGCAGGGCGGCTGTTCAGAGTGTGCGTCTTTTTATCAGGTGAAGAAGCAAGGAGGGTGTGTGTGTGTGTGTGTAGGGGGTGGGTGGGGGGTGGGGGGGGTTGTAAGATTTATCTGCTGCTGTCGGAAAACTTTGACCCCAGAGTTGTAAATCTGTCAAAGGAGTCTAGCCAGCTCAACAGGAAACACGAAGAGGAAAAGAGGGGTGGGGGGCGGGGGGAGGGTGGGGAGGCTGGAGGGGGGTGGGATGTTTAGGGGTTGGGGAGGGGAGGGGGGGGCACACCCATAGGCTCAACCATTTCAAAAGAGGCACTTTTCAGAGTTGGGGAGCGGGAGGGAAGGGGAGAGGGCCTAAGCCATGTTTACAATCTTGAAACTGATCCCTCACAGCCGGCGAATCTCCCTCCAGCTTTACCCCCCACCCTGTCACTCCCCCGACCCCCCCTCCCCAAAAAAAAAAGAAGAAGAAAAAAAATTACTCACTCACACACAGAAACTACACAGGAAATTGCTGTTTTGATATATGAATGTTTCAAATGTCTATTTGCACTTTTAGCACATGTCATTAGAGAATGGGGCTTCCAGTGATCATGTGGCGCCGGCTGCGCTCGTCAGTGAAAATGCTGCAGGAACTGAATGGAAGCTGCAGAAATATTGAAAACCGAGTCTCCACAAATGTGTTTGGGTAAATAAAAACACATCTCCGCTTCTTTCTTTTCGGTTCCCGCTGCCTACAATAAAGCATTCCTTAGACGAGCGCATGCATCTGAAAATGATGTGAAAGTGCAAAACAAGCTTTTTGATGAGTCCTCTCCGACGTGGTCAAAGAGCAACTCACGGGTCTGTTTTCTGTCAGCCGCACAGATCTCTGTGATCACTCACTATGAGTTACAGTGCAACTGGTCACACAGTCCCACTGCTGTTATTCACATGCAGCTCGGTAATGAGTTAAAAATGGCTATTTGGTCTGCAAGAAAGAAAAATCCATGAAGAAGAAGTCACATTTTGCAGTAACACAGATGTGAAAAAGGCGTTATTATTTCATTTCAGAGGCGACAGTGTCACACCAACAATGCTAACACATTGACGTTATTGGGTGTAGCGCTGACCGTGTTCACCACCTTAGTTTAGTGGGTCAATATGACTCTGTCTCTTCCTTATTAGCAGAGGTTGATCTCATTAGTCTTGTGGCTGATTGGTTATGAACAGCAAATTAAATTTAGGCTCTTTCAGACCAGTAAGAGTAAAAAAGCAGTCTGTTCATGTAACCTTACCCTTAAGTTGACGTACGCTCCTTTTCAGTGTCAACAGCAAACTTCAAGAAAACAACATGAGACCTCAGATTACCTGACACCAACCCTGTTTGACATGGATGGCATTTTCACCAGTAGCTAAATGACATAATGTTGGTCAGCTGGTTAATTATGTTATTAAAATGAAGTGAGACAATAATGTATGTTAATGTATGGTATTATATGTGTTGCCCTGTATTTACACTCCAAACACTTTCTTTTGTGCAGGATGTGCAGCAGACCTTAATTTCCTTCATTTATGCTGAGTTAGCAAGCTGCCAATGTTCATACATACCATGAGAAGAGATCATACCTCCGTATGCCCTGTGGCAACTACAGACAATGGAGCAGTGTAGAGCTGATTAAGATAATGTTGCACTGAAGCACGGTATACTTGAAACCAAACAGATCAAAGTGCATTATATTATGTATCTTAGTCCCTCTTTTATGTAAGCACACTCAGCATTCACTGATACAAACTGTGATGGTCAGGTGTTTGAATCCACATCCAGGACATTATCAAAAGGCTCACTCGACCCAACATCTTTCCACTGTGATAAGTGTGACCGCTCTGTCCTCTGCTTGTCCTGTACTGTGTGCCTGCTCTCTGCCAGCGGGGCAGGGCGATTGGACACACGTTACGGGGACTAAAAGCATCTATTACTGAGCCCTGGGAAACCCCAACACCTTGGCACAGGGTGGCACGCTGTCACAGGCTGCCCTGGGAACAGCTCAATTAGCCACCTGGCCACTGTCTCCCCATCACAAGACTGAGCTTTTCAGCCCCGTGGGCAGAGGTGCAACGGATCACGAGAATGGGATGTTTTTTTGGCAGCCAGCTGCACACACAGGCTTAAGGGAACACCTTCTGTAATGTTACATATAGTTTTTTTTGTTTTGTTTTATTTTATTCCCTAATCATCCAGAAACTCCCTCCTTGACAGGAGTGCTGGTAGTGGGAATGAGATCATCCAAGTGCTATTGTTCACCACTAGCGGCCCACACCTTCACATTGCATCGTTGTAGCCAAAATCCCAAGAGGAAACAGTGAGAGACAATGACAAGGATGAGCTATTGTGTCAATGAGTTCATTCACAAATTAAAAAGGGACTTTTGAGGCTATAGTGTGAAGTTGCAGGAGCGTATTTGGACCGTACATCAAAAAGGCTTTTAAGATACAGACAGAAGATGAAACCCCCATGAGCACGCGTGTGGCGTTTTGTTCTTGATTTGACTGACTGGCTCGATCCAAACCGACAGTCTGTTAGTGTGTGAGAGGGCACATGGCCTCTTTCTATTTCTGCATGTGCGAGAGTGCAGATATAGTAGGTGTGTAGGTGACAAAGACAGAGGCCAAACAAGGGCACAGTCAGTCTGTGCCCCAGACAGACAGTGAACACATGCACACATGCTGCCACTCCCATGTGCGTGCACACACACACACACACACTAGCACACACACACACACACACACACACTAGCACACACACACACACACTTCTCACATTACTGTGGGTGAGGGATTTTTTCATGCTTTCGTTGAGTGAAAGAGAGAAAGAGAGGTGTGAAGCCTCAGTCACGCAATGTTGCTCTGTTTGACTGGCTGTGTATGTGTGTGTGTGTGTGTGTGTGTGTGTGAGCGAGTGAGTGAGTAAGAAAGAGAGAGAGAGAGAGAGAGAGAGAGAGAGAGAGAGAGAGAGAGCACCAGTTTGGGCACCAGTAGTGTGCCAAATTATATATATATGTTGTGGTTAGCTGTAGCGAGTGCATCTCTGCATACAAAGGTGACAAATGTAACGTTGTGAGACCTGAACACAGGAAGTCAAAGTTCCTGACACCACCCTTAAATGTTCAAAAACAAATCTGCACCTTTGAAAAAAAAAAAAAGAGAGAAAATCTTTCAAAAACCTTTCTCCACTGCTCACAGGTCAGGAGAAATCATTGCAATGGACCTCACTAACACAGTGGCCCAGCTGCCTGCTTTGTCTGAAACTTGTCTGAAACAGTTTTCTACACTTACATGAGTCCTACTGCAGGCACATGTGTGCATGTGTTGGCATGGGGGAGGTACAGGGGGCATTAGAGGCCACGTTTGGGGAACTTGTTGTGGTAAGAGATACATGTGTGGTTTCATAAAAGGGGAAGTGAAAGCTGAGGGCCGCAGCTGTTCATGTCTAGAAGGCCTCATCTATGCTAACAATATGAGAAAGGAAGTGAAGAGCAGAAATTGCCAGTGTGCTCGTGTGGTACAATCTGTTTTACATGTGAGTCTCTAACTGTCTCACTCGATGCCGTCTGCGCTAGTAGGACACCACAGTCAAACTTCTGTTTTTCACCTCTTTGCCTCTTCCTTGGTAACTGCTGGACACAACAACACCACAATATACACAACCTGATTTTTTTAATGCAACTTACTAAACTTACTGAACTCAAGTGACTCATTCTGGTTTTGTGTGAGGATAAAGTCATCTGCCTCTACAAAAGGTCAAAGTATCATCACATCGAAACTGGCACTCTGAAACCCTAACCTAAGCCATTTCCTCCATCAGACTATGTGTCATTTATACCCACAAAGGTCTTGGTTGCGATCACAAGCCATTGACCATATTCACAGCATCGCCATCTTCCTCACGTCATCACTCGGGGAACTGCTGCGTCCCTGGCTGCAAGCTGTACAAACGTTGCGAGTCTGATGCTTTCCTTTCATCGCTTCCCAGTTGATACAGATTTAAGGAAGACATGGGTTAACGTCCGAAGGGCCATCGGGCCATAGGAAAACGACATTTGGGTTAAACTGATTTGAATTAAGTTAGCTGGCATTAGCTGCAACTGCTAACGTTAATGTTATGTGAAGGTGTTGAATCTTCCCACCCCGAGTGACGACGTAAGCAAAGATGGCGACGCTGTGAATATGGCTAATAGTGTTTATTTGAAGACTTCTGGCTTAATCACGTTTTTCACACCACACTGATTAGGCTACTTTATTTTTTTTAGAATAGGTTTATCATTGATATTTTAATAGCCTACGTTACTGAACAATTTTGTAAAGAATAGTTCAGCAGTTTGGGAGCTACTCTTATTGGGTTTCTTGCTGTGAGCTAAAGAAGAATTGTCTACAAAATATACAGCTGCTCTAACAGGTGTTTAGATTAACTTAGCCTAATTTATGTAAGCCTAGCTTAGTTTGTAGACTGAGAACAGGGGAAAACAGCTCAGTCCAGAGCTAACGAAATTAATCAACTAGCACCACTAACACTCGCTAATTAACTCATATCTTGTTATTCTAAATTATGTTATATTATGTACCAGGAAGTTGTTTATCACTGGCCTGAAAGAAATATAATTAGTGAGTTGTGTTGGTGAATGGATTTTTGTTAGCTTCAGACACTATTTTCAGTTAAAGCTGCTGACAGCTTACTCAGCCTATATTTAAATTAATAGGCATATTCATGGTGTCAGTGTCTGCTGTGATAAAGCCTGTCATCCTTGCTTTAGAAAATCAGATTCAAATAAGCAGTAAGAAGGGGCTACGCAATTTTCAAAACACATGTGAATTCAGAACAAAACATTAGCAAATGAGTGTGTTATTTTTTAAAACATTTTATTCTTCAAATTGAGTAAAGGAATGAAATCTGGGATAAAAATAATTCATCCATGCTTACTAGAAAAACTGGAGAGGGAGAGTGGATGAACTGCACTTTCCTCTCCCCAAACTATTGTGGAGGTGCTCTTGAGCAAGACACGTTATCAGCTGTCCCAGTGGAGCATGTCTTTGGCTGATACAAGACTGTAGTTGTACTGTGGCCTCTCCCAGGTGTTGAGGTGTGTGTGATTATAGAGCAAGTAAAAAAAAAAAAATCGACTAGCATGCTTACATTTTCAAAATCAGCACAGAGTTGAGAGAAGTGGAGGTGAAAGTTGATTTTGGCTCGAACCCAAAAACCCCCACACTTCTCCCCATGTTCCTCCTTACCCATCTCACAGACTCCCACTCTAAGCCCTGAGCTCCAGTATGAAATCAACATTGGGCCTGCAGGAAATGAGAGATCTCCACAGGAGATAGAGGAGGGAGGGAAGGAGGAGACAAAAGAAAAACAGCGGAAAGAACCATAGATTTGACTTTTGGCATCCAAATGTCCACTCTTCATGTCATAGCTCTGCTCTCTTTTCCTTTATCTCCTCCTTTCCTTGTCTCTCTGTCTTTCTGTCTCAGTCCCTGTGAACATCTGCTTGCTGTGTGTGTTCGTGCATGCAGCTGTGCCTGCGTCTATATAGAAAGGCTCGCCTTATGAAAGGCTCGGGGCTTGTTGTTCTTTCCTGGCACAGTAATTCGCTGGCTAAGCCAAGAAAGTGGACAAGCAGCAAGCTATTTCAGCAGGGCCTTGTTTTTGTTGTTCCACGCTCAAAGACAACATGACCTCATGTGACCCCTCCCAACTACTCACGGCTGGAACACAGCAAAGTGTTCAAGGTGTGGGAGGCAGATCGCGGTGCAACCGCGCAGCGCACCAACACAGAGGAGTCCGGGCTCTGCCCAAAATGTTTGACTTGAAAACCCTGTGATTCAACAAGGGAGGCCACTTTAAGAGACGCTGTCTCAAATGTACTCTGCAGGGCCAAGGGGGTATTTTGACTTTCAACATGTACCCACAAGTGTGCACATAAATGTGTCTCTGTGTGGAGAAGCAGATAAGCAAGACAGACACAGACACACACACACATTCATGCTCACAAAGGGGTGGGGTAGCAATGAGGGGCTCGGTTAATGGCTTTTAAATTTCCACTGAGTGAGTGACTTACAACTGTGGAGGAGCACAGCTGTTCCTGATTTGGGGAACAAAGAGGGGGGAACGGCAGCGATCTGAGAGACTGGACTGGGCTGCTCTCATTTAATGGGCTAAAATCTCCTAGGAATGACGCAGATGTGTGTGTGTGCGAGTGTGTATTTGCATGTGTGTGTCTCCATGCTTGCCTATAAGAATCTGCGATCATCCTTCATGCACTTACTTTGCTGTGTGAAGTCCCCTTTCTGTGCATACACTCCATGCTGTTGGTGCATGTGAGTGCTGGTGCGTGGGAGGCTGGGGGGGCAACAGGATCCGTCTGCAGCTACAGCCGTAGATTACGGCCACAGAGCGAGCGAGAGCAGAGTTACGGCTTTGCAGAGCTGAGCCACAGTGAAGGTCAACTCATTTGGGAATAAACTAGAGTTGGAGAGGAGGGGAACGGAGGGAGAGGAGGCTCAGATGCGTGAGATTTAATGCAGGGGGGGGGGAGGGAGATGAAGAGAGAGAAAAGGAGAGAGGAGATTAAGGCCAGAGCTCATCTAAGCATGTCAATAAGAGTTGAAAAATCTAACGTCAGCCAGGTGGAAAAAATCCAACTTGCTTTGATCAAAGACTTTCCGTCTCAGGCACACAACGGTGCAGCACGTTGAGACGCGGCCTCGCTTGAAAACTCTGCGCGTCTCGATGTCAAACTTTTTATAGTGGAGTTCCATCTCTTGAAATACTGCTTCCTGGCCCCCCTCACCCCACATCCCCCACCCCCCACCCACACAATCTTCCCACTCACACACATACACACACACACACACACACACACACAATCCTTCTCCCCTCCGAGTTGTGCGTTGTTTCCTGCTGCTGGTGAACGCAACCCTTTTTCCTCGGAGGCCCCCTTGCTGCACTGCAGCCTTGTAAAACATAGCAGGTCAGCGTCACATGACTGAGGTCTAGGACACTGAAATGCTGGGGCTGGCCCTCTGCCGTGCCGAGCAGGAGTTGGGTGTCAAAGTACACATGGGTGGGGCAGTGCAGCGGGAGAAGGACGGGGACTGACAGCAGACTGAGAGAGAGCAAGTAATAGAGTGAACAGCAGCTATATGGAGAGGAGGTAAAGAAAGAAAGAAAGAAAGAAAGAAAGAAAGAAAGAAAGAAAGAAAGAAAGGGGGAGGAATGAATGTTAGCAGTAAACCAATAAATCTCCTGAGAAGCTGAAACCACTAAAAGAATATTATTTCCATCCATCCCTCCCTCCCCAAAGAACACCTTTCTCAACTCTCATCTATCACCTCCTCCCAAAAACAGAGTAACTTTTTTTTTTTCTCACCTCAGGTCTGAGATGCTCAGTCACCCATAGACTGATGTAGACATGAATGAGCCTCCCCAGCCTCCCCTTTCCTCTTCGTCTCTCCCCCCGTTTCACTGAGTGATTGGAGCTGACATACATATGGAGCACACTCATCCTGGTAGCACTCAAAAGAAGGGGTGGGGGTGGGGGTGGGGGGTGTGATGGGAGAACATGCACACACACAAATCCATAGACGCACACCCATGTACATACGCGCCTATCAATCTCCAGGTACATGTATTTACACACTATCTACATACACAGTAAATTCACTTTTCCATCCGGGCTGCGTATAATGTCATGAATTCCCTCTGTGTCAGTTGTTCTCCTACGTGCACACAAGGACTATTTTCTTTCTTTTCTGTCATTTTTGGCTTCTTTACTCGCTTTAATTTTAAGCTCTTGTCTCATCCTGTATTTCTTCTACCCAGCCCCCCCCTCTCTTGTTGTTGCACTAAGCACTTGGAGTGTGTCCCTGGAGGTCTCCAGCTTTATAGGAAGCCTGTCACACTAATAGATTTCACCTTCTCTCATTTTCTCTCTTGCTGTCATTCCCTCTCTCACCCTCTTTCTCATCTGCTGCCCATTACAGACACAAGTGTCTGCTCACCACAAGCTACTGCAGCCCAATGTACTGAGGGATTTTAATATGTGGAGGGAAGCAGAAAACTTCTTCACGTAGACTTTAAAATGTTTCGAAAAATTCAGACATTTTCTTCCTCAATTGCAACTCGTGATTTACAAATAGTTGCCGTCCGTTGTCATCTCACGAGTCAGGTGTAATGTTAATCAAAGCAACTGCACATTGTGCTGTGTTGAGTTAATGTGACTTTAAAACTAGTCTGCAGCGATGCTAGCAGCTCTGTGTGGTTGTACTGAGTCA
Source organism: Trachurus japonicus (assembly GCF_045865225.1). Taxonomy (NCBI): domain Eukaryota; kingdom Metazoa; phylum Chordata; class Actinopteri; order Carangiformes; family Carangidae; genus Trachurus; species Trachurus japonicus. The sequence continues at coordinate 21,630,015 of NC_140925.1, forward strand.
CAGCTGTGCTTTGAGCTACATGCTAACACTCACAAGGATAACAAGCTGATGCTAAACAATCGAACATGCAAACGTGCCACAAATTCAGAAAATCACTCCATCAATTTGACAACGTCTGCGCCGCAAAAACTCACAGTACAACAGAAGTATTTTCAGGAACACAAAAAAGTGTGGGCTGTGGGTTGTACTTTTATTCAGTGCTTTTTGACTTGAATTCTGAAGATGGCTACATATGACAATTGGATGAGTTTGTTTGGTATTCAGATATTATTACAAATATGTAGGCTACTGTTGGCTTTAGTCTGGTCCGTCACTTGTATGTGATTCTGGCAACACTTCTGTCGTGTAGTGAATTGCAGTGATACTGTGTATTTGCTGTCAAATTGCTTTCTGAATTAATAGCACATTTGTAACTTTGCTAGTCCTTAAGACGCAGTGTGTTGAGGCCACCATAGAAATCTCACTTTTAAAAACTCAACACAGTTCATGTTTTCACCCAGTGCAGTGCAATGCATTTCAGTGTCTCAACTGAGGATCCTGCCTGGACTTATTAGCTTGTAAAAGAAACACTAATATACCAGCAGAACTGATTTGCCATTGAGTTGCCTTGGTATGAAATGCGCTATATAAATAAAGATGCCTTGCCTTGCCTAATATGTCAGAGCAGTATATGAGTTTATAATTGACGCGTTTGGTTGCAACTTTAATTTTATGATATTTAACCAATAGCTATTAATGCTGGTTTGTTTTTGCAGTGGGCTCTGGTGTGCTGTCAAAATAAAAGCACATCTAGATTTTTCTATACAGAAAGAATCTAACGCTGTCTGTTCAGTGTGCAGGGGTTCATCAGGATGCAGAGAGTCTGTCTCTCTGTTGACAGCCTGACTTTCTTCATCTCTCAGATTTGTGTGTATTGAAGTGTCCTCTGAAATCTACCTACAACAACCTCACCTCCTCCTCCTTCTCTCCGTCCCTCCTTTCCTCCCTCCTCTCCCCACTCCCTCGCTCCGTCTTGCTCATCCCACATGTCACATCACATTTCCCAGGCAGGCCCAGGAAAAGGGCAGAGGCCTTATGAATTGATGTGGGTCTCTTACAGGAGCATGGCCAGGACAAGGACAGACACACACAGACACACACACACACACACACACAAAGGTGAACCATAAGGGTGATGTGACAGTGCGCACACATACTGTCCTTCACCTGTCACCTGCTTTCATCTGCAGCGTAGTTGTGCACTCTCTGAACTCTCTGTTTATTTATAAGGTTGTGAAATGCATACACTCATACAAACATATGCAGGAAGATGTCTTTGTCTTTGTCACATTTACTCTGACAGCCACGCTAACAATGCAGTGTTACACCACATCATGCCCCAGTAGTTTTTAAAAGGGAAGCTCGCTCTGCCAGCCTGGCTGCCTCAGCGTCACGCTGGGCAATGACGACACCTATTGGTGCCTGGGAGACACTGTTTTGCAACGGGAGCCGTTGCAGAGAATATATGAGATGAATAACCAGCGATATTGAGTGCATTCATCATCCCCTGACAGTAAATTTTCACAGAAGAAAATTGACATTAGCTCATAAACATCTATCACAGGCCTGTGTATTCGGCAACACACATCTGAGTGTGGAATGTGCAGCAGATGAATCAGATGCAATGGAGCAGAAGGGGGCAAGGTTATGATGTTTTCTGTGTTTTATATTCGCGATCCACCATTTTTACACACACACTCTCTCTCTCTCTCTCTCTCTCTGTGCCCTCTTTCCATCACCGACTTTCCCATGGTGCTTCTTCGTGACTCCCGTTACTCCTGATTTATTCCTGGTCGCACAGCCTGCACGCAGTCTTTTATATGTCCAGTTAAGCAATTCTCTCCTCTAACTGGTTAATGGAGGACAGGAGGGGTTTGGTGTAGAGGGAGATCCCAGGAGCCTCTGAGGCCTGCTTCATGCCCACTGGACTGGAATGGAGCCAGAATGTAGTCTCCAGCAGGACCCCCCTCCCTCCTCCCCCGATGCCTCTACTGGACTGGAGAAGATCCAACATGGATGCCTCCAGGGCCGTGCTGCTGTGAAACTTACACCATTGTAGCTGAGAGTGTGAGGAGACCGGCTTCACATCCACCACTGTTCAGTCTTTATAGAAGATGATTGATGATTGGTGTTAGAGCACATTCACATCACATGAGATTATGACCCAAAACTGCCTGCTGTAAACTACTTTCGAAATATGACTTAATAAACTGTGACTAGGACAAATAAATCATAATGCCATCAATAATGCATCAACATTTTGTGACGCAAAACATCAGCTCACAGAGCAGGAGTTGCAGCATCATATCAAGCTGTGTGTCCTGCTCAGCGCTTAGAAAAATGCTCTGTGGAAAAATGGAGCAATTTTTAGAGAAGGTGACTTGAAGCTCAGTGATCCACAATGCTTCTGCATGCAGCTGTCTCCCTAAGGATAGAGAAAACACAGGGTGGAGGGAAAAGGAGGGATGTGGAGGAGGAGGAGGAGGAGGAGGAGGAGGAGGAGGAGGAGGAGGAGGAAGAAGAGGAGGGGGGAAAAAGTGCATGAAAGCCCACAAAGAGAAGGAGAGGTGAGAGGGAGAGTGATGCAGAAAGAAAATATAAACAGCGTGTTCAGTCTTAATATAGATTCCTGTGTATAAAAGGTCAAAGAGGCGAAAGGAGGGAGTAATGCTGTCCCCTCTGCTGTGGCTTTAATCTCCACTCTTCTCCTTCTCTCTCCTTCTCTCTCAGCCTGATGTCTTTACTGTCTGCAGTGGAGGGGAAAGTACTTAGATCTGTACTAAAGCACAGGATCAACAGTGGCAAAATGCCCCATTATTAGTTCAGCACTACTGAAAGACTGCCTGTGTGCTGGCAGGAAATATTCAAAGTCAAACTTGTTCTGCAGAAAAATGCATGATCATACATCATGTTATTAGACAGTAAATATTGATGCATCAGTGTTTCCTCTCAACAGCATTTCACAGCTGCAGCTGGTGGAGATACAGCTGCTTTTCACATACAACGTGGGTGTGGCTCCAGTAGGACACAAGATTTATTTTTCCATCGTTTTTTTCTAATCTTGTCAATTTGTGAAATGTTACATGTCATTAAGGGGAAATCACTGACTGGAAGAGCTAATCAATGATCAATATCGATGTCTGAAACATAACGAGGGGCTTTAGGGAGACGTGTCGTTGATACATTTCCTCAAGTACATAATTTCATGCTGTGAAATACTGCTGCTCCAGACTTGATTTCATATGCAGCTTTAGTTCATCTACTTTCAGACTTATAAAACACAATGCACTGCTTCAGATTTCAACTATAAAAGAAAGTTAGAGCTAATATGTAATAATGCATTGGCAGTAATAATTCAAGAGCATAATATAAAATGATATATAAGTCAGAAAAGCAGTTTGTCTGAATTATTGGGCCTTACTTTTGATACTTCAGCTACATTTTGCTAATAATACTTTCATATTTCTTATTTTATGTGCAAGGGTTTTGCTGTTAATGTTTTTTTCACATTGCAGTTTGGCTACTTTTACTTGAGCAAAGGACACTGAATAATTCATCTACTACTGGTTTGGAATAATATTAAACTTTTCTCCAGAAACACAGATCATCCACAGCATCATCTATATCAGTATATCAAATATTTAAAAAAACAAAACAAAACATGGGATCAGGAGAGACAGTGTTTCATTTGATGTGAAAAAGCAGAAGTATCAGCTGGTTATTTATATACCTTATATGAAATGTGTGCATGTGGATGGATTTGCATATGCAAATATGCATATAGCCAACTGTAGGCAGTGCACTGGAGGACTTATACTGAAGTGAGTATGAAGGGATTCTGCCTTTTTATCAGTGTCTTATGTTGCTTGTTAATAGGTATTGAAGAAAACAGCAGCTGTCTCTTCACTCAACAAGTGAAAGAGAAAGGCGTTGAAAACTCAACCGCTTCAGTGGATCTGCTTAGTGGCCAGGGATGGGGCTTTTATCCAGCAGCACCCAGGCGTGAAAACGTGTAATGGTATAAATATGGAGCAAGGTGTTGCATGACAGGTCAACTTTCCCCACATACTGTAGCTCAAGGTTAAAAGAAAGGTAGAGAGGTGTCTCTTGTTCTTTGACGTCAGGATGAGAGGATAGTGTGGCATTTAAATTTCTCCTGGTCCTATCAGAGCTTGAACTCGCCAGCTGCGAAGGAACAGGGGTCAGAGTTCAAACTGTGACAATCGCAAATGTCAAATGACTCGTCCCCTGCTGTGACTGTCACCTTGGTTCATCGTTTAGGAAGCCAACCAAGCAGCAGGAAGATATTGAAAGAAAGAGAAAGCAAAGTAGTAGCAAAAAAAAAAAAAAAAAAAAACCTCCTCTCAAGAGACTGGGCGGATGAACATATGAAAATGTCGTGTTGCATAATGCGTTATTGCATAATATGTCCCTGTTGAGACCGCGTCACTCACTGATGCACATTAGGACCCCATGTAACGCTGATGGTAAGCAGGCAAACAGGAAACGCTTTTCATTTTTTGTGGGTGAGGTGAAATGAAGGGGGGAGGGAGGAGGACATGGAGGGCTTATGGTTCTGTCTCTGAGCAGAAGACGTGGAGTGACGGAAGTAGACAGCCAATAGGATGGGGGCGCAGAGTGGGAAGTGAGTGGGGATGGGGGAAGTGGGCTGGTGGGGGGTGATGGTGGCTGTGGCGGGTGGAGCTGGTGTGTGTGACGGTGGGTGGGCGAGAGCGCGGTCGGTACTGGTATTTCTACCCTGTCACATCGTGTTAGTGTGCAGCCGAGCACGACTGCTGAGCACACCACTCTGGACAGCTCTGCACACATGGAGAGAGAGACACACACACACACACACACACACACGGACGCATAGGTTTAAATTCACAAGGACACACAGTGACCACACTTGAGTGCACACACACACAATCTGTAATCTCCCACGAGGACCACAAGGACATCCCAAACAAGTGAGCACCGATGGAGGCTTGACAGAAGCCAGGGGAGAGTGCTCGGCCTCCCAACTTTACATCCTTCCATCCATCCATCTATCCATCCATCCTTCCTTCCAGCCATCCATCCATCATTACAGCTCTCTCCATCCCATCAGCAGACCGTAGGTTCAGTCATCACACAGGGAAATTAATCTCCTCTTCTGTTTTTTCAAAAAGAAATGTGCACACTCAGTGGAAATAGTGATTGGAAAACTACAAATCAGAGCCAAATGAAGACCGCCCATCCCAAATCACCGTGTATTCATCTTGGGAAAATGCTGCAACCTTATGTTCCCACTTCCCAGCTCAGCTCTTCAGTGACACAAGCAATCTTGTTTAGGAAAAGAGCTCTTCAAACCCAGATGTGCAGACTTCACAAAGCTACATGAACCATAACAATTTACTTTACCGCCGTCAAACACATCGCCGCGAAGAGAGCAGCCAAGAAGCATCATCCTCATCAAACAGTGTTATTGTGTCAGCGGGGGGGGGGGGGGCAGTCAGCCCATCCACTCCCTGGTCACTATGTGCAACATGGCTTTGTGGCCCACAACGTTTCCCCCTGAGAAAATGAGAGAAAAAAACAGAGGGAGGAGGGAGAGGAAGCAAGTTTGGATGACGGTGCACCGTTCACATTGCAGGCCGCCTCGGGCAGGGCACAACAGGAAGAAGTGCAAGAAAGCAGATGGAGGGGTGGAAGATGAGGAAAAGGAATAGAGGAATAGAAGACAGCAAGAATATTTCAGTAAGTGCTGCATTCACACAGTGCAGCCTGTGGCGATGGAAAGAGACAGTGCAGGAGGAGAGGGAGGGGGAAGGGTACAGATGGATGGATGAGGAGGGAGAAGGAGATGGAGTGGCGAGGTGTGATGTGCGCTGACCCGAGCTCCTCTGTGACGCCATAAACTTGGAGGCACGCTTCAGCAGCTTCGAAGGAGGAGAGAGAGATATAAGCTGTCCTTGGCCACCGGCGCTGTGGCCGGCTGCGTGGCGGGCCAGAGGTCAGACGGTACACACTGTAATGCATATGGCATCGTCAGCACTGCAGATGGTCATGGTGAAATATCCTCTAGTCTACACCTTGGTCCACTCCTCTCTAACACTAGTCCGTGTACGATTTGAGATTGTGAGATGGATTCAACACTTTGGACTGAGATATCTACTGAGATATCTCAACAGCTGCTGGATGGATCGCTGTGACATTTTCCTCGAAAATTGACGAAGGAGCCCACCGACTCTCTTGCCATCTCCTGATATTTCCTCTAGCACCACCATCAGGTTGACATTTGTTGGTTTAAAGAGAAATGTCTTGATATCCACAAGATGCATTGTCATGAGAATTGGTGCTGAAAGGTATTCATCGTGATGCAGTAAAAAAAAAAAAAAGAATCAAACAAACAAAACACAACCCAAATGTCCAGGCACCAAGTGTGCAGTAGGAACCGTGGGGGGTGGGGCTGCCCTGGGCCTCCTAACGGGTTCATCTGGTCCTGACTAAACGTAAATAAAGCGTCACATGGCGGCATGGGGCCAGATGTTTGTACGTACAGGGGAGTAGATGTTGACATGTGATAGCCAGCAGGTACTCATGCTTGGAAAGTGAAGCAGAATAAAGGGTAACAGAGTGGATGAATGCTCATATTCAGCAGTTGTTCTTGGTATTGCTTTACATTACATGTCCTATATAGTTTCCTATTTACTCCCAAGAAAGAAATCTAGAAACAGACTGAACTTTTGGAAACTGTACTCAATTGTTTTTTTTTTTTTTAATCATTTACAGAATAACTTTCTTTTGACCATTGCTGTTATACCACAGCAGGTCAGCTGATACATGGATGTATAATGGGTTTATGAGACATTTTTTCAAGGAACATTTTTAAAGTTCTTTCTAGGAAATTCAACTTTTACTGCACAATAGAATTTGCTGTTACTTTCCTCAAATTAATGAGTAAGCAAGTTCTTACCACGTGTGCTGTCACAGGACATTGTCCTTTTCTTTATCTCAGTCAGAAATTAAACTATCATTTCCCAGAAGCCCCCTTGTAAATTATTGAGAAATGTACAAATCTGGCATTTTTCTTTTCTCATGTTCTTAAAATATGTGTTTATCCTAAATTTATCCCAACTGGAATCAACATTATCAGGTCACAAGTTACTAAATCCAAAGCCAGTAAACAAGCAGCTTGATTTGCTTAGAACTGGGCGCTGTGCCGTAAACAAACCAAATCAAAGGGTAATGCAACAGAGTGGAGCGGTCAGTGCTGTTTGTTTGGAGCCGAGGGTCGACGCCTCTTGAAAATGAGAGCATCTCGCCACAAAGATTGTCCCTGCATGACTCAGAGTGTGAGCTGCCCAGAGAGACGCTGCATGCAGAGCTGTCAGTCAGCCAGGTGTGGTATTGACAGAGCCTCTGTGGAGCGGCTGAGGGACACAGGTAGGCCCCTGAAGTGTCTCACTCAAAGTGATGGGAGAATGGAAAAGAGGGTAGAGAAAGGGAGGGGGGGCAAAGGGGTGAGAGTGAGAGTGTAGGTGGTGGGGTGGGTACGCAGTGAAAGATGTTATCACTTCCATCTCCTCCTCTGTGTTGGTGTGAAGGGAGTCACTGAAAACAGATGACCTACATTCTCTCTGAGACAGACTCAGCAGCGAGGCCTCATGCATTCAGTAGGAGAAGAGAGAGAGAGAGAGAGTGTGAGGAGAAGGTATAGAAAGAGGGAAACGGGCAGACTTCCAGTTTGACAAGGCAGACATGAAAAGGTAGAGACGCAGGCACACAAAAGGATACAGGGAAAGTTTTGACGGTAATCCTCTTCGACTCTTCTTTCCTTCCCTCTCCAGCGGTTATATAAAACACATCTAGAATTCTGTTCTATGCACATCAAAAGCCTGCACCGCTTTGCAATCTGCATATATGATGTGTCCGGGGAACAGCAGGAGGGGTGTGTGTGTGTGTGTGTGTGTGTGTGTGTTTGCGCATGTGTGTCTGTTTTTGTGGGAGGACTGTTTGAGTCAAAAATAAGCTTCTTTGGAGAGTACTTAGATGACTTTGTGTTTAGATTAGCCACTTGGATCTGCGACTGCTGAAGTCTTCAGAAGAAAATCACATTTTCCTCGTCTGAGACAGCAAATATGGAAGTAATTATTAAAAACAAAGGAGCCGGTTAATTTAGTTTACATGGAGCTGTAAGCTCGTTCAAGGTGGAATGGCTGAGTGAGACATTACACTCCTTGAATATACATGAATTAAGCAGTCACGGTGTTGTGCAGTGGTCTCTGGGAAAAAAAAAAAATCCTCTCTTGTAATGACTTGGAATTGTGGATGCTGTCAAAGGAATAATGTGACTGCAAATGAAGTCATCTCAGGAAGATCAGAGCCTCATAATTCAACCCAGCATTGTTTCCTGTTTCACTGCTGCCACCTGCTGCTGACAAAGTGCAAATTTAGGCAAGCTGCTGCTAGGGGTATTTTATGTCAGCAGCAGTCAATGCATTATTGGCTTTTTAATTTAATTTAATTCATTTTGTTTTTTCAATCTTTAATTTTTACATGATTTTGTTTTGTATTTTCATAATTGCAGATATAGCCTATGTGATGTCTTGTCAGTGAGCCACATAAAAGAACAAGAAAACACGCAAACAGCAAAATGCCCCACTCTACACATCACACATCATAACACAAACACATCTCTTAGTGGACATTCATACTTGGGGCGTCATATACCTCACCGAGTTGAGCAGGCCCCCCATACACACAGGCTATAGTCTTCACTGCAGTGGCCCCGGTTCGATTCCCCCTCTCCATCTCCCCATTTCCTGTCTCTCTGCCTTAAATACCCCCAAAATAGCTACTTTAAAAAGAAAGAAAGAAAGAAAGAAAGACAGAAAGACAGAAAATGTTCACACTTGACAGGTGAAGGGTGATGATGGGTCAGGTCTAGACCTTCTGCGCTGGACTCACCTCGGAAACCCCGGGTGCCCCCGAACCACGCGCCTCGGCTCCCGGGAGTGTCGAGCTCGGTCCTGGGTCCTGGGTTCAGGTTTTAGGTCGACGGTAGGTCAGTCTGGTCCTCAGGAGTGTAAGAAGGAGTGGAGCTGTCATATATCATATATCTATGAACGCTTCTCACGTGACGTCATCTTATTAACACAGCTTAACCATTAACAACACAGTTTAACCACCACACCTCTTTATTACTTCTCACTGACCCCTATGGGCCTACTCCTAACAATCTTGAATGTAAAAGTTAAGTGTAGACTTATCAATAACATAGCTGCTCAAGCCCAAATATTTCAGTTTTTGTGTCTATTTGACAGGGGCAGTGTTGGATTGTAGCAACAATGCTAAAGTAGTAGCCTACATTCACAGTCCCCTATATGAAACAGGTCAAAATACTCAAGTACAAATATTGCAGTTGAGAATAAAAATGCTAGTATGTTGAGTTAACTGTGATGTAACATCTGGTTTGACCTCAGCAAATGTTTGAAATGCATCTTTAAAGTGAAATATGTAAGTGGTGAACATGGATGTATTATAATAGATCCATGGTGGTGAAACACTGCAACATTAACTTCCCTTCAAAAACTGTTCACAGTTCAAAGGCAGCTCACAGCTCCATCTAGTGGTCGTCCTGCCACCGTCAGCACTTTGTTCGATGCACTCCCTCAGAGCCGACGGGACCAAATCTTACTCAGAAAACAGGCATATTTTGAATTTTTAAAACTTTAACCACCGAATATCACAGTGATTAAATTAGTTGTTATTTCCAGTTTTGTTTCTCTTGAAGAAAAATTGAAATTGAAGCTATTGATTATCATGTTTGCTTGTTTTTTTGTGACAGAAAACAAATAAACATCAGTTGTTGGAAATAATGGTTTCAAGTGTATTAGCATATTCATCTCACAAAATGTTCTGAAATAGGTAACATTTTTGTTCTTAAGAAATATACAGTAGGTATACAACACCTATGAAACCAGGTAGTCTTGTTAAAAAAGAATCAAACAAAAAACTTTCTCTTCATACCATCACGTTCAAGATTTAGTTACAACTCATTCAAAAAAAATTAAAATATTCATTCAATATATAATAATATTTATTCAATGACATCAATGGTTATGGCATCATTGTAATGGTAAATCGTATGGTATATGTAATGGTAAAACAGTAATCGATGACCACGTGTTGTAAGGTTATAGGTTTGTCACATTTGAGTAAAGCAGCCGTCATAAAGGTTTTGCAAGTTTCAACTAGTGAATGTATTAATGTTTAGAAAATCATTAACTGATTATAAGCCATTAATGGGAACATTGTTTTAATCATTAATTAGCTGTAAATGAATTTAAGACTTTTTAAACCCTGAAGCTTTTTCCCAGGATGTAAGTGATCATAAGGTTTGATCACATGTCTGGTAACCAAGCAACTCAGCTGTGTTTTTTGTTTTTTTTTAGGCGTGGAGGGGACTGAGGTTGTTTTAAACTTTAACTAAAGCCATTATCTACTACCTTTTATAATGGAGCCTTATTCGAAAGTGGTACCAAAAATCGAACAAGGACAATTTTCCAACCTTGGTAGATGAAGGTCTCACCATTAAATAAACTAAAGACCTTGGTGGATCACTGTGCAAATGTTTAATACAGAGATGACTTATATCCCCGTCACACCGGCTCAAGCCATTAAGAGAAATAATTCAACATTTTCATTTCGTTTCCCATTTCCACTTTTTGTGCAAAGTTAAGTGAAGCGACTGCTGCAGCCTGGTACTGAGTGTACAGACGGGGTGTGGTGCAGGGATGTACAATCAGCTCTCTCTGAAACAAAGCTTCAATCACTGTCAGACAGTGTACCAAGTGTAATGCACAGGCTTTCCCCTCCTCATCTGTTTACAGTCTGTAATGAGTAACCGACCAAACAATGTCTTGCATGCATCCGTCTTGTGATCAGTCTTGTCTTCGCCTTCCTTTCTTATCTTATGACTGTCTCCCAAGCGTTTCCTTATGTCTCCCACCATAAATAACTTTGAATCATAAACAACAGTCATGAAATGAAACAGCATACAGGAATTAGAAATGTGGTATATTTAACATTCAAAGAAAAAAAGGCTACACTGATTTCATATTGATTGATTGAACCCAGGCTCTTTCACACCGTCAGTGTCCTGCTGCTCACATATTTGCCCCCCCGAAGCTTGGAGCCGATGCTGGAGCTCTTCCTGCTGCTCCTCACCGATCCTCTCTTCAGCCCTTCCCTGCTGGACTCGCTCTCCGTGGGCGTCCGTCCGTGTGCTTTCCCCTCAGCCTTCGCTCCCTCGTGCTTGATGTTGCGGAGGTTCTGGCACTCGCAGGGGGGCTCTGGGGACAAGTGCCTCTGGTTGGAGCAGAACAACTTTGTGGAGCTGTAGAAGAGCTCTGCGCAGCTGGAGATGGCTGCGACGACCCCTACTCCGAAGTAGAAGCAGAGGAAGATGGTTTTCTCTGCGGGGCGGGAGGTGAAGCAGTCCACTGTGTAGGGGCAGGGGAAGCGGCTGCAGGGGAACTGGGCCTCCACCTTGAAGCCATACAGCCACCACTGTCCCACTAGAAAGCCAACTTCTGCCAATATCCTGAAGGCCACATTGATGATGTAGAGCATCTTCAAATGGCGTTCCTCTCTGTACTCCTGGCAGCTAATTTGGCTGTATTTAGGGCGGTTGCTCTTCTTGTTGTGGTGATGCATGGCGTACATGAGGAAAAGCAGCGAAGGTGTGGCGATGAGGACGATGTGAAACACCCAGAACCTGTACTGGGAGATGGGGAAGGCCATGTCGTAGCACACCTGTTTGCAGCCCGGCTGGAGGGTGTTGCAGGCAAACTCCTCTTGCTCGTCTTCAAACAGGTCACTGGCAACGGTTCCCAGGATCAGTATCCTGAACACGAGCATCAGCAAGAGCCAGAAACGGCCGAGCATCGGCGAGTGCGCCTGGAGGTTACCGAAGAGGTCGCCGAGGAAGCCCCACTCACCCATGATTGTGGCGCTGTGTCAGGTATCAGGATTCTTGGAAGACTGAAGAGTTATCCACCTGTCCTCCTCAGAGCAAACGCAGTATCTGGATTCAAACAGAAACCAAGACTTTATTTTATAATAGCCATAATATGATTAACTTGCAGTTCAGTGACTTAGGGTTATTATGGTCCAAGGTTTAGGTATCTGACTGATATTGTTCACACTTCAAAGGCTTAGAACTAAAAATGAAACTGCACTGTATCACCTGTAATTGCAGCAATTCAGGTACTTTGGTCAAGGAAGAAAAACAAGTGCACTGGCCTTGTATGTATTTTTTCAGTTTGTGCATTGGAGTGGCTCAGAAACAGAGGTGCCAAAATGTCCAAATACTGACCAGTATATTTTGTAGCAAAACGTTATGTTTGTACCAAAAGTAAATATACTTTGTGCTGGTTATTTTCCAAAAATCTGAACAAATTTTATAAATACTGTTGTAACACATGTGGAATTATCATGCAATCCAATGGTAGCTTTGGACGTTTTATTTACCTTACGTAGAGGTATGTGACATAACAGCCTTAAAAATCCTATTTCGGCCTCCTCCCGTTTGTCTTCAATCAGGTGGGTCCTCAGATAAAGCAGCTGTAAGCCTAAATTAAAAATAGCATCCAGTTACATCGTAAAGCTCATGCCCATACCATTTTATATTCCTCGCACTTGCCCTGCAAAGGGCATGTGATGAGGTTTGCAGCGCTTCTCTAATTGAGAGGGCGGCAACAGTTAAGGAAATTCCTGTTACGTCCTAATCTGTGACCATCTACAGCTCCAGACAGAAGTGATGTTTACCCAAGAATGGCAAACTCTTGATGAGCATTTCAAAGAGCTTCCTAAATGGCAGGAAGGATCTGCTCCCAAGCTGTACCACCAATTTTCCTGGTCACAGGGGACAACATGAGAACATGACTAAAACACTCTGATTCACTGTGTGTAATGTGTGTTTCATTCAGTTAGCATGTGCCAGTCAAAATAACAGTTCAACAAGTTCAGGACCCGTTCTTTTTAAAAGTATAACAATTGTTATGATTTCAGCCTTTCCAATGACCTGTTTGCTGGTGTACCTGCCAGATGAGCAGCTCATGCCAGTTGGATTACTGACAGCCTGGCTTGTACACAGACAAAATCAGTGACATTAAACAAGAGGTCAGCCTTCAAGCAAGGTTTCCAAACACACTGCACAACCAGTACAAAAACATGTTAGCTTTATTTTTCAACATATAAAAAGAACAGCCATTGAAATATTTACAGGACAAGACAATACATGTGGATTACAAAAGCAGAAATATTGAAAACAATAAGATCCTAATAATTTTAAAACTTAAACTCTGGACCTTGGTTAAACACAGATATAACTGGGCCACGAGTGCATTTCTTTATACTTCTGTTTTTTCAACAATTTAATCGTTAGTAAATACAGACTGCAGATCTAAGGTCCATTTAAGCCATGAGAGTAAATGCAAACATGCTTCAAGTAAAGCAATATTAATCACATGGCACAAGCTGTATGACGTATGTATGTATAACTTTCTAAATAAGTGATCTATAATATACAATCTAAAGTGACCACACAGACAGAGAGGCTAAAATTTAAAAGTCTTCATCCGAGTCAGAGTCTAGGTTGTAAGTTACAGGTTTCCGGGCACGTGACGGCTTGTTCTGCTGTGCCAGGGCAACGGGAGCGGCTTCTTCCTTGTTAGAAATATGGAAGCTGTCGTCGTCGTCATCGTCAAGCCATTTCTTTGTTTTCTACAGAGAAAATGTAAATAGCAAAGTATTAATACAAATAAATATCAAAATAAAATAAAAAAGTAAAAAGTAGGAGGTAGGGATGTCACGATTATACATTTTCTTGGTCCGATTATTGTCAGAGAAATAATCACGGTATTACGATTATCACGATTATTATGCATTAATTAATTTCACAACACTATGAATGTGTAAAATCAAATATAGTCAAAATATAATTATGTTACTCATTGTTTACACAAAATATTTCAAGTATCTATTAATATAGGACCAGTTATTAATCCCCAGGGGAAATGTTTGAAATATTCAGGTCATAAATTGTTATCTATACCAAATGTTTACGTTTATTTTAATCATTTTTTGTTTTGTTTTGCTTTTTTTTTATTAAAAATGACACTCTAACATTTAAATTCCTACCAATTCAATGTTACGTTAAATGGACCAGTATCTGTGCATTTACCTTTGTTTTGGCGCACATCTGCCAATATGGTTCCAACATAATCTTTTTTGGGAAGTAACGGTATTTAGGAATCTTTACGATTAAATAATTGTGGCGTTTAATACCACGATTAATTGTGAAAACAAGTAATGGTGACATCCCTAGTAGGAGGACTTATGGTTCATGATAACTTCTCGAAATCTGGCGTCAGCGTGAAAACTGACCTTGACGCCGGCAGTTGTTTTGCCCTTCAGGCGGGACATGAGGTCGCCTGAGCTGCTGTCGGAGTCGTCACTGTTGACCTGTTTCCGTTTAACAGCCTTTCCCTTCGCAGCTGCAGGTTTAACTTCACCCTCCGAGTCACTGGAGTCAAATGAAGGGACCTTCTTGGAGGCCGCGCTGGACGAAGGTTTGGTCTTTGACAGAGCGTCCAAGATAGACGGCTGCTTCACATCTAAGAGAAATGAGCAGGGAAAACAAGCCGTGCTGAAAACGGGCTCCTATTCATCATATTCATTTAAGACTCATTATTCTGAGCTGTTTGTAACTAGATTGAACACATCTCGTCTAAATACCTGCAGCCTTCTTCTTGGGTGCAGGTGGTTTCTTGGCAGCTGCTGCTTTCTTGGGGGCAGCCTCTTTGGTTTTACGTTGAACTGGGGCCTTGGCTGCAGGCGCCTGATCATCTGACTGAGCTGCCAAGTTCCACAGAGAGAAAAACAAACAACCAAAAAAAACAATTAAACCTCAGACTCATTTTTCAACTTTATCACATTAGTCTCCTGTGTAAACACTTACAGCTTGACTTGGTGTCTGCACGTTTTACTGTTGCTTTGCTCTTTGCTGCCTTTTTCCTGCATGGAAATGGAAAAGAAAATGGAGGGAAAATAAACTGACTGGTGGAGCCTTGATGTGAAAGAAGCTTTACACATTAAGTCTTTAGTGTCACACTCACGCAGGAGCTGCGGCTTTGGGAGGCGGAGCTGGAGAGTCCATGTCGCTGATGGCGGTGGCGCTGGGATCCGGGAGGAAGCTGGTTTCATCGTCGCTGATGACAGCTTTCCGTTTTGGAGCAGCCTTCTTACTCCAGTCATCAAATTCATCTTCACTGTCTGTCTGACTGTACTTGACTGCAACTAAAGAGAAGAGAGAGAACAGGTTGATTTAGCAACTCTGCCATGTACTGCTGATTTTTTTTTTTCCAAAAACAAAAATGAGAACAAGAAGTATGTTTTACTAACAAATGAGTCACCAAACAGCTGTTGCAAAGATCAGTAAACAGAGATAAAGCTAAATAGCTTTAGGAAATGACTTCTATCAGTGTTTTAATTCAAAACCCCAAAACACACTGGCATGATTAAATCTTGCCTCTTGGTCTGGGTACGGGAAATACTCAGTGTGAATATTCAGTGTGTAGAGTCTTTTCAATTGAGAGGATACGCCAATTCTACGTTATCAGTGATGATGGTGGTGGTGGTGGTCAGGGACTTAGATTCACCTTTAGTTTTACGTTCCACACGCTCCCTAGGGGCGACCACTTCCTCTACCTCCACTTCATTGTCAGACTGATCGTCGGACTGATCGTCAGACTCCTGGCTGGACAACTTGCTCTTCTTGGGCTTCTGGGTAACAGGCTTGAACTGAAGAGTGGTCTGTGTGCCCGTCTTTGAGGCTGCTGCTGAAAAGTATGATTTTTAGATGATGTGTTTAAAAACGGAATGAGGCAGGTTTAGATAAAGTTCTTCCTAGTGTTGCAGTGTGTAATACTTTATAGTCTTCCTGAACAATAGTAATGTTGTTAGCAAACTGTAATATAACCAGCAGTATCCACATAATCTTGTACAGTGTTGCAATACAAATAGAAGAATTCTGTCCATCTCACTTTATTCTTTTGACACCTCAAAGTCAATGGCAACACATCACCTGAGTGAGTTTGTTGTCATGTCAAAGGCGTGGAGTAATTGTTGCTAAAAAAAATTCAAAAATGGCACATGTGTGTCTCATCTGCTCCTCCTCACCCTTTTCCTTAGGCTGGGTTTTGGTTTTCTTGCCTAGTCGTGCAGCCAAGCCGAGCTCCTCACTTGGAACTGCATCCTCTTCATCTTCTCCAAACTCCATCTTAACCACTATGTTTTCACTCTGCAATTGGAGAAATAGAAAAATGTGAAATTATTTGGAGAAGTGTTGTGATATACACATAAATTGCAACACCGAGAAGTGTTTGTGTTGACAGTTGGAATAGGTTTGTTGATTCTTGTCAAAAATCAAGTCTGAGAGATATACCTTGATTTTCTTGCCCCTCTTTGATTCTCCAGCCTTCCTGTTAGCTTCGGCTTTCATGTTGCTGGTAATGCGTGGAATGACGCGGCGACCCTGGGGCGTGGGCAGAGTCTCCTGCTTCACTTTCACTGCTTTGGCTCTACCGGCCCCTTTTACAACAGTCACCTTGGCATCCTCCTTTTCTTTGGCCTCAACACGCTGAACACAAGACAGGAGGGAGAATCAGAGGCTGGCTGATGAGCAAAATGTTCAACAGTGACATGACTGAATGAAACCATGGTTTCTAGTATGTAGAACTAAAACCATGGTGGACACAATAGAAATGAAGAAAAAATTGTATAGAGCGATGTTGGGACTACAGATGGAAATTAGCCCTAGTGGCTAAATCTGGTACAACCATCTCTTTTCTGTTCTAAAAGTGATTAATGGTATTGTATACTGTCCTGTATTAATAAACTAATGAACAGTCAGTACCTCCAGCTCCTCAGAGAAAGCAACGAGGTCTTCCTTCCACAGGTCCTCTGGACTTTTCTTCTTCAGAGTGTTCAGCTCCGTCATCTACAGAAGTTGACAATTTAGTTTAGATGGGTGAAACCAACTTTGAATTTCACTTTGCAACCGTCATGTTGCAGCACAGCTGGACACCACACCTTAGCATCCCTCTGTTTGCACAGCTCCTCTTTCTTCTCCTTAGTCAGGAACCACATGGGCATGCTCAGCAGGTAGTTGTAGTCCGGCCCACTTTCGTCCTTCTCTGCTGCTTCCTCTTCCTCCTCCTCCATCTCCTCCTCATTCTAAAAGCATTAACCAAAACACAGATTATTATTTGTTCAGGTGGAGGATGATTGGTTAGTATTCCTCACTGATTTAGGTGAAAGCCATTTAAATCAAAGTATCCAACCTTCTCTTGATTCTGTTTCCAAGCCTTGACTGGATCAGAGTCGTAGCCCATCTGCTGCAGCATGCGGATCAGCTCCTTCTTTGGCTTGTTCTCTGTAAGTAGATAACAGTATTATTATTTTTGATCATTAAAACACACACATACACTATGTACAATAATCAAGACGTTTCAAATTTATATTTAACTTGGCACAAAACACTATAACTTATTCTTAATAAAATATAAACAACTTCACTTTCTTGTTTGTTTTTTTAATTAATTTATAAGTGCAACAAAAGTTATATCAAGCTACTAACCAATGACCAAAGTGCCCTCGATTTTCTCCAGGATAAAGCGAGCCTGGTTGGTGAGCTTAGCGCTCTCTGCTCCCAGCATGCCAGCCAACCATTCCTTTCTCAGCCCATAGTACTTCATCCTCAACTCAAAGAAGTCCCTGAGCATATCCTGCACAGAATCGTACTTCTTCAGGCTGCCCACGTGGTCAAACAGAACCTAAGAAAAAGGAAAACAAACAAAAAAACAACAGTAAGATTCTGACATCTGGCCGCTCTATTGAAAATAATCGATGGATGGCTATATGTGGTAAATGGACTTGCACTTGTATTAGCACTTTTCTAATCTCGGACCCCTCAAAGCATATTCACCCTTTCACACACATTCATACAGTGCTAGGCACAGCACAGGAAACTAACCATTCACACACATTCATACACCCAATGCACACTTCGGGGGGGCAAGTGTGGGTTCACTGTCTTGCCCAAGGACACTTCCACATGTAACGACCCGCTCTACCTCCTGAGCCATTACCATAGAGTTGCAGGTGAGTGGATTCTGGAGCTTGAAGACTTTATGGAGGCCAGCAGCTTCTGCCTCCCTCAGCTTCTCCTCTGTCATCTTGACCACAAAGCGCACGGTGGTGTCGGTGTGGTACTCCTTGTAGTCCGTGATCAGAGCAGGAACCTTCTCTGTGCCGTTCAACATTGGCTCCAGCACGTTCTCCTTGTAGGTCTACAAAGTAACGTGAAATAACATACAGAGGTGAATAGCATGGTCTCAAAGGGACTCCAAATTAAGAAGAATTCATGACACGAGTGATGATACATCCAGAATACATCCCTCATAAGGCTGAAGTTGTAGGGACTCACCTGTGTCCAGGTTTTGACAGGCAATTCAGAGATCTCAATGGTGGTGGAATCAATGATGGCAACCTCTCCATTGTTCATGAACTGGTTCTCCATCACTTTATCAATTGTGCCTTTGAAGCCTTTGTAGTTTGGAAGCTATGAGTGAAGAAATGAAAATTCAACCTCATCATCTGTTTTGTATAACACAGAACAAAAGATAACAATGTCAGCAAGCACAAGTCACTCCCTGTCCTCACCATGGGCAGTGGCTCATCACCGCTGAGCATGCGGTGGATGTTGGCGATGATCTCTCGGACGTCATAATTTGGGATCTTGCTGGCCCAGCCTGTGCCGATACCTTCCGCACCGTTCACCAGCACAGTGGGGATGATGGGAATGTACCACTCTGGCTCTACACGCTGGTTGTCATCAAAATTGTACTTGAGCAGATTGTCATCCACCTGGGGGAAAAGAAGGCGGGCCAGAGGGCTGGAAGGACAGAGAGGAGGGAGATTTAGTTAATCACCAACTACATAAAATAAAATTAAACTTCACATTCCTAAGCGATGAGGCCTGGAGCTCCAGATCATTTTGTAGGATACAAGAAAGCTGCGGACCTGAGCATGGTGAAGATGTATCGAGGGCTGGCAGAGTCTTTGCCGCCATGCAGCCTGGTTCCAAACTGGCCCATAGGCTGCAGGAGGTTCAAGTTGTTGCTTCCCACAAAGTTCTGGGCCAAATTGACAATGGTCATCATGAGAGAAGTCTGAAAATGAGAAGCATTAAAGAAGATTAGACCATCAGTGTTATCAAAACTGTATAAGACAGCTAGAATTTTGACCAGTCAGTATATCCAATCCAATCCATTTTATTTATAAAGCACAATTTAAATAAAGCACAAATTATGAAAGGCTGTTTTGAAAGTATTCCTCCCCAAAAGACTGAAAGAAAATGTGCAATAGCAAAACAGTTGTGGTAACTGAAAATCTATAAAGGAAAACACATACTATGTAATTGCTATATTAATAATAATTTTGTAACAATAGGCTACATTGATGCTGAATAGATTAAAGAAAGCTTCTTGGCAAGTTTACAAAAAAAATTAATCGTAAAACTAATTAAGACTACTGTAGCTGTAGAGTGTAAAGTCATGTCACCTCTCCATGGTGGTAGGCTGACATCTCAGCCACTGAGCCGGCCAACTGGGCCACCTTCACTTCCCTCTTGTCATTTCTCTTCAAGCAGCAGAACAGCACCTTCCTCTGGCCTGGTTTAAGACCTGGCATACACACACACACACACACACAGCAGACACACATTAGACCACCCGCTCAGTGTAAAGCGTTTTGTTCGTGGTGATCATAATCATTTCACGCACCATCCACCAGGCAGGGAATCGACCTCTCATTGTCAGAGTTGGAGAAAAGTACCAGCTCCTTGTTGATGAAGTCGTTGTAGGAGAGAGACTTGGTGGTCTGGCCGTACAGGTAGTCCTTTGAAGAGACGGCAAAAGATACAGTGAGACTCAACTGAACACAGAGAGAAATCAGATGCAGGCTACAGGTGGTTGGGATGTTACCTCAGGCAGGTTGTGCTCCCTCCGCTGGCGTCTGTTGGTCATGAAATTGGTCAGCCACTCTTTGCGTTCTTCCACCTTCTTCTTGCTAAAGGCCTGGCAAAAAAAAAAAAAAGACGCAAGAATAAAATAATAAAAAAATAAATTTGGGATAACTAAAAGCGTATCCTGCAGTGGGTAAAGTGTACAAAATGAGGTCCTCGAGTCAAAAATAAGTAAATCAAGCTTGATTTGATTCTCCAAAAGATGAGCCAAACATTTGTATAACATCTTACAAGGCTAATAGCTTCATCGTCTTCAGGTCCACCATACTTGAATGGAATTCGATGTCTCTGCATATCAGAGAAGTATTCCTTGGCTTCCTGCGATGTGCTGGTTCCCAAACCTGTATCCGTGAAGTCCAGAAAGAAAGACAGCCTATTAGATAAAGCATTACAATGTACACAACTCCAACCGGGACATTTCTCAGGTATGAAGGTTCGCTTACTTGGCCTTTTTACTACCACACAGGGGTTTGTAACAAACCTTTGTAGTATTTGATTTTCCAAGATTTGGGGTTAGGCTGGCTTTCCTTCCATTCATTGAATTCAGGGATACTGTAGAAAGACACCTGCGATTTCTTGTGAGTGGCCTAAAGAGAGAGAAAATAAAATGTCTTGACACCTCATCATACAAATGTTCACAATAAAAAGCACAGACCAAAGATTAATTCAGTTCAGAGGGCTGCAGGGTTCTGTCACCAGATGGCAGTCTTGTTACAAATTCAAGCAGACTACATTTTGGATTGCCATCAGGGCTGGAAATCAGTTTCCATCCATTCAATGTGTATCTGTGAGTGGCAACTACAAACAAAAAGCACCACATCCTGTGAGGTCAGCTACCTTGATGATGGGGGTGATGAACTCCTCCAGGAAGTTGTGGCGCAGCAAGGACGGCCAGTTATGGTGGATGAAGTTGATCAACAATCCCTTAATGTGGGAGCCATCTTGATCCTGCCACAATCATAACAATGCAGCAGAGTCCAGTCATCTTGATATTTAAGTAACAAATAAAGCTTAAGAACAGTCAGCACAGTAAAACATGTCACGTATCACTTGATAGTGGAATCACACCTGATCTGTCATGATCATGAGCTTGCCATAACGCAGAGTCTTGAGGGATTCTGGGTCACTGTAGTTCTTCTTGTACTGAAGACCGAGGATCTTAATGACGTTGTTTATTTCAGCATTCTCCATAATCTGACAGGGAAGACCAATACAAAATGCAATTTACACTTTCGGCTGTTTGCTAAACTTACAGAAACACATTACTGAACAGCAACAAGAGAAATAAAAACATATTTCTGCTTCAGTTGAATCATCATGCAAGTATGATTTTGTTACATTTAAAGCAGATATCAGTGGCACGGCCGTTTCGGCTAATGCTGTGTTCAAGGCAGGCTTTTGAAACCGTAAGTTACAGCTTCAAGTCACAACTACGACTTGGTAGCGTTCCAGGTAACCCGTAGCTCGTGTTTTTACCGTCCTGTTGTCTGTGAAAGTTCCCTATAACGGCCACTCGTAACTTCCGACCCGTGAACTCGTACCAGATGGAACTGGTATGACTTCACAGGAAGGAAAAACACAAAGTACGAGTTTCCTTGAACGCACCATGAGTTAGCAGCCCCCGCCCTTGTCAGGCATCAATTGGTCCTCGTGCTACGTCACCACATTCACGCGCATCCCTTGGCTGCACACACAGCCCTTCATGCCGTTCTCTCCCCTCATTGGATAACACTTGTATCCCACAAGGAAAATTTTCTCCTCGGGTTACAGCAGAGCAGAGTGACGGAGAGACTCGTGTTTAGGCTGAAATACTTCATGTAAGTGATTGCTGACGGAAAATAGGACTATTTAGGACTTATATTAACAAAAACATTCCACTGATATCTGCTTTAACTTGAGTAGACAGTGTTTCCCACAGGATTTCAGGAGATCATGGCGCGACCGAGGGGGGGGGGGGGGGCGAGGCGAGCGATATAGTGCTACAGCTGAGCAATTAGCGCGCTACAGCGCATTTAGCGTGTGCCCGTGTATGTGTGTCTATGTGCGGGCAGAGATGGTGTTTTAAATAACCATGTTAGCGTTTCACCAGCTCTCATCTCTGCCAGTCAGCCTCTCAAACTGCCGCCTCTCTCGTGTGCGCAGCCTCGTTAATTAATGGGAAACACTGAGTAGATTTTTTCGGACACTTTTTACCTGTCTACAAAGACAGGAAGCTGTGATCTAATAACCATGAGGCAAGTTCTTTTGGGCCTGACCTGCTTGTGTGAAGCCTCACGGACGTTGAGCATTTTTCCTCTGAGAGGGAAGACGCCATAGCGATCCCTACCGATGACTCCCAGCCCAGACACAGCCAGTGTCTTGGCTGAGTCTCCCTCAGTGAGGATGAGCGTGCAGCCGATGGAGTTCCTCCCACCTGCCACAGAACATTGTTATAACAGGACGTGAGCCATTTGTGTTGGACTGATATGGACAGACAGGGGCCTGGTATAGTGGTATACAGTACCTGCATCATTGGCATCATCCAGTTTAGGCACCCCCTTGATTTTTGTGTGCTTGACAGCTGAGCATTTCTTGTTCAGCTGGGTTTGAGCCTTGAACTTCACCCAGTTCATGATACTTTCCACAATCCCACAGGTTGTGGCCTATGGAGACAATGAAGGGCAATTAGTGAAAATGAGTAATGACACATCTGGGGCAAAGAATGGAAAAAACTGGTGTTTGTGTTATTAGCACCTGTTTAATGAACTTGTCATTGAGCTGACAGGTGGAGCCAAAGCTCTTGTGCTGCAGAGTCATGTTCTCTTTAGTCTGAGAGTCAAAGGTGGGATTCTCAATCAGGCAGTTGACAAACAGCCACATGTGGTTCTTCACCTGGAGGGAGACAGTGAAGCATACTCACTTAGGTTTTCATAACAGTATATTCAAAAGCAATTTAGCCATTCAATATTGCTCCAGCTATGACAACAATGTGATGATGACACTTCTTTAGAAAATGGTGCAAGTGTTTACAATACAACTCCTACCTGGAAAGGCTTGACCACCACGCCAGCTTTGTTCTTCTTCTTCACCACTTCAATAAGCTTACTAACCACCTGGTCAGCAACATAGTCAACGTGTCTCCCTCCCTGGGTGCAGAGGACAAAAATAAGATCCCATTTAGAGAATAAATGTCATAATTCTTAATCACAGTGACACAAAGTGGCTGGGAGAGTAGCCAAACTTGTACTTAGCTGCCAAAGGAACCTGGTCCACTAGCTCAGTCTGTCTTAAAATGATTCATAGCTGCTCAAAGATGTTAATTTAAGCAAGGCTGACAAAATAAGATAAAAATCAAAATTGACGGTCAGTTTTCCATATGAATAATCAAAAAATGAAATTATGGGTTTGGCATGTAGGTCACAACCCACACTCATTCCTCAGTCACGGACACACATTTATAAGATAAACTAAAATAATAAATACACTACACAATACCTAATACAATAAGACATTACCTTGGTGGTAGCGATACTGTTGACAAAGCTGACTTGCTGGAAGCCTTTCTCACTCATGGTAAGGCAGACCTCCCAGCGCTCACTGACAGCCTCATGGATCACGACGAGCTCGTTACCAGTCTCATCAACCTTGTCCTTCAGATACATGTCCACGTAGCTACGGAAACCTGTAACCTGGAGGACAAGAGCGGGTATCTTAGTCTATGTCACATGACCGAAGCCATACAGGCTGATGCAATCATCAGTAAACTCATATGATGTTAGAAACATTTGGTATGCAGTAACATTGGAGTGAAGTTAAATTTTTAAGAAATCAGTTTGCATGAAATTTTGAAATTGCATTTGTGGTCTTAACATTTGTTGAATCAATTTTTATTAAATTACTGGCATTTGGAAGGATAAATAAAGCCATTTCAAGTTTAGTAAGGGAAAAATGATTAGTGATGGGAAGAAAGCAGGAAACAGAGAGTAAGACAGTAAAGTGAAATAGTGTGGTAACTTACTGGCAGCCTCTTGCCATTGAAGAACACACGGACACCTTTGGTGGCTCCAGCAATGTCGTAGGCCCTCCGAGTCATCAGAGCCACTGTGTCCTTGTCCAAAATGCTCATCTTAAACTTGGGCAGATCTGGCCTGAAGGTGATGCAAGTGTATTCCTCTCCATCAAACGATTTGATGGAATAATCCCCCGCCCTGCCCATGTTGTCAAACCAAGTCTGTGGAAAACATAGACACATTGTAAAATCACATTTTTCCATTACTGGTTATAAAAAAGCAGATCTAGGCTGTTTCCCCTCACCTGCTTGAAGGTCTTCTTCGACTCTTTACAGGCAGTCTCCACAGTGAACTTAGTGCTGAAGATATTGCAAAGCTTAGCACCATATCCATTACGCCCACCTATAGAACCGGTATTAGTGTGAGGATTACTGCTCAGAATTTTTCAACCTCTCCAGTATTATGATTTACAAAAATATATTCCAGATATGATCAAAAAACTGCACACGACACATGTTGCTTACGAAATGTTACAATCAATAGCCCAATTCAACAGTTCTCACCGGTGACTTTCTTCTCATCATCGTCATAGTTACTGGAGGTGAGGAGCTGTCCAAAGATGAGAGCAGGCACATAGACCTTCTCCACCTTGTGCTCCACAACAGGAATACCCTTCCCATTGTTCCACACACTGATAGTGTTGTTTTCACTATAAGAAAAAGGGGGGGGGACACACACTGTTCATAATGTATCACCCCTGTTATTTGACAAACTACAAACCAGGGCACATTGTGATAGGATTATAGAACATGTTGAGATCTAAACTGGTTGCACATGAATGTTTATTACTCACACATCAATGTTGACTTTGATGCAGGACATGGTCTTGTCCCTTTGCTTATTGTCAGCTGCATTTACTGTAGGGAGGAGAAAAAAACAAATTGATGCATGAGATGAGATGCTGTGTCTTTAAGATCATACACACCATCTCTCATGAGCTCTTTACTCACCAAGGATCTCATCGAAAATCTTGTAAAGCCCTGGCACAAACGTCACATCACGGTTGTTCAGTCCAGCATCTTCGTCATACACCCACATTTGCTAAGGAAAAACAAAAAAATCAACCATCGACAACACAGATAACATATACATTTATAAAACATGAACCATGCTTTATTCTCCTGCAGGCTGACATCCTGCAACTTTGCAGGGAGAGTGAAATTCTACAGATAATATCTAAAATAGTCCACCCTCACATCAGCCCCCATGGGATTTACTGGAGGACTCGAGATCAATACAGGTTACTTAGAGCAGCCATCAATTTAAAAAGACACTGGCATAACTGTGTGACTTCTTACTTGGGTGACGGGCTCTACAGAGCCTATGTAGGAGTCTGGTCGAAGCAAAATGTGCTCCAACTGTGTTTTCTTTTGATAGATCCTCTCCACAGACAGCCGCTTTGGATCTTTCTTTGTCTTTTGCACCGGCTTGTTTTCAAAGAAGGTTTGCTGCAAATGACACAGAAATATCAAGTGAATTTTTTTTTTTACATAATTTTTAAATAAAACTTTCAGTCCTGTTCACTTGCATGGATAGTTTTTCAGAGTTGGGGTCCCATGGCGACGTTACTTCCTGCGTCCTACAGTCTACCACAGTTAGGTTACATTTCAACTAGTTTGAAAGTTTAAACACTGCTGACAACAGGTTCACACCAATATAATACATCCATGGTTCACACAGTTCATCAATACTCAGTAATTATAACTGTGGCGTTGTCACAGATTGTAACATTGTGGCCTACATCACATTTTATGCCATATGGGGGGTAACTTAGGGGGTGGGGGACTTATCATCAATAAGTTACATGGTTACTAATACATGCATGTTTTCTCGACGTGCGCCTTTAGTACGTTGCATTAATTTGTTTTAAATAGCGTTAAAAAATATTACGTCAATGTTGTGCTACACGACTGACGATTAACAACTGTTAGCTAGGTAGCCAACTCCAACCGTTGCCTCGGTTTCCATCTCTAGAAATCACAGTTAGCTTGTTCGTCGGGAAGTTAGCAACATGAAAAAACGAACGCAAAGTTACCTTCAGAGGGTCTGCCATTCTTCTTGTAAGGTTAATTACCACCCCTAACTTAAAAACTAACGACTGAACCACTACGTTTAATACCTGGCTAACCCGTACAACAACAACCGCTGCCTGGCTGCGCTGAAACCCAGTGAGTCAGTCGAGGGCCCGCTTTGAAAATTCAAAACTTTACGGATACATCTCCCGCCAACCTGTTTGCACCAATCAACGAACGACTTCCTGGTGATATCCTCCAATGGGGAACATACAAACGAACAACCAATCAACGGCCGCAAAAAAGGCATGAGCCCGCCCATGAGATCCTTGCAGCCAATCAGTTTCCCCAAGAGATTTTTTTTTGCAAGATGATGAATAGTGGGGCCAAAGACGGTTTATAAATGTATTGAATATCTTTGGTGGGGCGAAGTATTTGTATTTTGTTGTTATTCTCAATGAAAACTGTGAATTCAGTTCTCTTTTGATAATAATTTGCCCGAAACGAAATAAACATGACATTTGATAAAGCTTTGATTGTGTGACTGGTTATTAGTTGGACTAGTGATATTTCAAAGGTGCTCATGATCGACCAACAATAAATACAACACTGATAAAAGTGAGCTGAAGCCATATTGTTAATCAACAAGTATAAAATAACAAAGATAACCATATACTTGTATTCATATCTAAAAATGCTGTAATTTCCAACCAGTGGTTTTTGATTTGAACATGAGAGTCTGCACTATATTGGCACTGTTCAAGTTGCTGCACTGTGAAGCCACATAGCTAAGTGAATTCAGTGACAAAACATCTTTTTAATCTTTCAGATGTTGAGCATTATTAAACACATTTGTTCATTAAAAAGCTTCAAATGCTTTTCTGGGTGAAACTCATTAATTTTAAGTCTCATCAAATTGACCCTTTGTTGGCCTTCTGATTGGTCTGCTGATCCACCAATCAGAGCGCTTCTCCCCATGTCACATGTTGCACAACATTCTAAGGTTGGACAACCCTGGAATGAAACCCTATGAAACGAGATAGGTAGACAGCAATTTTTTTGGCAAAAACTACTTAATAATTTTTCAATATGGTTAAAATGTGCCTGGGGTTCCTGCAATAGCAACTCACGATATCTGGAACGTATTCCCAGAGTCATTTTTATCCCATTCCCCAAACCTAAGACATCAATAAACATAGGCTACTTGGCCCATGTGTACTGTATAACATATTACTTTAACCTTCTGTTAGTTGAGCTTAATAATAGGGTTTGGGGGTGGTCCACTAGGGGGAGCTCTAGGCATAGGTCAGGGGTTAACTGCAAAGTTTTGTTTGTTGTTGTTGTGTGCAGTCCTCATGAGAAGTGAGCCTGTTTTCCCTGGCTGTACTGTGCTAAGTGCTAAGCTCATTCATTCTCCAGTCCACTCTCTGGTCGTGTTCATAGACAGAGAACATCTATTCTAATACCTTCAAAGTTATCTAGCAAACGTAACATTACCGCTGCTAATGTCTTTTGAACTTTGCGAAGTTTTACGAGGAGAAACGGGAGATCGGCGGAGATTAAGCGTTAGCTTGTAGCTAACGTTAGCTAGCGCCGTTAGCTACTAGCTAGTGAGTGACCAAAACAATGATTTTTCCCCATTTTTCGGAAAAGTCAGGTAATGCCCGTTCAATCGCTATTGAGCCACGTCTGTCCTCTATCATGGACACTATTTTTCTGATGTATAAGTTAATTAAAATTTTCCTTACAAGCAATTTAAATCTGCCTAATTTTCAATGGTTTCCAATGGGAGTTAACCCTTCCGTGACCATTGTTTGTCCAACCTAGCAACAGTAACCGTGGGGGGCGGGGCCTTGACAAAGGGTCAATTACCAGACTGTGCTAGATTGTGCTTCATATAATAGCTAATCAAGAAGACATTAGCTAAATGGAGGATAGCTGGAAAATATTTTCCAGATGGTAAAAAATGCAGTCTTTTTTTATGCCATTCACTGTAGTGCAAAGGAGATTTTCACTTTTTTCCCCTAACAGTTCAAGGAGAGCTCTGATATTTGACGTTATTGATCTTTGAACAATAATTATCAACTAGCCTATGTTTCTTCTTAGGTCTGTATATCAATCCATTTAGCTATATTTTGCTCCATAACAGAATTGTTGATGTCTATTGCAGTTGGTTACCAACTCATGAACCTGTCTTTTCCGATGCCATATCATGAAGCTCAGTGTATAGCACTTTTTAATGCTTTCCCATATTCTTTGAAGCCTAATATTCTAGCTGCTTAATCCTGCAGGATTTACAGTGATCAGAGAAACTGTGATATTCGTGGCTGCATAATCCATTCAGGATGCAAAGCACTCAAAGAAGCTGCTATATTCAATATCTGTGCACATTTTCTTGAAGCCGCACCTGTCAGCAAATAATGTAACATATTTCCAAAAAGTCAGATGGTCATCAAGAGAACACCCAAGGTATTTGTAAGTTCAGCACAAAGTGGCAACTGCTTTATCACCATAGTTTATCACACATAGACAGTGTAGGCTACATTTTTTCAGAGATGCACGATAACAA
The DNA here is from genome assembly GCF_045865225.1 of Trachurus japonicus. Taxonomy (NCBI): domain Eukaryota; kingdom Metazoa; phylum Chordata; class Actinopteri; order Carangiformes; family Carangidae; genus Trachurus; species Trachurus japonicus. Next base: position 21,658,821 of record NC_140925.1, read on the forward strand.
GGACCAAATCAGCTACAACAACCTCTCCACCGTTTAGATCCACACTCAGTTGGCTCAGACCTAATGAAGCTGGCAGGAGATTATGTCTTGACTGTTGTGTTGTGTTGATGTTGTCTCTTTTCCTCCTAACACATCAGACACAGGGAGAAAAGGAGAGAACAGATTTTCCTCAAACAAGTTGAACAAAGAGAAAAAAAAAGCACATGTCTTTTCTCAGTATTTCCCAATGATTATACTATTGTTTATAGGTGCCCGTTGGTCATTTGGTGTACAAACCATCACAGTTTAACCTTTAACAAATGCAACAAAAAAATGCCTTGCAAGCAGGAGTTATGTAACATTTTCTGGGAGTGCAATGTTCTCTTCCTCCCAAGGTGCTTCATTACAATGTTGCTTCATTTATCAATACAACCCCCCCTCGCTCACCCTCCTCATTTCCTCCAATCTCCCTGTCACACATGCATACACACCGTACATGATAGCCTAAAAGCTATTTAATGGTTAATGGGTTTATCTCCCCAGAAGTGTGTCGTTGTAGTTTATGATAGCCCTGGGCTGATGTGTTTTTTGCAGCCATGTATCATCATGCAGAGCTTTGTGTCTTACAGCTGGGATTCAGAAGTGCAGGATTTAATAAAGCACTACAGTGAAACCATGAAGGATTTCATTCAATACTGAGCAAACATGGGCCTTTACATTTCTGCTCTGGTGGCTATCAGTCGGTGGAAATGCGGTAACCTGATTTATCTAACCATTCTGTCACTCTTATCTGTCTTCCTCTGCTGTGTTGCCCACTCATCTGACCTTGGCATGATAATAATAGGGCTGAAGAGCTTGAGCTGTAGTCCAGGATGCAGTGCAGTGTATGGATATGGATAGACCCGTAATTGCACAATGAAGGTGAATGAAGGTGGGAAGAAGAAAAAAAACATGGCAGTCTGCAGTCAAACATTTATGTCCATTAAAAAAAATCAAATTTGCTAGTTGCTCTAATTGTTCCATACACACAGCACAAAAGATTAGATATGCTTTCTTCAAAACACAGTGTTTTCATTAATCACTATTTGAAAATGAGATAATTCAGATTCTTTTCTTAACATGGTGAACCTGTATCTGTATCTTTTGTATGTCTCTGGAAGAAATACACATACATAGACAGCATATTTTCCCTACTGTCAAACTTTTCTTTCAATGTTGAAATGGTGCATATAAGGAAATCTAACAAATCAAGTTTATGTTTGAATGCATTTGTACTCTAGACACGTAGGAGACCCTCCACTGACTTCAAAAGTTATATAGCTCTGGAGTGCATGATTTCCAGGTGATTTAACACAATACAGTTTTGTTTGTAACTGTACCATTACTATTCTAACCATGTAACACAGCCTCACAGTGACTTCCTCTTATCTGGTACTAATGGTCGGATTGAAATGGAATACTAAGTACTTCACATCCAAAAATAGTCATCCATCTGAAGTTGTTGAGAAACGTTAGCAAAGTAGATGGACACCAGCGCGCTCTGTGCCACCGGCTTTCCTGTTTATTTATTGATGACACTGTGTTCGCTAAGGCTTGATGCAGTTTGACTGTTGGGGGAAGTAGGGGGAAAGAAACTTGATGTGTCATAGATCTTTTGATAGCTGTCTGAAGGGGCTGTTTGGCGCGGCGTGATGCCCTGTGTCACACAAGGATAGGGCTGCGTTACAGATATTAAGGTGACAGGTTAACAGCTTCTGCTTCCAACTGAGCATCTGACAGGTATGTCAGAGCTCGTTCTCAGAGAGAGCTCAGGTCGCCTGTAAAAGAATATATATTAGTTGACAGCCTCCCGTGATAAGGATGATTGTCAAAATGCATCTTTTTTTCTTCATTTCGGCTTTCCACACAAAGATAAGCCAAAGTTACGATATCTCATCCCACAATCAGAGATATGTGGGGGGAAGAAATTGCAAAAACAGCTTTTCTCATGAGTTTAAACAAAGCATATTCAATATGAAATTTTATTATTCAGCTTTACAACAACTGGCAGTCAAATTGCTTCATGTTTTCGCAAAGTGAGGCTAGCTGTTTATTTACAGACTAAGCTATAGCCAACTGGCCACATGAATGTGGTATCTCTCTGCCACATTTGAGAGGTGAAATATTTTAACTTGAGCCTTCAGCAGCAATATGTTTAAAAAAAAAATCCTTTGAGAGAAGCCAGTGTTCAACCTGAGATCTGCGTCCCCCCTGGAGTTTGCTCTTAAAATGAGTTTGCTTAATTGAATTCGCTTGAGTTCACCTCAGTGTTTCTGAGTAATTATTTCCTGGCAAAGACTAGTCCTGACAGGAAGTGGAGCATGTAACGCGTAATGTGCATACTGATATGAACACTTGTTCACAATGAAATAATGATGAAAAAGAGAAACATCTCAGAATTAAACTTCAGCTCCATGTTCTCTGCTGGCATTTAGCCCGGGCACCAGGTGTGTGACAGAAGAAATGACAGCTAGCCAAACTGTTCAAGGTAGAGAAAGAAATCTCCATAGCTCAAGCTATGCTGACTGTTTGTGGATGCTCACAGGAAAATAAAAGAGAAGAATAACTTAGATGACAAATAAAAAACACAGTGGTATTCTTCAAGATGTGACTCATAAATATTTATGCTTTTTATAACCTTTGCAGACATCCCAACAGTGTTTTGAAAAGCAGACATCTCCAGTAAACAGTTTGAATCCACTCTCTCCCTTTTTTGGGTCATATTTTTACCACCATATTTCCAGCTATTGGACGCCCATAACTTGACCTTTAAGTTAAAAACCCCTCCTTGGCTATCATTGTGAATATGTCTGAGAGACACAATGAAGGACAAAGAATTATTAACTACTTTGAAAGGGCAGTGGAAAACAGTTTCAACCACCTCTGCGCTGTGTTGGCAGGAACTGCAGGCGACTACACCAACTTAACATTTAGGATGATGTAGCTACTCCACAATCAGTCACACCCCTCTGTTGATTGTTCACACTTGTTAATATAAATAACTGCTACACATTTGCCACAAAAAGAAACTTGCTTAAGCAAGATTGCGTCTAATATGGATTCTACAAAAAAAAGTAGACCTCATTAACCTGTGAGGATAAACTTTTCCTGTGCATGTTCCAATCAGGCTCAGTTCTTTATTAGTGTAGCACCAACTTAGTTAGGTGCATCAGGACCCCCCTTAAAGAGTAGTTAGCAACCTTTGTTGCTTGTGCCCCCTTTAAACTGCATCTACCTTTGAGACCTCATTAGAGTGCATGTTTTTAAGAACAACCCAGTATTTTCTCCTCTTGTTGTGCTTTAGCCATGCTGGCAGGCAAACATGGTAGTTAGCAAATGGAGATCATGCTAAGACTATAAAGTTTGTGCAAATTAACAAATTGTATATTTAATTTTGCTGCTATTTAATTTGTAACATTGGATTTGGGTGTAATAGTTGCTGTCTGTGCAGAGAGACCTAGATTGTTGGTATAAGTTAGTAGCCTAACCTTTATGATAAGAAACACAAATACTGGAAACAGCTATCGACAGGAGGAAGAGCAGGTACACCTGAATGCTGCCGTAAACCTGGGAGCCCTGAGGTAAAAAAAAAATCTTCTGTAATATAATTTTAAAAAAGCAAAGATTAGACAAATACCATTTTTTTATTCTGTAGAGGGTCATACAATCATCCTGCATCCCCTCAGATTCCTCTGGTCCAACATTTTTCTTTCGAAACACCCTCAGTGAATTATCAGCTTCAATCATCATCAGCCATTTGGAACAAGCCAGTAGTGGATAAAGCCATTCATAATCTGCTCCCACAAGACTCCAAGGCTGCGTGGTGCTTGGAAGCTTTTGACAACACTCAGTCAGTCATAGCGCTGCCAGTGGGGAATTCAACTAAGATCAATGAATATCTACAACACTTTCATTTTTGCTAGTCCACTTAATGTCAGTGATATCAGACTTCAAAGACAAGGCTCCTCACAAGGAAGATGAGGTGAGGTGAACCCCCCTGTTACTAACCGTAGCAGGAAAATCCTTTTAATACACCTTTTCTCACAGCTTTTGATTAAAAGGTTGGAGACAGGCAGGGAAATAAATAAATAAAGCCAGGTAATGTTGTATTCACAAAGACAAGGCAGGACTTTGATCTTGCTCAGGGACGAGGAGTAAGCTGGGAGCCAGAGACAGAGAGTGTGTGTTTGTGTGCACTTAAGTATATACGTAGAGTATATTGTGAGTGTTTGTGTGTGTGAGCAGGCAAAAGACAAGGCTGGGTAGAAAATGCGAATGAAAGGGAGAGATCTCATTAATATGAGCCCTATTGTTCCACTGTAACTCGGAGCACACGGGAAAAGCTAACAGAAAAATCATTCCCACCCTGTTGAGGTGACATTGTGGAAACTTTGCTACAAGTATTTCCTTAGCAAAATGCACACTCAGCTCTTTTGAGTTCATGAATTAATGTTATAGCTTGCAGGTACTGTATACAGCACTTAAACACGAGGATGCCTGAGACCACTTTGCGATACTCGACAGACTGGAGGGAAATAAAGTATAGAGGAAAAAAAATAAAACTTTGATCCACTTGAAAGCCTAGTCTACCAGGACTAATGTGTGGTTGATAATGCATACAGCACTCCATACTGCTGCCAACCACAGTGGAGCATTTGAAGTAATCTGATAAAGCTCGGGAGGACCGACTGCCAGTGTACTCTCCTCTGTCGATGAGGAACGTAATCCCATTTTCTGCTGTTTCACTGTCATATGCTCTCCCACCTATCTGATCTTCTTCTAGCTGACAAGAGCAGCCTCACGACCTCAGGGCTGGAAAAGCAGCAGCAGTGAACACCATGTATGTGTTTCTCATGCATGGGGACTGATATGCTCTGTATCATAGTGGTTTCAAATATCAGTTCATCAGCACCAGTGAGGAATACCAAGGCCGGACCAGTGTGGAAAAAGTCTACGTTTGTTTTTATATGAGCTGTGTCTTCCTGTGTTTTTTTCAGAAAGAAATATACAGGTGACACCGTGTTCACTCTCTTCACTGTTGCAGCCATTACAGCTTTACAACCGAGTCCAATGAAGCAGAGAAACACAAGCCTCGGCAGACCTGTAAATATAGTGAAACCTAAACTTAATTAGGAATGCAATTGTTTGGAGGATGAACATAAAACCTTACAGCATAATAACCGAGATATGACTGCCTGCTGCACGGTTAATTACTCTTGCTGATCAGTGTTAGTTTCAGGATAGTAGTATGAGTAAAAGAACAGTGCAACTAGTCAATACACAGTGTTTCCTTAAAGTCCCTAAAATAATGGATGAACTGTCAAAAAGGGACCTGACAAGGACATGTTGTCAGAAGACTAATACCAAACTCCAGCTAGGCTCATGTATGCAGAGTCTGTGATACAAACACACAACACTGAAATACTCAGTGTTACAGTTCCTGTTTTCCATCCTCTCATCAACAGCTCCCATTGATCAGCAGGAAACAGCCCAGGGTCAGATGACCTAGAGCTAAAACCGTCTTGACCCCTATGACCCCCGGACAGCCGCCCACCCCACCCCTCCTCTTTCTGCCCCCAGCCTTTATACTCATTACTCTACAATGTGTTTGCAGTGTGGTCATTTTGGAGAATCTGATGAGTCTCAATTTTCTCCTGAATAACATGTCAGCGGATCAGATGAAATATAGAGATGTGTCTATAACAGAAGGTATAACTACGAGTGAAAGCCAAGTTTTAATCAAATTACAACAAAGTAATTGGTAGCAGCTATAGAAGTTCTTTTGGCTTGGAATAGGGACATAAAAAATTATGTTAGAGAAGAAAATTTGTTCAGTCTTTACAGTCACCTCATCACCTTTCACAGACAATCTGTGATAGTGCAGAAATACAGAAAGAAAGAAAGAAAGAAAGAAAGAAAGAAAGAAAGAAAGAAAGAAAGAAAGAAAGAAAGAAAGAAAGAAAGAAAGAAAGAGAAGACCCATTGCTTTAGTCAATCATAAACAAGAGCTCCAGGGAAGGAGTTTGGGTGGAGTATCCCACTTTATTGATTTTAATTCCATTAATACCTTGTGACTGGCTGCTTGGCAGACTCTCCCAGGCCAGTGCCCATACATGTCTGTTTTCATAGTGGATTTGACTGGGCTCTCTTATCGGCTGGCAGCAGGCAGGAAAAGGACCTGGACACGGCAACGATCCACCGCCCCGGCAGCCAGGGACTGCATCTCTGCAACAACAAGCTTCAGATCAAGTATGATTAATGGAGGCAGCTCCAACTGGTCTGTGTATGAACACTGCACGGTGTATGAGATCACTTCTGTGTGTCTGTGAGTGAGTGAGTGAGTGAGTGAGTGTGTGTGTGTGTGTGTGTGTGTGTGTGTGTGTGTGTGTGTGTGTGTGTGTGTGTGTGTGTGTGTGTGTGTGTGTGTGTGTGTGTGTGTGTGTGAGAGGGAGAGGTACTCCTTACTTTCCTGGCACCTGCTGCATGCTGCACGAACATCAACATCCCCTGCATTCAGCAACCAACAACCATCTGAATGGATGTGATCAGTCATACCTTTACATATTTGCATCAATGTATTTTCCAGCACTTAGACCCCTCCAGCAGCGACCGAATATATCCAGCCATTAACGCCCTCCCCCTGTGCATGAGTGCCACGTGCCTGCCATTTTAAACTCAGGCTATTATTATTATCACTATTATTTTAGTCAGATCCAGGATCAGAGTAAGTGAGATGCTATAGGCTACGTTACAGTCCTTGTCAGTTCGCACTAGCTCGTGCACTGTTGCCTGGTTTTCGGGTTGCGTGGAAACTAAAAAAAAAAAAAAACCAGGCAGCAGTGAGCTGAGCTCTGAACTGTACGAGCATTTAGCAGCAGCGCGTCCGTCGAGGTGCCGGAGCGGCGGCGAGCGGCGGTGAGCGCAAGTTGAACGAGCTGCAAGAGGAGCTGATGGGCGCGAGGCAGAAATATTGACCGAACCGGCGCGAGGAGAGGAGCGCTCTGATGCCGCTGCAACACTTTAATGTGAGCTGGATGAGACGCGCATCATGAGAAGCAGAGGGGAAGCGGCAAAGACGTGAGTGTGAGTGTGTTTTTGTGATACTGCACGCACCTACTATTTTTTTTATTTTATTGTTATCATTATTCCATAAAATAGCGAGTGTTGCTGCCGCTTCTAGACATAATGTGGGTTTCCAAACATGATTGTTGCTGAAATCAAGTTGAAGGTGGCACTGACTAAAACTTATCCACACGAGGAGCCCTCCCTATCTTCCATCAGATGCTTGTTTCTACTGAGTAGAAATTAAAAAATCTGCAGAGCCAGCTTCAGTGTTGGCTCTTAGATGGACCGAGCTGGTGTTGTGATTAATTTCATATTTGAAGTTTTAAACTAATTGGATATTGGTGGTGCAATATAAATCTGCCTAGTACATTGTGTTTTTTCTGTGGAACCAAAAGAGCATCTCTAGGAATTGAGACTGACACTGAGTAAGGGATCAGCAGTGGAGGGGATGGAGCTAAAAGCATTGAAACATGATTACAGTTGCATTAAAAGTCTGCGTTTCAGGTTGAGGATGACAAGGATGTTTTATTTTCCCTCCCTGTCATCCATACCTGCCACTGATAATTAGAAACCAACAGCTTATCTACCATTCATGCATTGCCTTGAGCTGTGATGTGATGCCACGCAAAGGTCAGATTCCCACACACACACATACAAACACACACACACACACATTACAGCACAAAACACATTAACATAATAAAGTAGTGCTGCATTTTATTCAGGTTCAGTCTAAATTACTGCTTCATGCAAGTGGTGCCAGAGACCTGTCAGCATGGTGGTGACAGCCATGGATTTATGAAGTGAGTCTGACGCTTGGCTGCATAAGCACTATATATTTATTGTGTATATTAAAAGCAGGGGAGTTATTTATCACAGAAGTGACTTAAGGAACACTACAGACGAAGACCTAATCTGATTTAGAGGTTTTGGATTTATTGTACACTATGCTACTCTGAGAGGAGTTATGCTAATTTTAAGGGCATAATCCAGCTCAAATGTTGTCAGTCATATGTTCAGGGCTGCAACTAACGATTATTTTCATTATCAAATAATCTATCGATTATGTAAACGATTAATCGATTAGTTGTTTGGTCAATAAAATGTTAAAAAATGCCACAAGATGACGTCCTGAAATGTCTTGTTTTGTCCACAAACCAAAGAGAGACTCAGTATATTGTCATAAAGGAACAAAGAAACCAGAAACATTAACATTTAAGAAGCTGAAATCAGAGAATTTGGACTTTTTTTCATTAAAAAACTACTCAAACCGATTATTCGATTATCAGAATAGTTGAGGATTAATTTAAACGATTATTGTTCGATTAATCGATTAATTATTAGATATGTTTGAAAAGTATGTTTTGAGAAAAACAATATATGAATCTAAACCACACTGGTGCCCCACCCTGCTCCTCATTAGGTCTACAACCCCTCCTTCTGTATCTCATCTGCAGGCAACTTGTTTCCTTCCTCTCCCTGTTATTCCTCCACTGCCAGCTGTCCTCATGAGCGCTCCCTGTGCTTTACTAACATTTGCTCCTTTCCTCGATATCTCATTAGTGTCACACACTGTTCTCTGGGTTGTAATTGTAATGTTATACCCCTCTTCTTCGTAATTCCCTCCTGATATCATTCTTTCTCCCGCAACCCCCCCTGCGCTTTTGTGTCCAATTTCCCTCCTCGTCCACATGCTTTCTCCTCCTCTGTCACCATCCCTCTGTACTTCTTCTTCCCCACCATTACCTCTCGCTAAAATACTAGGCTGGCACGCCATGTGACAGGAAAAGTACAGGCTTTTACAGGAGCAGAACGTCACCGGTTTAGCTGAAGCGAGACCTTTTATTTCCTTGGGTGTTAAACTGCATCTGTCATGATATTATACTGTCTCTGCACCCTGTTGACACTGTGCTCAGAGGGAAATCCTTTGGAAGTTGCTGTGCCTGCCTTGAAGATGAATGTGTAAACATCTCGTGTGTGAGGGAGGCAAACTACAGCAGTCAGAGCTTAATAGCACGAGCTTCATCTGTGCTTTGCTCTTGTGCATCAGCCCCCCTGCCAAAGGCTCATTATTGGGATTGTCTGGCAGGCATCTCTTAAACTGGCGTAACACAATGAGTGTTATTAGCTGTGTCTCGTAGACAAATCATCTGTCCCCCCCTCACACACACATGCACATCACCATTGCCACTACACTCTGTCCTCTACCCCCCAACGTCATGTGATACTTAGAGGTACTTTGAGATCGATTTCATTTTTTAATCTTGGTAAGCGGATCTTGGCCGGTCTCCAGCCATTTTGTAAAAAATGAAGAAGTCTGGTTGAACCCTGCGGTTTCTTCTCGTCTCGAAGAAGACAGGCCATCACATTGTCTGTTTTGTCTGCCTTGCCGCTGTTTATAGCATTAGCATTTACCCAAAACAAAAGGATTGGGTGGCCAACACTGATGCTACACTGACTTAAGGAGTTTTTCCTTAAGAGGATTAGTAACAGGATAGGAGGTAGCCCTGATCAGCTATTAATGAAGTGTGTTAGGGTGGGTAGACCTGCCATTTTCAAAGGCTTACAAACAAAATATAAAGTGTAATTTACAGGACACACTGACATGCTTTTACCTCTGTGTTATTCAAACTTTTGTGTAAATTATCTAACGGAACTGCACAGCTTGAAGGACATCAAGTCATAATGGTAACAATGTTGTACCAGAATGGCTTTAGAAAGTACTGGAAACTTGATATGTATTCACATATACAACTTTGTTAAATATACATATATATATTGTTGGTTTTATCATTTGTTGGGAACATTTTGTTCCTCATGGTGTCACATCACTATGTTAATGCCAGTCTCTGTGTACGGAAATAGCCCTGCACTGCAGGGATGTCAATTATAAAAGAGGCACAGTGACACCAAAGGATTTTCTTAGCTTGTTTATTGTGCTGGTATGAAGGAAACGTTTGATCCCCAGACTTTCTTGGAAATACAACAGAAGTGCAGTTGTTTCTGGCCACGACATGGTGAAATGAGCGCGCAGCTTTCCCGCTGCCTCCTCGCTGCAATTAGACAAGCTACTGCACCCCCCCGCTTCTTTGTTGAATAACAGTGTGGCCTCTGAAGAAGATTGTTAATTACCCCTGGTCTCTATGGCAAAAGTCTCTCGCAGTATATTCTCTAATTCTCTTTTTTTCACTAGGTAGGCTTCCAGCACTGCTAATGTGACTCTCTGCTTTATCTTCTTTTTGTTGATGTCGTAGGCTCAACAGCTACTGGGGAGGTTGATGTGGACTTCACCCCATCACCCAGGTGGTCCTTCCTGGAGTATGCTCGTGTCTCACAATGCCCCTACTAGCAGACTGGTTACTGCGCCACTCGGTGGTCATGTGTTTGCTGCTGCACAGCCTGGTGCTGATGACCTTCTGCTTCCACCACGCTGCCACCAGTTGCTCCAAGAGCTGTTACTGCTCTGAGAGCGAGAGCGGCGGCAAGACGGTGCGCTGCAGCAACCTGCAGCTCACAGAGATCCCCCAGGACATCCCCAATGACACCAGACGCATCTACCTGGACTTCAACCTCTTCACTACGGTCCCAGCCAATGCATTTGAAGGTTTGTCCCAACTGGTTGAACTGGATCTATCACACAATGAATTAATCCAGCTAGAGCCAGGGGCGTTCCGAGGCCTGGGCTCCTCACTACAGTTCCTGGACCTTTCTTCAAATAAGTTAGTAAATTTTAACCCCGAGGCCTTTGACGGCCTGCGGGCTCGCGCCAATCTAACAAACAATCCGTGGCACTGTGACTGCAACTTACAGATGGCCCTGCCCCGTGTGGACCTGGAGCCCGCCTCGCTGACGGGCATCGTCTGCCAGACTTCAGATCCAGAGGAAATAGGAGTTCAAGGACTTGCCTTCTTGTTGGAACCGGACATAGACCTATGTGTTGTGATGAAGAGGACTACAGATGTGGCCATGCTGGTCGTCATGTTCGGCTGGTTCACCATGGTCATCTCCTACCTGGTCTACTACGTCAGGGCGAACCAAGAGGACGCCCGCCGACATCTGGAGTATCTCAAGTCACTACCCAGCAGGCAGGGCAAGTCGGAGGAGTCTTCCACTATTAGTACTGTGGTATAGGGCTGATGGAGCCACACATGGGATGTGAAGTTGTAACCCACATGAAATAGGATGGAGCTACAACCTGCCGCTACACAGTCATTGTCGGTCTCAGGCAGTTTTTCCCAGGTGCTGTCACAAAGTCAAGATGGGCAATGAGACATATGTATGCCTGCGCAGGAAAACCAGGCTGAAACAACCCGGCCCAGATGAATAATTCATCTTCTGACGGCCCATTAGGAGTTTTTGTTGGCTGAGTTGATTCTATAGTCTGCGCAGTAAGGGAATAAAAGCAGCTGCGTGTTTTTGGCGAACTCCAAATATGGGCTACAAATGGGATTTATCCAGTGGTGCATGCACCTTGATGCACCTCTTTCACATACAGACGATCCAGGAGGCAACGTCAAACTATGAACGCTAGATGTAGTGGAACCACTGGAACTTTGTGTACTGTTTTCCATTAAAATCCTTACAGTATCTACCAGTATATAACAAGTAAAATGATGTTTTACATTTAAATCAGTGTTTTTTTTCTTACTGAACTCACCCAACTGTATCAAAGAGAAGAAAAATATACATTCAGTTTTTAGAAACTGGATGAGTCAAATTTTTTGGCATATGCATATTGAGCTGATTGTGCTGATGCATCAAAGGGTTCATCGGTTATTCTGTGAGGTGTTTGATAGTGGCTACTGTACCTGAGCTCCATACTGATGAGAACAACAGACCTCCAAGCTGCCTCTGTATGTTAAGACTATTTGACAAGAAACCTGCGGCTGTAGCTCACCTTCAGAACCAGTCGCATGCGGCCCTGAATGATTTATAATACAACACATCAGTACTCTACACTGCGCAATAAGAGACAAGCCTTTACTTTAAATTTGCCTCTTCCTTGATTTGTCCTTGTCATCCCATTAAAAGTTAAAGTCCATATATATCAAATGCAGGGCTATAGAAACTTGTAGTGAAGAAGAAACAGTCCAAAACTCACTGTCACCCAAGGGTGATGGAAGATTGGATGGAAGAGTCCTGATGGAAGCAAACTTTGTAAAAGATATTGCATTCAATTCCTGGTACAAGAGCCACACTTCAGTGCTGGAATATCTCCAAAAGCATTTTGCTAATATTGGCATGCTAATCTCTACTCACAAGCCAGTAACCCTGTACTCAATATCATCTAACTGTTTGAAAAGGTCAGCCTGAGAAGCAGGAATTAGAGGTAATTGTCGTGACATAAAAAGAGGGAGAGGGCAAGAGACTTCTAATCAAAACAGGGATGAGTTGTTCATATTCTGGTAGGAAAAGCCCTTCAGCAAACATTCATTACTGTCACCTCCTCGCACAGAGTAATTAAAGGAACCCTCACGATGATACCTGGTTATCTAGAGAGAACTTCTGCCTCTGTGCTGTATTTCATCCTCTCTAAGCGCCAGAGGTGCTTCTTGGAGACGTATTGTCTGATGCAGTCACTGCCATTAGTTTTCCAAATAACATTTATGGGGCCATGATCTGTTGGTCCGTCTAAAAGAGCTGCAATTGATGTGAATCTCCTTTTTCCACCTGATGACGACAAAGACACAGACGAATTTATGTCTCTTCTTGGAAATCAATAATACAAAGAAAAGGGAAAATGTATTTGAGTGGAGACATAATTTAATCCACACCAGACTGCGCTCTAAGATGTGCTTTGATGTAAGAATAACCCAGTGCAGTCTTGAATAATGAAATTTGATGTTTAAGATGCAGGAAATGGTTTGTCAACAAGGATTTCCCTCTGTCAGACACACAAATGCCTCTAGAGCAGAGCGAGACCATTAAATGATTTATGATGGCCATAAAAAACACTTGGGCAGAAAGACCCATCATCTTGTATGACCCACTTCTTGAGGAGAAATTAAGGGAGAATGCCACGGGGGATCAGCTGCCCTCCTCTCTGCTGCCTAGCTTACCCTTGCTCGGGTAAAGCACTTTCCAGATGCCCTTTGGCTGCTCAGTGAGGGTCCAGAGGACTCATGGTGTCAGCCAGTGTCAGCTCCACTGCATCCTCAAACTGCCTCCTTCCCAAAGGCAGCACTTGTTCTTTAAGGACGAGACGGGCATTTTGGGAAATGTTGCTTATTCACTGAGAGTTAAAAAGAAAAAATTAACACAACTCCAGTGTGTGTGTGTGTGTTTGTGTGGTAGATATGTAGAGGGAGCATTTATCTTAACTTCTCCTGCTCCATAGTTTCTATTAACAGACTGAGTTTGTTTTACAGAAAACAATGATATTGATCCTGACAGAGTTAATCTTAAGGAAGCCCTGGTACAGCCTCTTGTGACGAGCAGGAGGTTCAACAGTACTGAAAAATAGATGGTAAGCCTCTCTCTCTGACATTTCCTGCCATACACACACACACACACACACACACAAACACACACACATACACAGCTCCCTGATAACAGAGTCTCACGGTGGCTTTGAAATCAGTCACTGTTAAGGAAGCCTCACCACTGGAGGAGATAAACATAAGGCCAGTAACAGACTTGTGTGTGTCCGTGCTTCCCTCGGCTAATGTATGTGAGTGCGCACATTCTTTTGTTCACCTGTATGTACGACAGGTGTGTGTGCATGCTGGGAGTGAGGGGACTGGTAATGTTACACCTCTGTTCCCCAGCACACAGTACTGTCGCTGAGGTTAATTTAAATTTCAGGCCAGCTCAGCTTGCCCCGCCTGCTACCTTAGACACGTTACACTGGTGTGAGCATTACAACTGCTGGGTAATGGGACACAAAGTGGGGGATAAGGTGACGCATCCAATCCCACAGAGCGCAGCTCGGTTTGGGATTGGGTTGCAGGTGAAAATGTTTCCAAGCTGCGAGATCACATGGGGTCTCCCAGCAGGGGCCTGTCTGGGTTCCTGTCAGTTTCCTCTTTTAGCTTAAGAAGGTAAGTGACACCAAAGATTCTGCATCTCAGCTGAGTGATGGGAGTGGGTGAGTATCCCTTTTTTTTCGTTTGTTTGTTTGTTTGTGCCCCCCAGGTGGTGAACCGCAGACAAAGCCAGATGAGAGGAGAAAACAGTGTGTCAAGAACACACACTCAGTTTGTGTTACACAGCTCCCCCTGTTGTGTTAAGTGTGTAAGTGTGAGTTACCATCACTTTTTCACATTAAGATTAGAATTTAGTTGACAAATACATGTTTGCACACATAAAGAGGTGAACATCTGAAACAACACACCTGTCTAAGGTATACAGAACCAGAGTCAACCATGGTGTTCCATAAGGGCTGAAAACATGACTACACTCAAAGTTGTTTAAGAATATATAAACACACTACCAGGTAAAATTATAAATTAAAGGGAATTAATTGGCACAGATTCTCAATATTAATTAGGGAAGGAAACCTTTGCTCTTACTATGGGCTCTAACTATTTCAGTTCAGTATGTAGAACTATAGAACTGCACAGTGTTGGATATTTATGTTTGACGCTGCCCTGCAGGTCCAATCTTCCTGTAAATGGATAAATGGATAAATGACCCATTAAGCCTAACTGGCAACATATAAAATACACAGCTGGTTTCCTGTTAAATGTAGGCCACGTTCTGATTTACGCTTGGACAGAAAGTACAGGAATTTGAATGTGTTGGTCTAACCCAGGCTGAGTATGCTGATCTACACAGCAATATAGTGAGGCTGTAAAGGAAGCAGGATGAGATTACATCCCCTAATATTGGCATTAGGCCACGATAAAGTGTTGGACTAGAATATCAAGTCAGAATGCAGCAGCTAAAGCTATCTATGGGTACCAGTATTGCAACAGTACAAATGTGCAGAGGGTAAATAGTCTATCAATGTTAAAGAATTTTGTTGAACATCATGTCTGTAGTCATATGTACTATGTAGAACTGCACAGTGTTGCTTATGTTGCAGGTCCAACCTTCCTGTAAATGGATAAAAGCCTAACCAGTAACATATAAAATAAATGTCACTGTGTCACAACAAAAGGAGTTAATCTGTGGAACAACGGCAGCGATGATCTGAAAACGTGTTAATTTAGCTAAATTAAAAAGATTATTTAGAAACAAAATACTGAGTTCCTATGAGACGGACTAGTGTTTTTGTTCTTTTGTTCTTTATTTTATGGACTGTATAAATTATCTGGAATATATATTTTACTATGACTGTTTTTAATAACTTTTTTTTTTCCATTAGTATTATATGAATAGCAGAAGGGGGTAGGACCCAGGGCCACTGCTAGGAATTCTGGGCCCCCTGAAAGTATACTAAAGTGGGCCTCTGCCCCCTGACTTTTCCACTTTTTTTCATAGACTACATATGTATTATCATTTCATATTTAGCCTACTTTGTTTTGATGCTAATGCAGCATTACTGTGAGTATTAGTCAGGGTCTTATGCAGAATAATTCAGTCATACAAAGATTAGACTACTGGGGTTTTTGTGGGCCCCACTGGGCACTGGGCCCCTAGAGTTATCATCACCTTTCTCCCCTATACAACGGCCCTGGTAGGACCAGAAAAGTTTTTAACTTCTTCTTACCCCTTTTGAACATGACAGGCATCTTCTTGATGATGATTATTAATACACATTTATTCATTGTTTTTATTTTTGTTATTTTGTTTGTTTTGTTTTTACTCTTGGCATGTTCAATAAGGAAATGAAATGAAAATGAAAAATGAAATGAAATACACAGATGGTTTCCTGTTAAATGCAGGCTACGTACTAATTTACGCTTGCACAGAAAATACAGGAATTTTACTGATAAGTGAAATTAAGCTGATTCATTGTTTCGTATCTGAGTCAGATTTTTTAGGAATGGAAAGTCACGGCATCATCATATCTGTTGTGAAACTCTTTTCCGGGCAGGGTCCATTCCTGTCTGAACCTCCCTCCTCCAAGGAAGAGCAGAGTCTCAGTTAGTTTCAACACAGACAGGACTGAGCGGGTCCAGCATATTTCAGCATATTTCAGCCGAAACCCATTTCCTGATCCGCTGGATCCATAATTTCCTGAGAGACAGACCAGCTGAGCGTTGTACTCTTAAATCTCATGACACAATCAGCCAATAAAACCTGATTTCAAAAGAAATCTAACGCGGGATGTCCTGGTGGATTATGAGTCTTACTACGTAAACACAGCATCCTGTTCTTGGATCTGACCCAAGAACACTGATCCATGTTACGTTTAACCTTCCATTTTTGCAAAAAATGGGAAAAACCTAGCCAACAATCAGTTTTTGATACACAACCCGGTAGTGGCCATCAATAATTTTCAAGTGGGTTCAAGTGTTTAAATCTGCAGGACAGATGTTCCTCATTCAAGCTAATGTTAAGATGAACTAATGCCAATTAATTTAAAGAGCTAAATCCTGTTTTGTACATTAGAAATCATTTACTTATTCTCTAAAATCAAGCAAATTTGATATGATCACAACATATCTTGTGGATATTATGTTACCATTTTTAAGTGTCTGAAAATCCAGGGAATTCGGAGGTGAGGGCTGCAGGTAAAAATCTTGATGTTTTAATGGTGGATACCCTCCTTGCCTGCATCGTATACGCTTCTTTAATGTCCTGTTTAATCCCATAAGGCTTTGACAGGCTACAGATACCCAACATCAAACAAAATCTATTCAAACAACTGTTTACCTGTTCACTTGACAGCACTGTAGCAAGCAGATACAAAGGTGACACTGTGTTATACAGTACATCAAATAAACCATGTGGTTGGTTTCCAACTGGGTCATTGACAGGGGCCACAGAGCGAGGCCTCAGCAGTGAATAATGCCCTCCTTTC
Source organism: Trachurus japonicus (assembly GCF_045865225.1). Taxonomy (NCBI): domain Eukaryota; kingdom Metazoa; phylum Chordata; class Actinopteri; order Carangiformes; family Carangidae; genus Trachurus; species Trachurus japonicus. The sequence continues at coordinate 21,675,814 of NC_140925.1, forward strand.
ATGTGATGGACTGATTGGAGATCAGACCAGTGTGGATTTCAGGGATCAGATTTGACAGCTTCACTTCACAGCCTATCAAGCATGGCCAGATGTAACATAGCTACACTGACTGATCAAGGGGCCTCGCGTCAGAGCATGAAGCAAGCCGATCTGCTACAATGGAGGCACATGATTGACCTATGAGGTGATTACATAATTCGCTATGATGGTATATGTTTGGAGGTTCACCTTTGAAATGAGGATCTAATGGACTTGGCATCAATCTACTCACTTGAGTGCAGGTAAGGAAATTGATTTATTTCCCACGATGTCGAAGTATTTATTTTAGGCGAAGAATGACTGAAAAACCTCAATGAAAACATTCCAGTTTGAGACTCTGTGAATGAAATGCAAGGATGTGACACGCACAGCTATGGTTTACTCCATAAGTCATGTATAGAGTAGTTCCACTAGATGGCACTCTAGTTTAAGACTTGAGACAACCTGTAAAGTCTGATGAACCCACTAACCCAGAATCAGTCAGTGTGGGTAATTTAAATTTCATAATGACTTCAATGACTTCATAATACATAAATGGTAAAATGGTAAATGGTCTGTATTTATATAGCACTTCACTATACCTGAACAATACCCAAAGCGCTTTTTTCATTCATGTATTTTATGTATATTAAGGCAGCTTTTTTACCATGCACTGAGTCCACAACAAATTTCCCCTGTGGGACATTAAAGTTTATTCTATTCTATTCTATTATTCTATTCTACAGTAGCCTACATCGCATTCACCCATTCACATACATTATAATATATTTTGAGAAGAACAAGGCAGTACAGCTGTGTAATGTTAACCACATCTCAGGGAGTCTTTTGCACTCCTGTTTCATCATTTACCACAAATATTTCTGTTCTATATATAGGCTATATCAGACGGAAAAACAACAAGTCATTCACCACTGAACAATCATAATGGCCTCAAACCACTGATGATGACCAGACATCATAAGATAGGTAAAGATCCCCCCCACCATACCCACACCCACACACACACCCTAACACAAAATAACTGGATTTCAAAAAAGGAGCATTTTCTCGAAAGCATTAAAGTCCTTTCATTTTCAATTCCACACTTTAAGAAATGTCTAAATAGCTGACTGACGGAATATCTGTTTCTCCTCTCTTTGTGGGCAACACTACTGAAGGGATTGTAGTTCTCAGAGTGAAACTTTTGAATAGGGTCATACTGGGTGCTGAATCAGAAAATTGTTTCATACATTCAAATCTATCTATCTATCTATCTATCTATCTATCTATCTATCTATCTATCTATCTATCTATCTATCTATCTATCTATCTATCTATCTATCTATCTATCTATCTATCCATCCATCCATCCATCCATATGAAAATAATGATGATGAGAAAAGAAAGCAAACTGATGTCCACTATTCGATGCCAGATTGGACCATATAGTTCTTGATCATACAGCAAGTTGCCCTACCAGATGAGCTATACACTGATACACTGCCCCTTACCTCTTGTGTCTGAATGGCTGCATCTTCAAGCGACCACCTAGGTTGTGGCATTTGCCCATATTGCCCTGGTCAGTTCGTTCTTGATTACAGGGAAATATGACACTACTAGTAATGACACTACATAGTATGAGTAAACCTAACGCGGGAAATCCCTGAGAATGGCCCTGGTCTAGGCCTATATATATTTGAGTCTGTATAATTCATGAATAGTGCTCCCTCGAGGTCAAGGCTTTAAGACATTCCCTTAGAGAGGCCATGAGAATGCTGATTGGTGAGTAGTGAGGTAATGCTTGTAAAACGCAGCTTTCCTCCCTCTGGCTGATCATCTCCAGAGACTTCTCAGAGAAACACAGACACAGAGAGAGAGAGAGAGAGAGGGAAGCTTCAAGGAAACACTGAGGTGCTGTGGAGGATGTCAAACAATAATTTCAAGGCATGGGGGGGCTGGTTTTAAGGAATAGCTCACAAGTTTACATCTGTTGCGTACATCTGCTCAAAGTGTTACACTCGCTATGTTTAACTACTGCAGTTACTTTTAGGTCTCACATTACGGTGACTATTCTCAACTCACGCAGTGATCTAGCCTGGAGGGGGGCATGCTGAAAGCCGCAGCGCAGGGGGATCAGCTGAGGAGAGAGCAAGGCTTTGTTCTGCCTGCCCTCTGCCTCTCTCTCTGCCTCTCCCTCTGTTGCACACACACTCGCACATTGTACTGGGAGACTGTTTGGATGCCACGGCGCTAACGTCTTTGCTTTTTCTCCAATTTTACAGTTCTCGCCATTTACTTCTACATGGCCACCGTCGCCCGCAGCGCACCTCTGCCCGAGAGGAGCGCACTTGTTGAGGATCCGCAGTTCCAGGAGATGGTGGAGAGGAGCCGCAGCTTAGTGGACAGAATCCTGCTTTCTATCCCCGACACGCACAAATCTTGCATCCACACAGAGGTGAGACACGCACACACACACACACACAAAAGCAGACAGACATGTCCTGGCGGCGCACCGTGGATGAAAACCACATGGAGGGCTGCTGCGTGATTCAGCCTTTAGGTCTGTGAATGGTGCTGATGGGCCCATGATAGAGCGGCTGCCTCCATTCACCGCTCTGAAGGGCTCTTTAATGAGTCTGATCGGTCCATTTAATATCATCGATTAGCTACGCAGCAAATCACTTAATCTGTAAAGTTATTGATTAGCTAATGTGATTATTATTAGTCAGCAGCTGCAGTATAGTCACAGTGCTGGACCAGTATCAGAGTTGGTGAAACCAGTGAACTGCAGCATTACACTCTTAAATCTGTGGATTTAGATTGAGAATTAAGCCTGCCAATCTTTGCATACTTTTATGTTTTCTACACAGTACATTTTACCCATTTATTCCAAGTACTGTGCTTCAATCAGGTACTTGAATTTCTCTAGAGTATGTCCATTTAATGCTGTATTACATCTGTATAATATATATATATAAACATAAAGTTACTGATGATACATAAGCTTGACTTATACATTCAGTTGACAAGTGTGATTCTACTTCGCTACACTGACACTTAACCTGATGATAATTTACAACACCTGTTTTTTCATGAGAAATTTAGCATTTTTCATATAAGTTAGTCCACATGCTTATGAAGGTAATTTGTGTTTGCTGCTGCGTGTCAAGATGTAATCTATCCATAACATCTTTGTTATCTCTTCACTGCAGACCCTGCAGCTGAATTCCTCAGAAAATGCAAAGTTTGAGTTGATGGCATCAAAGATCGGCATCCCCCCTGCCCCTGTACTCAGAGTTGTGTCAGAAAATGTCACTCTGGTAAGCATCCATCTTCCAGTGGCTTTGAATTTAATGAGGGTAAAAAAAGTGGATAGCTTCACTCATTTGTTGTTGTTTTTTCTCTTTCAGCAAACCAGTTTGACCCAGCTGTCAGAGGGTCTTCAGCTGCACCGGGCCTTACTCAGCGCCGTGTCTGAGCGGCTGGAGAACACAGACAAAGTGATCGGTCTAATGGCTGAAATCAGAGACCTCACCATTCAGATCAATAAGGTAGGAGCATGTCTCATCTGTCTGTCTTGACCAAAAAAAAAAAGTTGAACTTTTATCACCTTCATAACATCTTCCCATATTCCTTGCAGATGCTAAAAATGGTGCAGAAAGAGGCTGTGGCGCAGTCGACCCCAACTCCTGTGGCATTACGTCTGCTGGGGGAGTATGACGTGCAGGTGGCAGCACACCTGACTCTGGTGCAGCTCCAGGCCTTCGGACAGGACGCAGTCCGCTGCCTCAGGAGTCTGGAGCAGAGCAACGAAGACGAGCCAGAAATCTGACCAGCAGATGCCATTATTTGAAACTTGGACTTGAACTGCCATTTTTATCATGGCCTTTATTTATTAATCTGTTCAGATATTATTTATTGTTGTCGTATGTCTATTTATATATTTATGTTTTAGCTTTTTTTAAATTAATATTTATTTTTGTTGTTATAAAGAAGCATTGTATTGTTCAGTTCTCTTTTGGGTTTTAACGCTGGCCTGCTGCATTCACTTTGTTTACATTATGTAATAACTGAAAATGCAAATCTCAAATTACAAATCAGAAAACCCGTTATTCACTTGAAATACTATATTTAGTAATGTAATGTATAGAAGGACAGTAAGTTTTGGAAACACTTATGAACTATCAGCCGTTAAAACCCATTTTAGGAGATTTGAGAAACATTACGTGGTTATTTTTCTGTAAATATGTCTGGAACTAATGGAACTAATTATTATTTTTGACAAAGGATTTATTTTCAGATGTTTTAATAAAAAAATATAAACAAGTACATTTCCTTGCAAAGGGACTTCTTCCTTATTGTCAGTGACTATTACTGTAACATCAGCCACTAGGTCATGCTGATGTATGCTGTCTCATGAATGAAATTAGATATAAAATTCCAGATAAGTTAATATTGTAACAGGGAAGTGCAACAAAAAGTGAAATAGATACTCCTGTGTCATTACTTTTGACAGACAGATTTCCTTGAGGAAGTGTGCCAAGTGGTCAGAGGGTGCCTCAACACCACGAGCTTCTACCGGTCAGAGGATGGGCTGAACTTCCTTGTGCGTAGTGTCATGTGGTAACCTTGCTATGCATGTGACCGACCTAGTGATTCAGTTTGTGATCATAGTGATGTGACGGGATGTTACTGTAATCTCCGAAAGTGATGTGATCAGAATATTGCAGGATAAATAACCACAATGAAACTCATTTTGCGTAGGTAAATATTGGAAACCAGGAACAGAAACAAACTTCATCAAGGGTTTAAGTCTAAATCTTATTTACACATTTCTTCAAGTGTGAAAAGGAACACAGTAAAAAACAGTAGAAAAAGAGTGTTTACAGATACATGATTAAAGACATGGTTTTTTTTCCAACAACTAATCCCTTTATGCAGATTATCCTGCCAGGTGTAGAGCAATGTGCATTTACCTCTCTGCTGTACTTTACCCTGTCAGACAGTACTGGGCCAACGGGATGTTAATTTGGTACTGGCATAAATTTAAACCCACAGTTTACAAGGCAGATATGGCTTTGGCAGCTACTCTCCTCCCCAGCGGCAGAGTCAGGTCAGTGATGGCCAGGACGACTTTAGGTTTGGCCAGAGCAGGCAGCTTCACAAGCTCAGACACCTGGGTGCACAAAAAGACCAGGAACCATTAGTTTTCAGAGTTACTGTTAGAGAAAACACTGATAACATGTTGCTTAAGGCATGAAGAAATCAAGTCCGGTTTCATTTACGTGCATGTTCTGACCCTTGCTCTAGTTTTATGGGGGTTCTTTGCTGAGACACTGTTTGACTATGTAGACAGGCTCCGACTAAGGCTTTAGTCACACAAACAAGTTAAACACCAAGGTTGAATTTCAACAACTCTGAGCCAAGTTTTTTATTTTTTACAAATGTTTAACCTGAACACCCACTCAACACAACCCTTGGGATCCTTTCTCACTCTATGATTCATCACTCTCTTTTATCACTATCACCCAAAATCATTAACCCTTTAAAGGGATCGTTCACTTTTTTTTGAAGTGGGGTTGTATGCGGTACAAATGGCTCCTAAGTATAATATCTGCAGTAGATGGCTCTCTGCCGGCTCTCTGCATATCTTCGCTGCCTACGAGAAGTCCCATCTCAAAATAATACACCAGTTTAAGTGTAACATATGTAATTTTTTTTTAATGGTGCATCAACTAAACAAATGACTCAGTATTCCTTAGGGCTGACCCAAAAAAATCGAAGTTTGAAGCTGCGTTCGTTGCCATGGTAATCGATCATAAAGTCCGTGATCAATTGTTTTTTTTTTCTTCCTTTTTCCCTTTTTGACACAGTTCTCATCGGCAATTGTTACATTAAAATGAGTAGGCGACTTGGCATCCAGGAAACCTGCCTGATTTTGGAGATATGCAGTGTGTGTTTGCCATTACTTTCATTATTTCCGCTACAACCCCCCCCCGTCTGACGTTACGATCGTGCATCCCCCCGGCCGTCCAAGCTTCGATTAAAATCGATTTTATGTCCACGAAGCTTCGATTATCAAAATATGATAATCGGGTCAGCCCTAGTATTCCTCCATGCTGGCAGGCTGCGCGATGCGCTGTATCGCTCTGTCTATCAGTTGTTTGGCATGGCTAACTGGGGGAGAGCAGAGAGCTGTCTACTGCAGATATTATGCTTAGGGGGCATTTGTACCTCTTACAACCCCACTTTAAAAAAACCGAACCATCCCTTTAACTTAAGGAGGATGAGAAAAGCCTTCCAAGTAATGTCTGATCTAACAGTCACTCCTCTCCTCCCATCATAACTCACCATTGTGAAGGGCATGAACTGAAGGATGCTCCCGCGACTCCCCTGCTCCAGGCATTCAACACATTCCTCCATGAAACTCTGTACAAATTGGGTGTGAGGGCCAGCCATCTTGGAGCTCAGGATGGAGGAAATGAGGAGGAAAAGGTTGGCTAGGGAGAAGAGAAAGAGCATCGTCATGGTTATCAAGGAATGGCACTTTTTTTGGGGGGTCTTCCTGAGGTCATGGACAGAAATTGTGGAGATTTGTAACTGAAATCTTAAAGAACCACCATTCAGCAAAATATTGTTTGAATTCCATTAAATATTACATAATCTTTTTTTTTTTTTTTTTTAAATCCAAGTTTCATTTCGTAAGGAAAGCTTCAAAAAAATGCAACTCATCAAAAGCCCAACGGATATCCTGCAGTCACAGCCGTGCAACGTCAGTTTCTGCAGAATTCTGCCTGAAATGTATGAGATAGGCGTTGGGACTTGGCACCTACATAGATTCAACACTCTTTGGCACAGATTTTGCAAACCTGTCTAAATATACTTGGGGGAAGTAAAACTATTCTGGCAAAAGATGTTTCCACTGAGTTTGGGGTTTGACTGTGTTAAACAACATGGCGAGCCAAACTCTGTTGATCTGTTGGGATTCCAATGGATTCGCAGAACCAGATTTATTTGTTCTTTGGCCATCTGAGTCCCGTTTGGAGGCATCTGCAATCGTTAGATTTTCTCACACATCTAGTCAAGATTCTCCTTCAATTTGTCATCTGTTAATATATATTATTCATTCTTTTTCTTTTGAAAGATGATTTGTTGGCCCTATTGCTTTTATTTGTTAGTCATCAGTAAAGATGTAGAGGACAGGACACATGAGAGAAAGGATTTTACACTATGTAGTATATAGGTTACACTAATAACCACATTCAGGATACTGCACTAATGTCATGTCCTGCAACCATGAATCATCTGACCTCCAGAGCACTCAATATTTACTTAATACTTAAAGTAGTAGTGGGAATATGAAGTAGACAGGAGAGCGTTCAATTCTCCTATTTTATAGATAAAGGTCTCACCCAGGACTCGGTTCAGAGGGTCCCTCATGTTCACGGTGTGCAGCTGGGAGGCTGAGAGGGAACTGCTCATGGATCTGTCTCCTATGATGAAACGGGACATAAAAGGCATGTGAGGTTTTGTTTTCATTTCATTTGGTCATTTGAGAAACAAAACACAAAAAAACAAAACAAAACAAAAAAAAACACAGAATGTCAACAGGGAAGTTGAATTTTTCCGCTTTGTGCTCGTGGTCGACAGTAAAAACTTCCGTCCCCTGTCATCTTACATAATCCACTGTTCCCAAAATAACCCTGTTAGACACATTCCAACTTCTTTTAAAGATGAAGGGCAGATTTTTCTATGTATCTATCTACTCAAAACAAACGCAACTCTCTCAGAATAATTTGACTCATTTGGAATTATTTTGAGCAGCTGTAAATCTAAATGAAATCATGTAGATGGGTTTTTACCAATGGCAAAGGTGCATGCAACATGCTGACTACTTTTAAAACCCTCTGTGGGGATTTCCCCATTTAGTTGATGAACCTAATGCTTAGCATGACAGGATGAAAAAAGTAAATGGGAAACACAATACTCTACCTCTGTTGCTATATAGGTCTAGGAGTTTAATATTAAACTGTCATAATAGACTGCAGTGCTCAAGTTGGAACGTGCGGATGGGCAAGAAGCAGATGATTATAGTTTTGTTCTTTTCTGTTTATAGTCTACTTGCCAACAATGAGTACCCGGAAATGTTGAGTACCCCAAAGTTTTATGTTAGAAATAGATAGTATGGGTCCCCAGTATTCAGAAACTGCCGGATGCTAACTTATATATATTGGGCAATTAGCATAATTGACATAATTAGCAAAAATTAGCATAATTGCCTATATGGGCAATATTTCAACAAAATTGACTTGGCTGATCTGGGCAATATTAGTGTGGTTTTAGGGGTTATTGATGATGCTGAATCCATTTCTGACATTTTCAAAATTCAAAATGGCTGTCTAAACCGATGACCAGATTTTGAAATCCATCAAAATCGGCCCACTGGCGGTTAAAATCTGGTCACTTCCGGTTTAGACAGCCATTTTGAATTTTGAAAATGTCAGAAATGGATTCAGCATCATCAATATCCCCTAAAACCACTCCAATATTGCCCAGATCAGCCAAGTCAATTTTGTTGAAATATTGCCCATATAGGCAATTATGCTAATTTATGCTAATTATGTCTGTTATGCTAATTGCCCAATATATATAAGTTAGCATCCGGCAGTTTCTGAATACTGGGGACCCATACTATCTATTTCTAACATAAAACTTTGGGGTACTCAACATTTCCGGGTTCACAATGGGGCCCTATGGGCTGGCAAGTAGACTATTAGCTGAAGTTGCTTACAAGAAGCAACTTGCTGATACATCTGGCATTTCCATAATCCCCAGCTCAGACTGAGACTAACAACAGAGCGTTTGCAAGTTTGATAATACAACAGTGTATTAAAAACCAGACAATAGACTGACCTGGACTGGAGAGGGCCACAGGTTCATCCTCATTGGAGCTGAGCAGGCGCATGAGTTTAGATGGTTGAGTATCATCCAAGGGAAAGAGGCTGTTGTAGTCCTGAGGCCAGAAATATATTATTTCAGACAACACCGTATTAGAGCTCCTTGATATAGTAATCCTTGCTTTATCATGCTGAAAATTGTATTTCCACTTATTAAATAATAACATGCCCTTATGACAGTTTTACCTCAATGTCTTCTCGCTGCCTTTTGCGTTGACGTGCTGAAAACGAGCCTTTGTGGTGAGAGGAGTAAGAGCTGAGTGCACACCACACAGACAGCCTGAGGGGTCATCCAAAGAGTAAAGTTAACACCCGATCCCAAAATAAACAACAAAACCGCTGCCAGCATCAAAGTATCAAGCTTCTCTTACTTGGCCAGTGCTTTTCCAGGTGGGTCTGCCAGGCTGTGCCAGTGAGCAGAGTCTGTGAGCAGGTTGGGCAGTATGGTGCCCAGCAGGGTGAGGGTGATCTGCTGCGTGTCCAGACAGAAAATGCTGTAGAGTAACTCCACCACTCGATTGGCCCACTCCTGTCGAGTCTCCTTCAGCAGCTCCTGAAATAACACGTGGTGCACCCATTAGTGGTTTTTTTTTTTTGAGTGTTAACTGTTGTCCTTGATATTGATCCTTAAAGTGATAGTCCAACATTTTTGCAAATTGGCCCATTGCCATAATCCCTATAGTTTTAGGAGTAGGTTTGTTACCTTTAATTGTCGGTGCAAGCTATTTTTAGAGCGACAGAGCAGAGCCGCGTGATTTTGCATGAATTTCCCTCTAAAACAACTCTGTCTCGTAACGTTCCGTTATTATCTCATAGCGTGGTGAATGTGCAGGTCACAACTTGTCCACCAGAGCGTTTTGGAGTTGTTGGATTGTGTATTTGATGAGTTTGATGAGGGAAACCAAGAAATCCCATTAGCCTCCATAGCGTAGCTCTGAGCAGCTCGCAGCTCTGCTCTGTCATTCTAAAAAATAGCTTGCACCGACAATTAAAGTTAACAAACCTACTATAGGGATTAGGGACATAGGGAGACTATAGGGATTATGGCAAAGGGCCAATTTGCCAAGATGTTGAATTACCCCTTTAAGCTATCAGCATTTGTACTTCATCTTCATACCTTGACTAAATTGTTAGTGAACCAGAAAACTCCTCCCATGTTGAGAAGACTCTCAAACAGATGAAGGGCACGGCTGTCCACCCAGCCTTTGCGCAGCACTACCTGGAACTGCTTGCTGAGGGCTGTGTGGATCGGCTCTTTGGCGGGCAGCAGGTTGCGGTAGGGAATCGGCTCCTGGCCCTCCACCGGGGGACGCAGAGTCGCCCCCGTTTGTTGGAAGACATCGGCACACATGTGCTCCATGATGGAACTCATAATGATCACGCTGGTGAGAGTGTGGGGACAGGGTGTAACTGTTAATCCACGTGATAACGGCCCGTGTAGGAGACTAGTTGAACATGCTGTCAGGGTCAGGAAAGTGTGTTTCTGTTGTTTGTACCGTTCGTTGTAAAACTGCAGTGTGTTCTCCCCGTACAGTGGAGTCACAAGCTGTCTTATCATGGTCTGGGGTTTCTCCCTCTCGTCCCTCCCCAGCATCCTGACATGAGCCACCAGCCAGGCCACGGCACAGATGGCCATGCTGCACACCTTCCCCTTGATGTTGTCTGTGATCTTCTACAGTCAAGAGAGAGTGGAGAAGAAGAGGAAACAATGACGACAGACTCTGACTAAAATGGGATCAGTGTAACTTGGGAGAAAGGAGAAGTTGGACACATCTTTATGACCCTGGGACGTCACGCCTGTTGCAATGACCAGTTTCCACGGAGTATGTAATACTCACTAGAAAGATGAGTCAAACCATCAAAGTATGACAAAATTCTTGGATATTTTCATGTCTAATAGATAGGGTGGTGGTCACTGGTTCTGCATAAACTTCAAACATCTAGGAAAATCCCACAATAATAATATTCCAATCACAAGAGGATGGACAGACCTGAACAGCCTCCACAGAAAGGACACCATTTTCCCACGCGTTGAGAACTTCCAAGATTGCAGCTGGGGTGCTGAGGCAAATTTCGTGCCACTTCACCTGACTGTCACAACAGAAGACGGCATCAGAGGAACTTCCATATTAAGAGCATGACTTGCTAAATTTCCACTTCATAAACACAAATGTCTGATGCTGTCACGTATGGACAGGAACTGTCAGATATGGTGAAAAGAAAAAGAATGGTGCAATTACAATTTATTTACTGTGAATTATTTCTTGACTGATTTTTTTTTTTTTGTAAGTACTTTAAGCAGTTAAAGGGACAAATTAAGTGTTTTAGGAATATGATTGATTGATTGATTGATTGATCGATATGATGGGGGGACAAAACACACACACAAACATTCTTTAACTGATACTGGTGCGCAACTCACACTAGTTTCATCTCTGACGAGTTGTTCAGCAGGGTCACCAGGCTCTCCACTTTGCCAGGCTCGGGTCTGAAGCAAGGGTGGTCTGGATTCAGAGTCTTGCCCTCTTCAGGCATACACGTCTGCAGCCACGTCTCGAAGAAGGGCGTCTCCCCTGAGGGGCTGGGGTCTGATAGGATCACCTGGAGGCAGGAAACACAGGGAAGTCATACTGTGTGTAAAGGACAATAAACCAAAACGGAAAGAGGACACAAAGATGCTACAGACAATATGTGGTCAATGCACAACTCTCTCTGGACATCTTGTGGCCTAACCCTGGAAGAGCAGGGCTGATCATCAACACACTCTGTCTGATTAGCTGCTAATGCCATAAACTAACCTCTGAACCGTATGTCTGCACCACATGGCAGAGCATGAGGAAGGAGATGTCGAAGAGCAGGGCCCGTACTGACGCAGACTTGGCTGAGAGAGAGACATAGGAAGGAAAAAATCCAAAGTGTTGGTGTCTCATTAAAGAAGAAGTTGGTCAGCAAAGAAAGAAATTCCCACATCGGAACATGTCATTCTTGTTTTTTTTAAACTCACATCCTTCGCCGCTGATGTGCTTGGGAAACTCATTAAGCCTAGAACAAGACAGAGAAAAAAAAAATCAAAAGATGCTAACCCTCCTCCTAAAAGTCCATTTCTTAGGCCAACTGGAGTTTCCAACGAGGCACAGACAGCAGTGATAATAAGCTGTCAACCTTTCAAATATGGTTGTCAATCGGTATGCAAGTCATTACTCACTTGATGAACTTTCGTGCAAAGGATTTAAGTTTCCCAGTGGCTGCTGCCGCTGCCAGGAGGAGATCAAGGCTCTTGCCCGACAACATGTGTCCCAGCACTCCTAGAAGGCCCTCGGGGGACTTGGAGTGGTCTGCATCTACTGTCTAATGAACACGAAGGGAAGACATATGTTCTTTGAGCAAAGGCGTATGTCATCTTTGAGAACCATTTTACCAGCTGTCTTAGCATAGATATATTTAATTTTCTTGTCACTGGTTCCCCTGAAGATACAGTTCTTTCAATTTTTTTTATTATGATCTAAGAGATTGTCATTCACTCACTTTTGCAGGTACTTAAATTAAATAACATTTCAGGTTCAATTCTCTGAGCATTTGTATACTCCTATCCCGAATAAAACTAATCAGACTGTGAATTTCTGGCTTTACATGAGTACTGTAAGGATACCCAGCAAAACTGTGGTGCTCTACCTTGAGGATGTTGGTGACAGTCGGCTCAGCTCTTAGAATGAGACCTGGGTTAGGCTGGATATTAGCATTTTCTGCAGTCTTTAACCTTGGGGCGAACTCCCTGTCCTCGGCCCTGAATCAAATGTGCAAGGGGAGAGGGAGGGAGAGAGAGAGGGAGAGAGAGAGAGAGAGAGAGAGAGAGAAATAGAAATAAACAAAGAAATAGAAATAGACAAAGAAATAGAAATAGACAAAGAAATAGAGAAGAATAGAGAAATAGACAAAGAAAAGAAAAAGGGAGGCCAAGTGCAAGGGTAGGGAGGGAAACGGTGTAAGGGATACTGTATGAGTATGGTGAAAAAAAATTCACCCATCACATTAACCATAGTTGTATAAAACGAAAAAACAAACAAAAAAACAAAACAAAAACGGGGGTCTCTGGTACATTCATTCTCCAAAACATTTTTCAGAAATGTTCAGGATTGCATGTGTTCGTTCTGAGATGGGACCTCGTACCGTTTAGAAGTGAGGTTGGATGTATTTGCATCTGACAGCAGACCAAGCTTGTTACACTCCTGTAGGAGCATGCCGAGGCAGTCGCAACTATGTAAAGAAGCACAAGAGGCGTCATTAAAAACCATAAGCATTGTGGTTTTCTCTTCATGAGTGTTTGACTGAAAGGACAGGCAGCAAGATTTATGGTGCACTTACTTGCATCTCTGGTCTGCTTTGTCCAGTAGTGGAGTGAGTTTGAGTAAGTATTGAAATGCAATATTCACATCATCCATGAAATCCTGGAAAACATGGTTGCCAACTTTAGAAGAAGCAGTGAATGACCACATTACAGGTTAAAGCTGAGTGATTAGCAATCGTATTTGGCAACAATGGTATCAATGGTCAAAACTTCTATCATCCCCATTCAGCAAATTATAATACTAATAGTAGTGGTCACAGAGCAAATTAAAGATATGTACCTCCTCTTTGCTGTTTTCAAACTTCGAAAAATGTCACCAATGACAAGAGACTTTTGCTAATCACATGTATTTTCAAAGAGAGAGTGTGTGTATCCCACTTAGCTGTTTTGTGTGTGTATTTGGCTGGCGATGGATATGTGTCAATATCAGTGGGGTGTTTCTGAGATGAAGAGGGCTTTCTGTACATTTCATGGGCAGGTAACAAGCTACTACCCACGTCTTCCTGATTGTGTTGGCAGATTTTGTGATGGCTATGGCTCTGTATGCTCATGTTGCATGTGTGTATAAAGTGTGTGTATGTGCTTATCAGAGGAGAATGGTGTTTTCTTTCTTCTTCTGTATTAACAGATTACAGACTAATCAAGTTTTAAATACATAACCAACAAATATTGCTATGTTAGAACTATATCTGCTTGGCAGTATTACATGTGTGTGTTCATGTGTTACAAAGACATACCTGACCCTTGTCACTTTGAGGATACTTCTTTAGTCGCAGTAAAACTTGTGGAATCTAGAATAAAAAAGCAAGGAACTGATTTATTGTCGCAGGTTTTGTTAATGTCATTCTGACCAGGGACGAGGCATAATCACACCACACATAATGAAATTATTTCACCATACACACAGAATTGGAGAATAACATAATGAAGTATATCTACTATTAAAAGGAAAACAATATTGACAATACTGTGAATGAAAAAGTGGATAATTAATTCAAAGTCAAATGTCAACCAAACCCCAAGGACAGAAGGCACAGAGAAATAGATGAAAAGCAGATGGAATGTCCAGTTGTTATCTGTGAAATTGATCTTTTACCTTGAGGAATGTGAAGGCAGTCCATTTGAGCTCCTCTGTGCCCTCTGGTGACTCAATGAGACCGGTGAAGCAAGCCTTCCAGATCTCCAGGACAAAAAGAGCAGCAGGAATTTGCTGTGGACGACAAACAATTTGAGAAGACTGCTGCAAAATGAAAGTGAAATATACGGAACGCCTGAGCGCAGCCTTTCATTTAGCCAGTGTACCACTGAAACAAGTATACACTGTGTATTAAAACTTTATTTAAAGGGACAACGAGGAGTTTTGGAAAAGCGAAGCGTTTTCACACTACATTTATGAGCCTCCGCGCGCACCGTAAAATTCTTTGACCGGCGCAAGACAGACTCATGTTTTCATTCATCAAGAATTAAAGTCAGAGGTTCAAAGAGGTTCACATACCGTCGTAGTTCCGACCATAAACGGCGATTCGGCGGCGTTATTCTCATGACTCGCCACGAAGGAAACGCTGGTCGGCTCGACCAGCATTTCCGCCACCACTAATATTAACAAAATAACGATAGAGACAGAACGATATATTTATCGAAAATGGAGCCATTAACAAGTGTGGGTAGCGGAGATTCATCCACATTAACGTGAGACTTTTTTATAACCGAATAGAAACTCCTCGTTGTCCCTTTAAAGTGGTTTTAATGACATGTATCCTCGATTGTAAGTTACTTCCCAAGCATTATATGACTTCTGAAGCACTTTCTCATCACTGCCAGTTTGATATGCCATCATGAAAAGCTGTCACTGACAGATTTAACATTTCATTTTTCATTCCTTTCATTCACCTGCATTCTCTTGATCATCATCAGCTGCTCCACTAGTGGCTGTGTCTCTCCTGTCAAATTCATGGTTCCTTCCAGCATGATGAAGGCATGGACCGATGGGAAGGAGGCATGGAGTGGAGGGTCAGACTGGACTGACAGCATGACAGGAATACTGAAGAGAGAGTGAAGAGTTGATTTTAATGATATTTGATGGGAGTGCATGGCAAAGTTAGATAGCCCTGTGTATCCACTAATTAGAGATGGGATAGGATTTTTTTTTTTTACCCTTTTACTAGTGACAAGGTCTCCTCTAGTTTCGTTCTCAGTGTCTGGTTAGGTACACAGCTGAGGCCATCTGTCACTTTGAGCATTGCCTGCTCTACACTGCTCCAGGATCCTGTGGAAGAAAAGCATCAGGATCACGGTTTGCTTTTATGAAGATTTGGATCATCAAAATCTGTACCCTATTGCAGTGTCCTTAATCCTATGTACACACACAGACACAAACACACAATCCTAGCACCTTGTTCCTCTAGCCGGGCTATATGGACCAGGGCCCTGTTCTTGGTGCTGCTCATCAGACTGTGAAGCCTCTCCTGGCAGGCTTTCAGGCTGGCCTCTGTGCTGGCTGATGGGCCCAGTTCTCTCAGCCTCTCACAGTACCAGGCACAGCCCTGCAGCAGCCACACCACCACTCCCAGCAGAGCCCGACACAGCCCAATGCACTCCTCTGCCTTCCCGTGACAGCTTCAGAGTCAGAAATAAGAGACAGACAATTAAAATATGAATTGTTAATGTTTAACAGAAATGTATATGTTCTTAAAATATTATGAATTTATGAAAAAAATAAAAATTGGTAAAATTCAAATGGTAAATTTAAAGGTCCAACTAGTGTAGTTTATGGTTAAATACTCTTTAATTCATGACTTTATCTAAAAACAACAGACAGACTCAACAGAAACACATGTGTTTTTTTCATTTCATACAAGATATCCAATCGGTGTGGATAACTTCACATACCTGAGACGATGGCAGAACATGTCCATTATCTCCAATAGTGACTTGACACATAGCTCTCGAGAAAAATCTTCAAACTGAAAGAAAACACACATTTAAAAAAAAAATTCTTACATTTAACAGTAAAGTGCATGTTACCATAATAACTTACATAAAGCATACATTACCTTGCTTATGGCCATAAGTACACTGGAATAAGACACCATCTAGAAAGAGGGACGTTTCATTAATAGATTGCAAAATATAATATAGTTACTGTTTGACAACACTCTTCAGTGAGACTTGTGTCTATTTTACCTGGGAACTTATAGCATATTTGAGGTAGGACAAAATAAGGGGGTTGGGAGAGGGGCCAATCATCGCCTGCTCCATCAGGGCCTCTGGAATACACAAACAATATTTAGGGCCACAATACAAATGGCAGTAAAGACAACTGTCGAATAGTTAGAATGACACATGTTTTCTTTCGGCTAACCTGCAAGGTTTAGGTAGTCCCATGTTGCTCCCTTGGGAAAGTTCTTCTTGATGTTAATAGCCCACTGATAATCACTCCAGCGCTCCTTCCATGCCTGCAGAATGGCTTGCTTCAGATTGACCACCTTCATCCTGCTAGGAACGGCCATACATTTATTAATATAACAGGAATAATTTAAAATGTCCAACATACAGCCGTTAATGCTATCTCGTCGTAACTTTTACATGCTTTTACACATTGCTCCTTCCAGCATCATTTACGCTACATTAATTCAGAAGACGTTAGCTGTTAGCTGCCGTTGTCATTCGCCAGGGGATTCAAATGAAACTTACTGCTTGCGGCAAAAACACGCAAATGCCACCGCAAAGGAGGCGACACCCTGTCACACTGTAATATTACAAAATTGATGCTTATCTTACCTTTCCAGTTTTTCAAAACATAAGAGATATTTATTTGTAGCTATTCCGCTTCACAATGCACGGTACGTCATTTTCGATTCGAAAGACGTGATCGTTCATTGGTTCATCTCCGACCCGTGTCAGTATTCCTTACGGTGATTGGCTGGAGGGAGGACCTCTCGCTCAACGGTTAACGGCAGCGTGATGACCGGGCGGCGTCACAAGATGGCGCCGTTTTCAAAGAGGCCAAGCTCGACGTTGGATGGAAAACCAGGGAGCGAGGTGACTGAAACACTGCACAGAGTCCGTAGCTTAAAACAAAAACACCAAACAAATACGAAAAATACAATAACATTCCTTTTAAATTAGTGACTTTTCGAGCTCGGCTGACGCTAAGCATTAATTAACGGTGGCGACTTTCTGAGCTAAATCAGTGAAGCAGCTCCCTAGCTAGCTCATACATAGAAAATAATAATTATGACGTTGGGTCTTATTGTCTGATTAATAACGTGTGTTATTTCAGTGTTTTGTTTCAGTGGCAACAGTGAAATGTTTTGTTGTCTTATGTAAGCGCCACATTCAGCGGTGTGATTCATTGCCTCACTGCAGTTTAACTGTTTTCAACAGGTTATTTTTTATGACACACAGTTGAGCTGGAATGAAAAGCACACAATAATATATTGACATGCAGGACTGTCAATTAGTAACAGAATTAATGCACAAGAGTTTGGGAATAGTTTCTTTATTGAGATGGTAAAAACAGGAGCCTATTGGTGTAAAGACTAACCTATTCTCCACACAGTTATTATGAAGTAGTTCATAAGGTGTTTTTGATAATAAAAAACTGTCTTATTTCCGTTTCTGTTAAAAGAGACACTGTTCTCCATATCAAAACAACCCAACTGCCCCTGCAAGTGAGGTCCTGTATTGAGTCTGGAGCAACAAAGACCCCCATTCTGCCCTGACACTGGAGATGTTGTCCTGGCTAGAGTGAGGTCTGTGTCCTGGGACGGCGCAGTGCCAGCCAGCAAGAGATGATCCATGCATGTTGGCACAGTCGAGGTAGGCCGGGGTTGGAGGGGCGATGAGGGTGTGAGGTGTATGTGTGTTTCGAAGGGTATTTGGGGAGAAGGATCCTATCCACGTTGCTTTCTACTGAGAACTGCATTAGTGAGGGGTGCTGACAGATTTGAGTCTACCCCTGGGAACACCAGAGAGACTGTAGTCGCAGCTCTGTGTCTGTTCTCATGACTTCACTGCTGGGACAGACCCAGTTTTGCTGACTCCCAGTCTTCTTCTGTGTGACTGTGTGAACTGCTCAAGTTTGAAGGTATTTACTTGTCCCCGTAGATTTGAGCTCTCTGATATTTGGTTTGTGGTTCACAAGATCACCCCAAATTACCTCAGTGTGAATACTTTTTAATTGAACCTTACTTTTTGCAGAAGTTTATATTCACCAGTTGCCCAACGTGTTCTGTTGATTTTCATGGTTATTATTTTAATGGAGATTTTTCCTCAGCTTTTTATAAGCAATTTAACAGGCACTTTGAGCATCACAATATAGTACATATGAGTTTGACATTGTACTGGACCGAAATCAGCAGGCAGAAGCTGATTTCATTTTAGCTCTAAACTCTGTAAATATATCACTTTATTGACATTTCAAACATTTTTAGGCAAGAAAGTAGCCGTTTAGATCAGCAGTGTGTCGTTAATTTGTCTAAATACCAGCTGTTTACAATTTTGCTCGGACGAATTCGGCGCTACTCAAGCTGTTGTGACCAACGCACTTCCGGTTACTTTCAGAAAATAAAACACCAGTTGCCCTTTACATACAGAAAACCATAACAATAGAATTTGTACTTTTACTCTGAAATAGGAAGCTAACCTACCCTCGATGTAGCTAGCTTGAATCAAAATAAATAGTCTCTGCTTGAACCCTCCGTTTTGATCTCGTCCCGTTAGCGGCATTTGACCGCTCAAGATGCCTTACCGGAGAGTTTGTCAGCTCTGAGAGGAAGATCGGCCGTTTAGAGTTGCTGAGTGTCTCTGATGACTTTAGGTGGAGGCAGGCTAACACTACCCATACACTTCCAGTGTTTGAGCTAAGCTAATAACGGGCTCTGTCTCCCTTGTTACTGCACGTACAGTCGAAAGGATGGTGTCTATCTGCTTGTCATGGACTCGGGAGTGAGGCAAGACACGGACATTTTTTTTTTGCCGTATCCCTTTAAAATAAGGATTAGGGCCGGGACTTTAACTGATTAATTACGATTAATTAATTACACAAAAATTAACGCATTAAAAAAATTAACGCATTTTAATCGCACTTATTAAATTTTTTTTTTTTTTTTTTTTTTTTCTCACGTGTGTCTACGTGCGGTGCGCCCGCACGCGAGAGAGGCGGCAGTTTGAGAGGCTGACTGGCAGAGATGAGAGCTGGTGAAACGCTAGCATGGTTATTTAAAACACCATCTCTGATCTCTGCCTGCACATAGATACACAGACACGGGCGCACGCTAAATGTGCTATATAGCGCTAATTGCTCAGCTGCAGCGCTATATCTATGACCTGTCACTGTCACAGGTGCAGCTCATCTCATTATGATAGGACTTCACCCTCAGAGCTCTGTCTTCAGACTGTCCTGACCTGTCCCTGAACATCACACAGGGACAACATGGAGCTGCTGTGTGATTGGTTACTGAGTTTTATTAATGTTTACATCAGGCTGAGTTCAACAAATCAGTTTATGCTACTGTGATTTAAGTAGCCTAGTTAAATACTACAGTAATCATCATAGTGTATTGGCAGGAAAGACCATTTAATCTGTGTATCAAATATCGATTAATGAATTAATCGATAATTTGCATCCCTAGTCTGTTGGTCTTGGTTAAGTACCACCTTGAATGCTTAAGCTTATGTATTCAGTCATTCAATGGTATACTAAAATCCATGTGGAAAAAAATGCTTCTCACTGTTCTCAGGTCAAATATTTATATGCGATTAAAATGCAATTAATTGCGATTAATTAATTACAAAGCCTCTAATTAATTCGATTAATTTTTTTAATCGAGTCCCGGCCCTAATAAGGATATTTTGTTTTTTCTACAAAACTTTTTACTCTTTCTTTCTCTCTTTGGGCCCTAGTTTCGTCGACCAGGTGAAGTCTAGCATCAGCGCAGCTTCGCCACGCCAACGGGGTGTGGCCCAGGTCCATTTCGCAAGTTTGCTGGGCCGCGCAGTCAGACTTAGACTAGCGCAACCCCTCCCCTCGTCCCTCCCACCGGCGCAAACGGCAAAGAGGGAGGAGACAGGGCGGGAGGGAGACAGGAGGAGGAGAGAAAGGCGTGGAGTGGGTTTGACACAGCCGAGTCAGATCTTCACCAATCAAAGGAGCTCCTCTCCTCACCTTTAACTGCGCGGCGGGTGATGCGCGCTGCAAGTTTGTCATTTTATACTTTGACATGGACGGAGGAAACAGCGACGCCAGAGGCCGAACCTCTCCCAGGAGGAAACAGCTGTTTTGGTCCGGAGGTCCGAGCTCAGAGTGACCAATAATGAGTTTACTAATATACTTAACCAGGTTTGATCTGATATACTGAGAACCCCTACCCAATCTAAGAAACAACTAATACACTAATAAAGAAACTCACATTTATTCAAACCCTATGTAAGCAAGATGACAGGTGTACACTAATCACAACATAAACACAGACCATGTGGATTAAATCAGCGTAAAGGACTCGCGCTCTCTCTCTCTCTCTCTCTCTCTCTCTCTCTCTCTCTCTCTCTCTCTCTCTCTCTCTCTGTCCGTCTCTTTTTTTTCTGTGATAGAGATGCTGAGTATACTGTAGTAGGCTATATACTGACTATCTGATACCGAGGCTGTTGTGGTGGACTAAGAGAGATGATGATTTGTGTTTTGTTTTTCATTACGGCTGCGTGATGCGGTCGCTCTCCGCTAATGAATTAATAAGTAAATAAATAAATAAATAAATAAAGCGATCATCACAAGGGCAGAGTGGTATCTCGACACGGCAGCAACATGCAGTCATCCACCCTCAGTCCTGCTTTTGGGACATCCACAGCTGCTTTTCAGTGCCAGTTCGTCCCTGCTGTGTTAATTCAGGTGGAGTTTCCATTACGCTGCCGACAGCCTTTGATCTCTGCTTTGATCTGACGTCAGATGTGACGGGACAATCTATATAGATATAAATTCACGTGTTGATTCCGTTAGTTGCATTAAATAGTGGTTATTGTGGATATTTATTGCATTGAAATGTGTCTGGAACTGTGGAAACCTGCCTGTGAGGTCTTGGTGACGTGTGTGCACTGCAGGTCAGTCAGCCAAACTTCCACTGCACCTGCTGCGCTTCGCGCTGCGCTGAGACTAGGGGCCCTAGTTTGCTGGCGCAGCGCAGGTGGCGCAAGGTAGCGCAGCCGGTCTAATGCAAGTTTCGACCAGCGCAGCCTAGCGCAAAGTCAGATTGGAAGATTGGCAGATCGCGCTGCGCTGAGATAGGCGTGGCCGCGCAGCAGGGGGAGGCGTCACAGATTCAGCTTGGTGCAGTGGAAGTTTTGTCCGAAAATGTCCCGCCGAGGTTGCGCTGAAAGCTCGCCACCTCCAACCAGGTCTATTCTCAGCGCAGAGCGAAGCGCAGCAGGTGCAGTGGAAGTTTGGCTGACTGATCTGCAGTGCACACACGTCACCAAGACCTCACAGGCAGATTTCCACAGTTCCAGACACATTTCAATGCAATAAATATCCACAATAACCACTATTTAATGCAACTAACGGAATCAACACGTGAATTTATATCTATATAGATTGTCCCGTCACATCTGACGTCAGATCAAAGCAGAGATCAAAGGCTGTGGCACGCGCAATGGAAACTCCACCTGAATTAACACAGCAGGGACGAACTGGCACTGAAAAGCAGCTGTGGATGTCCCAAAAGCAGGACTGAGGGTGGATGACTGCATGTCGCTGCCGTGTTGAGATACCACACGTTGTGATGATCCCCTTTATTTATTTATTTACTTATTAATTCATTAGCGGAGAGCGACCGCATCACGCAGCCGTAATGAAAAACAAACACAAATCTTCATCTCTCTTAGTCCACCACAACAGCCTCGGTATCAGATAGTCAGTATATAGCCTACTACAGTATACTCAGCATCTCTATCACAGAAAAAAAAGAGAAAAAAAGAGACGGACAGAGAGAGAGAGAGAGAGAGAGAGAGAGAGAGAGAGGAGGACAGAGAGAGAGAGAGAGAGAGAGGGAGGGAGAGAGAGAGCGCGAGTCCTTTACGCTGATTTAATCCACATGGTCTGTGTTTATGTTGTGATTAGTGTACACCTGTCATCTTGCTTACATAGGGTTTGAATAAATGTGAGTTTCTTTATTAGTGTATTAGTTGTTTCTTAGATTGGGTAGGGGTTCTCAGTATATCAGATCAAACCTGGTTAAGTATATTAGTAAACTCATTATTGGTCACTCTGAGCTCGGACCTCCGGACCAAAACAGCTGTTTCCTCCTGGGAGAGGTTCGGCCTCTGGCGTCGCTGTTTCCTCCGTCCATGTCCAAGTATAAAATGACAAACTTGCAGCGCGCATCACCCGCCGCGCAGTTAAAGGTGAGGAGAGGAGCTCCTTTGATTGGTGAAGATCTGACTCGGCTGTGTCAAACCCACTCCACGCCTTTCTCTCCTCCTCCTGTCTCCCTCCCGCCCTCTCTCCTCCCTCTTCACCGTTTGCGCCGGTGGGAGGGACGAGGGGAGGGGTTGCGCTAGTCTAAGTCTGACTGCGGGGCCCAGCAAACTTGCGAAATGGACCTGGGCCACACCCCGTTGGCGTGGCGAAGCTGCGCTGATGCTAGACTTCACCTGGTCGACGAAACTAGGGCCCTAGACCTGGTTGGAGGTGGCGAGCTTTCAGCGCACCCTAGGCGGGACATTTTCGGACAAAACTTCCACTGCACCAAGCTGAATCTGTGACGCCTCCCCCTGCTGCGCGGCCACGCCTATCTCAGCGCAGCGCGATCTGCCAATCTTCCAATCTGACTTTGCGCTAGGCTGCGCTGGTCGAAACTTGCATTAGACCGGCTGCGCTACCTTGCGCCACCTGCGCTGCGCCAGCAAACTAGGGCCCTTTATCTTAAACACACTGAGGGCCTTTGGGCACACAAAGGTAATTACCAAGGGTTGAGAGCCAGGAAATGAGAGTGGTTCCTTCGTGTCCCCTGGGGTTGTCATGTTGTATCATGAATCAAGATAGATAAGAGGAGGACCCTATACTCTGACTGAGAGGAGATAAGGCACATGTGTTGCCATGTTTAGTGCTGAACACTTCCCCTTTCTTAGTTGAAACCTCCAAATTCCAGCCAAATTATGCACTAAGCATTGGAGGCATTATCATATAATAGAGACCTTTTTTTAAAAAAAAAGTGAGAGACATAATTATTTTGCAAACTTCTCATGTGAAAGCTGTAGAGATCATCCATTGTTGGGACGAATCAAGAGTATGTGGAGAATTTTAAAATTTCTGACTTCCGTGACCTCCAGTGGTGATATTAGAAAAAGCTGGAAGGGAATGCGTACGTACGTATGTTCCCATTGTAATAGTAGAAGTGATTCGGCCAGTGTGAAGCTACACAATAAATAACTACTGATATCTGATATCTGATATGTGGTGAGGCATTTTACCATTCACACAGTGTTTTCAGTTATTGAGCTTGGTGAGGCCTGTTTTCAGGAGGGTCCAGGTAGACCTTTTAACTTATCACAAGAAGCAAGCAGGCAGAACCACAAATATTAACAACTGCATGCTTCAGTGAAGTGTCCCATAATGCCTATTCAGTAAGCTACAATACCCTGGAACTGGAACTACAGCCATCATTAATGTTACTAATTACACCTGTGCTTTTCCTGCTTTGATGTGCCACAATGTCTGCCAGCACATCGGTCTGTTAACATCTCCCATTGCTGTCTGTGTGTCTCCTTAGAGTTTGGTGACAAATTGTGCAGGTCTAACAGCAGCTGGGTGAGTGTGCCAGGCCTTCAGCAAGTTTACTGTTTATTTTTTGTTTAATGTAGCCCCAATTAGTGTGGCACAATTATGTCATCAGCCTCTCTGATTGGTTTTAGCTCTTACTAATTTCAGTGAGCTGGGTGAGATAATGGCCTTAAGAGTTTCAGATGACCATGAACAGAAGGCTGTTTTCTCGGCAGACATTTTGACCTGACATAGAAGGGAAAGCACAGGTGTTATAATAACATAAATGACGGCTCAGTTATGTTTGGAGTCTTCTAAAACGTGGTTCTCGAACAAAGAGATTTATTTAAATCAGCGGTAACATGTCATGATCCTGTTTTTTTTTATTTTGAAGCGTGGGTAGTTGGCTGTTGTGTCCCTTCCATTTGGGCAACAGACTACAAACATGCCTTAGGTATTGGATAAATTCCCATCACACTTGAGGACCTCAGAAGGTTCTGTTTGTACTTTTTGTCAACTCAGAAACACTTTGCTTTTCAGTTTTCTGACTCAAACATGTTGGAAAGCATTCTGTTGTGAAGTCTGCTTTTAAAAACACATAGTCAGTATCTCTTTATAGAATAACTACATTTATACTTCAGCATACCAATCACTACTCCTAATACAGTACTAAGCATCACTCGCTTGTTGTTAAATCTGTGATCACAGTGGAACGATTTGTACCAGTCTTTTCTTTTTGGCATATTTTTTTGAATGTAAATTTATTTGGACGCTCTACATTGTCCATGTGTAACAATTGCTTACGTATTCACTTCTCCTTATCAGACAGTATTCTCGAGGCAGCCAAGGGTAGTTATAATAATATAGACCTGACATATTCAGCCAGTATCTTTGATTGAGTGATACTATCACATGAGCTAACAGGGAGTACTTGTACCGGTGAAAGTGTTGGCCACAGAGCCACATGCGGCTTGACACTGAAGAGCTTTATATAGCCCCTTCAACACGATTTCCCCTCATTTTACTGTCATCAAGAGTCTAAGCTACAGGGAGTTTGTTCCAGCATTAATTATAACTAGTCTATATGGGCTGCCTGGGAGAGAGCCTGGTAAGGCCAATTCCTTGCATCTTTTCGCATCTTTTAACCGTCTCCAGAAGTCTTCAGTAGGTGTAACAGTTTTTGTTTTATATCATGAGAACAAATGTGTGAGCCCAGGACCCAGCTGGCTTAATCAACTGTTCCATGGGAATCACAGAAGGGACATTCCCAAGGGATCCTGGGTGGCTACTGTTACGTAATTTAGACAAAATATCATGAAGACACAGGAAAATCAAATTCTATCTATCTATCTATCTATCTATCTATCTATCTATCTATCTATCTATCTATCTATCTATCTATCTATCTATCTATCTATCTATCTATCTATCTATCTATCTATCTATCTATCTATCTATCTATCTATCTATCTATCTATCTAACTACTGTATCTATCTATTTGATCCATCAATCTATCTATCTATCTAGCCATCCTAATCTATTTTGATTACAGTATCCACTATTGGAAGTCTTTGTCTCTGTTGAGGTTGTGTCTGGTTCTTTCCCCAGCTGCACACTTTTCTTTTTTTTTTGGCCAGCGGGTTACGTGGCAACAGCCTCCATATGGTCATTAATAGGTTTTATTTGCAGGAGCTGTGAGTGTGAAGGGAGATGCTGGTGCACCAGTGGCATTCACAGCTCTATTGATACAAAGAACTGTTAAAAAATTGTTATTGGATTGTCCCATTTGAGGGTTCTGTAGAAATGGCCACTATACATATAAAGGTAATGTATGGCACTTTTGTGTTTCATATTTGCTTAACTCCATATCTGATATGTAAATAAATTATGGCCTACAGTGGACATGGACACATGGATGCCAAAAAACAATTTGCTCAAGACTACTTAAGGATTCTACCTGTTGATAACTATTTAAGGAAGTGAGGTCATAGTCTTCCAATCCCAATAGGCTATATACTCCTCCCATCTGTATGCCATGTGTGCAGGATTATATAGCAACCATCTCACTTGCGGAGCAGTTTATCCCAACATGCCCTTAATTATCCAGAACCTCTTGGCATCTAATCCTACTATGACATTACCAGTTTGAGATCACAGCTATCCAAAGATGGCTCACTTTCAGAGTCAAGTCAAATTCTGAGTCCTACAACCCATGTTACACTGAAGAAAAAGATCTATATGCTTTCATGCATGAGGCACTCATTAACACTGCCACTACTAATCCTGAAAGCCTCACTTACACTTTGTCTATGTTACCAAGCCACACAAAGCCTGACATACCCTGCCCAGGCCATGTTACATAATCAAACTTGGCAAAATCCTTTAGCATACACTCTGTGATCCCAATGTCAGTTTAGCGCTGAGACCCAACGCCTGAGCTCAGCACAACCAGTGGCCAGCATGTTAATCCTACATCTGCCACTCACTGTTGGTGATTTAATCACCCCAACCTGAATTATTTAGAAAGAACTGATGGCCACAGATTTCGTGCAAAGAATCTAGGATTGTTCATCAGTTAAAAATTTGTTCAGTGGTGCTGATGACGGCTTTGCACTTGCAAGCACGATTACTTGCATAACTCTTCCAACTACTTACTAAAGGTGGCCCTGAGTTATCGTAGATTTTTATGTACATGTTTATGTCATGTATATCTTTTTATATAAACATTTTTGCTTTGAAAATTGTTTGTTGTGCTGCATGCAATGTGTCTTACTTAACAAATATATTGTTGAAATCCAGATTTTATTTTTTATTTTTTAGAATGTAGTTTACCAAGCAGGCAGCAGCAGTGACTGTTATGACATTCAGGTCATCTAAGTTTATGTAACAAATAGCCTTTAAATTAGAACCTGCATGATGACATTATTCCAATCCTAAATTATATTATAGCCTACCTGAAAATCAAATTTGCTGATAAATCAGCTCAACCAATTATATTGGTTTATATCAGTTTATTATAAAGAGGCATCATGTTTGTTTGTGTAGTCATAACAGTACAGAAATGCTAAGCATTTTTTTTGTGTCATTTAGAAACAGTATCTCCATTATGTAGGGTTTCAGTCAGAGAAAATTGACAAGCAATTCTCACAATAAAAGCAAAATCACCACTTGTCACATTGTGTGACACGTGTCATTTCTTAACTTTAAAATACCATAGTGCAGGCCCAAAATATCCAGTGTTGGTTAGGCTTTGGTGAACCATGTTACAAGAAGATCTAAAATACAGACACTATGCAATAGGGTTTTTGCACAGGAAATATTTGACTTGCCATGTCGGGAAACACACAGATGCCATTAATGACTCTCTCTATTCTGTTAAAATGTCTCAGTAAGACATGACACGATGCTCAATACCAGGACCCTGAAGATAAAGGAACTACATGGAATTCAGACATCTTTTTTTTTTTTTTTTTTTTTTTTTTTTACAGCTGTACTGTACATGTCAAAATGTCTTTGGTGAAAATACAGAGTGAGATTTAATACTAAAAAAAACTATCAAGGTTGCCTCAGGTCTGAGGTTGTAGGGAATAATGAGCACTCTGTGTTGTTTTCCCATTGATCTCACAAAGTCAGCTGCAGGCCCCAGTTCAGCAGGGCCAAAAGGCCCCTGGCCCTGCTAGTTGTTTGTGTGTCATAGTGATTAATTGATTAGCCTTCTTGAATAATTGGCCCAAGAATGGAGAATCATCTGACTGTGGTGACATGAATCTTGATCTCTCATCTCAGACAACTACTATGGTGATGTATTACCTCAGCTACCACCTCATCCATCGATTAGTCTACAGTTTGTATCGTATTTTACATTTCAATACAGCTCACGCTTGTGGACCACTTCCAACAAAAGAGAAAAACTCATATTTTTTCACAATTAGTTTTTAATTTAATAATTTAAATGACTTTAAATTAAACTCAAAAGCCCAGTAGACATTTTGCTGGACATAGGAAGACTTCTACAGAGGTCAAAGGTTTTTCCAATCATCCCTTTAAGAGAAATACCTGTTAAATCATGAGCATCTGTGCTGAAATGAAAATGAAACAACAGAAATTAAATCATTGAAAACTGAGACAAGAATCAAATTGTTGCCTCTCAAAAGTGATTTCATTGTAGTACTCTGATAAAAACAGATAAATATTGATTGCTATATTCTATCAAAAAGAACTTTGTATAAAAATAAGCAGGTTTGTTCAGCCTGTCTGCTCGCTATTATAATTTTCACAATGTTACTATGTTTTTTACACTATGAACTTATTTGTCTAAAACTTTTATATGTGTTTCTTTTTAAGGGCTCAGGTGGGCAACATCAAAGCTAAAACAATCTCTGAAAAAAAAATCAAAAGAAAGTATTAAATTATGCAATTCAGTGATGCAGCATAGAAGCTGTTGACGCTTCACCTTTCTTTACCACTGACATTTTGTGAGTAGGTGCAGAGGCTTCACACATCAGTGTATAAAACCTTCTCAGAAGGCAATGAGCATAATACATGTTTACGGTTGGTTAAAGAATGCTTCACTTATTAGACAATTTTTTCATTACACCCTACAATACTCTAAAAAAAGCAACATATAACCAAGGGAAATCATGGAGTCAAGCATACTGCTAGAGTTAAATGACTGTTAGGAAAATATTAGTCATTGTGACCAACAAAACAACCATTTTATGGTTCTCCTCTTTGTTTTCACCAAATCCTGTCGGTTGCAGTCTTTACACATATAGAAGATGTATGTGTGAAAGTTACAGTAACTGAAATTGTTTCAGAAGGGAATAAGGGATGCTTTTAAAATGCTATTGTCCATGCGAGAAAAATAAAGTTGTCATGCATTACAATTTTGTCTGATAAACTACTGTGTATAATGATAGCAAATGATTGAATCTACAAATACAACTTTATTTTCTTTTGACCTTTGATTGAACATGGATTTGTTTGAATTAATATATTTAATTAATTAGTAATGTTTTAAATCTGTAAAGAGACCGTTTACAAACATATTTTTTGGCATGTATCCGTTTTTCAAACTAAACTGTTTTTGGAAGAGGGAACAATCACTTGAAAACTTGAGTCTGAGCTACACTCTATTACTTTGGTATCAAATCTGAGTTAAAGATCTGCACAGAGAAATCATATGCATACCAGTACAATAAACACTAAAAAACGTAGGATCCTTCTCCTCACACCCCTCCTTTTACTGGTTATCTGTGAATCGAGAATTATAAATATGCTTGTTCAGTATAGAAAATCAGTAAGAATATGCTAAGTAAAATTATTCTGAAAGGTGTGCTTCAGTGTTTATTGCTTCCATTCAGACATTGGTCCAGTGTCGTAACTCATCATATTAGCATATTGCTAAATATGTGTGCAGATGTGGGTGATGTTTGTAGATGCAAAAGGATCAATATGAGGAGGGAAAAAAAGATGAGCTACTTTTTCTTTGCTGTGCTGCTGCTGGATGTTTGGACAGGAATGACAGTAATAACAGACTTTTAGCCAAAGATAGTCTTATACACGTGAATAATTGTACTTACTTAAGTATGTGTTTGTCATAGATTTCTTATATTTTATGTTGTCTTGTCATTAATCTATAAACAAGGTAGAATTTGAGATACTTGCCCTGTTAGTGGTATAGAGTAACAGAGTAACTAAACTGTAGCCAACTGTTGATATAAAGGGAATAGGCCCAGCTAATGTAAATTGGCTATGCCTGGACAATTCTAACCTTATTACCATAACGTGCAAAGGGCTGTAGACACATTTGCTTTTATGAAGCTTGTTCTTTTAGTATTTTGAACGGATTTGTATTTGGTGGTTAATCGCACGTAGACCTGGCTTGGTGATAGGGCCACTCTTATACCAAAGAAATGCGTAAGAAAAAAAAATCATTCATGCTTTTTACGTGTGCACATTAAAAAAAAAAGTTTAAATTTTTTTTTAGATATATTTGTTCAAATTATTGTGAAATATATTTAATTAACATTTTTCAAGCAGTTTTTCTAAGCATTAGGCATTGACTCAAGCAATGTCATCACATAATTTCATCTCACCTACAACTCAGTAGGATTTCTGTCCCCTGATACAGTTAACAATATGCATAGATTTATTTTTGAAGAGAACAAAAACAAATTGTAATCAATTTGTGACAGACATTACTGTGCGTTCACACCAAAAGCTTCCAAAGCTTCAAAAATGCCAGAAGTCATTTATTTTCAATGAGAGCCCGGCAACGTGAGCGACCAAAGCGTCAACTGCCGTCAGCCGCACTTCCAAAGCGTCCACACCCGACAAGAAGTTAAGTCTCTGACAACCAGTCAGAATAGAGGTTATCCTTGGGCTCCTTTAAATGACCACCATGATCAAACTTTGACATCAGTCACGTGAAGAGCAACCAAAGTGGTTAGAAATATTTTGCCACTTTGGAAGCTGTCTTGTCTGAAGAGCATCCTCGGGCGACTTTGCCTCATTGGAAGCTTTTGGTGTGAACGCACAGTTACAGTCTTAACTTCCACATAGAATGGAAGAAAACTTTTTAATACTCAACATTCAGGTTTTAGTTCAACAAGACTTTAAGGTGCATTTCTTCGTGGGGTTACAAAGTACAGATTGCTATTTTTCATGTATTAATTTGATCAATGCAGACCTTAATATTGCACCCTGTATCTTGAAAAAATGAAATCTTGGGAAACAAAAAATTGTTTATCATCGTTGGTTGTCCACTATTTGTGCTTTAGTTTTGTTTTACCTGACTTCTAACAATATTTATGGGACAGTGCAGCCAAATCATGATGTTAGCAGCAATGCTCATTTATGAGAGAGGGTTAAAACATTAGGCATTAAGAGATTTTATAAATAGTGTTTTCTATACAGTTATATTTCTGTTCGACATTCCTTTGTGTTCTTACATAGTGCAATTCATTTCGCCTATTCTACCTTCATTGGTAGATTTTGGGATCAGAATGAAGGTGTTGATTTATGTTGTTCTCAGTGGCTCACGGTCAGATGTTTTATCATGGCTCATTGCATCTTAAATCTACAGTGCATGAATTTTCAATGTGTCACTGAACGCAGGTCCAGCAGATTACAGCAACGCAAGGAGAGCTTAAGAGAAGCCTTGTAACACTATTATTTGTGCCCAAGAACAAGTGGAAATAGCAACTTCTATCTCTGAGAGGTGCTTTTGGAAACTGATACTGCACACAAAACATAACTTACCTAAGTAATGTATTTACACCTAAAATTTGATTACAAGGTTCTTGTCATAATAGTTTTTGATGCTCTATCATTGAACACGCTTAACTCAAAATGACCATGTGAAAAAAGATTCAAGTTTACATGAAGGAAGAAGGTCTTTCTCTAGCCTTTTCCTTGATTGTAGACATTCCTCACCACAATTTCTAAGCTGTGTACTCCTGCTTTCCCCTTTCCTTCCAGTTAAGTCCCTTTATTGTTGTCCTATTTCTTTTCCAATCTTTCACAGTAGTCAGCTTTTTCCTATGGCACTTTGCATTGTTCTGCATTATTACCCTTGGATAAAGTTATTGAAAGTTGACCCTGGGTCAATGGGCAGAGGTCATATTTCCGACTCTCTACGATATGACCTTTGATCCAGTGCCCTGGTGGCCTGTAAGCGTTCAAACTCATGTCGGCTGTTCCGGTCTGGACTGAGATTCGCCAGTGCCCTGCTCCCACCACCTACATCCTCCTCCTCATCATCACGGTTTAGGAAGGCCAACTCATTTTCATAGCAGAAGGAGTTAGAGCTGGGGACTAGGAACTTGTTCTCCACCATGTCCTTGGCACTGCAGCGGGGGGTGGACGGCACCTCGTAGGTTTTGTGAAAGTGAGAGTAATCCACCTTGTACAGGTTCTTCTCCTCAAACAAGACTGGCTCGAACCGGTGTCCCCAAAGGATCTCAGAGGCCAAGTAGGAGCTGCGAGCTTGCGTGGTCATGGCGGTCGCTTCAACCATCCCCTCCAAGATGACGACAATCTCAAAGTCTGCTGTTTCCAAGTCCTGTTTGCTGATCCCAAAAAGGGGACTCTCCTCATCTATCTCATGGAGAATAGTTATGGGTGAAACTAAGAAAATCCTGTCCAAGCCTTTATCAAAGCCCACATTAATGTCGATCTGGTCTAGAGGAATATATTCCCCCTCATCAGTGATCCGAGGTTTTATTAGCTGTGCCCTGACATGTGCTTCTACGATGTGGCTCTTGCGAAGATTCCCTACCCTCCACATGAGGCACAGCTTTCCATCCCGCATGGCAATGACAGCATTGTGGCTAAACAACAGTGTTTGTGCTCGCTTCTTAGGCCTTGCCATCTTGGCCATGATGGCGCCAATCATGAAACAGTCAATGATGCATCCCACTATGGACTGGAAGACCACCATAAAGACAGCCACTGGGCACTCCTCAGTCACACAGCGGTAGCCATAACCTATGGTCGACTGCGTTTCAATGGAGAATAGAAATGCAGCCACAAATCCATTGACTTGTAGGACACATGGAGTGAAGTTGTCATCTCCAGCTGGGTTATCCAGATCACCATGCAGCAAAGCAATGACCCAAAAGGCTAAGCCGAAAGCCAGCCAAGAGACAACAAACACAAGGGTGAAGACTACCAGCATCCATCGCCAGCGAATATCAACACAGGTGGTGAACATATCAGCCATGTAACGTTGTGACTTGTCGTCCATATTGGCAAACTGCACATTGCACTGGCCATTCTTTTTGACGAAGCGGTTGCGGCACTTGCGGCGTGTGTGGATCTTGCCATTGCCAAAGCCGTTCATGCCATGCATGGTAGTGAGGCGGAGGCCCTCTTCCTCAGATGACACAATGCTGTAGCGGTTTATCCTGCCCACACTCATGCTCCCGGCGCCGCCTCCAGCTGCAGGGTCAGAGCAGAAGGGCAGGCCAGAGTCCCAGTGTGTGATCGTGGCCCCTCACAGCTTGATCACCGGCTGAGCTGCATTTTAGTGAGTCATTGACAGGGAGCTGGGTGGGAGCCTTGTGGTTTAATCCAATCCCTGTAGAGCATGTCAAGAGAGAACAATATGAGCATTTTTCTGTGACATAATGGTCAAACCACAACATACCTGCCAAACAGCCAAACATGAAAGCTTTTAAGGACTGAATGGCAAAACATTGTTACATACAGTACAGTAGGTAACACTCACACACAGATTTTTATAACTTTCTCAAAAAGAAGCCTCCTGATGTTAATGGGTTATTACACAGCATTAGATGTCCATATGTTAAAGCCAAAATGAAAAAATCACCATCGTCACTACTAGTTTTTATGCTCTTCTTATGTAATATACAGTAGTGACCGCATCAAAGAGCTAAAAATGCACCCAATTAACTTGATTTTGATTTTTGATATGTTCTGACCTCTAATTTTCAACAGTTCCTCTTGATTCCTGTCAAAGTAAAAATTATTTTAAAATTCTCGTGTATTTTTATATAAACAGTACCATTGTTTATTATGAGTCCCTAATTAGCTATTATACATATTATATTTATAGTATTTTTACAGTTCATAGTTCTTTCCTTATTTTTGTCACCTCACATCCCCTCTCTCTGCCATCTTGGTCTCTTTAAACATCACGACTCAAAATCCAATTGGCCCTCACTGAAGGGTCCTCATGTCTTTTGATGTCGACTGGGTAAGTGAAGAGCTGGCCTCACAGCAATCCACTTCTGTCACATGGCATTTCCTGTGCTTTTCTCTTTCAAATTATAAAGAAGGTTGGCAGTAGAGACAACCTAAGTCATCACCTACCAGATGTTTATTATTATGTAATGGGAAAAAAATGAACAAGAGTCACTGCTCGTACCTAGTTAGGTGTTTAGTGCCTGTCATATTTTAGACCTACAAGTGATAGGAAGAGGTATCAAGTTAGTTTTCAGCATGTCTTGGTTGTATTTATAGTTTATCAGCAGCATGCCATGCAGTCATCACACATCAGCAGACAAGCTGCTCTCTATCTGTTTCTTTGTGGCCTATGTTTGCCGTGGTCCTTTCAGTCCAGTTCTTATAGAGGGTTATATATGTATTTAAACTCCTAAGGGAAGGAACTCGGTGCCACCGATTGCATGGACCTGCAATTCCAGATGCTACATATAGGGATGGAGTGAGGACTGTTTATTTGACCTCATTCTGTACAAATTGCAGTACTATTAATCATGTCATAGGGTGCGGTAAATTTATTGTGCGTTCCCATGGTACTCCATACAAGTAGGTAACTGATTTCTCTCCTGTGTACTGCCATGAATGACATATTCATTTTAAATACATACTGGAAATTAAGTTTACAAGAATGTAACAAGATTAGACATACAATTCACTTTACAACATAAAGTACGCACTAATTGTGTATGTGTCAAAGTGTTACATGGCTGTACAGCTGACAAATGATTGTCTCAGTCAGGCGGCAGATAACATGGCCACTGTGCTGGATGTTGAGCCTCAGGGTCAAGGAGTTTTACCCATGGGAAGTGGACTGAGGCCCCTCTGGGTGCAGACAGCTTTTATCGCCTGGCCACATCCGTTCTGTGTCCGCCTGCCTGATTTGGGCCCTAAAGACTTGACGGTTCACTCATGTGCGCTCCCAAATCCCAGGTGCCCTGCCGTCTGCCACACACTCACACTAACTCCCTCATCACTCACACTCTTTCAGGTGGAAGTTCTCCTGATCTGCAGCCAGATTACCTCATGCACAACCCTAAATTTGTCCTTTAGGGGTCAAATGCATATCTGTGATCAGGAAAACATACTGTAGCTAATTGTTATGTTCTATTTTTATACCTCCAAAGTCTTTTTTTTCTCTTCCCTTTGACAATATATTCCCAAAAGAGCGTAGCCGATAATGCAAAAAATATTGTTCCTACCACTCCTGACCAGATATGTAAACATGTTATTATGTAAACAACACTAGATTGTCTGATCCTTTTCAATTATGTCTACCACTTGATTTTTACTTAGACAGTTTAATTAGCCAGGTTAGTGTTGGTTCATCTATGGAATGACAGGTGGGCTTTGCTGATTGACATGGTTACCACACTGAGTATGTTATGTAACTGAGATTCATCTTTCGCCTGACTGTCTTCTCTACATATCACATTATACATCTTTCTCTCCACAATTCATGCATGACCTGAGCAGCCCTACACGGTGCACAGTCTCCATATCACACTGTAGTCATGCAGTGTCAGGTGTCAAGTGAATTGGTCAATTGAAAGTAAAAACGCTCCTGTGTCTTTGTAGTCATTAGTACTTGAGAGACTCAATAGAGAGCTTTTGCTGTAGGTGCATGGAATTTTTTTTTAACAGAAGTTTAAAGACAGCTTGGTGCTTTAACATTAATCTTTGTCACCAGCTCTTTGGCAAGTACAGGTGAGAGACGAATAGCTTTACATCTTAACTCTTAAGTTAGAACTTAAACAGGGGAGTATATTCACGTAATTGAAATGGTGTTTATATGGACAAACAAATAACCTTTTACTGGCACAATGTGTCTTTTTTTCAAATAAAAAAAAAGGGATTCAAAACAAGGGATTGGAACCAGCTATTACCCATAGGACCCACAGGATTTAACAAAAAAAACTACTAAACCTTTCTGCAGCTGTTAAAAAAGTGTAGATATAGTTGTTGTCACGTATTTGTCCTTGTATTGAGACAAGTGTCAACCTGCTTGAAGTGATAACACATTCTAATCCTGTGTTTTGAATTTGGTTTGACCTTTTTGTTTATATTGGGATCACAGATTATGCCTTTAAATTGTTAATTCCTGTAGCACTGCACCACTACCATGCAAAGCTTACACTACGGGCAGCATTAAATGACAGCTCAAAGGGAGGTCTTTAATTGTGTATTGTTATGAAAGCACTTGGAGTATAGAGTGCATCCATAACCAAAGAATAAGCATCTTTGATTCACAAGGCGGAACACAGGAAGTGATTTGCGTTACTGCCAATAATTTCTCAAATAACCTTTTGTGACCTAGTCTGCTGTGTGTCCTCTTGGGGAGTTGAGAGGAGCTACTAGGGGAGATGATAAGCTTTCAGCTGATTAGGATGAATAGAATGAATAATTGGATGTGCAAAATAATGGAGGGGATTGGGAGGAACAATGAGGTGGAGCAGGAGAGGGTACTTCATCTCAAGACAGACATGCAGGAAACTGAGCTCAACCACTACGATCCCGGCCCACCTCCCAAGGCCATTGTGAAGGAAGAGTCGAGGCTCAGGTATCATTGTATTTTCCTATAGCTCACCGCGCGTAAACTCATCTCATCTCAAGTGACCTACAGGTATTTTCCTATAGAAAGGAACACTACTTGACCATGCAGAGTTGCTGCGTGAGTGGCAGTGTCTTGTACAAGGTGCTTTTTTAGTTGTTATCTACAAATGTAACACAACAATTGGTGACATTTTGTATTATTTCAAATCCTGTTAGACAAAGAGACAATGTAGAAATATAAGAACCAGACAGTAACCAACCCTGGGGGCTGATAGACTTGGTATGTAGGCCATCCCCTGTGCTGAGATGCCAGCTCAGGTGATTGTTGAGAGAAGTGGTAGAGAGAAGTGTTCATAAAAACCTGAGTCACCTTCTCACATTGTTAGAACAGCTGGTATAATCTATGCAAGTAGAACAAAATCTAGTTTTTTGCTAGCTGCACCTGTAGCTTTTCCACCGTTCAAACACCTGGTTCTCATTGATTGATCATTCCCACATGTGAGCTTCTCTCTGGGCTTTTTTGATCTTTATTTGTGCAGTTTTTTAATTACTTGTACCCATTCACAAAGGCTGAATCACCCATATTAAACCTGAACTCTGTAATTTCCAATTTTAAGCGACACCTGTTGGTCAAAGCACACAAGCTTAGATACAGTCTTGCTCTATGTTGTACATTAAATCATACGACAGGATATATAAGATGTTTGCTGTGCGTTTCCTATGATATTGCATCTTTTTTTTTCTAAAAGATGTTATATTTTGTGTTTTCACTCAGTCCTCTTCATGGTAATATGCTCTTTGGATAATAAAAGTGAATCAAACTGAACTAAGCTGAGATGAAAAGCAGGATGAGGTCATTGAACTGTCAGGCAATGTTGCATAATATTTATTCTCCTCGTCCTCTCCTCTCCTCTTTTGTACCTTCACATCAGTCATTTCTTTATACGCTGATAGAAACATGTCCTACTGTACCTGAAGCAATAATTTATCCATTAATACTTGCCCATATCTTTCCTCCAGTATTGTCATGCTAAATTAGATTCTATTGTTAGTTATCTGATATAACACCTGCTCAAAATTAGGTGCCTGAAAAGCGCTCAAGTGTTAACCAGCAGCTTTGCTACCAAGGTTGTTTGTTCAGTTCGAAATGCAAAGTTGTGCTGCAGAAAAGTGTTGGTTTCCATTGGTCGGATTTGTGATTCTGCTGTCACCAGGAGACGAGGTGATATTTTCATTTTTAACAAGGAAACTATCATTGATTTGTCAATTAATTGTCAACAATGAAACTGCTGTCGACTGAATAATTGATTATTTGATCATTTCAGCTGCACAACTGTTATGCAATGTGCTGTAAATCCCCTAACTCTGCTTTACTGTCTTAGTTAAAAAGCCGTGATATGGATCAAGATGACGTAGAGATGGAAGCCACGCTAATATTGTAGACTCAAATTTCATTAATTTCAAGATATCATTTTTGTTTTATCTAACTTGTAATCGATGCCTTTCTCTTCCTTCCAACTTGATATCATCTGTTTTGTTTTAAACCTCCTCGGAGATGGCAGCCTGTCAGTATCAGTCCATGATATGAACAGGAAAGGCCTTCTTCTCCAGTCCAAAATCCAAGTTAAGTTAAAGACTTAAGGTGATTGACCTGTAAATCCACATCAGCTTTAAAATATTAAAGGTAGCTGTGTTCTACAAAGATGCTTTTCTGCCCTACAAAAGATATGTCAGTAAACTTACTTCTTTTTTTCTTTTTTTAGCTCTGAACCCTGATGCAATCAATTAAAAAACAATTAGTGAAGACTTGAACTTATGGTGTTTACATTAACATCAGGTGCAGAGGCAAGTAATTACAGCATTTTTAGAGACGTGCTTCGACAAAAAGATGAGGATGAGTAAGGTCATCAAATTTAATTTTGCTGCAACATTTGCAATTAGTTACCACTCTCGTCTCATTTCGAACGATTCTATGTGCTGTCTCTGAACAACTGGTTTAAAATGAATATATAAATTGATAACAATTAGACGTCTGATTGAATTTCAGTACAATGACTGAGTGTGCTCTACAGGGAATGCCTAAAAAAGTACACAGTCATCCACTGCCACTTTTATAACACCACAGACCAATGACATCTGACGAATATTGATATGACAATCATTCTGCAAGTTTGAAGTGAAGTTTTTCTGTCATTCTCTTACCTTTATTTCCACCTGTCCTCCACCAGCCTGCAGATGTAAAAGGTTTTATCTTTTTCTTTTTTTCTCTCCAAGTGTCCCTGTTAGCCAAACTGAGGCATTCTCTGCATCTGCCGCGGCAGCTGCTCCTGCTTTGTGTGTTACTCTAACACTGGAGAAAACCACTCCATCATCTTCAGCACAAGGCACAGACCCCCTTTGAATTTCTTCATCCTTGCTTGATCTCTTGTCTCTCTCTTTTTCAGGAGCTGTTGCGAGCGCAGATGAAATGCAGTTTTGACCAGGCTGAATCACAGCAGAACCTTGGGCCAAGCCGCCGCCGCTCAGTCAGCGCTGGATGTGCGAAACAGGTGTGACACGTTTAATGAGGACTATCCCAGTAAAAATTCAGGTTTTTGTAACTCCATCTTCTGAGGAAATTTCTTCAGCTCATCCTTTATCTCTACTGACATGAAGTCTACCCTTCAGATTTCCCATAAAACTGTACAATGCTACCTCACAGCTTATTAACTGAATAGCTCTCTTTATCAATCTTTTGCAATCTGATCTACTTGGACTGCTGTTCTCTCTCTCTCTTTCTCCCTCACACACACACACTCTCTCTCTCTGTCTTTCTCACTCTCGCACTCTCTCTCCCCCTGACTATTTCTTGATCGCTCTTTCCCTCCCTCTCTCCCTTCCTCTCTCCCGTGGTGTCACAGAAGCTGCCATTTGCAGCCTCCCTCCTTCCCTCCCCCTCCCTGTCTCTTTTCTCTCCTCCCCTCCTCTCTTTCTTTCTCTTGTTGTCTCTCTCTCTCCCTCCCTCCCACATCATGGCACTACCAGTTGACAGCAACTTGATGCACAGACGTATCATTGAGAAATCACAAGCATACAATCCTCTATTGTATTTGATCACATGTTAATCAAAAGTAAATGGAAACGACATTATGAGGATGAAAGGCTTTCACAATGACTTCCCACATAAAATTAACAACCCAGAATTTGCTGCCTTTTTGAGCCCATCTGCTCTGCCTTTACTCAGTCTTGTTATACCACCATTTACCCTAATAGAGAAAGGCTGTTTTATTAAAGATCCTCTGTTAATGCAGAGCAAATTCACCTGGCCTTTGCAGCATCAGGTGAGAATATTATATGTTGCACAGCTGCAACATGACCAGGCCAAATCTTTCTGTATCTTTCTGACCTGCAGTTGCTGTAATGAAAGACACTTATGTGTGCTGTGCAGTGTTTATCAATATATCATGCTGCTGGGTGCACTGTCTCAGTGCAGAGTGATGCCTTTCACACTTGTCACCAACAACTAATCAGCAACAATTGACCTGAGGATGTGGGTATATGTGCCCATGTGCATGTGTGTTTGACAATATGACAGTCTAGCCACACCAGGACTCCTGTGTCAGATGAATTGAAATTGAAGTATGCCACTCACTGTATTAGTCAGCTCTCGTCTTTCATTATATTCAGTAGCACTGATCAACATAAAGTCTTGACGGAGAAGCTGCTTCCAGTTTTTTGTGCAGGACTGTAGGTTTCCCCACGCCTGCATCTCTGAAAATTTTTTTCCGTGTCTCTGGTTTTTGCCATCAGTTGTTTTTTTTTAAGAGCGAGCCATAGCTTTTTCCCCATCACCAACACTGTTGAGTACATTAGCGTTACCCTTGACAGCTTCGAAGTGTGACATTATCCTCAGAGCTGAGTGCCTACTCCCCTTTTCTCACGTCTTTTCAGGGAGCCGGTCATCAGTCAAACGCTAAAAGAGATGACAATTAGTAAGGGAGGGGGGCTGAAAGAGTGAGAAGTTTCTAAATACAGCCATACTGGCTCAGCCTCAGCTTTATCACTAATGATTCATCAGTGCAGGAACTCTCTCTTTTTTCTCTTTCTCTCTCTGTGCTCCTATTTTTTTCTCCCTTGCAGCCTCTGATTTCAGACTTCTAAGGGTGATTTGCAATAGCCTGTGTGTGATCATCACCAGGCTATTGTGTTTGGCCGAGGACGTCAACTAATGGAGCTCAAAGCGTCCTTTTAAAGCGCCTCTCGGTCTGTGTCGGCAACAGGCGCTGTACCGGTTCCTGCATAATGTAAGGCTGCGCCGCCATGGCACTGCGAGCCTGGAGAACAGTAGATCACAAGGTTCACACATCCAGACTGTAAACCTCATTATGTAACTGCACCATAATCACAGGTGGCAGCTCACATATCCTTTGCATGTCTGTGTCTAAATGAAAAGGTTTTGCCTCCCAGGGAGATGGCTAAGTGGGATTCGCTGTCGCTTCCATGGCTACAGGTATAACACGTTTCACTATTTTCCGACCAATAAACACCGGCAGAAACGAAGCAAAGAGAGAGACAGATGAAGAAAGGGAGGTGGTTGTTGGTCAACTAGAGGCTGTGGCTTTGCCAAAGCCACTGTAAATATGACCCACCAAAGACAGAGTGCTTTGGAAAAATGAAACTGAGATCATAAGCATTTAAAGACAAATTATAGGGATAGAATTTTTAAAAATTTTAATTTTATTTTGCTTAAATTGATAAATTTAAAAGACAACCATTTTATAGTTTACCTCCATTCAATACATCATATCAGGAGTGGGTTTTGATCTGCTCTAAAACTAAACATTCACAAACATCTCTCTAATCCAGCCATTTTGCAGCACTTGAACTGAGAGGCCTCGGACAATGCAGTATTGTGACTCTTTTGTCTGTGCGGAAAAAGTTTACTGTCCAAATGGGAGCGCACCTGAAAACAGATTAACCTTTGAGATGAAAACCTCAAAGTGAAATTGGAAGCGAGAAATGACACACCCAGGTATTAAAACAGCAGCTGAGCAGAGACAGTGAAGACAATAGTTGGAGATCTCGCTCTGCTCTTGCCAGTTGTATTCAGTAAGGTGTAATTTGCATTAATCAGAAGGGCCCTAAGAATAAACTTTTCACAATCTTCCTGGTGATAGTGATTGTGGCATTTCATTTTTTACTGTGACGCTCGCCGAGGGCAGACACTGCACAGGAGCTCTATTGACTTATTGCTGCTGACAGCTCAATCTCTCTCCATCATAATCAAGATACATCTTCTACAGGGTTCTGACACACAAAGTGAAGTTTGTACCAAATGCGTGCTACTTAAGTTATGCGTGATACTTGAGGTTAATGAAATTAGCTTATGTATGTTCTTAATTAAGACAAAGATTAAGTTAGGGGGCTTTTGATAATGTGATAGATAAGACAAAGACTGGGTGCGACTTGACCAAATTAAATGACTCTCATTCATGACTCCTTATTAAAGATGGATAAATGAATCAGTAGTGAAGTATTTAAATAATGAAAACCTCTCTCTGTTTTGATACTTAAAACCACAGTCACGCACTGTCACTGAACCTTTCTCCTTTCTGCCTCTTTACCTTTCATCTTAACGAATCATTTTGTCTCACACAAATGCGTCCTTATATTGAGTGGAAGCCCGGAAGAGCTCTGAACCCCCCCCTACCCCCCTCCCTGCTCAGCTTGTCACTAAGAACCCCAATTACATTATTCTCTGAGACTCCTGTCTGATGCAGCTATTTCAGGCTTTGGAGCCATTCCTGTTCTGTTCATTTTTGCAACTTCATTTCTTGTCAGCAGGGATTAGGAACGTGATATTACTGTACTCACACTGGCTGAAATAGTTGTGAAAAGGCCTTCTTGTTCTTGGACCCAGCTGGTTGTTGGTTAGCGGGGTAATGGAGTGTGTATGTGCGTTGGACAGTGTAGAAATAACATCTTCCATAAACTTGAAAATTACCCTGGATATGAGCATAAAGCCTGGATTAGTCTGTGTTGGTTAGGGTTGGATATATCTCTATTTTCTGCTATTTTTATTTGAATGATACACTACAGCCTCTTAAAAAAAAACATCACATTTTTGCGTGGTTCAGTTAGGA
Organism: Trachurus japonicus; assembly: GCF_045865225.1. Taxonomy (NCBI): domain Eukaryota; kingdom Metazoa; phylum Chordata; class Actinopteri; order Carangiformes; family Carangidae; genus Trachurus; species Trachurus japonicus. The sequence goes on from NC_140925.1 coordinate 21,718,307, forward strand.
CTGCATGATGTGCAACACTGTGGATATCCAGTTAAAAAGTAAAATGTTACATAAGAAGTGACAGATGATTGCTGGCTGTTGCGCAGGACTGTCATGACTCAGGATGGTTAACTGACGCTGTATATCTCCTGGTGAATCTAGAGATCGCATCTTTGGCAGGGACAGACAGACCTGGGTTTGTAGAAGGTATGTTATCTCTGGCTAGAAGATGTGAGACTGTTCAAGTCAAGTGAACAGGATGTGAAATCTGCTTTATTTAGTCCGTCCCCGTCCCTGAGCAGACTCTCAGTTTCTGTCCCATCTCTGCTCATAGTTATAATTAAAGTGATCATCTCTACTTAGTGGAAACATCTGCCACTGACTTTCTGTGCGCAGCTACTTTGTTATTATTCTTGCTCAACTGTTTTGTAAATGTAGCCATAATATTCTTTTGCATTTGTCAAGGATCTTTGGTTTAGTTTGTTTAGTTAGTTAGAAATGTAAGTCTCCCGAATTAATTCAGAGAAGCGCTGTAAAATGAACCTTTGGTATGTGTGTTAGCCCAAGTTCATTTCAGGGCAGCCTTCAGACTGTCAAATTTTTAAGTAAACAACATCACAGTAGACATTTCACAACACCTATTACTCTATTACAGTCACAGGAGCCACGACTGCATGTGAGGACAGAGACGGTTAATGCGTTTACATAATGTCTCCTACAGCTGCACTTAAAATCCCTCTGACTCTCAGCCTCATTCTTGGTGGCTGGTGACACTTTGAGTTCATGAGATGGTTCACGATGACGGAGGTTTGATCCAATGGACAAGGAACTGAATTCATCTTCCACACTCTGTCACACAAAAATAGAATCTTTTATATTTGATTGTTTATTCATTGCACTGCATATATTTATTCATATGTTTTTTAGCATTACTATTAGGTTACACTGGCATTAACTATCCACTAACCTTATGCAAAGTTTTTGCCAATCTCCCTTGACTTTCATAATTTGACATCTCTCATTGACTGACTCACAGTTTTTCCTTTTTTCCCTTTAGAAAGGTGAAGCTGACCTGATAGTAGATAGTTTTCTTGAACTTTAATTAATACTGTCTTAGTTTTTAAAGTTTTAGGCAGTCATCTTGAAATAAAATCTTCTAGATTGGATAGACACAGTGACATTTGATTGTAATGACGTGTAGAATCAATCAATCAAATAAATGAAAAGTATGAAAATCAGAATCTCTAGTTGATTTCCACTAACTCACTTCCTCATCATACAAATGGTCTGTAGGCCTAAGATCAGAGAGGTCTCCTGAAATATGAACTATCAATACAAAGTAAATGTTGATGATTTGTTGACAACTGTGACAAAGTTTTGAGCTCTCTGTCTACAAGTGTCAGCATGTGGATTATAATGTTTTAAGCCTGAAGCCTGTCGTTTTGCTAAGACTCTTTATTCTGTACATTGTTGTTGGACCACTAACAGTTGTCAAACTGATAACACGTTATTAGTCAAGATGAATCTACTCTAAGATTTCATGTAGACGACCATGGTGAGTGGCACATAAGTGTGTGTGACAGCAGATTAAGGCCTATTCTAGTGAAGGATTGAAGAGTTGCAATTTTCCACTTAAGATGCCACTCAGTGCAACTCAGAAGCTTTTACTCTCGGTACATATAACTCTTGTGCTTTAAGCATTTTCTGTTGATACCTGCTGCTCATAACCTATTGCCCCTTGTGGGATTAATAAAGTAGTTTGAATTTGAATTACAAATTTACAAAGTTCATTGAAACTTCTTCCATATCAAAGAAGTCTCATTCTGTTTATGGAGCAGCACTGAATTTGAAAGTCAGTTTAGGGAAAAAAAAGTTTCCATGTAGACTGAAACCTTGCATATACTGTTTACCACGCCTGAAACTTGTATCCTAGCTTTCACAAGAGGTTCATTACCTAATGTGCTGTGTGGTGCGACGCTGGGGGTGGCAGTTGGGTTCACCATGTCCTCACCTTGACAGCACACTGAGAAAAGCTCCTGTCTGCCTTTCCATCGACACCCAGGGGGTGAGAAAATTAATCGGCTCAGGATCCAGTGTCCTCGCAGCCACCCCTCCTTCTGACCCTGACCTCTGCCTCCACGGACCGTCCCTGTAGTGATCAAAGCCCCCCCATCTTCACTTGGGGAACCACAGGTGCATTTACATTAAATACTTATGTATATTTCAGTGCAGTTTTGAGGCACTAAGACTTTACTTTAGACATTCTGCTTTCCTGCCACTACCCTTCAAATTTAATATTGTGCTATTCACTCCTATATTTATGTTACAGTTATATATCTTGCCTACTTTGCAGAATAAGATATGGAAAACATAGATTTCTAAGATTGTATGCATTACTATAACTTTCAAAAGAAGCAATAGTACAAAAGAGATTCTCAGCAAGCTACATTTAATGCTAATTGAACAATAATCATCAGTAATCATAATCCAAATTGTAATTAAATATACTTGTCTACTATAGACTGTTATAGAGTGCTTTAACATAGGTTAACTGAACTAATCTGAATGCTTCTTTTAGCTTTGCTCTTCCTCAAAATAATAAAACAAAATCATCATCTGTTAATCATCAGGCTTTTATTTTTACACAGTCAACACCATTATGCAGAAAACACAGAGACTTTTTTTAAAGACGTTCAATCAGAAGCAGGAATGACGTGTTCATTTGTAAAAAAGAAAAGAAAACTGTTGCTTATGGAGTCATGCATTGTTTATGTGTTGATTTGAGGTTTTTAGATTATATTTGTGCTGTAAACAAATGTGACACATGATTCGTATCACTGCAATCATCTCTTCATGGGGTTTAAACCAATTAAATGAAAGGAGAGATTGTTTCTTCACCATTTTAGGATTTGAACCATTCAGGTGCTATTAATTTAGACACATAAAACTCTTCATGTCTAAGGGGAAATGAGGTTCATGGTTTTTATTAAAGTCACAGTGAGCTCCAACAAAATGTTACGACTAAATGAGGTAATGTTTGGATGGAGGAATAGCCGCTCACCTGATGTTCCTGTTGTGCTCCTCTTTTCCATGTGACATTATGTCTTCGCAAGTTCATTATAACAGATATTGTCACTCATGACACATATTAAACTTCTCTGCTGAACTGATTATGTCTTCAGGCGCTCCGGACTCCCCCTCCGCCTGTATAGCAGATATTTTCCGGGCTGCTTTCGCACAGAAAAAAAAAACCAGACACCCGCGTTATGTATTTTCTATTGGTACGACCACCTATATGAAGGACTGTTTGTCATTCATCCAGTTAATGACTAATAGATGGTGTTTTCATTATGGGTAAAGCCTTGTCCAACAAAGAAAATGGGCAAGGAACATACTAACAGGACATGCAATCCTCATGAAACCGTTTTATATTCAAAGTTTATACGTGTATTGCAAATGAGCTCTCTTTACATGGCAGAACGGGGACAGTGAGCCGGTCAGCCGGCACAATGTGTCTTCATCAGAGCTACTGTATGTGTTCCCTCATTTCTCTGTTCCCCTAACCTTGATTGTTCAGCTGCAGCGTGATTGGACAGTTCCTGTGGATCCCTCAAAGTTAGTCCCAAGATAGGCACTGGGCACAATGTTGTGCTCGAGAAGTTCGACAAAACCAAGAGAAACCAGGCCAAGAGCCAGACCACATATAGCACAGAGAGATGACAACAAACATGGCAACTTTATGCCACACATCTTATCTGAAAGCTTCGGAGTAAAATATTACAAGTGCTTGTTTTTGGCTCTGTCTGCGTGGGTGTGTGTACATCTGTTAGAACTTATCTTCTTATTCTGAGCTTTCTTCATATTAGTTTGTTTTTGCGCTCAGGAGAGTGTGTGCAACCAGAGCTATTTGTAGCAGGTCTGACTCCCTGGGAACCCATCCTCCATCTGTCGATTCCGCACAGCCGAGCCCAGAGAAGCCCTAATTTTACCCTAAATTTACCAGCAGCTGACCCTTTTTCTAAGTGGCGTCATAGACCCCATTATTTCCAAGCATCAGTCTCTAATGCTTTCTTACTCTGTCCCTTTCTTTCCTACCAACACACTCATTAGGACCAGTCTTTACTCTCCGTATGCTCTTTCATACACTCAGGCACAGTCACTGTCACACCTACACACACTCATCTGTAACATTACCAGAATAGACACAAGACATAAACAGCAGATTTGCACAAGATGGCTGAGAGCATTTGAGAGTCAAAGTGAACTAAATGCCACGCAGAAACGGAGGTTGAAGAAAGGTTCACCAGTGTGTTGTGTTATGGCGAATGTGTTGAGGTGCTGAAACAAAGCCCTGTGGCCTTGGAAAAATGAATTAACCAGTGGGGCATATGGTGGTTTTGTGCAGGCATATGGTGGGCTGCCACTTGCCCCTTTAGCTTGGGGCCTTTTTGGAGAGATGCTACAAGATGCCATTCATAAGACTGGGATAAGAAACTCCTCTTTAGAGCTGGAATAAAGAGGACACGCCAGGGACTGTGAGCTGCAATTTTTTTTAAAGGTGATTTTACGTGTTTCAAACCTTAAAGGGATAATTCGACATTTTGGCAAATTGGCCCAATGCCATAATCTCTATAGTCATAGCAGTAGGTTAATTACCTTTAAGTGTTGGTGCAAGCTATTCTTAGAGCGGCGGAGCAGAGCCGTGAGCTGCTCAGAGCTACGCTACGGAGGCTCATGGGATTTCTTGGTTTCCCTCATCAAACTCATCAAATACACAATCCAACAACTCCACAACGCTCTGGTGGACAAGTTGTGACCTGCACATTCACCACGCTATGAGATAATAACGTTTTGAGACAGAGTTGTTTTCGAGGTAAATTCATGCAAAACCGTTGATGCGCATTCCTGTCGGGGGCAGTTTTTCGGCAAGCAGTCTCTGCATTTGCCTCGCAAACAACTCTGTCTCGTATTGTTCCATTGCTATCTCATAGCGTGGTGACTTTAAAGTTTTTTTATGATTTAAAATGAATGGTATTTTGAAATGAATTCAATGCTGAAGTTTTCTTGTTTTTTTTAAGGTAAATTTAGTTCTTTGACAATGTCTTGATTTCAGCATCCTTTATACTTCTGATACAGTCCATGTCGTCAAGTTCATGTAAAGACATATCCCTCACGTCAGAGTGGTAGTATTAGTTGGTGCCGTCACTGGAGTTTTCCAGGTTGGACCCAGTGTTGCGTGGCAGGAGCTGATAGCATGGCCATAGCGGTGCCGTTGCGTCAGCTTTATTCTCCACTGAGGCTTTACACTAATTCACTGCATCCGATCCCGCAGCAAGGCGCTCAATGGTCCCGCTCAGGGGCTCCAAAGGCCAAACATTTCTCCTATTGTTCCCTCGAGAGAGGCCGGATTTAAAGGGACGGCTGGGGAACAGGAGGATGTTCAGCTATTTTTTTTTCTTTTTTGGGGGGACTGCTAGTGTTTATATGGACGAACTCTACCAGAACGTTTAGTCAATTGTTAGTGAAATTTCTGATAGTAAAGTGCACGTACCTGTGCGTGTGTGCGTGTGTGCGTGCGTGCCTGTGTGGGTTTGGGTTTGGGTGTCACTGACCCAAGGTAACCCAGTGGGATTCGCTCTGGCTCTGTTGAAGATGAAGTTTTGAGTTGCCGTCCCTCTTTAACACCTCTCATCGTGGGCGTGTGGACGAGAAGTGAGAAATAGACTGAGGCTGTGTGAAATTATTAAAAGTCAGTCCTCATTTTAGTTGTGGGAGTCACAGTGTTGGGAGTGAGGATATAAAACACAGCTGAATTCATGATTAGGCAGCATTTTCCAGACCTGATTGGGAACATGTCGCTAGGGCAGTGACATTAGCCGTTTTTAATTAAGCCTGTAAGTTGACACATTGGTGTTAAGTGTAAGGAATTTTCTTTAAAAAAACATGTGGCCATATGTATCACTATGATTTATAAACAACTGTCAATAGCATATGCATCAGAGAGCCTATGTATAATTTTCTCGCACTTTTCAAATTAATTTATTATTAAATTATATTAAACTATAAGGATACTGTAAATGTAACAAAGAAAAGGATGCAGCAATAGAAAGTCATAATCCATTTACATGGATTTAATTATCTAGTAATATTGAATTAATTTGTGCAGTAATGTGTCAAAACATGACCTAACATGGAATAGATTTTAAAAGTTTGTTCGACCCATGCTTCATTATACTAGACACTTCAGAGATGGAGGACCAAACTTATGTAACATTTAGCTTTAGTGCACCTAATCCTCTGGTATTAAAGCCTAAAGCTGAGCGCTCATAACATTATCCAACTCAGCAGACACTGGGATGGGGTGCTCTCATTACAGCAATGAGCCTCCTGAGTGAGCCCTCATGTCACCATTAGGTTCAGAGCTGCAGCAGCGTGAAAGAAGAGGTGCAAACTGACAGTCACCAGTCTTCTCTATTACACTGATGAGGAGAGCCTCTTATTAACCTGACAATACACTCGTCAGTGAGAATAGGGACAGAGAACACCCTCTGAGGTTTGTCTCACCTGTAACTCCATCTCAGCCTTTTTAAACTGTCATCCTCCTGTTGCATATCTGACAAAGTGATGTGATGCATATGTGTATCTCAGGTGCTGGTTTTAATGAATTACTGGGCCTACAGTATATCAGTCAGTCCCAAAGCCATGCTTTATTTCAGTTTTCATTGTCATTGTGGATTGTAGTTGATATACCGTAGCTATTTCAAAGTTCTCAGGATCTCTGTTCTTTAAATCAGGGTTAATGCATTATGCACCTTTCTTTTCATCTCTTTTTCTATTTTTCTGCTACAGCACCATTACCTATCATTGCTCCAAACATAGCTTTATTTTTGCATTAAGAAAAGGGCTATGTAATCTTTATTTAGGGATAAAGTTTTTGTTTTGTTTTGTTGTTTAAAAAAAAAAAAAGTAAAATAAGTCCTAGTTATTTCTCTTTCTGAGTCCATTCTCATTTAAATCAACCATGTTGTATGGCCACGTTAGGATTTCACGCAACATATAATCACAATAAAGAATCTTATTAACCCTGCAGTGAATATGGTCCAATGATTGAACAGTAATGGTACCCACAAGCCTTTGCCAGAACTACATCTCCTGTTTATTATTATTGTTTAAACCCTGAAGTGTTAATAGACACTCAGTAACATGAATGGGCCACATCTATCCGTCTAGGATGTGCAATATTGTATAGAATTTCTGAATGACTATAGGTCTGTTCTAGCTCATGTAGTAGTCTTTCCTCCTGATCATTGTCTGAAACAAAAATCCAGACATGCATGCAGCTCTTTTTCAAAACCTCAAACAATTTCAAATGAGTATCGCTCTCCTTTAGTTTTTGTGTTAGGGTGCTACTAAGCTGCTGCACAGTATCCCATCGCCGTGGGATTATTCACTGTGTTGCATCAGAGCTTCGCAAGGCAATAACAGTAGAGGACAGGAAGATCCCAAGTGGTGATGCTTCATGCTCTCATTTTAGAGGACTTACTTTATTTTTGGCTCATTTGCCACACACAAGAGCTCAAGTGGCTGTGCCAATAGCACTGTACAGTAACCTCAGTGGCCTGGCCATTAATGCATGACAGATAGAGCTCGTTCTGCCGTGAAGTGTATGTCATTGTCATCTACTATCAGCTATGTTGACGTAGTACAGATAAGAAACCAACCTTAAGCTAAGGATCTTAAACAAAAGATATAAACATTTATAAATAGTGATCCAATCTATAACCAGTTCATTAAAGCTTTTGCTCTGATGCATTTTACCCCTCAAGTTACATGATTTTCTGTAATACCCAGAGGAAGAACTGACTGTGACCCACATAATCAGCAAATTCCCATACATTTGGTTTCATATCACATAAATATGGGCATGCTGCATGTGCCACTAGGATTCTCACAGTTTTTTTTTTGGAAGCTGTTTTCATAACAATTTCACTTTTTATAACACTCACTGATGCTGAAACATGTCCAGCAAGAGCTATCTTAGCAGCCAGGAAATTGAGCGTTTAATCTTTCAGCAACTGGAAACGATCCTCTAATTACTGTAATTGGCTGGTGAGGAAGCGGGTGTGGTGGCATGGAGGAGCCACGGTGGCACCCTGATCACCGGCCTCTGCCTGTCCTCCGAGCGTCATCGCCTCGACTGCTTCATCACCTCCAACCATTCTATCCTCCTGGATTGTGTTTCACCGGTCTGTTCTTCACCTCCATCCCCACTGACGACCTCACAGGGTTTCTGCATGTCTACAGCAGAAGACCCAGTTTTCTTTCGAAGCTTGATCCGTGGAAGTGATGTCACAAAAGTTAATAGGGTATAATTGAAATATGTATCCTTATATTTCAGGAGAAATTTCATTTATTTCAATGCTGTAGCTATTCAAGACATTTTTACCTTTACCTCTAGACTGAAGCTACACAGACTTGAAGAGCAGCTGAAATGCATGGATGATTGATTTTTGACTATCCCCTATGGGATTTGGAAAGGAGACCAAAAACACCAAAATCCAATTCATTAATCAATCACTTAATCAATACAAAACGAATACTCAGCTGTTGTCCCTTGCATTTCTATGATACTATTATAGTGCAAACAGATCAATAAAAGGAGGAGCTTTACAGAGGTGAACAGTCAAAAAAATTGTGAAGTAAAATTGGAACTGTTTCTGTTCAATCTGTTTCTCCATCATTATCTCTTAAAGGGACATTGTGTAACTTCTCCTGTTATCTATTCACGAAAATCGATTATTTCGTTCAAAAGTCTGTTTTTCATTAATCAGTAATCCCCCCATCAACAAAGTGAAGTGTTCCTTTCAGCTCTGAATGAGCCGTTCATATCATTCATATCTCCATGGAGACGGTAAGCTCGGTGCTGCTGCCATGTGGTGTCCCCATGTTTTTACCTTCAGTGGCAGCGTGACGGTAGGAAACCACGGAAACTCAGCGGAGACACCGCAGCTGTCGGCTCAGTCACCGCGGTAACGCAGTGAGGAGGAATGGAGCGTTACACTGATGCTGCATTCACCTGCAGTCGGGCAGACAGCCGTCGCTAACAAACCAGTTTCCACCATTTTAGTCACAGAAGTCGAGAGAAAGAAGGTAAAACGTGGGTCAGGTAAACAATACGACATCACCATGACAACATATTGTCACGTGTATTGTTTTGCCTCGTGCTGACGGACCACTTGTTTACATAGAGGCTTGTTTATGCCGTCCGTCTGCCGTCTGCCCAATTTCACGTGAATGCAGCATGAAAAATACCATTGAGTTGCTTGCGATATACAACCGCAACACTAGATGGGAGTAATTCCTACACAATGTCCCTTTAACTTTAATTTTGCCCCAGTTGTTCACCAACTCTTTCCATTAGTCGACCAAAGCGAAGGAATAAAGCAGTCACCTCTAGGCCTGTGTCATTCACTCAAAACTCCCTCATAACCAAAGAGTTTTTTTGTTGTGTTTTTTCTGGCGAGACAGGACAGTTTGGTTTAGCAGTAACTGAGGTAGGAGGAGTGCGAAGGAGAGCCGACAGTGTACGGAGCTGTCAGCCCGGCTTAGTGTCAGGTCCTGTACCGGCCGTGCTGAGCTGGTGTCACAGTGAGTCTTCGAGGCAGGGCACCAACAGAGCGCTGACACTCCCAGGACATGCGGCCTTTTCCCAACAGTCACCCCAGACTGCTCTCTCCACTGGACGTCGCATGAGTAGTCATTTACATTTTCTGTGTAAAGCAGTCAAGCATAGCGTCATGCAGTAGATCATTACTGTAATATTCTTGTATTTTTCATCTTTTTGTTGGATTCTACATCATTGGCGTATTCACTTTTCCTCAGCCTCTGCCTTGTTTTCCTACAGTAATTGTTATCCTACATCTCCCACAGTGTCTCTCAGTTTCCTCCTGTGGCCGGGTGTGAACTCTGCGCATTCATCTGAGGATTACATATGTACTGGAGTGAGATATTTTTCAGTTGAGAAAAGCAGAGTGTAGCACCCCTCACTGAACGCTAAATGTCTTTTGGTTGCATTGCATCATGGTCTCCTGAGGCCTCTGTCTGTAGATAGTTTGGTAGCTTTAACACATCTGTGATGGATTTCCCCCCTCATGGGTGTGAACTTTGCTGAAACCGCCGCTCTCGACTGCTGCTCTCGCTCATTCATTCTGAGGGACTGACCTTTATGGCGGATGTTTGGATGGATGAGCTGGTGTCTGCTATCCAACAGGATGCCATGTTGTTTTTGTTTGGCCTGTAAAAGAAATATTTGTGATCTGTAGCTTTTTTATCAGCCAAATATTAGCGGGGTGACTCAGGGTGACGGTCACTATACAGCACTTTACAGTAGTACAGTGTTATGCAGATATTCATGGTCTGCACTGGATGAAGCACACTGACTTCACTGACTGACTTATTCTATCTACCACCATGAGGTTGACATTTGTGGTTATAATGTCTCTGCGTCTGTTGGCTGGATTGACATTCATGTTCCCCTCAGGATCAACTGTAATAGATAGATAGATAGATAGATAGATAGATAGATAGATAGATAGATAGATAGATAGATAGATAGATAGATACTTTATTGATCCCAAGCTGCGGAAATTACAGTACAGCAGCATTACACAGTGACGATAACATATAGGATAAGAATATAAAGAACAAACTATACATAATAAAATAACAAAATAGCAAATACAATGTAATGTACAAAAGTATATACAACTAATTGGAAGTGTTGATTTTAGTGCAAAGTAAAAAGTGTAACTTTGTGTAGAAAATAAGGTGCGTAGTGACTGTAAGTTATGACCGGAGTTTTTCAGCTGTTATTATACAGTGTGATGGCATGTGGCAGGAGAGACTTCCTGTATCTGTCCCTTGGAGCTGGAGCAGCCTGTGTGAGAAGCTGCTCCGCTGTCTGACCACTGTGTGATGGAGAGGCTGCTGGTCGTTGTCCATGATGGAGAACAGTTTATTCAGTGTCCTCCTCTCCACCACGGTCTCAAAGGACTCCAGCCTGAGTCTCAGTACAGAGCCAGCCTTCTTGACTATCTTATCAGTGAGATTTGTGATCGTTTAACTTCTGGTTTGGTGCCATCATCAAGTCAGTTTAATTTGTCCACTGTATTGATTTGTGACCACAGACCCACACAGCTGATGACATTCCCATTCACTTGAGCTATACTTAGAATCTAGCACTATTTAGCATTGTAACACTATTTCATTGCACACTATGTCAAGATGGCGAGCATGATAAACACTTCACCCGCTAAACATCTGCATGGAAGCACTGTTACTGTTAGCTTTGTTAGCCTCACAGAACAACTAGCTCTAGACTCCTAGTCTTGTCAGGTGCTCTGAGGACAGGTCATAAAATCATATCACCCTCCTGTTAAGCCCGAGGGACTGTATTGTTGCCAACTTTTATAACAAATGTTTTTTTATATTGTTTTAATACTATTAACATAATATTTTTGTGTGAGATTGTTGAGAGCTTTTTGATCACAGTATGATAACCCTAAAGTAACATGTGGCTGCTGGTTATTTCTAAATTGATTATAAACAGTGTATTTTGGCTGCAACCTGTTGGCCCGAGGGTTTAAAAAAAACCTTAAACTGCTAAATTGCTCTCATAATAATCAAAGTCACATTTTTTTGTGGTTCATTTGCCCGTCTGGGTCCTCTGTATTCCTCCCGGCCTTTTCTACAGGGAACATCTAATCAACTGCTGCGTAATTGGAGCTGTGTTAAGATGATCTGCAGGAGTAGGATGTTGGCTCTAATCACACACACACACACGCACACGACTGAACTGTAGCGCCCTGGCAAGAGCAATTATCACTTCAGCACTGGTACCTTTGGTTACAATGGAGAACAGCATGTCCACAGGGAGACGGGAACTCTAATAAGATACTGTACATTTTCTCACTTTTTCACCTCATAACCTTTAAAAGGAGCATAATTATCCAGATTTTGTGGTCTTTTCTTCTGTCCGGTGTAAAGTCCCCACTGTGGAGCTTTGTGCTTTGTCCCGTCAGACACTGGCTCTGCAAGTACTAACATTTATCAGTCTGGATTTGGGAGGACGGAAATATTTATGGTGCTCTATAGCTGAAAAAACCTTGGAAGAACTTTTAATTTTGTTTTCTATTTATCCTTTCCCATAGCAATCTTGCAGCCTATTTTTGAGGAAGAGCATTCACCGTATACATCTGACCTGCTTTAAGCTTGTTTGGTTTGCTTGCCATCATTTTGGTGATAAAAACTAGAAACCAGTAAGAGCAGGTCAAACAACTTGTCGCCGTTATCTGCTGCTTTGAATGAAGTCTTTCAGGAGCGTTTGGATTCATAGCAGCAGTCAGCCATCATGAGACTCTGCAACTGTTGGGCAATTGACCATTTTCACTTGTGTCAGACAGATGTCGTTTTCTTCCCAGTTTCCTTCCTTTCTTTAAATCCAAAATGGGGTGTCACTTTGTGTTTGTTCTTGTCTCCTCCCTGAGGAATGATAAAGTGCTCTGTGCTTTTGTAAACCTCAGCGCTGCTGAGCATGCAACTGGCCAGCAAAGTAATACTGCACTGTCAAAGAAGTGAGAGTCCCAAAGTACAACAGGCCTTTCACTATTTTGCAGGGTCAGTGTGGAGTCCCCTCTTCTCCAGCTGCGCTGGCATTAAATGAAAGCTCGGTCAAATGCTATCAGGCTACATCTCTGAATCACAGTTGACCAGGATTGACTCCTGTGTCACCAGGAGGGATTTATTTAAACCTGCCTGATAGATGGATTATAGAACCAAACAGGAAATTATAACCACAATATCAGTGGTGGAATTGAGCAAGATATGAAACGCTGAAGCAGATAAGACCTGCTTAAAGCACAGGTAAACATTCACACTCCTTTCCTTTTTTATTACAGATTGCCCACATTTGCCATCTGCTTCCTCAACGCCTGTTGTCTTTTTATGGACGCTGCTTACCTTAGCCAACGGCTAAATGCTGTTTGTCTCATCAAAATGCATGTAAATCTGGATACCGTCGCTGTAACACTGATGATGTGTTTCTGTCTGGCAGTTATAAAAAAAGGACTCTTGGATTCAAAGGACTCAATTTCAGTTGTGAAAAAAATGAAGGTGATGTAAAAGATGTGTAGAGCTGAAGGAAATGAGATTTGCTCTGGCTGCTACAGCCACTTTGTACTTGTATTGTTACCATGGATCTGATATTGAAATACTTCTCTCATGTTGCTGTAAGATATTAAGATACACACTTTATCAACCTTTTTTTTCTACTGAATAAATCAAAACTCCATTACTGACGTGTATGGATCTGTGATTAGGCTCGCAGCTACTGAACAGGATTAGTCCTCTCCTACTCCAGCTCCTGTCCATTTCTTTCCAATCAAGCTATCTAATCTTATTACTTCACTAATTAACTGCAGCCGGTGATATTTTTAGTATCTAGGTCAGCCTGGTGTCCCTATGACCTGTGTGGACTGGCTGGATTTGTGAAGCTGAGTAATAATTTGTGACATTTTGATACATATTAGTGTCCGATTTGCTTCTGTCTGCTGCTGATTAATGCAGTTCATTAGATATCAAACCGATCATCGGTTTAAAAAAAAAAATGAAAAGCTAAAAAAAGAAGTCCTATGGCATGCTGGAAGTGACGTGCTTGGTCACCTTGATTGACAAGTGATCTCTGGGGGGATGCTGGGGGGAAAAACACCACAACACTGAGCCACAAAAACGTTTCCAGAATGAGATAAAAACTGATAGCTAAACAATGTGCATTATGCATTTGTTTAGACCTTGTTTCGGTGCTATTAAAACAAAGCATTGACCTTCAGGAGGACATGTCTTTTGTGTCAGCTAAGAGGCAGTCTTTCAAGAGTGATGTGAAGCGACAGGAAGGATCACCACTGACCTGCCCACACAGGAAAACATCCAGTCCAAAAACCTTCCTCTGAGAAATTCTACCAGTCTATGAAAGTCACACTAAAATTAAAAAAGACAACTTTGTCTACTAACGACATACATTTTATGCAAGCATGTGATTCCCATGCTCTTTTATTTTTTTCTGCGCCTTTCCATATTAAAGGTGTACAGAAATGGCCGTTTGTCCCGTTTGTCGCGCCGAGTTGTCACGAGCTGCAACACGAGTTTACCCGAGTAAGGAAAATGAATTTGATTGGTCGTTATCGAGCGGGCGGGATATTCAAAGTTTGGGGCGAGACCGAGCTCCGTGTGTGTGTGCGTGTCTCAGACGTTTGAATGACGGATTACGGATCCAATATCAGTGGCTGGTGAATCGTGTACAGGCTGACGTATAATCCGTGCGCCTGCATTATCCAATACGAAAAAAAAAACTACACTAAAATACACACTTTCATCACGGATTTACTCAAAAATAGAATTTTGCACAAAGTTTGGCCTACATCGTCTGATAGATGAGTTATTACACTAATTTTATGACCCAGAGTGGGCTCAAATTCAAGTTTCTTTTCTGTACACCTTTAAGCATAATGTATTAAATAAGGGGTCATTCACTTCTTTTTCCACGACAGCTGAAACTCTTCTTGATGACATGTGCCTTGAATACATAGTGCTTTTTAAAACTGAATATGAATGAACCTATGTTGAGTGCCACATTCTCCCCCTATAATAAATCTTACACTGCCCCTTTGCACTGTGTGGGAAGCCATATTTCTGTTGTGTGTTTGTATATAGTCACTGTGAAACACTGACCTCATTTTCACACCAAAAGCAATATAATTAACAATTCACATGTTTTTTTTCTCCTCATCTGTTACACATACCTTACTTTATGACCACAGTAATAGTTTTACTAATGTTGAAACAGACTGTTCAAAACCATATTATCCTGCCGTTTAATACGTTAATCTACACAGTACAACGTAGCTGTAATGAAGATGAATCTGATTCTGATTTAAATGCCTAACCGTGAATTGTTAATCTTCCTACTCATGGTGAGTGTTTTCTCAACCACGCTCTCTTTGTCTGCTCTCTTAGCGCTGTGCAATCACACTCAAAATGAATCATCCGCCACTCCGAGTGCATTGTTTCTGACCAGGTCACCCGCTGCACCGGCACCAGCTCCATACCCAGCCTGAACCCTCCGACCGAACCTCGTCCCCGCCACCGTCATCCTCTGAGTTTGCACTAGCTGCCTCTCTCTCTATATTTATAAAGAATTAATCCACAGGTGAAGAACAACAAAATGAGACTCCCTTTTCTTTCTAAAGACACACAAAAACACAGCAATGACAGAATAAAAAAGGCTTTTGTGTATGCAACACTCAAAAAAAGACAAAGCTCACAAGAGAAATAAGCAATGAAACAAGTGTGTGTCTACTTAGGAAAATGACTGTTTATGGGGTAATGAAATGTCTTTAATGATGTAATAGCAAACGATGTCCTACCTGATTACTATTTTTACATTACCCACTAAAATTTATGCATGTTTTAGCTGTTACCACTCAACCCTCTTAAATCGACTACATCCCAGTTCTACTGTGAAGACACCAATGTGACGGATGATTTACCAACAGCTATTTAGGTACTTTATAAATTTAGAAGAGCACATCATTGCCTTGTCCCTCGTAACAAGGCATATGTAAAGGATGTGCAGAAGATCACACTCTGAGACCTGTGATTATTAATTTTCACTTCCAGATGCTCCCTGACACCTTGGAGGGGGGAGGGAGCATGGCTAGTAAGGAGGAACGGCAGTACTGAGCATGGCTGACATTAATTTAGTGTGAGAGTGCGTATAGGAACACATGGAGCAACACATGTGATCTGTGTGTTTGTATTCTGTGTACCAGAGTGTGTGTGTGTGTGTGTGTGTGTGTGTGTGTGTGTGTGTGTGTGTGTGTGTGTGTGTGTGTGTGTGTGTGTGTGTGTGTGTGTGTGTGTGTGTGTGTGTGTGTGTGTGTGTGTGTGCCTTGTGTCCATGGTTTCCCACTCTGATCACAGAACATATCATAGACTGATCCAGATGGAGCCTGGACTCTTTATTCTCCAAGAGGAGATTCCAGCTCTTGTTACCACACTGACCATTCGACACTGGTCACTTGAAACCCGGCACCCTCAGCCAGCTACAACCAGCCGGCTTCATTTGTCACTTTCACCACATTCACAGTAAACTACTACATATACTGCATATCCTGTACCTGCAGGCACAGCATGAAGCACCGTTTGCCTTCCTGAGTTACAATGACAATTTATTACAGTAATGTTATTGTAAATAACTGCTGCAACTAAGATTCATTATTTCTCAGTGGCACCACAAATACACATTTTAGAATCACACTTAAAGGGATACGCCAACATATTTTTTCGTGTCTTGCCTCACTCCCGAGTCCATGACAAGCAGATAGACACCATCCTTTCGACTGTGCGTGCAGTAACAAACACTGGAAGTGTATAGGTAGTGTTAGCCTGCCTCCTACCCGAGCCGAAATCAGCAGTCAGAAGCTGATTTCATTTTAGCTCTAAACTCTGTAAATATATCACTTTATCGACATTTCAAACATTTTTAGGCGAGAAAGTAGCCGTTTAGATCAGCAGTGTGTCGTTAATTTGTCTAAATACCAGCTGTTTACAATTTTGTTTGGATGAATTTGGCGCTACTCAAGCTGTTGTAACCAACGCACTTCCGGTTACTTTCACAAAATAAAACACCCGTTGCCCTTTACATACAGAAAACCATGACGATAGAATTTGTGCTTTTACTTTGAAATAGGAAGCTAACCTACCCTCGATGTAGCTAGCTTGAACCAAAATAAACCGTCTTTGCTTGAACCCTCCGTTTTGACCGATCTGGTCCCGCTCAAGATGCCTTACCGGAGAGTTTGTCAGCTCTGAGACAAAGATCGGCCGTTTAGAGTTGCTGAGTGTCTCTGATGACTTTAGGTGGAGGCAGGCTAACACTACCTATACACTTCCAGTGTTTGAGCTAAGCTAATTACGGGCGATACGGCTCTATCTCCCTTGTTACTGCACGCACAGTCAAAAGGATGGTGTCTATCTGCTTGTCATGGACTCGGGAGTGAGGCAAGACACGAAAAAAAAAATGTTGGCGTAGCTATCCCTTTAATAAAAAGCACTTTCTTTACAATAAGCCAGAGCAAAGGGAAAATGCAGATTACACACCCCTGAATTAGACAGTGATGTACATGACACAGGATGTGACCTTCTGAAATCAAAATGTACATTAAACATGCATAATCACGCAGCCTATCACTCTGCACGAAGCAATCCCCACCCACAGCTTCTTTTCCACCAACTACAATGAGGAAGGTTGTGTTTCCTGCAGCGGCTGCCAGTGGTCATGGCTCCTCTGCATCCCTGCAGCTCGCTGTCTGGCTGGCTACACTTTTTCCATTTTTGCCTGATGAGGTTGGTGCGAGCCGGGCCTTTCAGTGAAGCCGTCTCCTCACTTTCACTGCACGGTGCTGAGGCACTCTGGCTCTCTGCCCTGCCAGCCTCCTCCTCCTCCTCCTCCTCCTCCTCCTCCTCCCTCTGCAGCCTTGCTTTGTCTCTGACCACCCCACCTACCCCAAACCCCCCCCGCCCCCCCCTGAGGAGCCACAACAGCGCTCCATCCAGCGAAGATGTAAACTAAGCTAGCACAACACCAACACACCCTCCTCCATTATTCATCTGCCCCCTTTAATGAGTTTTCCATTCACCTTCATGCATCTACCACAATTAAAAGAAACAATTATTGTGTTTGATCACTTTAATTTGCTGCCTACAAATGCATCTATCCTGCATGAACTTCTCTCCCCTGTGTTTAGAACAGCATGGAGTGCGAAAGTAGTAAATAATGGGCCAGAAAATCCAAAATGAAGGAACATTCCTCAGCAGATAGGGTGCCCTAAGATCAACAGCAGCAACGTGCAGAAGACGGGTAGATTTTACTCTTATGTTCTCATTTATCTCTCAAACCTAATTTGACCTCGTAAGCAATTTATTCACTCTACAGAAACCAAGCTGTGTTCTTCAGCGCACCCCTGCAGAAGTGTAACATTCCTGCTACCCTGATCAAATCTTGCGGAAATTAATTTGATAATTAATCCTCCTCCGTGACCCTCTTCCTTTTACACTAAAGGACTGTCTAAGCTTTCACTGTCGTGCCAGGCCAAAAGATCGCGTGTCAATCACACAGATAATATGTTTGTTTACATACCATGATCATGAAAAGGAGGCCAGCTAAATATTTGATGGCTTCTTCGAGTTACCCAGGAACAGTCACCCTGTGACCCAACACTCGAGTTGGACCTCAGCACATCCAGTCATTGTTAAACACCTCTACACAGCACTGGCTCACATTTGTGGGCACATGACTCTGTTTGGCAAATAATATAAAGCACTCTCAGGCTTTGTGCTCCCGCTGCTCTCTACGCTGGCCACAATTATGACTCTCAGCAACTAGTGGTCCTCAGCGCATCAAGTATAAACTCATTCTGCTGCTGCTGTGAGAGGTGTTTATTAAGAGAAAGAATAAGAACACAGAGGAGAAGCGCGTGGCAGCTTCCCATTAAATCCTCTCTTTAAATATTTAAAATAAGGTTGATATCTTAGGTGCTCAGTCTCGTTCATCATGAGCTAATCGACATCCCATCGCTCCTGACCTCACCTTGACTCCCTGACACACTTGCATACACTTCACACACTTTCCGTGTAGCATCCCAATGGACAGAGCTTAGCCAAGCATGCATCAGCACTTGTCTGCGCTCTCCACGCTGCGGGCACTCAGCAATAGTCGCTACACTACCCGAGGCAACTCGCACACACACACACACACACACACCTCAGTCCTCTTCTGATCTCAGAGCAGCTACTCTGTGAGCTGAGACAATGTGAAAACGTATAGTTCAAAAGAAGACAAAGAGAGAGTGGGACGAGAGCTGGAGATGTGACAAATGCCTGAGGCAACACGAAAGGGCAATTAACTGCTTAGTCATAAAAGAACATCTCATCCTGTTATTGCTTATATTGTGTCAGTCCAAACATACCATATCAACTTTGTCTGGTCTGTTCTGTTGTCACTTGTCATTTGTCTAAATCATTGCCCTTTCTAGACTCTGTTTCTTTACCTCAAGTGGGGTCACAGAAAAAGTTATTTTCTTTGAAAATGCTACTAAATGACTTAATTGTATCAGTGAGATATTGTATAATATAATGATATAATTTTTAATGTTTCCTAATGAGTGAAAGATGGAGAAGCTGTGGCTAGTGTTTGCTGTTTTCATTGGCTTCTGTTTTGAATGGCTGCGTGCAAAAGAAGTATGAGTAAACACGGGTAATAGAATTAGCACTGACTACCATGTTGATATGGTCTGTTTAGGTTGAGCGTTTCATCTGTGCAGAGTTAAGACACAGAAAGAAACCAAAGAAATCACTCAATCACAGAAAAATCCCATGAGCCTGCTGAGATGTATTCAAATCTCAGAGGCTTCAGAAAATCCCTGATTGCCTTTTTAGATTAATATATACCATGAGTCTGATGAGAATGATTGCTCGTAATTGAATCACTGGAGCACCGGTCTAATCAAGAACTGACAATTATTGAAATCAAATGTGCATCAAAGAGCTACAATCGTGCCTTTTACATCAGAAAGCATGAAAAGGCCATACAGGTCTTTACAGGCCGCAGAACAGCAGGAAGTGCTGCAATGTTATGGCTGTGACACTGTTGAAGGTAACTTTCTGCACCAGATTAGAATACAAAAGGATTTAATTCATTGGCCTCCAGTAATAGGCTATAATATGTTAAGGTCAGTACAGTCGGTTTGTTTTAAACCTGATTAGAAATGATATGCCGTGACAGCAGCACTATTATTTGCCTTATCTTGCGTGTTTTGACCACAGTGTAGAGTGAAAACAAACTTGATATTTATTTAATGATGGCTCAAGCTGTGTCAAGACAGCCGATAATGTGATCTGCATCAAAGCATTAAGGCAAGTTGACCAGGTAAGACGAGGAGATGGATTTCCCCATTTACAAGCATCTAATTACCTTATCTTAGCTCCTTAAGTACAACATTAGATGTCTAGCTACTGCAGTATTCTTTAACCTATCCTTTTCCCTTTTTTTTCTCCTACTTCCACTGTTTCTTACACCATATATCCCCCAGGGTATCTCCAAACCCCCTAAATAATGCACACGGAGTGAAGGGCTTAAAGGGGCTATATGATGGATCACTTTGCTCCTTCTGGAGCTGTTGTATTCTTCTAGTACTGAAGCTTATTTATCATTTCCATAATGACACTGCTCTCAGGTGAATCTCTAAATATATATATTTACACCAGACAGCCTCTAAAAAGAACCTTTTTTTCTCCATGATCCAGTTTATAGCATGTGACATCACAGTGGAAATAGGTCACATGCCTGCTGTGAGACTTTCAGATGGAGGTGTCTAAGGCTTATCAATCACCAACAAATTGCCAAAGTTGTACAAGTTTTATTGTTGAACTGACTTTTATTTGATCGATTCAATCTGATCTTAAAACTCTTGTTTGATTTTTGAGAGAGTAAATATGGCAATCACCTTTTCTCATCCACATATTGATTTTGTTTCATTGTGTTTTGGTTGAACAGTATAGATAAAGATAAAACACTTAATGAGGTTCATCCATTTTTGAATAAATCTTTGGCTTGCGAACAGAGAAAGCATGCCTGAAACCAACTGAATATCCTCATTACATCTACTTATTACTTATTTTGACTCAATTAGCTTCTAGTGAAGCAGTATGGAACAAAACAGATAAGAACACAACTTATGTTTACACTGTATATAGAGTTTGCATATGTTGGAGGGCAGCTACAGAGTGTTGCATCTACTGTGCCATGTTGATATTTTTACACATAGATTTTTTTCCTAATGCAACTTTTAATTTGCTTCATTAACACTTGTGCCTGCAAAATTTAGTAGTGAAATATATCACACCAGGTCTTGTACTCTCATGTGTCATAATCTAAAGCCTTAGTAGCACAAGGATCACAGTTCGCGAGCTGTAACATTTCACATTCAAATGAATCAGCAGGCTTCCACACAATGTGTACCAAGCACTTCTTACATGTCTCTCCGCAGAGGCAGGTGACAGTGTGTGGTTAGTAACAGATGCTTCTGCTCCTAGCTGTCACACCCCAGTAAGACAATGGAAAATAAAGCTCTAGAAAGTTTATTTTTATATATTCTCTAGAGGCAGCTCTGTGAGGCTGTATATAGACACAGTGGTGCTTTTAGGTAGATGGCCATAACGATAATACTTACAGGCCGATGTTTAGCAGGTATAATGTTGACCTTGTTGCTACCCACATGGAAAGAACCTATAGGTTTTAATATATGTGACGTTCATAAAATTGGCCGTTTTCATATATATGCATATATGCTAAAATATATGGTGCATATATATGCTGCATATATGCACAGATAAACTGCATATAGGTTTCATATATGCGCATATATCCTCATGATGATATATAGGATATATATATATATATATATATATTGCACATACATGAAACCTATATGCAGTTTATCTGTGCATATATGCACCATATATATATATATAGCATATATGCGTATATATGAAAACGGCCAATTTTATCTATGTCACATATATTCAAACCTATAGGTTCTTTCTGTGTGGGTAGCAACAAGGTCAACATTATACCTGCTAAACATCGGCCTGTAAGTATTATCGTTATGGCCATCTACCTAAAAGCACCA
Source organism: Trachurus japonicus (assembly GCF_045865225.1). Classification (NCBI taxonomy): domain Eukaryota; kingdom Metazoa; phylum Chordata; class Actinopteri; order Carangiformes; family Carangidae; genus Trachurus; species Trachurus japonicus. The sequence continues at coordinate 21,740,089 of NC_140925.1, forward strand.
CTGTGTCTATATACAGCACTGTATACATAGTGCAATGTGTCATCTAAATAAGTACAAATGTTCCTTGCTTATATGATTTAGTTTAGAGAGAAGGGACATATGTACTGTAATCTGTCCAGACATTCTGTTTGTACCAACAGAGCAAGGTTCTGTTCAAATGAATTAAATATCATCCTAGCAAGAAATAACTGAGTAAGAGAAGAGTCATTGTGAAACATGAAATGTTCTATATGAATGTATAGAGTGAGTCACTACTCAGCAGTAAGGTTAAAAGACAGTCTACTGCTGCAGCTGCTCTCCCATCAGTGGTCAATTATTATTGAGGACAGTCATTTATCACTGAGGCAATATAGTCTCTGGAGAGAGAACAGGGAGCAGCTACAACCCCACACTTAAACTGGGTGTATTTACTGTGCGTAAGACAATTATTTAAGTCTGGAGTGGTAATAAAATGTGACACAGTCCACAGAGGAGCAAACCGAGGGCTTGAAAGACTTTCTGAAGGCAGGTGGAAGTAAGTCATAATCATAGCTCAGTTTAGGATAAAGCTGGTGATTTTTTTTTAGGCCATTAGGCTTTTTTTTTTTTTTTTACATTGCACCAAGTTCGTGTCATATTTAATGTCACCTGGTTTTGTTACAAGATACATCCTTCACAGAGCAAAGCCTGTGGTCCACTGACACTGGTAAAGCCCAGTCATCGCTCTAAGGAGTGAACTCACTGAACTACCACCGAAGGCCTGACTAAGTATGGTGTGACCCCTGCTGGATAAAGACTGTAGGGAGCGTTTCGACACCTGTAGTGATGATGAACCTCTGTTTGCTCACTCTTACTGTCATAGCACACTTGACCGTTCCTCCTTGATAAGCCCTTTCTGGGTTTTCACACCATGTGAGACAAAAAGGACATTTCTGTATTTTATATATACGTCTATTTTCACCCAGTCATGTTGGTGCTCAGAATTAAACATGATAGTCTGTCTTTGCACTGGTTTGTAGGTCTCCTGTTTGTAGAAAGCCTACTGATGTTGTTGCAGGCTCGTCTTCCCTCCGTGTCTCCTCGTCTGACCCCTTGTCATTCAAGAGATTACTTTACAGACAATCTCCCGTGAGGATTCCTTTACAAACCTTATTTTCTCTGTGCGTCACATATTAGGTCCTGTAGCACTGTGTGGGGCCTGTGACGGCATCACTGAAACAGGAGCCGCCATATAGTTGGAGAAACTCGTCAGTACTTCTTGATTTTATGTTCGCATAGGTGACAGATGACACACAATATTGTCCCTCTCTGTTGTCCTTTCTTATATCCACTGCCCTCAGCAGTAAGAGGACAAACTATCATCTATATAGGACATGTTAGCTCCATGTTAACCAAGGCCGTTTCATTCAAAAAGGGCTGTTCACTTGTGAAGACACCACAGTCCACACGCCTGAGGCTGGGGTCCAGTGTGTCAGCCCCTGCACTGACGTCAGCCAGTGAAACATGCACCCTTCAGTGTTCATCGGGCTCCATCATGTGGCTGAATGCAGGTCAATGTGACGCTGGAGGACAAAGAAAATGCCCTCAAAAAGTCCTACAAGAGAGGAGGCTGTGCTTGTCAAGTTGACTCAGTCTGTGGTGTAGAAATGAAAACGATCTGATAAAGTCCACATACAGCGCTGTATCACAGAGAGAGAACAATAATGAGCTGTAAACTGTGTGCTCTGCTGAGATTATCAAAAATGTTTGCTGATCCACATTTTTGATTTTCCACTCACTGCTGGAAAGTGGAGCAGAACATAAAATATACTGTAGTCCCCACAGAGAACAGCAGCTACAGAGGGCTTTTCAAGTACAACTGGGATGTAGCCAACTCACTGAAATGTGCCAGTTGATTTAAATAGGATCCTATACATCATTCTGGCATCACCTGGCTGTTTTGACACGCCTGACTTAATCTCTAGTTTTCACTCTTTTACTAGTTTAGGGAACAACTTAAATTACAGATAAACAAATATACAAATAAAACTGCTTTAACTCTCTAGCAAAATCAATTGGTTCTTTTTTTAAGGGCAATTTGAATCCACATCTCATAAAACGGGAGGAAACATTTGCACCAATATTCACTTGTACATGCAAAATGTAGTGTCTCCTGTGTAAAAACATGACTCCGACTGAATACGAAGCACAGTCTCCTCCTGCAGGTCAGTATCACTTTTTGATTATCATCTGAAAACCGCTTCTGCTCTTGATTACCAAACTGAACTGAACTAAGCTGAACTGTCTCATCTGATTGAAACAGAAAATTAAGGCCTTACATTAAGTCTGAAACTAATTTACTATAAATTAACGAGGCCATAAAAATTCCATGACAATTATGCAAATGCAATTTGCAATATGATGATAATGATATGATCAAAACCTCCACAGCAGCTAATATATGGACTTAATATTAACAATAGCAATATTTTAGTTACATATAGTATCACAGTTAATATCACAGGGTTTTTCTCTCCAGGTGTTTAACTTGTTTTTTCCTGTCTCTTATCACAAGATAAACACTTTCTTTTTATTTCCGTCGTTCTTTCCTCTGTTCCTGTTTTGTTGCCTTGCTGCGCTGCACTTTAAAAGTCTGTTTCATGTTGCTGATGTTGCACATGCCGGGGGTGAATTACTCTGTGTATCCCAGAAAACCTCCACAGATATCATGTGTATTTTTTTTTTTTATCAATTCACAGACTTGCTATTAGAGTACACTATGAAACTTTAAGACAAGTTTGTTTTTCAAGCAATTTATTTGATGCTAATGTTTGTGTTTTATACATATATAGTTATATAGTTTGAACACGAACACTATCTCTCTGTGATTACATTTAATATACAAAGACTGTGAAGAACATTTTTTTACATAGAAAATAAATAATTCATTTTATATTACAGGTCACACACTAACAGCCTTCCTGAGCTGAACATAAGCCGACACATCTCAACTACAATGAGACTGTTTAAACATTTCACAGTAAAAAAAAAATGACAATGAAAATTGGCTCTTTCCTGAATGACAGATGTTCTTGCATCAGTGAGTGCTTGCAACAGCTCAACCCGTGAGATCAGCTTGTGACTGCACTCTAGTTTCCTGTCCTTGGTAACTTGAACTCTGGGAGAAGATCGGCGAGATCAAGCATCAGGTCTCGTCATGTGACTGTAAGTAAATTGGCTTGGCCTGCTTCCTCAGGCGCTGCTGTGCTCGCAGCTTCCTGCCCTTCTGAGTTGCCAGTCCCAGCGGTGGTAAGTAGGTCTACAGGAACATTCAGAGAACAAAAAGAGTCAACAAAATGTATCAACAACACAATAACCTGGAGAAAAAGGAAGAAATGGTGAATGGTAACTTACAGCTCTGGGATAGGGGTTCCTGTAATGTAGACCTGCAGTAAACAATAATGTTGGAGGAAATTAAATACATGATATGAAACTTGAAAACATGAGAAAATGCCACAGTTATGGCATGATACCCAAGCTTCTGATTGCCTTGGTATATTGATTATTTTAGAGGTATTAATTAAATCTTATTTACTCCTTACAAAAACAGTTTCTAAATATTTAAGTACCACTCTGGTCCAATTAAAGCACCCATTAGATAAAAAGTTGAGCATGTGTTAAACTGAACCAAATGAAATGTTTAATTTTTTTCTGACAAATATGCATGCAAGAGGAAAAACCAGTGATTACAGAGGGCTGATATTTCACTGTTTACTAAATAAACCCTTAACATGTTGATGGCTTTGTTTGTTTTAGCTTTTCCTTTGTCAGCAACATTCAGATGGTCAGGTCAGTGTTTTACTGTTTACCCACGCTCAGTGACGAAGACGTTATCACCCTGTTATCAAATATTACTAAAGCAGAAACAGCACTTGGCTACACCCTCAGATTGAGATCTACACAGCAGCTTTGTTCACCTAATGAAAACGTTACAGCAACTGTGTCAGCTAGTTCATCACGTCAGCACCTGTCAGATGTTCTGCTGAATTTAGGCCACCATACTTTACAACAAACTTCAGATGTTTATCAAAAGCTGCAGGCTAAACAAAACACAAATCATAAAAGATTCTGAAACAAGCACGGCATAAAGCTTAGTCCAAAGTTTTGCAAGGAAAAGTCATGTCTCACCTATTTCTATCCTTGCCTCACATTCTTCTATGCACTTCTTTATAGACTCTTGATCTGTGAGCTGAAAACAAGTTCACAGAAGAAAGGATGAGTAAAGCACACTGTCATAAAACCACTGGAAATTCATTTCTGTGAACAGATATTGTTGTTCAAACCTGCTGGTTTTGCCTGAATAGAGACCGAGCCTCCTGAAGTATGTACTTTCTCTCGGTCTCTGTGTCACCTGCAGCTCCGCTCTCTGCCTGCCAGGTTCGGGCGACGCGAAACACCCGCATGTACAGTGACAGCACCGTCCTGCGAGTGGAGGCCGTCATCTGGGATCCAAATCTGAGAAAACAACACGTGCAAGTATGATAAACGAAATAAAGCTCAATGACGTTACAACCCAAAGAAACAAAAATATATCCTGTTTTGTTAACAAGTTTAATTTTGTATGTAATGTAATCACTCATCTCAGTGGTACTCACTCAGTCCCAATGTCAGTTTATACCTCTCCAGTCAGACACTGTATCATACAACAGGCTTCAAGTTTGATACCACCTTGCTGGACAGCACATTACTTATGAATGGCGACCAGAGATCATAATGCTATGCCATGACACATGTATAACCCAATGAATAAGGTAAGTTATATTATGTTAAAAATATATTATTTTCTTATCAGCCTTCCCATTATGTTTGATACACGCACAGTAAACATGGCAGCATTATGATTTATTCTACAAATCACAAAACCACAAAACCAACCATTGCTCTGTTGGAATAATACCAGAAGGGCCCAGGTTTTCAGTGTCTTTGAGTTTGTAGGGATTTAATGAAACAGAGCATTAGTAAATATACACATTGTACACATTACAAACTAATATTTAATTAATTTAAACATTTCCTCTGTAAGACAAAACCACAGTATTTAATAACAGAGGATGTGGTCTTGTTGAAACTGTGCTTTGAATGTGCAAATTCCCCAACGCATCTGCAAATGATCAAATTACCAACTCGACTTGACATGTGGTGAACCAAGGACATTTGGGGCCCCCTGGAAGTCTGGGGCCCGGGGTTCAATAATACTAAGACGGGGTAGTTATCCAGAGAGTTTCCATCATTCAACAGTAGATGTCACTAGAACCAACACAAGACTATTGCCCCATACATAACCTTTCTTTCTCCAGTTTATTTGGGAGGGACAGTGCATGCTAATGAACATTTCTTCACTAGGAATAAAATGTAAGCAAGCCGGAGTGTAGCCAAAGGCTAATTTCCATCCGTTGTCCCTAATGACAGTTACATGATCGAGAGGCAGCCAGGTATTAATCATAACTCCACTGTACATGTGGGTGAAACAGAAAGAGAGAAAGTTTAAAGGACGTTTTAAAAAAAATAATGTTACTGAGTTTAGATCAATTACTGTTTTCCACACATCAGCATAAGTTGTTAGCATGATGCTAGCTCTCCTTGAGCAGCCACACAAGAGCATCTGCAGCTTCACAAAACGGAATAAAACCAACCAGGGGGTGAGAGACTCGTTCACACAGACGACCTGAACTATCGTTACCGCTCAGTGTGTTTACAGTTTGACTGACAGGACGAATGTAGACCTACCGACAGTGTGTGGAGAAGAGGCTAGTTCACCAGCAGCTTGCTCGGGCAGCAAAAACACACGTGTCGCCCAATGATGACGTCTTCAGATGTTGCAAGGAAGGAAAAAAAAAAACGAAAAATAAACTCATAAACATAAATGACTGAATTTACTCTTTATTTTACACAAAGTTGCGGATGACACGAGTGTTTTAATTACTATTATACGTTTATACAATTTAATACCCACAGAAGTTTGCGATTAGTTATAAAGGGGCTTTCACACATTTTCCAGTGTTCCGTATTATTCTCTAAAGGTTCAGTAAAATGTCATCGTCAATACACGTGCTTCAATAATTGATTCCGTTATAAGTCATCCATATCAGGGTGTACCGTTGTAATTACAACAACACACCTTAGGTAAAAACGAAAATGTTTAGTTTTCTCGTTGCCACCGCGGAGATGAAGATCAGCTGTTGGAGGAAGTGATGCAGGAAAATGCCCATAATGTAGCTGCACTCAATGACTAAAAGGGGGAAGCACAAAGAGCCAGACTGCTGTGGTCCGAGGTGGTGGTTTAACTCTCTTCAAAGAGCCAACCCGGTTCACAGGCACACTCGGGCTGCTGGCTTTCTGCTGCTTTCTTTTACTCTAAATGCGGCGGCGAGAGAGGTTTTGGATGTAGAAGTTTTTTAGTGAGCTGCTGCCAGCTACAGTGAGCTAGCAGACATCTGAGTTAACGCGACGAGTTTGCCTCAGTTCGCCTCTCCTCGTAAACGCTGCCTTGGCCAACCCGACCAACAACTACTTCATTTAATACTGGCATCCCCGAGACCATGTACATCCAGCTTCACACGGGACATTTCCCCAGAAAGGTAAGTTTTCTAGACGGGTAAAAGTTGTGTTTTTCCCCGGGTGTCTGAGGCGAAAGCACCTAGCTTAGCTGGTAGCTAACTTTTAGTTACCCGAGCTGATGCTAGCTAGCTATGGCGACGTCGCCAGGGCCAGACACTTTACATGTAAATGGCCCGGCGGCGATGATGGTGATGTGTTGGTAATGATCGATCACAGCTTCACAACCAGGACCTTCTGGGTGAGTGGATGATTAAAATGGCAGGTGTGAATGATTTATTATAGCACTGTTTACATGGCATTTTTCTACTGTTGTCCAATGTAGTCACTTGATTGTGTTTGTGATCGCCACTTACCAAAGAAACACAAGTTGACAAAAAAATAAGGTGAATCCTAGCTAACGTTAGTTGGTGTTAGATATCTGACTTAACTGAGACAGTGCACTGACAACAATGGTACAAATATCACACATCCGTATTCTGGCTAAACTTGTCCCTGACTTCGGACTGGCATTTTAAACTTAATGAGCACTTAGGTGTTTGCTAACCTAGCATGTTAGCTTGCTGAGGACGATAATTAAAAACACCCTAATTAACGAGCAGCAGGCCTTAGCACGACCATCAGATATTAGTAATGTGAAGTTCAGACTGATCGGACCCGTGGGAGATTTGCCTCTACATGCCCAGTGCAGATCAGTCATCCAGCCGATGATGAACATAGATTTTCTTTGTTAATGGCTTGACATGATCAGTTCAATGAAAATCACCCCAAAATAAGTAGGTTTCAGAGGAAGGATTCATGAGAAGCTCGAAAAGTTTTAGATTTTACAGCATAGCTCATTGAGGACAAAGCCACCCTGTGTCCTGTGTGAGGACATCTGGACACCTAGCTTCCCTGACCCCAGAATCACAGCTGTACAAAGCTGTACACATTACACAGTATGTTTTAGTATAAATTCTGTCTACTGAACTATCTTCAGTAGTGGTTAAAAAAAATCAGTGGTTATATAATCATGTAATAAGGCAAACTGATGTATTGCTCAAATTACACATTCATAGCATGTTGTCTGAAATAGTCCTGCAGGTTGGGATGAGCTATCACTTTCTGCTTATGATGACAAGATAATGTGTCTTTTCAGCATTACAGATGTCAAGGTCACAATGATGGAGCCGAATAAAAAGACACTTTGGGCTGTGGCTAGTGCCATCTGAGGAACTGTGTAAGTAATCTCCCCAAGAGCCACTTCATTCATAAGCAAACACTTGATCAGCTTGTACGTTTAATGGGTGTAGATGTGACAGCATTATGACTAATTGTAACAATAGGCATCTTATTTTGAGCTGTTGAGTGCATTTATCTTATTACTCACTTCTTGCCAGGCCAGTGATCAGTTTTTTATCCTCCCCTCCTTAAAAAGTAAATAATGTAATTACCTGCCTATTATGTGCTTTGTACATTAAGTTCCCATTCTTTCTTGTATTATTTCACTTACCAGACTTGACCTCAGTCACCGTTTTGGTGTTCATTATAGGACGGATTAGAGAAGATGTGCAATTTTACAGCAATGTTACTTCATCTTTTTCTCAGCATGCAAGAAATTGACTCATGTGGCAAAGTAGTCATGTTTTCTTAATTGGAAAGCTGCTTATTAACAGCCATAGTGTCCCCCTGCTGCACATCTGGCCACGCTTATCATCCACTGTCCTCACTGCTGGGATGTGGGAAGGGAGCAATACTATATGAACTGTTTATTGTAGGACCCAGTAAAACTCTTACTCTCAACATGGACTGAAAGATAGTTGTATATAAACACTCTATGCAGATCTAGTACATACGGTGATTGTAATCTAAAAGACAATAAAGCAAATACGTGAAGTAACAAAAAAAAGTATAACCTCAAACGGTTCATACTAAAGTTATGTACTTTTCCACGTATCACAACACCATCTCTACCTCAGTGGGTTTCTGTGGTTACCAGTCCCGTTTCTCTTTTTATTTGTGGGAGTTTCTATGGTAATCCTCTGCATGTAAACACTGTGTATATACATATATCATTTTTTCTCTCTGCTCTTCTTTTCAGGGGTTTTAAGTCTAGCAGAATAAGACTTGGATTGTGGCAGATTTGGCACAGGTAGCTTAATTTACAGACTTTTAAATGTTCAGAAATTCCTGTTGTTTCATTTCTGTATAACGAGAGCCACAAAAATGTGGATCTTGCCCTTTTGAGTGTGTGCAGAGCTACACCTCATGAAAATAAACATTATACTTTTCCTCACCTCAGGCCTGAGGGTATGTTGAGGCATCTTGCCAAGCCAGAGCAGAGGTGTGTAGGTGGTTCGGACGGGGACTGAAGGCGGAAGGAGGAAAGAGAGACGAGGGACCAGGGAGGAAGACATGGGCCAGTGTGTCACCAAGTGTAAGAATCCAACGTCCTCACTCGGGAGTAAGAGTGGAGATAAGGAGAGCAGCTCCAAGTCCCACCACAAGAAAGGTGGCGGCGGCGGTGGGAGCCACAAAGAAGAGCCCAGTGCCCCATGTAGCAAAGCCACCAGCGAGCTGTCGAATGGCACCAAGGCCTTGGAGGTTACAGTGGAGACGCCTGTCATCCCAGCAGTGATGGGGGAACTACGCAAGGATGAGTTTCAGGATGGAGACGGGCTGTCGTTGCCGCGCATCGAGGAGCTGTTCTGCTGCTACAAGGACGAACAGGAAGATGCCATCTTGGAAGAGGGCATGGAACGGTTTTGTAATGACCTGTGTGTGGACCCAGCAGAGTTCCGCGTGCTTGTTCTTGCCTGGAAGTTTCAAGCAGCCACCATGTGCAAGTTTACAAGGTAAAGTGGAGTTTTGATGGGTTGGATGGGTTTTAATTAGTATCACGGCAAATCTGCATACGCATGAAATAGTAACTGACTGACCTGAATATTTTGACACCAATTCAGATATTTCTTTATTTCAGATAACATAAGTTTGACACCTGTGCTGTGATCATGTGCAAAGTGCAAACCACACATGAAGATGAGCACAAATGTATAAAACTTTTTGTGGCCTAATGATTCCGGCTTGATTGCTTTGTTGCATCTCTATCTTCACCGACGCTACAGCCGGTAAAGATGGTCTTTGACAAATTAAATTAAATTGTAGATTCCTCCCTTGAATCATTCCCTGAAAATGAAGAGAATTGTAGCATCACTGGTCACTGATGACATCCTTGACGCAAAATTACATCTACTGTATTGTGTCCCTTGTGGCCCACTCACATCACCCACGCATGGATCTATGTGCACAAGCCGTTGTGATCTTCTCATTGAGATATTACAACCCTTACCTAATGCACAGCTCTGCAGCAACTGTTTGTGGTTTGAAAAGTCAATGTGTCTTTCATCCGTGAAGAAATTCAGGTTCACCACATCCCTAACGTCTGAGCTGTGAACTGTGATTGAACTTAAAGAAGACAGTCCAGTTTTCTTTTCACCAATATAAGACTGTTAGCACTGAAACACATAGTTTCGAAACTACATTGGCTCTACTACTTACAGTATATCTACACATCAGGGCAACTGTAGACATGTTATGAAGTCAGATTGTTGCCACATTTCCACAGAACCAGCACCAGTCAAGTTCATTAGTCACTCCTGGATGCTGCCAGTAATCAACGAAGGAAAAAAAAGTCATTTTTAGATCATCAAGAAAAGACACATTTTAAAATTGACCACATCTGTCGTAATTTGTTCCTGGTATAAAAATGTTAAGCAACTATTCTCTGATGATGCTACCACTATACCATCATATCACTCTTACTCATCTGGCTGCTGTATAAAACCTCTCTGACCTTCAAGCTCTTAGTCTTTCCACCTTCCACCCCACCTCACTAACTTAAGCTTTTCACCTTATGCCCACACTCGTATACACACACACTGTCCCACTGCCAGGAGGGTCAGGTGGGGGGGTCAGAGGAAATGGATCCTGCCCTCCTCTCCCACTCAGATGAATAGAGCTAGCTGCTGGCTGGGGCACTTGTCACAGCTCCCCCTCTCTGATTTTTAACTCAGCACTTTTCTATCCAGAGGCTTTGGACAATACCACACTCTGGTAACCAACATGTTTCATTGTCAACCGATGCTTACTGAAGCTCTTTATATTACATTTGACTTTGAAAGCCTATATTGTTGTGGGGCTCAAATAACAAAGTATATTTGCATGGGTTGAGGCCCACAACACTGAAGCGGAAATAACATTTGTCAAAGTTACATTAAAAGCAGGAACAGTTGTCACCACAGTTTGTAAACGTATTCCTTAAACGGTGATGTTTGTAGTGCTGTTCTAGACAGGCGGCCTTTTGTTTGTGTTTGAATGACTTCACAATGCCTTATTGTTGCTTGTGGTAAATTTAACGATTTTGGCTTTGTTGTAGCGTAGCATGTCTTTTTGCCCCTGGGCCGCAGCGTCTTGAGGGAACTGATCAAATATATTTCTAATGTCCGGTTCTGTTTGGTTGTTATCATCAGGAAGGAGTTTGTCGACGGCTGCAAGGCCATCCAGGCAGACAGCCTCACCGGCATCTGCTCGCGTTTCCCCTGCATGCTGCTGGACGCCCAGGGCGAGGAGAACTTCAAAGACCTGTACCGCTTCACCTTCCAGTTCGGCTTGGACGCCGACGAGGGCCAACGCTCTCTGCAGCGCGAAATAGCCATCGCGCTGTGGCGACTGGTTTTCACCCAGGACACACCCGCCATCCTGGAGCACTGGCTGGACTTCCTAGCGGAGAACCCCTCAGGTATTCGGGGCATCTCAAGGGACACGTGGAACATGTTCCTCAACTTCACCCAGGTGATCGGGCCTGACCTGACCAACTACAGCGAGGACGAGGCCTGGCCCAGCCTCTTCGACACCTTTGTGGAGTGGGAGTTGGAGCGCAGAAAAAGAGAGGAGGAACAGGCACTGGTGGCAAAAGAGGAAGAGGGGAGGTGTACTGAGACAGATTGTTCTCCTACCACAGATAGACTTGAAACAGAGGGAAGCCGCGGCTCACAGACATGGGGGGGCCACTGACCAGGAAACAAGAAATATTTGTAAGGGAGGGAAGGATATGACCTGTAAGTGAACTGTACATCTGTGAATCATTGGAAGAATATTAGTATTACCAATACAGCTGTTCATTTCGCTCTCCTTTTCTGTTGGGGTGGGGATTCCCGCTTTGCAACTTTTTTTTTTTTTTGGTTTTTGAAAGGGCTCTAAGAACTGTTATGTTTTAAGCACTTCTATTTAAGTTATTGTTTTATTTTTTTTCTCCTCCCATGTGTGTTTTTAGTAATTGGACTCGTGGTCCATTTTAACCCACACCTACCTACCATAACATTGCACATTGCAGTAAGTAAAAGCTTGGTTTCAAAAGAAGAAAGCCATAACCCTTTCCCACAATTATCACTTAGATAATTTTGACCTGATAACACTGCTGATATGTTTTGTATAAAGAGATAGTTAATAATAAATAAGAAGGGAAATTTGGTCATCCTGTCTACAAATAATTTCTTACTACCAAAACATGAGATTTATCAGAAGGGGCAGGGTCATTGGAATCATCTCAATTGGACTAATTTAGTTGTGTATGCTTTTATCTTGCAGTGCTGTGAGGATGACTTGGTTGCACTTGTATTGCCTTCTCACCTGTTGGCCTGCAATTACCTGGCAAACAGTTATAGATTACAATTGTGTCTCAAGGGCATTTTATTTTTTGAAAATGAAACAAATTACGTTGACATTTATATCCTTAATTCAGGAAAGTTGCAATATCCATTGAAAATCCATGTTGATTTCCGTAGTAACAGACCCACCCTCTCTCCTGTGTTGAGTGTTTTTGAGTGCTACTGGCACAGTGAGCAGCTTAGCTTGTTTAAGCGGCCGGCTGTGTTCCCCTTTGACCTCTAGCATCTACCATTTTTGATGTCCACCTATTTTCAAGAAGCGTATACACCACGATGATGCTGGTTTTTTCTCAGATGCCTCATGATCTCATTTTAGGAAGTCTGTAACATGACAAATTGGCTAAAGCAAGGTCTTGGTCATTTCTGCACAGAAGATGCTTTAACCTGCATTACATTCAGGAGCATTACACTGGGTGCCACACAGCTTATATTGTTTACCTTCAGGAGTTTTAAGAGTCTTCACATCCTTGAAATGCTATACAAAAAAAAAAGTGTGCACACACGAGTAATGTTGACTGCTACTGGTGATGGATGTTAGGATTGCACAAAAAAAACCAATGGCATACTAAGTCGCTATACTTGGCAACGCTTTGCAGAGAGATCGATGTCAACCACATTATTTCCATTTTAAACCTTTTCCAAACTGTAGAGTGATCTAAAGTATAGCCTAGGGTGTTGTAGGATGAGTGAGTGATAACTAGACATGCTGGCTAATAAGTGTCTGTGATATGGGTCCAGTGTGATAAGAGGCTTGCCATAACCGGATCTGTTTGGTTTACATCTACAATGGTTTTATTTCAGACCCCCCCCCCCCCCTTGTCCTTTTTTTTTTATATAAAATGTATTGATTTATAATAATAAAAACAGTGTTGAACTTTGACTGTTGACCATGGAAATGTGTGTGGTTACTTAAAAGGATGTTGCTATGCTCTTTCTGGCAAATGTGAGTTGCATACCATCGTTTCCAATGCTCCAGAGAAGTGTGGTTCATCAGCAAGGTCTGTGCAGACTTGTATGGAGGCAGCAGCAGCAGCAGCAGCAGCAGCTGGCTGGGGGAGGGGGCGTGGCCAACACCGATGCGGCTCTGTGATTGGAGGAGAGCTATCCTGGTAACCAACCAACACAACACGCTGGGCGCATGAGAAAACAGAAAAAAAACTCCTTCATTTTAAGGCTAATGGCTAACGGAGAACCATTTTACAGAGGCAGTAAGTATTTCTCTTATATTTCTGAGGGCTGGAGTAAAGATTTGACAAGAATACGAGATGTAAAAGTCAGTTTTGGTGTCCTTTCACGTGAGCTAGTTGCATGCTAAGCCGTTAGCCTTTCAGTTTGTTGTTAGCGTCAATGCTAGCTCAACTGAACTGCTGGGTGGTTTGCTAGTTTTGCCTCTGTTGCTAACCCGAAGAGGTAAAAAAAAAAAGTGTGTTAACCGATAATCGCACAGGGAACGGCCAGAAAGCCTGAACTTGCTCTATAAAGATAACATTGCGAGCAGTTGCTATATATTTTAGCTGCAAATGTTGTGCAATTGACTATGCCAAACGGTATGGACACATCTGTAATCTCCCTGCGCGAGTACTCGAGTCAACTGTGCATGTAGATGTTTTGAGCAAAACATGGCAGAAATCAGCTGGATAACGTTTAGTTCTGAAAATACGACATGTGCAGTTGTGTTTTGAACCGTCCTGGAGGGTGGGATGACATTTTTTAGACGACCTGCATACAATGTGATGTCGGTGTCATGCTCTCAGTTAACCTTGGGGTTTCTCATCTGTGTCCCTCTGCAGTGGAAATCAAACGTAACACAGGTTTCAATGATATTTGCCAAGAACTGTCGACTCGCTCCAAAACATGGGATAGTGTTATGTGAACAGCATCATCTGCAGCCACACAATGGATGACGAGGTATCGCTTTATGTAAGCTGCCCCGGCCAGCAGTTTTAAGTTCACACCATCTGTCATTTTACTTGATATGAGGCACTACAGTATCAAGTAGCTCTCTCTTAATTTCCACGTCATACAACGCAACCTGCGCACACCACATTTTCCAGCAGTGTCTCGGCTGTCACTCTGTTTCTCTGTACCCTCCCTGTCACTAACAACTATTCTCTATTTTCCCCCTTGGATTTCTTTTCTTTGCTTCTCCTCTGACACTGACAGATGCTGTAGCCTAGTTGACTTATAGGCACTAAGTAAGGGCTTTGTTATTACTTTGTTCGTCTTGCATGGTGATTTCACTTGGTTTAAATGGAATGGCATGAGCTGTAAGTGAACATGCTGTGCAACCAACTGATGCCCCCTCCAAGACACACTTATCTGTCCAATTCATCACGGATGAGGGTCAAGACTAACACTGTTAGACTGGAGCAGGCAGACATCTAATTTTAGTTTTTATCTAGTGATGTCTGAACAAAGACTGGCTGTTGTGATAGATGTATTTTTACATTAAATAAATGAATGCTAATATTAAGCTTTTTCTCACTGGAATGATGGTTGATTAGATATCATAGATGTATTATTGTGGAGTGCACTCCATATATTAGCACAAAGGCACAATAATGCAATACACTCACTCTGTATGAGTGAGAATGAGCCTGAATTTGACAGGGCATGTGTCCTATTCTGCAAAGTCTTTATAAAACTAAAAATCATAGACTGCATCCACAAAGGCATGTATCTGCATCCCAACATCATTTAGGTTTGTGGTGGCGTTCTCAACTTCTGATCTGATTAGTTCTCCATAGATGCACAATGCTTCATCTGCTCACGACTGGAGGAGCAAAGTTGTTTGCATACATTTTGTAATGCACTGGATAAAGTGATTGTAGTTTGTGAATGTGATTACATGTGCAAGAATTAGATGTATTGTGACTGTCTTGCCCAAACAGCTGATGTGGACTTTTCTGCTTTGTGTGTGTGTGTGTTCTTGAAGGAGAGCAAGGCGTGCCGAGGAGAGAAGCTTGCCTCTGCTGTGGATGACACTCTGGATGAATATTTAATCGCCCTCCAGCACAAAAACAGGTGAAGTGTGAGCACAGGCCGGGGAAGGACAGATTAGATTTCACAGAGGAGGCACACAGCTCCTCCATGACTTTCCATGCTACGTTACAGGAGCACTGATTGGTTGTTTTTTGAAATGTGGGACAGCGCTAGAGTACGCCTCAAGCATGAGACACACCACCTTTTATATTCACGATTGTTTGAGGTAGTCACCAGTTTTCCTTCCTCAGGATCCTTAAGCGCCTTAAAGTCAAAGATCCCAGGGAGATTGAGTTGGAACGGCTTGAGCAAGGTTTTTCCATTTATCTGAACGGAGCCAATGCTGAGGCCAATAGGAAACAGCCGAAGGTCTCCATCCACAAGCCGGTCACCTCCACACCTGCATGGAGGCCTTCACGTACAGCAGGTACATGTATATTCTTCCCGGACCAAAATAAACCCACTGACGCTCAAAAGTAAAAATGCTTATGTAAGACATCATCATTTTTTTACTACTGTTGTGCAGAGGGGACATACTGTATTTCTCCTGACTGTTTAGTCATTTTTACAATAAAATACTCTACGCTTCTGTCATCCCAGGACCATATGGAAACCAACTAATAGCCACCACTCTTCAGCTTGTAGTTCACATGGCATGTTCCCATGCTGAGTCCCAGTGAATAATGATAGTGACAGTTGTAGCTGGCAGCCAGGTTTTTTTTTTTTTTTTTTGCTCTTCCTCTATGTGCTGTGGACCATCTGCGTCTGTGAGTGTGCGTTTCTTCTCCTCTGAGGCAGTAGTCTGCTGCACGCCGCTCATGTTCCTTTCTGTGCTGTGACTCATCGGCAGATGTCTGTAGAAGTGCCCACCAGTTAACTGATGATAGCCGTAATCTGGAGCAAACACACAGAAAGAGGAGCCACACTGCCCCTGGAAAGGTCCAGAGGAAAGAATGGGTGCAGGTAAAGGCTTTTGTTTTCTTCATGTTTTTAACCCTTGACTGTGTAAATCTTGTATTGTGTTAATACTTTTTGTTTTTTATGCAGAAATCTGTCAAAATACGAACAGAGGAAGGACCAAGTTTGCAGATATCTCCAGAAAAGCACTACTCTGAGGATTTTGACTGCTATGAAAGCGTAGACATGGAGGTAGAGTGAAGACATAACAATGCCTACTAAGCCTGTATGTGTGTGTGTGTGTGTGTGTGTGGGTGTTTTTTTAGAGGAGGGGCTATTTGTCAGATGCAGCTGTCTGTACTACTTAGCATCTCTCTATCTCTGCAATTTCCCCTTTATCCAATCACTGTGTTCCATGCAGAGCTCCAGCCCGCGCTCCCCTCGTAGTCCCTGCTCCCCGAGGGACACGCGCAAGGTGTCGCGCTCTTTCAGCTGCAGGCCTGAGAGCCAAGGAGGCCAAGCCAGCCAGGAGCACAGTGAGAAGGTGCTTCTCAACCTTGAGGAAGTGAAGGTGAGCGCATATAGGAACACACACACCGTTTCATTTCATCTTGTCAAGGTGGCATGTGGTGAAGTGAATCATGTAAATCAGTTTGAGTCTCCTGGCTGTTAATTTATGATGGTTTTTCAGTGGTTGTCTCACAAATCAAGGGAATACTTAAAGTGTCTGCATGCGTGCAATCTTGAGTGTGCGTGTGTTTGCTGCCACAGATGACTGTGTGCATGGATGGCTGCGTAACCGCTGACCTTTTTGCAAACTAGGTTCTGCGCCGGAGCCTGGAGGTCAGCATGCGGCGGAGCAACCGCGGCTCAGCGGGGGAGGAGTCAGATGAAGAGTGGGTGGAGGAGCAGATTGAGAGGGACGAGAGCACAGAGAGTCTGGACGAACTGGGACTGCCTCTTTCATCCTCCAAGTCCTCCTCTAACCCTCGACCCAGCAGCTCCCACAGTCCTTTCGACTCATCGAACCTCATTGTCCTCGACTTTGGACCCTCCCCTAAAGGTAGGTTTCAGCATCTGCTTTCATGTGTAAATCTGTTATTGATTTTTGAGTTGAGTCTTAATGGTCCATAGTGGTTCCGTCTTCACCTTATCTGCTTCATCAGCACTGACCGGTACACAAGGAGAATAAGCAAGTACATGGCTTTTATTGAACTGTAATACTACAATACATCATGTGCAAAGCAGAAATAGTGCAACACTTTTAGCCTCTTAACTGTCTCCTGGTAATAACACACACGCAAATGTATGATACGTATATAAAATGGTCAACACTTTCCTTAAGACATATCATAGTTGCTTACTTTCCCCATTCCTGCAGGTCGCAAGATTGAACGTTCTCTGTCTGCAAAAAGGAAAGAAAATACAGACAACTTTATACCCACCAAGCCTATGTTGGTGAAGAGCAAGACACTGGATCAGCCCCCTTCAGATGAGAGCTGGGATATTCAGAGTACGTCTTTTAACATGATTAGAATATAGACAAGGCAAAATAATCACATTTAAAAAGTATAACCTGAGAGCTGAGCTCTAAAATCCAAAGACTGCCAATTTGAAATATAAGATCTTTGAAATACGTGCCTATAAAGATTGCATAGATGCATGGCTGTTGCTCAGAGATGTGTGTCTCTTGCTTAAGGGCCAAGAAGTCGAGTGGAAAGACCCTTGTCAGCAGCCAGAAAGGCTTCTGTTGAGGAGCGAGATACAGAGGAGATGGCGTGCAGGGTGCGCCAAGCCATCCAGAGAGAAAACGACCCTGTGCAGAGTCCTGAGCTCTTCAGCCGCAGCACGGTCTGTCTCCCTTTGCCTTAATACACAAACAAACACTTTACTCCATGATGAGATATTCTATATCTCCCACCAGACGTTTGAAATTGCTTTTGACAGTGAGGGTTAGGGTTAGTTGTGATCCAAAACATAAGAGACTCAAGGGTATTTTTCACCAGATTTCTCTTTTCACTGTTTTCACCAATAACTCTACACATGCACTCTATGTGCTTTTGATTTTAATACAACAATGTCCTGGATTTGGCTTCCATGTAAACCCTGTCCCATAAGCTTATTTATCTTTCTGATCTATTCTGTTTTCTCTTCATCCAGGGCAGGGCACACCACATAATAAATGGCTTAGTGCACCACAACACCCACGACAAGAACGAGAGCAGTGTCACGCTGGCCATGCAGAGAATCACTCTGATGGGGCCCAGGTATGTTGACAGGCACTCGTACACACACACACACACAGGTGTTGTAGATACATACACTCTGTCCTCTGGGCAGAAGGACACCTGGTGCTCTTGGTAATCTTGTACATCCTGGCAGAACAAACATCATAATGCGTGCAACGCAACAGATGTATCCTGTGTACGCTCTGACCTTGAAGATTTATTCATCAGAGTGTCTATCACAGCGGTCAGCCATCCTTCACCTATAACATAAATGTCAGGGACGACAGGCGAAGCAACACGCCTGAGGTTGTCATCTTTGTGTCCCAGGCAACAACAGAAACTGCTGACAGCCTTGGAGAAACTGGAGGCTGGACCCGGCTACAACGTTTCTCAGAGTGTCAAAACAGACTACAGCAAGCAGCCGGTGAGTCAATAACACTCTGGCACAGTTGAGTGAATAATCCTGATGCAGCTGGGTGTCATACAGACAGAAACACATGTTAATCTTTTGTGTTGACATTGCAGAGAAGGCAGCCCTCGGTGGAGGTCACCCCTGCATTGTATGTTACCATGGAGATTCTCTCAAACTGGGGGAACGCTCTGCAGGTCGGCCTGACTGAGCTGCAGTTCTTCTGTCCCCGAAACAAGAAGCTGTATGTGTCGCCTCACGACCTAGACATCAGGAACACAGACTACCCCGGGAATCTGGGGGTGCTGGTCAATGGAAAGATGAAGGTGAGTCTCTGCTGCCTCAGCAGAGAGTCTGGTAGTTGAATTACTTGTAACCTATAAAGGCGTAAATTAAATCTGTATAGAAAATTAAACCAATTCAACTCTGACCTTGTGAAAATCCACACCTTGTCTAGCACAATGTCTTTTCTGAGTGCCTCTCATTGCCCTACATTCTTACATATTTGCTAAATTTAATTTTGTAGTTTGATAATGTAGATTGGCTTCACTTTGTAATGTGATGATTTCACATTGTTACATGTAATTCATAATTTTACAAATATTTACTGTCTTTTTTATTTTGGTTTGCAATAGATACTTTTCCCAGAATTCTATATTTAAATTTCTCTTTAGATGATATTAAAACATGTCACAGCAGATGTTTTCATGATTCCTCATTATGGGAACAGGAGAGGCATTAATGCTAATAACATTAATGAAGGCTCTGCTCTATTTAATCCTCCCCGTAGGCCATGACAGTAAACATGCAAGCTCAATAACTCAAGCTGAAACATCTAAAGGGGTTGCACTTGTCTTTGCTCTGTCTGTTTTCTATGGTTGACAGACCACCAAAGAGCGTCACATGTGGACGTGTCCATTCCACCCTCCTATCCAGCTCTACTTCATTATCAGAAACACGGAGCGATCCCCAGAGTTTGGAATATCCCGCATCAAAATCTGGAACTACAACAGAAGCCTCAATGTAAGTGGTTTTTAAAATTTAATTTAAATTTTCTATATGTTTTTTGTCATACTTATAAAATGCTGTATTGTGAAATGACAGTTGTTCAACACAAGTTCCATCTGTCGCAAACACCCTTTGATTTACCCCTCCCTTTGAGATCAGGTAGTTCATGTCCATGTCTGTGGCAGCCTCATAAATCCTTCATCCTTGAGCATTGTCAGTAATATACCGGATGAGTGTTTTGGCGTGGCTACGGCAGGGGTGTGGTTCTCTTTAAGCAGTGGCTGGCTGAGCTGCCAGTCAGTGTGTCCAAATGTGGAGCAGGAGGAGATTAGCCCCAGAGGATTAGTGTTGGGGGGGGGGGGAACGTGGGCTTCTGCCTCTCAACCTCAGTCCCATTCATAGTGGGGTACAACAACCCCATCGCCTCTGGTTCTGTGTTACTACAGCTGTCTAGAATGATTTGATGACTTGAACCTTGAAGGTAAGGAGCTGTTGGTGGGAAGTAGCTTCTAGTTGGTTCACTGTCTGGAGGATCAAGCAGATTTGAGTTGGTTGGGCGTCAGCCGTTCCTTCATGGCAGCCATGACTTGGGATCTGTGAGTGTGCTAATTACTGCTAGCTTGGAGAGCTCTTAGTCTGTATTTAAGAAATATAGGTTAGTAAATCATAGTGTGCTTGACTGTATTTGTATATTTATCTATTTATTTATGCTTATGCTTTTGGTAGTTATAGTTTGTTTTACTTTTATTCAGAATTGGAATCAGTCTATATTAAATACATTGTTCAGTGTACAAAAGATGTTAAATTTATTTGCATCCTGAATTGGTTAAATACAGTATGTAGAATGTTTTTTTTTGTGTAGGTTTCAGACATTAAAATCTGATTTATTTGAGTATTTAGTAACATTCATGACCAGACAGTGTGTAAGTTGTTATATGAGGCTATAAGTTCAAGGAACAGGTGATTAATGCCCTGTTTCTTTTCCAGGAGCTTGACATCGGTGCACGGCACATTAAGCTGTACCTCAACAGCACGTTGGTGTTTGAGGGCGAGCTGGAGAAGGGCTGCGGCAACCAGGTCTTCGACTACAGCACCACCATCGATCTGCAGGATTTCCAGGTCTCAGACTCGGTGTTCTCCAGCCCCGTGTCTTCAGGGCACAACCTGCGGGGTGTCAGCCCCCAACGCCATGAGGACAGGAACGGTGGAGAGGGCGGCGGCACCCAGCGACACCACACTTCACATCTGCAGCAGTTGGACGCAGCAGGCCAGGCTCTCATAGACATGCAGGAGAAATCACATACACCGCTACCACCGATCGCTCCTTCGCAAGTGGGGCTTTCATCCTCTTCCCGCCGCTTGTCTTCACAGAGGAACTCTTTCGACCTGTCTGCCTCAGAAGAGCCCCTCTCTCTCAGGCAGGAGGTGGTGCAGCCCGGGCCCATGGAGCAAACCGTCACCACCCAGCCGTCCTCCTCGCGCGTGGCCCCCCAGTGGCTGCAGCCCCTGAACAGAGGCGCTCCAGAGGGCTGCGAGGCCAACAGGGAGAGGCCCCGATGGTTAGTGCCTCAGCATTCTGCCGAGCCCAAATCGCTTTCGGCCGCGTCCTCTTCGATGCTCCCGGAGCTGCCTTGTAACCCCGGCCGGGTCTGCAGGGGGATGGAGCGGACGGTGAACGGGGGTCAGTGGAAAGCTGACTCTCTGGAGCTGGGCTGCGACCTGCTGGATGAACTCGGGGAGCAAAAGGCCGACAGACCAATCAGCGGACGGAGGAGCTCATTCCGAAGCAGTGGAGTCACCTCCAGGCTGATGGATGAGCAGCACCTCAGAGCTGCAGCACTGTCCAACACAGGTAACCAGTGCCACTATCTGTATATGAGGATGAAATACTGAAAAAAACAAGAGATTGAACCTTTATAAAGGTTAAACAATCACACCTTTTATATGTGATCATTCATATGTGATTCTTTAACCCAGTGGTTCTCAACGTAGGGTCCAGGGACCCCCAGGGGTCCTTGAGAGGGTTCAAGGGGGTCCCCAACTTTTTCTTGAAATTCTACCACTTTTTTGCGGGGGGGAATTATCGTTATTATTATTATTATTATTATTATTATTATTATTGGTTTGTTTGTTTGTTTTTTGGAGAATTTTACCCCTTTTTTTGTAGAAAATCTTTAACTTTTTTTTTGAGAATCTTTTTTAACCACTTCTTCCTACAAATGTTTAAACGTTTTTGGAGAAATTGTACCACTTTTTTCCAGAAATGTCTCTATAATATTTCCAAAAATTCACGCCATTGGCCCTAATTTGAATGTACAAAAAAAGTAACGTTATTCAGTCTCAGAACAAATATTTGTGTATTTCTGGTGTTTGCTTGAAAATTTTGTCCAATGGGGGTCCGTGGTCTAATTTGTGTCAATTTAGGGGTCCTCGATGTAAAAAAAGGTTGAGAACTACTGCTTTAACCTTTTTGGTTATTTGTGTATTTTCCTTTATAATGGCAACCAATCAAATTATTTACATGCTGTCACACTTTGAAAGTCTATATTAGAATGATTATTCATTCATTACGTACTATCAAACCTTTTTTTAGTAATTCCTTCATGAGAAATCAGAAGATACACTAATCAAAAAGTCTATTGTAATTCTTCAGTATTGCTGTAAGATTGAGGCTTCGGTGTTTGCTATCTGGGTCATGTGGTTTTACTCGTCATCAGTGGGGCCCTGCATGAAATGCTGCTTTCTCTGTCTCTTTTAGATGTTGATTTGTTTGTTTTGAGACAGTCACCACAGAGCATGCAGCTGTGGGATGAGGGTGGAGCATTATGTGATTCCTGTCTTTGGCCTGGTTGACAAATGAAACTGAGCGAACAACCTTATCTAAGGGCCGGGTGTAGGCTGACATAGGGCTCACACTTCCAGGGTGTATCCTAGCAATATGTTCCATGTGAAAACACTTAAGTAAGTAAGTGAAATGGTTATAGTGAGGTTTATTCAAAATGGGTTCTCGTGTGAAGCTTTTACTGCTAAGGGATGAGTGTTTTGCAGATGCACAGAGCAAGTTGTGTCCGTTGTCTGATGATACGATCAGAAGGACTGTCTTATTTCATTCAGCTTGAATGTAATTAATCTGCTCATGTTTGTGTATTCTGCAGAAGAGCCGCTGTCCCTGGTGAACACCAGCAGAAGGCAGAGTTGCTCCCGGGCCCAGCTGCACAGCCAGCAGGACGACACCCTCATGGAGTCCTGGGACTCTCTTGTTAAATTCAACCAATGCCAGCGTGGACGCATCTCCAACATGGGCTTCGAAGGCGACATCTTTGACGAGTTCCTCCAGCGTCAGGGCCGCGGTCCGCCCACCGTCCCGGCCAACTCCTCCCCCATGGCGCCCAGGAGCCCCCTTTCATCCTTGGCCGCTCAGGGGTCTCTGTGCGAAGGCCCTGATGATGATCTGACCATGGAGCGGGAAGATGAGTTTGAAATCCCAGTCCTGCCGCAGGGTCAAAGACTGGTCATCAACATCTTGTCCACATGGGGCGACCGTCACTATGTCGGCCTCAACGGCCTGGAGGTGTTCAGCTCCAGCGGAGAGCCTCTTCGACCCGCTCACATCCGCGCCGATCCTCCAGACATCAACATCCTCCCTGCGTACGGCAAAGACCCGCGTGTCGTTACCAACCTGATCGATGGCAGTAATCTCACTCAGGATGACATGCACCTCTGGTTAGCCCCATTCACCCCTGGGCGGAGCCACACCATCTTCCTGGACTTCGGAGCTCCACACCAAGTGGCCATGATCCGCGTGTGGAACTATAACAAGTCACGCATCCACTCTTTCCGAGGGGTGAAGGAGGTGGAGATGCTCCTGGATGGCAGGTGCATCTTCAGAGGAGAGATTGCCAAAGCCTCAGGGACCCTGTCTGGAGGTACGTCAACACAACAGCCTCACTGTTTTTAATGCTGCTGCTGCTGGAGTGTGTTTTCATCAACTTTTCCCCTTTTTTTCTAATGCCATGGTCTTTTCAGGGCTGGACCAGTTTGGGGACACTATCCTGTTCACCACTGATGATGACATCCTGGAGGCCATGTCTCGTTATGATGAAACCTTCTTCAGTGAGGGAGAGGGTCCAGAGAGCCTGGTATACGAGGAGGAGTTGCAGAGACCACGCACCGCTGACGGAGAGGGAGAAGAAAGACCCTTCACACAGGCCGGTTTCCGAGAGGAAGACCTCGCTGTAAGAATATGCTTTTACAGAAGTTTTTTTTAATCATCTTTAATGGATTTTAAATGCGTACAGCACTGCACTAATTTAGGCTCTATTCTTCACTGTGGTGTGGCTACCAACCCAGACCCAGGACATTAAAACCATGTATTCAACTAAACATATCGTTGTGTAACAATAGGAACTATTTCCATAATGCTTGGGAATAGCAGCTGACAGTCTAACAGGCAACAAGAGTAGATTAACTGGCTCACCAGCATCAGGAAAGTGAAGTTTAAATGTATCTCTTTCTCTTTGCTTATTTTTAGTTGAAACTCCACCTGAATCCCACTGTGAGCCAGTCTGAGGAGAACATGGAACATATTCCCGGGATGTACACGGGAAAGTGTGAGTGCATTAACAACATGCTGTCATCACATGTTCTGCGTCTTTTGATAGTTCCAGTAACCATCTCTCTTCCTTTCAGGCCTTAGACTCGAGCTGCTGTTGACTTGGGGTGACTCCCACTACATGGGCCTGACCGGACTGGAGGTCGTGGGGAAAGAGGGCGAGAGTTTGCCTTTAGACCTCAGTATGGTCGCTGCCTCACCCAGGGACCTCAACGACCTGCCGGACTGTGGACATGACGTGCGAACAATTGATAAGTATGTCTAACACTAAATAAACAATGTACTCTCTAGTGAAATCTAATATTACAATCAAAAGCCAGACCCTTTAACGTCTAACTTCATTATCAGGCTCATAGATGGCCATAACATTACCACTGAGGACCAGCACATGTGGCTGATCCCTTTCACCTACGGAGAGCCCCACACCCTGAACATCACCTTCACCAAGGCCCAGACCATCGCTGGTCTCCGTATCTGGAACTACAATAAGTCTCCTGAGGATTCTTACAGAGGGGTGAGACACGTCAGACAGTATTTGTTAAAGGATAATTTCCGTTTTTTACAACCTGGACCTTATTTCTAGCATAAAATACGATCATTTTACTCACCCAGATAACTTTGGTGTCATTTTGAGTTGTTTTGACGAAATTTGGGGTAATTAATTATAATGCGAGAGCACGGAGCAGCGCAATTCAGCCTCTAAATAACACATTATCCACCGCAAAACTCGTTCATTTCACAAATATTTTGTTATGATACACTAGTGCTATTCCCCTCTGAGTCCGGGGTTAGCTGTTATCAACATCCGGGGTCTGTAGGTTGACCTACTGACCTCTGACCTGGATGATGTCATCCGCTGCCCGGCCTGATAATAATCATTCTGCTTCGGCATTTGGGTCCATGTTTATCTCAACTAGCTGGAGCTTTAGTGAGTCCAGGTTGAGGAGAGGAAGCCTGTGGAAGCTGAACTTCATCCAGCTGCTCATTTTGTTCTGACGAGTCAGAAACACGCAGAAACAAACCATTAGCATTAGCGGTAGCAAGTTAGCCGTGCCGGGCAGCGGTCGGAGATGACATCATCCAGATAAGAGGTTAGTAGTCAACCTACAGGCGCAGCATGTTGATAACATGCCACCACGGGCTCGGAGGGGAATAGCACTAGCCTATCAGAACATAATATTGGCGAAATGAACGAGTTTTGTGGCAGATAATGTATTATTTAGAGGCTGCATTACGTGCCCCGTGTTCTCGCATTATACAGATATACGCGCCGCTCCACTGGGGCTAATTTCGTCAAAACAACTCCAAATGACACCGAAGTTGTCTGGGTGAGTAAAATTATCGTATTTTATGCTAGAAATAAGGTCCTGGTTGTAAAAAACGGAAATTATCCTTTAACATGCTGCAGAAAAAAGGCTAAAGATCCCCTCAAAATAAAACTAATAATAATATGACTGAACAATTTGCACACTAAACTGTAAAACAATAAAGTAAGATAAATTGCATCACACAGTTTTTGTTGTCTCATGTGGTTCCAGAGATTAATGTATGATCTTGAATTAACCTGCTTGGCATGGATTAGTGATTACCTCAGGTTTTTAGATTTGAAAGATGAAAAGTTCTATTCAGAGGGAAATACACAATAAAAAGAAAAATCTCTTTTTTTATTCAGGTGAAAGTCATTCATTTGTTTGTGGACGACGTTGCCATCTCCCCATCGGAGGGATTTCTGATCAGGAAAGGACCGGGCAACTGCCACTTTGATTTTGCACAGGAGATCCTCTTTGTAGACTACCTCCAGACGCCCACAGACAGCAAGAGCGTCGAAGACTACCACAAGTACGAGACGCGATTTGCATTCGCCCGTGCTCCCGTTTCAGGAGAAAGTTTTGAGTTTCATTTACTAATTTATGATTTTGTTGTTTCTGATCCAGAGGAAGCTCGAAGAAACAAGAGCAGGCCAGCATGGACTACGAAGCTCCCATCATGCCTTGTGGGTGTATCCTTCTTGTAGATGGATCAGATTTGTGGGTTCAGGCAACATTAACCCATCTGTATCAGTTGCTCTGGCAACAGCACATGCATGGTCTTTTTTAGCTGTGAAAACAAACAACAGGCTGCAAGCTGGAGGAGGAAGATAAGTAATAGAGCTGCACCCTGTCCTTTCACTGCACAGTAATATGAAGTCAAAGTGCAAAACTCCTCTAAAATACCAGATAAGTTTATAATAGTGTTGGGTAATACTGTGTTACTGTCACAGTTGGCTGACGGGTTAATGGTGCTGTGGTTGTAATGCTGTGTATGTATGTGCAGTGTGTCACGAACTGATGAAAAATAGAATACCAGGTCTTCTATGTCCTATACTACATGTTGTTTATTCCTTGATCTTAACCCATCAGTCATTTTTCAGCTGCAGCTTTTAACAACCTGGGGAGACCCGTACTACATCGGTCTCAACGGCCTCGAGTTTTACGACCAGAACCATGAGAAAATCCGTCTGAGTGACAACAGTATCCTTGTTTATGTGTTCACGTTGACCTCCATGCATCTCTCCTCACACACTTGAGCTGTCCTCTCCAGCTATAAAACAATATCTATAGCATCAGTGGCTTTTGTAAAATGACCGCAAATTTCAAAGTCACAATTTATGAATATTGCTCTCTACATTTACAGGCATTCAAATAGAACTCATAGGAACTGGTATTATTAGTTACACCTGAGCTTTGACAACTGAAAATGTTCCTCAGAAGCTACTTTATTTATCTTGATTTAGCAAAGAATGATTAACGTTTCCACTATAAATCCATGAGAGGGAAGGCTTTACTCCAAACAGCAGAGGAGACCTAAAGAAGAGAGGGCCGGTGCATATTCTCATTTGCCCAGGTCATAGTATTTCAAAGGAGGTTAAATCGAAAGCAACTGGACTTAGTTATTTGTCTAGGAAGACGTTTCACCTCTCATCCAAGAGGCTTCATCAGTTCATGTAGCATCTGACCAGGCTGGAACTGGTCCAACTATCTGGTGTGGAGACTCACTAAAAAACTAAAGAAGAGAGACATGAATGGTAAAAAGAACATATGTACACCTGCTACACAACCAGTCCTGTTCTGATGACCTGCAGAGGGTGGCTGCATATAGTTAATGTATGGAACTGGTGGTAAATTAATAACAGCACTGGAAGGAGTCTGTTCCTTAACACCATGTCCACCAGACATTGCTGCTTTCCCAGACAGTGTGAATGTACTGGACAGCGTGAGTGGTGATGTGAGGACTCCAGATAAATTAATAGATGAAGTCAACAGTACCCATGATGGACGACACATGTGGCTGGCACCTGTTCTCCCCGGACTGGTGAGCAAGTGTGAGAGGGAGATAAAAACGAGCGGCCTGTTAACATACAGTACACACGTTAAAGTTAACAGCTGTCGTACCTGTTTCCATGTAGGTGAACCGTGTGTACGTCATCTTTGATCAGCCAGTGACGGTGTCCATGATCAAACTGTGGAACTACTCCAAGACCCCACATAGAGGAGTGAAGGAGTTTGGGGTAAGCCTATCTGTCTGCCTGTCTGTCTGCCTGTCTGTCTGTCTGCCTGCCTATCTATCTGGGATCTGTCTGGGATTCATTCGTATTCATGTAAGGTTGCAAAATTCCGGGAATTTTCAAAGTTGGAAACTTTCCATGGGAATTAATGGGAATATATGGGAATTAACAGGAAAATATGGGAATAAATGTGAATAAATCCGAAATTTACAAAATTGAAGGTTGGCCTTTAACAGGGAACTTAAATATAGTTGTGGAAAATATATTGTATCATAATCTTTGCTAAAACA
The DNA here is from genome assembly GCF_045865225.1 of Trachurus japonicus. Classification (NCBI taxonomy): domain Eukaryota; kingdom Metazoa; phylum Chordata; class Actinopteri; order Carangiformes; family Carangidae; genus Trachurus; species Trachurus japonicus. Next base: position 21,768,337 of record NC_140925.1, read on the forward strand.
ACTAGATTTAATGCAAGTACACTTGAATATCTATATGCCATTCCTCAATCATATGCACACAGCACACTGCTACGTGCACTATGCATTCCTCCATCACATGCAGAGATGATTTCTTGAACCCTGGAGGCCACACTTTTGGGGGTCATATTATTTTTTGATTGGGTGGGGGAGGGGGAGGAGGGAGTAATATTTTACTCAACATTTGTTGTTCAGTAAAATAATTGATTGTTCATACAATAATTAAAACTTGATAAAGTTCTACTCACAAATAAATCTGTTGAAATGTCATTTTTTTAAATTTTATTATTTTGCATGGATGTCTAATATTTACATGATACAGTTTGTTTATATTACCCCCAATTTCCAGTTAATTCCCATAAATTCCCAATAATTCCCATAATTCCCATGGAAAGTTTCCAATTTGGAATATTTCCAAAATTCCCCAACTTAACTTCCCATGGAAAGTTTCGGGAAATTTACTGGAAATTTTCCGCCCCTTTGCAACCCTATATTCATGTAGTTATCTTAATTTTGTAGCTGCTGGTGGACGACCTCCTGGTGTACAACGGCATCTTGGACAGCGTGAGCCACGTGGCGCGAGGCATTCTGCCGACATGTGACCCGGTGGTGCCGTACCACACCATCCTGTTCACAGACAACGCCTACATCGCACACCGTGAGAGGAACACTGTTATCAGGTACCCACATTTTATCAGGCATGGATGTACACTGATGGTTTAGTTTCATTTCTCAAGAAAATCCACTTTGCTGCTGGTCACCCCTGCATCTTTTCCAAAGCATTCAATATCAAATGGTCATAGACGGATCACTTGCTACCTGTGAATGAATTCATCAATAGAAGCTGGCAGTCGGATGCAGAGACACTAATGGGTTGAGAAAAAGGGTCACATTCAGTCCCATTGTCCCAAGTAGTGGGTGTTTTGAACAGAGATGTGCTTTTCTCCACTTCAGCCCCCGAGGCAGCCGACACCACCAACAGTGAGTAACAGAGCCCCCTACAGTCCCGTGTCAGCACCTCCCTGTGGTCAATCCCTGTATTGAAGAGTCCTCCAGTGCCCTCAAATGTCCCCCAGACATCCCACACCCTCCGTACCACATGCCTGACTTGTGACGCCTCAGTCCCTCCTCTCTCCTCCGTAGCCTCATCTTTGGTGTCAAGGCCTGGACCTGCCGGCTTCAAGCTTTGCTAATCAGTCCTCCCTCCATTTTGTGTCGTTTCTCTGTTCCAGTTTCCGCACACACTCGACAAATTGATTTACACTCAGCTGCGCTCTTTTTTTCATTTCTTGCTGTGTTGCAGTAATTATGTGGAGGACCAGGATGTGAAGATGACCAATGAGAATCAGATAGTCCATCACAACAAGAAGAAGCAGACGGCAGATCCAGGTGAGTCCAGGAAGCAACTGGAGGTAAATACACTTCAGTGGTTTGAATATATCAGTGTTGAAGCTTGTTTGCTCTCTCTCAACGCAGCTCTTCGACCTAAGACCTGCATGACTGACGGGGGGAAACATGGAAAGAGGAGGTACTGACTGACAAGTAAACACACGCCGAGTCTGTGTTTATACAAAGTGAGTAGAAACCTAACGGGAGGAACTATGGCTGAGTTTTTATACCCACTTTCTGGTGGGTGACTGCTCCCACATTAAGACCCCCATCAGCCACCCAGCTGTGGATTGTAACGGCAGCTCCACAGTGGCTCACGCGGTCCATGCTGAAGAGGAGAGAGGCTGCACGGAGAACACTGGGTTTGCACACACACACACACACACACACAGGATTCCACGTTGTGGTTGGATTACTCCCTTTTCCGTTGCTGTGAAACACACCCACACTTGCATATTATCTTGGAACATGTACTATGTCGTTGCCCCGGTTGTCCATCCCAGTGCCAGGATAAACCTGTGAGGCTGCATTTTATCAGCCCTATTATTGTGCCTAGTACGATACACTATATCTGTGGCTGCTACTTGTGACTTTTGTGCTGCATATTTAAATGCTGCTTGTGGCGTGCAAATACTCAAAAAACAAAACAAAAAAAAAGACAGAAAAAGCTCCGAAGCCACACAAACACACACACACACATCAGGATGTGGCCAATGTAACATTTCTTAACGACTTGTATCCACTGATGAGCCTAAACGATCAGCTCTTTGCCCAGTGGCTATGAGAACTGACCACCACTCCCACCAGTGCACCAACTAACCATAATGCTATGCAGACACTAATTTATATCCTATCAATACTTTCTATCTGCCGGCTGATATATTTCAAAGCCTAATGGTTTTACTTTGGGAAGTGCTTCCAGAGATGTTTTGACCTCTGGAACATTTATATTGATGGTTGAAAATGGTCAGTGAAAATACAGTAGTGAGATTTTTCTACATTTCAAGTAAACCACAGTAGGAAAAAAGAAAAACTGAGGATGTACAACTTCAGACTATGTTAGCAAACTCCACACTTGAATTTTCAGCTCTGTTTGGCTCTTTACATCTAGGTCAGTTTTTCTCTGCTTTACATCAGGTAGAAAAAACTGGTTTGCAAACCAAGTGACCTTTATTGAAGTTACTATGAGGTAGTTTTTTGGAGGCAAACATTTCTTGAGCCAGTAAAGCTGTTTTAGGAAATTTGGTTGGAAGTTTTAAAAAAATAAAATCTACATTTTACAGATTAGATTTTGAGTTGATAGAGTGACAGGTAACTTCTTATATGCAAATACTATAAACTTACCTCACATTGAGAAGAATAATCTTTAAAAAGGGATAAATATGCTTCTACTTTCACTATAATACTTGGTTGTTGGTGTTGTAATATTCATTCATTCATTCAATATTTACTCTGTTCACTTGTTGCATGACATGTTCCTCAGCATTAGCCGTCTTTAAATATTAGATTTTTTTTTTTGTTGGAGGACTTTTGACTGCTTCATTGAGCCCCAATATAAACTATTTCATACTCCTTACACTTGATGGGAGTAATTGTATATCAAATGCAGTTTTATGTATTTAATTTCTCTATGTCCAACAGCAACAGTAGCCATTACTCTGTATCTCAGTCCTGCTCTGTGGGGTGGTGGCTGTTGTATGTGTAACGTTTAGTGTTTTGAAATATTTAATTATTTTTCTAATCTTGATTAAATATGTATATTTGATGTAGGTTTATTTGAATGAATAAAATTTAAATAATATATCTTAAAAGATGAACTCTTGGTTTCTGGTTTACAAACCCTCTATCTTGCTGTGGGTGAATGACTTGTGCTTGCTCTCTACAACAGGCCTGCATGTACAGATTTAACTGTCCTCAGTTGACCTCACCGCCACCGGTTCATTTAAGCCCACTCAGAGAATCTAAATCATGCTCCGGTTGGATGAACAGCACACTGTAAAGGGCAAAAAGAAACATATGCAACAACTGAAGACCATAAATATATCCTTATATCCTGAGATATTTTAATGCAGAATTCACTGTACATTTCTTGATAGTTGTAGGGAATGACCATTCAGTTGCAGTGTGCTCCTGGGACAGAGCACCAGTAGAGGAAAGGTGGTGATAGAGCCACATGATCTCCCACCACAAACACAAACATTTAGCTGGAAAGATTACATCTTTGCAGTTCGCCAGCTTTAAAGATGACAAGCTCAGATTTTTCCCGGAAAGGTTCCCTCTTCCATCTGATCATCCCATTTCTGGACCTAGAAGGACAAATTTCAGAGTGAAACTTTGCTTTGTAACATAATCATGTACCGGTAATCATATATATTAAACTCCCAAAGACGTAGAACATTATGTAATGATTTAAGACTCAAAAATACTGAAAAAATAACATTTTAGTGCATGATCTGGGTAAAGGTGGTGGTGATATCTGAATATTTTCCAGGACTTTGCTTAAAAAAGTAATTCCAAATATGCTGTGTTTTTTCAAAAGGAGAAATCTGCAATCTCTAAATCTGGATTGAAGGTCCTCACATTGTTTTGATTCTCACTACAGAGCAGAGACTCGCAGGAATGCATGGAACGATAAAGTTGTTTGACCCCTGCTAAACAAACTCAGCCTTTATAGGGGAGAACACCACGTATATTCTGTCTTTACTATTCAACTTGTCTCAGTGTTTCTTGTAAGACAATTTATCTTATGGAAAAGTCATGAGAAAAGGAGTATTTACCCAGGACATTGGGCAGATTGATTTGTAGACCCTCTTGTACCAATCACATGGCATAGTGTCTTCTCCTTTGGCGTTCAGAGCTTTCTGGCAGCGATGATAGTCTATTAATAGAGAAACAACAACAATGAATATTATAAAAAGGCGCATGGGCTGGGATTCTTTTTTTAGGGGGAAGGGTCATGTTATTACACAAGAAAATCTCTAAGTGGATTACGTCCAGCCTAGAGGTCAGAGGTCAACAACTTTAAGGACCTTAGATGAGCAGTAATAATGTAAACATGGGCATGTTTCACCAAACTCAGATTTAGTGCAGTATTAGTCAAAATATAATAACACTACATTTGTTACATGTTATTCTATTTTGATATCTAATTAGCACAACATGTCTGCAGCAGTAACATGTTGTTAGATCAGTATCTCATCGTTGGCTACAAGTGTCTTTGACCCCAGCTGACTGCTTTGACCTTGACGTGCACTATTTACCCAGATAGTTGGACCAGCAGTTCCTGGTCTGGTTCTGGTTGGGGAATCTGGCATCAAATGGAGCTGTTCGGTAGTTGGCGAGCTTGGCCTTAATGTCCTCTGCCATGTTCACCTCTGTCAAGAAAAACAGCGGATCAGTGGATCAATGGAAAGACCCGAGGCGAAATGAACCATCTAGGCGAAGGCTCGTTTTAAACATCGGTCACTCGCTGTCAGGTGCATGTTTACCACACACACACCGACCGTGAATGCAGCTCCAGCTGTAGCTCAGGTGTGTGAGGGCTGACTTCATGTCATAGCCGCTGCAGAGGCTGATTTTTGGGGAGATTTAAGGGGGGAGCTGAGCTGCATGCGGCACCTGAAGGATCTTTCTAGAGGCGCAGTCTCCTTTAAAATCCTCCTCTCATACAGCACATCTATAGAAGAACATACAACTATGTGCTATAGTCTGTATGTCGATTTGTTTCCTGTCAAACAAGCATCGAATTATCTATACCCCCCCTCAAAAATGGCGAAAAGAAAATACGTGTTGACCGATATTGACAAACAGCTTATCAATAGCTTCGTCTACCAGGCCTCTATGCATTTCCCTAACATAACCTAGTTTCTCTTTCTGTTCCACACAAATACATTATAATACCAAGATTCGTTTGTTTAAAAGGATGATAGATCAAAAATTAAAAGTCAGATAAATCTGGTGTTTATTAAAAAAAAAAAAAAAGTCTTTACGCGGAACTTTATCGTTGCTGTGTCATTTGCAGCCTCGGCGGTGCAGCCTGGCATTTTTTGATGACTAATCCTCATTAAACACACGCAGCCTTAAAACAGCAGTCAGGTGAAGTAGTTGAAGGAAAACTGAACACACGCAGGTGAACGTTACCTGTTTTAGTCGCAGTCGCTGGCTCGAGCTCAAAGTGACTTTCTACCGGACGGTGTGAGCTCGTGTCTTTTCCTCTTGATAAAACACTGTGTGTGCGCCCCACGCGCGCGCGCTCCCCGCTCTGAAGACATTGCAGCCGTGCAGTCCCATCATAACGGTATGGCGGACAGGACCAGGTCACATTGAGGTGGCACACACTCTCACGGTTTTCACACTTTATATACACACACACACATACGTCTGCTTTAGTGAGAGGCGGCGGGATGAGCCGGAGAACCCCCGGGGTGATTTCAGTATTTTTATCGGGGTTTATTTTTCATGTGAGTTCTGCCTGTGAACTCAGTGAAGGCGGAAGTATTCTGCCATTTACTGTTTTTCGTTAATCATTAACATTGGTGTATTTTGGCTCAGCATTAAAGCTGAATGTAATGGGGTCGTCTGAGTCTAATGAATGAAAGGAAGCAGCGCATTGATCCATCAGTGACCGAAGCGCAGTTTCTCCAAGGCAAAAAGTCACTGTCTAGGAACCAGCAGCTGCCTGCGGGTCATGTGAGGGCGCAGCGGTGATATCTGTATATGAGTCCTATCTACTGTAGTGTGTTGTTGGCGGTGCTGTTGCATGGCGACAGCACCGTGGCTGCCTGGTTACACAGGGAAAACAGACCCATCCTGGTTTAGCAGCAAAAATCACTGATCTGAGAGTAACAGACGCTGAGGTGAGAAATTAATCCCGCTTTACTCATGGGATGCTGCCAACACGCGTCCTGTTCGAATCCCCATCATGACTCCAGTGTGTATGGGAGGGGGCGCGACCCTCCTCTCCTCCAGTCTGTGCCCCCCCGCGCCTTAAACAGGTAGATTACGGTGCGCGTAAAAGGGTCCAGCTGTTTCCACGCGGCTGTTTCATTCCTCCAGAGGCTCAGGAGAAGAGGTGTGTGTGTGTGTGTGTGTGTGTGTGTGTGTGTGCGTCACGGTGAAGATATGACGCGCTGCAATTAGAAACGTACGTGACCAGCTCCAGTTTCTCTATGGACTGTGACTGTCAGCCAGGCGGCGGCTCCGTTGGCAGCTGCTTGTGATTCATTATGAAGTGGCCATGTTTCAACACATGAGGGCAGCAAAGGGTCAGGACCGGAATACACGGGCTAACTGGGCTTTATTTCATTTTAAACAGGGCAAATGTATGAAATGGTTCTATAAATTATTACTTCAGACTGGCCCTACAATTTGAGACAATGGAAGTCAAATTTTCAACTACTTGCGCATTTGCAACCACTAAATTGGCCTTTTATTTTTAACACTGGTGGAAGAGGCACCTCAGAATCTGGACTCTGTCATTACAGGTGTCAGGCCAAAGTGTGTGAGGATCATGAAGGTTAGCGGCCACTGTGCTCCTAGTAAAAGTTAGTCTGGAGCCCTGTTACATTATCTACAGTATTATTGCAAAATTAGATTTTAACAATGCATGACCTAAAATCAATGAGGTGCCCCCTTTTATAAAATAGTAGCTACAGAATCTTCCTGAAGGCAACTGGCAGTGAAATCCATGCAAGATAAATTGTCATAATTAAATCATACAGAATATAAGCAAACTAAAAATGTTTGCACCTACCCCTATGAGAACAAATAAAGGCTGAATAAAAGCAGCTATTTTAAAATGGTTTAATATTGCTCAAGTTCAAGCATATCAAGTCTGAAAGAAAAGCCAGCTCCACCAAATGCCTGTACCACAGGTTCAATATATTAATGTACAGCAAAAACAAAACAGAAACTCTTTCCCTTATTTAACTAATATAAATCAGTAAGAAAAGAAACCTCTTCACAAGGAGCTGTAAACCCACAGCAATAACTCAATAATATGATGATCCTTTGAGAATCAGCGTCAAGTGCCTCAAAGGATTTGTCAGAGTGCATCAGCATCACCAGTTACAGCATCTTGGATTAAGTAAGAACACACATGTTTTGATTATCAACAGCAATACCAAATAACGTCATGTACAGAGTACGTAACAAAACATGTAACCATATTTGTATTTTATAGTTGGTGGTGTGTCTGCTGTATTTCAAATTCATCTGTCTTTTACTTTACAGCTTGATACAATGTCATGAGACAAAAGTAGCCCTATTGTTGTATGATTGTAAATGGATAGTTCAACATTTTGGCAAATTGGCCCATTGCTATAATCCCTATAGTTTTAGGAGTAGGTTCATTACCTTTAAATGAAAGGTAATGGGCTGCCAAAATGTTGAACTTTCCCTTTAAGGATGTTGTCATTTGAAATACATAGGAAGTACCACCTGTGGTAGTGTGTGTCTGCTTCCTTTTAAAGCACAGTGCCACATACAGTTGCATAGATCCAAAAACAACAATCCAGCCACTGCATCTTCAAAATAAAAGGAGCATTGATGCATGAAAGTGCTAGAAAGTTCCTGTGGATTCGTCAGCAGGAGAAACAACATCTGTGCAGAGATTGTCGCGGGACAAGTAGCTCTTTGGACACCAGATGAACTTAACTACAGCCAAGGCCGAGGACAGACGATGCCCCGTTTGTCCAAAGAAGAGCGATGGAAGAACCCTGTCAATCAAGTCATCATGATTCTAAATATAAAGGTTTTTTTTTTTTTTGGCCGTCAGCAGTTGATGAGTCATAACTAGTTTACACACTTTGGTTTTTTAAAGTCAGCATAGTCAGCTGTGTCAAACCGCTTTTAACACGACGTTTTCAGTCGGTCCATTCACGAGTCGCTGAAGCGCAGTCGGTTGAAGGCCTCTTTGATGTCCTCGTTGGTCTCTGAGCTTCCTCCGCTGCCGATACGCAGCACTCTGCTGAAGGGAACGTCCTGCTTCAGCTTCCGCTTGCTGAGGACCACGGTGCCCTCCTCCCCCTCTGTCTTAGGCCCCGTCAGCAGGAAGTAGGCAGCGTGGCGCCCCCGCTCCAGCAGTGTGGCTGAGATAAAAACACAAACATAGATTGTTTATTGAATCACACATTGTTGTTAAAGGGAGAGTAGCATTTTTTAAAAGTGGGGTTGTATTATCTATGAATAGCCCTAAGTACTTTAATTGCAGTAGAAGACTCTCTGCACTCCTCCCGTTAGCAACGCCAGCCCATAATAGCCCTGCCCAGAGATTTACAACATACAGTGTTGTGAACAGACCCAAAGAAACGGCCTATTTTCGTGGCCTAAAAGAGGTTTTACCTGAAAAAAAATACACAGTTCCATTGTTCGCTATAATATAATTTTTCCCAGCCCTTCAAAGTGCAGGAAAAACGCAGTTTTCATTTGGACCCAACCAACTCACGTATCCCTCCGCCCAGGGTTAGCGCCCGCCGATCAGCAGTTGGTTAGGTCCAAATAAAAACTGTGTTTTTCCTGAACTTTGAAGAGCTGGAAACATTTATATTATAGCGAACAATGGAACTGTGTAATTTTTTTCAGGTAAAACCTCTTTTAGGCCGCGAAAATAGGCCGTTTCTTTGGGTCCGTTCACAACACTGTATGTTGTAAATCTCTGGGCAGGGCTATTATGGGCTGGCGTTGCTAACGGGAGGAGTGCAGAGAGTCTTCTACTGCAATTAAAGTACTTAGGGGCTATTTGTAGATCATACAACCCCACTTTAAAAAAATGCTACTATCCCTTTAAATGATAGTATCATTTTGTTAGAGCACAGGGAAAAAGAAGAGCACCTTTAAATGTAATGATGTGGTCCATGACATTGGTGGACTCCAGCAGGACTTTTGAGTAGAGTGGATGCAGCATGTAGGAGCGTCGGTCGCTGGTTAAAGGGACCTAGAAGAAAATGTGGTGTCTTCATCAGCATTTGGTGAATCTGAAGTTTCATCTGTAACTTGTGATATACATCTCAGTAAATTAGTGTACTTACAGAGGAGTTGGCCTCTATGGCCATTGCGCCCCAAAACACGAAGACTGAGACAGAGTTAGTCGTGTGTATGGAGGCAGGTCTGGGTGAATTAGGGCTGGCCAGAAGGTCGACTTCCCACAGCACACCACCGGACTTCCCATCAAGAATTACTATCTACATAGGCAGAGAGCAGCAAATATGAGGATTGGTCTATAAAATGTAGCTGTAGTGGAGTGTTTTCATGTGTTAAACTCCGCTTACCCTCTTTGTGTAGTTGCCAATGTCCTCCTCAACCACAACGTCAAGTAAATCATCTTTGTTAAAGTGGCCAAAGGAAGGTTCACTAAGAACACACAGGAGAACATGCATTTGACGCATGAGGGCAGTAGATGGATGACTTTGATACTTATTTTCCACTGCACAAAGGTAAATGTTATTCCAAATTATCACTATCAACTGTGCATGAAAAATGTGAATCATCAAATTACAGCCAGTTGTTTTTCCTTGTACTTTTCAGCTAATTGCAGTTCTAATGAATTTCTATGTTCGCTAAAACAAACAAACACACGAACTACCTGAGGACTGAGCTGGTGTTGAATCTCCAGAGTACGTGTAGATTATTTCCATCCACTAATGCCACCTCGCTCCCGGTAACAAGCAGCAGGTTGGATGGGTCCTTAGTTTCGTCTGTTTTGAGCACTTGTCTCACTGAGTCAGATCTATAAAGTAGAAATAAACATGAGTCAGAGTTGTTGGAAAAAGCCACAATGATCACAAGTGAAATAATAATAAAAGGTTCTTCTTACTCATAGATGGGTACGAGGCCAGATGTCTCACTAGCACTTTTCTCCCAGGCTTTATCCTGCTTGAGGTTGACCTCCATGCCTGCTTTAGCCTGGGCAGCAATCCTCCACAGTGCCAGTCCATACAGGCCAGTGTCTATGAATTAATGTACAAGATTAAGACTGAAGTTCATCCAAGTATGTCTGTTTACTTTTGTCCTGTTCCAATACCAACACTGCAAAACCAAAGCTGTCATAGTAAATCAATACAAGTTAGAACTGTGTGAAGATAGGACATAATGAAGAGCCACTTATTATAATAATGCAGTTCAGAAAAATGATAGTTTATAAAATAAAAATTACAGTGAAAAGGAGGCAATTAAACATATATCACAAATAAAAAAAGTGGTCTTTCAAGTGCCACATAAATGTGTCTTGCGCAACACTAAGCTACGCTACAAGATTAGTACAATCCCACTCAAGTCACATTGTTTTCCAGATATGTAATACTGGCTTTGAGCTTGTTTATAACTTTCAGTTCTTTTCTGAAAAGCACCTGACCTGCAAAGCTAATTTCTGATGCTTAAGACATTACAACAGTCCTCCATTAGGGCAGACTCAGCTGGCCTGAGAGCAGATGTACAGTAACCTGTTGGGACTGCCGGAGCTGGTTTCAGATTCTCACCTTTTTGGAGCAGTACATAGTGAGAACCTGCTGTAGTGCGATGGAGAAGATGTTTGGGTGTCTGTGCAGAGTCCAGATCCACTGTAGAACCGATCTGGACACCCGTCTTCCCCGAGAGGAAAACTAGCTGAGTCTGTAGACATGATGGGAGACATTGACATTGGGTGAATTATATTCTGCTGCAACATCCATAGATGATTACACTAACACAGTGTTTTATTTGCCTATTAATAAGCAAGGAAGGAAAATGCAAAAAAAGAAACATTTTCAAACATCGGGAATCATAATGTAACTTAACGTAGCAAATAATATCACTGATGTTTACCTGTGTGCTGTCAGATGATACAATAGCCACATCATTGACCTGATCCCCATCCAGGTCTGGGATGCTGAGAACCGGAGTGGTACCATGCAGACTAGGGGGCTGAGGCTGCTTCCACTTAATTTCACCTGCACACAAACCACCACACAGGAACAAAACACGTCAGCACCTGACTGACTTTATCAGATTACATTGCAACAAGTACAACTTTACTTATGCATGAAACTTTGGAAACAAAAGTTTTATAAAATAATCATAACTCAGGGTCCACCTATTAACTTTTCTATGACCTTTTAACAGCATCTTGGGCATCAGCAGGTGCAGTTCACTCAGTTTACATTACTACAACTCATTTCATAATGTGCTAAATACTGAGGGAATTTTACACATGATTCTTGACCTGAAAGTTATACTACATAAAAATTCTAGTGGCCTAAACATTTTATGGTTGTCTAGAGAAAAAAACTAAATAGTTAGTAAAAATAGAAGTGACAAAAAAAGTGTTGAAAGTTACAAACCGGAGTGTTTGTCAACAGCTGTGATTTGGTCAGAGTGAGACAGCAGACAGTCCCAGTCTCTACCCGTGTCTTTCTCCAGACCGCACTGGGCCCAGTGGAGCTCTGGTTCCAGTGGACGCTCCCACAGGGTCTCTCCATCCGTCCCATCCACCGCTACCACAAACACACATGGCGAAGACAGACCTAGAAAACACACAGAGTGCAACTGGATTAAACCATCATCATACAGAGCCACTTACTTGTCACTACCACTTTATTGTTTCTCCATGATTAAATTAAAATTAAGGATTTTTTTTTACCTGCGGAAGCACATGAGTTGTTCTGACCGCCTTCTTTCATTTTCAGGACAAACAGCACATCCATAACCTTGTCGCTGCTTGCAGCTTCAACTGCTAAGAAGTCATAGGTTGCTGTGGCAGAAAGAGAGAGAATCGAAATGAGTCTCACATTTAAAATGCCTCTAAGCAGTAAAAAAAAAAAAAAAAATCACACAACTTGCTGTACACACCTGCTTCGGGGAAAGTCCTGTTCCAAGAAACGAGATACTGCGGTCTGACAGGACAGTGGATGATGAAGGAGAAGGCAAACACCACGGTGAGGCAGATGAACAAGAAGAGGAAGAAGGCCGCAGTTCGCCAGTGAGTCAATTTGGCAAAACCCAGAGCATCCTTACAACTCTTCTTCTTCAGCTCGGTGGCCGATGGTGCTGTTCCCGTCTCCACCCCGTCCTCTCCCCTCTTCAGAGGGTCGTCCTCAGTGGCATGGTCTGTGGCCTCCATGGTCGCCTCAATGCATCACTGACCCACTGACCTGCTTGACAGAGGAAAGAGATCTTGGTAAATAGATCTTAAATGAAAGTGTTTTAGGATCACACATTAATCACACTGACAGTGCTGCACAGTTTCCCTCTTGTATCTGTTGTTGTATGGAGTAAACCACAAGCCTGCATGTGTCAATAGTAACCAGCCATAATAAAAGACCAAACTCTGGCATTGATAGATATAGTAGATGAAAAAATACTGAAGACAGCAGTGTGTGTGTTTGTCCAGCCATTTCTGCTGCATCAACCTTTGTGGGTCTGAGCCTATTCAGAGGTGCCAGCTCTGACTCCAGAGATTTCTCAGCACAAAAACAACTAACGCATAATGAGCCAGCATCAACAACCAGACTAGCACAACCTGTTCTGTGTCGTAGCCTCAGGTGTATTTCACCGTTTGAAAGCATTAGGACATTTAGTGAGCATATGTTTATGTCAGAAAGCGCATCAGCTGCCTATATTATTTTTAAAAAATGTATTGTTAACTAAGTTACGTAGTCCAAGTAAATAACCCACTGCCGTGTAGCTACCTTTGTTAGCGAGCTTTGGTGCTGAAAGTTTACGGTAAACATCTGGTTAATGAACTAACTTGTTGAGTAAAAGCAGCCTGCGCACAGTGACAAGGAGCAGCGGCCTCGCTACAAGTCTCTACTATCTGAGGTCCAGAGAGAAAATGCAGCCGCTAGAGAAAGGTTTGTCTTACTTTAACTGTCCACTGTCGCTTCCTGTGGTCAGTAGTGAGGCTCGGTCAGTAGTAGGCCTGACAAACACCAACAACGCTGTCTGTCAACTTCGTCTTTTTCCTCCTCCTCCCGTGGTTTGTCTGGCGGCGGCCGACCAGCTTTTCCGGGAGCATTACCACCACCTACCGGGCCGGAGTGTGGAGCGTTATAGAGTGGCAAGAAAATACATATACAATAAGAATTATAAAAACAACTTAAAACGGAATTAAAGAGGTTTGTTTCATATCCTACTCGTATTAGCTTGAACTCTCTCAATCTATGGTGATTTTTCAGACCATAATTGTATGAAAACACCCAACTACGACACCAACTTTAAGATGAACCATTTATAATCTAAATCTAGATATAACTCGTGGTTATGTGAGCTGCCAAGAGAGAACAGCCTATAAGTAGATGTAGCCTGACAAATTAAGCACAGGGCATAAAGTTGCGACAGAAATGAGTTGAAACAGCTCTGATTGGTTAATTCACTTGTGCCCAAGCGCCCTGATTGGTCCAGCTCAGGCCCTTTAGCATTAGCTAACCGGAAGTGTGAAACAACGGGCTCTGTCGTCACTTCCGTTCTGTGAAACGGAAACTGTCGAGTGCAAGAAATAGAGAAAAGCTGCGAGAGGTGATGCTCGGACGAATAAATTATCAACTAACCTAACAAAAACACTAAGGAGCTGTGTTCAGTTACCTACTTTTTATAACGCCCTATCGACGGAAGACCCGACCATGTCTGCCCAGGCTCAAATGCGAGCTCTGCTCGACCAGCTGATGGGAACAGCGAGGGATGGTGAGTCGCCGTCGCTGCTAGCTGAGCTAGCTAGCCAAGATGGAGCCACTGCTGAGGCTGGCTGCTGTTGGCGTGTGATGGCCAGACCTGCATGAATGGATAGACTGCCGAGGGCTGTGTGAAATTATGTAACGTTACACTTGAGAGGCATTTATGGAGTAAAGTCAGGATTTAATGTTTGCATTCAATTGGGCAAATTCTAATTTAAGATTTTGTTTCGCTTCTACTTCACGCAACGTTAACCAACTTCCCAGCTCGTAGCTAAGTTAGCTGGCGCTAATGTTTATTGTGAAGCAACGTAATTATTACGCGCTTTTCCGCCTACCACCGGACAGCGCATGATGCAAGTTGCTATTTAGTTATCAATTCAAGTGTAACAGGATGATGATGTCAACTCTGTGGCACATCATTCATAATACTTGGTGCACTAATAGGACACACAGGCGTGTTGGGCCTAGCAGCCGCGTCCCGGTGAACGGTACGGGAGCTCACAGGGCGTTCAACTGACTGTTTGATAGACTGAAATCTTTTCATACAACAAGTTTATTTGGTAAATGCAGATGTATGAATGATATGTACTTCAGCCATGTAATAAACGTCATCAGGCAAGAAGAAGATTCAAGTAAAACTGGTTAAGTTGGTTAAGCCGAGGTGGCTCAACCAGCTGTTTTGTTGACTGTTGAGTTCATTATCTCACAACAGAGCATCATCTGATGCCCTAAATCGGTTTAGTGTTTTTATTTATAAAGATTTTTATGTCACAATTGAATAACACGTAACTGTGTCAAGCTTCACAAAATGAAAATGCTGAAATAAAACTAAAGTACTTTAAATCTGTACTTCACAAAGCAATCTAATGACAGGTTGTAAATCTGTCTGAGATTTGCTGTTCAGGAGTCTGTATGGACCAGAGCAACGTGTGTATCAGCACAATTGCTTAGTATTTACATAAATTACACAATTTAACAGTGACCTCTATGTGAATTGGGTCTTTTGGGTGAACCGTCTAATGCAAATCTGTTTATAGAGTAAACTAATGTTGATTTGATCATGTAAATATAATCGTCAACGGCCTTCATGGGTGCTAAGACTTGATCAAATACAATTTTATGGTTCACTTAATGCCAATTTGATGCAAACATTAAATAGTAGTGCTGCTGGCAGGAAATGACAGTTAACTACTGTCCTGCCATTTATAAATCAGAGAGTCATAATGACACATGGTTGAATAAACCTAAAGCCCTGTGGATTGTCTTTAAAGTTAAGTCCATCTGTGCAGTAAGAGTGAATTTGTGTTGTGAGTTTGTGGGTGTATGTGTGATGAGATTGATATCAAATTCTTCCCGTACATTTGTTGCATACAAACTGAACAATTGTGGCCCCTTTATTTTATTCATTAAGGTTCAGTGTATCTTTGCCAGCCTACATCAATCTGCAAAGGAGTTGCAGAAAAGCCTCATGTTCATCGAGCCGTGAGTCACACATAATTTTTAAAGCTGTTATGATGAATATCCAAACAATTTGTTTGCCTTCCGGAAGTTATTGTAGCGTTTTTTTAATCACACAAATGGGTAAATCTTCAGTGGCACTAGATTTGCAATTTGGAGTACTATTGTGCAACTAGCTAAGACGTCTGATCGCGCTGAATCCAAACGAACACATCTCAGTTTTCCATTAGACGTCTGTTTTTCAGAAGGCAATTTTAGCAAACAGTCAAAGCAAAAACTTTGCACACATCATTTACAATCTGACTTGTGTATGACTCCCAACTTCTTACTACAGGTATGGGCAAGAAAACTGTTCCCATTTATACTTTTCTGCAGCGGGTTTAAAATTCTGCAGCTGAGGTCTTGAAGATGCAGAAGGGTACAGTATGTGGTGCAGATCGCAGTGTGTATAAACTAAATTTTTTTCCCTTGGATTTCTGTTGTATTTTATTTTCAATTTTTCATTGTTTTGTATTTGTAAAGGGCTTGGCTGGAACATTTGTCTGAAATGTTTACATTTCTTATCAAATCACATTAGACTAAACAACAATTTATCTTTTGCCTTTGTTGTGTCAGTCCTAGCTTAATCCTTTGCTCCACTGTACAGAGTGGATGTTGAGCCCGATCAACTGTAAAACTGATTTGAGGCTCTAATATTGAACGGTTGCCACATTTTAAAGGAGGTTTGGGTAAGGTAAGCACCAAGGATAACAGGTAGAACCACATACATGCAGAGCCACATGTAACTTCCAATGCTGACACATAAGTAAAGCTTGTTTGTTACCGGTAAATATTTTACACCAAGAAACCATGTGGAAAACCATGACAATTAAAATACCAGAATTGGTTTTCTCATTGACATGGAGTCCTTGAATTTCTGTAGAGACACATGTCTCCTCAAATATTTTTGTGTAATTGCTATATGTTGAAACACTGGATACCTCGCACCTGCTATCAAGTATGTGAGGTCTTTCTGACTGGTTGTGTTTTCAATTGTTTCAGGGGATGAGACGCGGCAGAGGGTCAAGTTCACTGATGAGCGGGTCTGCAAAAGTCATCTTCTGAACTGCTGTCCACATGACATCCTGTCTGGAACTGTAAGTTGAGTTAGGACCTAACTCAATTTTAACATGCTCAAATGTATTGAATTAAAAACACAGGATATAAGTGCTCTTGTTAGTAAAATTAAACTGAATACGCACAGTATGTTACCATGAACTCTGCAGCATCACTCACTGACCTTTTTGTGTTTTGGTGACAGCGTATGGACCTGGGAGAGTGCACCAAGATCCATGACCTGGCGCTTCGGGCAGATTATGAAATTGCCTCTAAGGAGAGAGATCTGTTCTTTGAGCTTGATGTAAGTGTTGACCTACTGTAACTAATACTAGTGTTCAATGTTTCCATATCCCAGAGTAAATTCTTAAATGTTGTGATTTTGTTTTAACGCTCAAAGTAAAAAGGTCGAATCCCTGTTCTCACTCAACAACAACAGACGTGTGTTGCCAAGGAACAGTATTAGTGTTTCCTTGAATCATTGTAGGTTAGGCCTAAAAATATTAGACCATTGTCTGTCTCAAGGATAGCTATGAAGACACTGATAGTGAAGCTGGCCCTGTACCAAACAGCAGTTGCTGAGCAACCACGGTTGTAAAAGAGATGATAAACTGAGCTTCTTGTTGAGGGAGTGAACAGTCATAATGCTGGTGCCCTTCAAGGCCATAAGATATTCAATCTCATCTTGGGGAGAATATAGGCATTGCATGAAATATACAATGTGACTTTGATTCATTTGATTACATGAATTTAATGTTAATATTTTGGTATATGATGGAATCTACACATGGATCAGTTTTGAGCTGGTTTATATCCACCCTGGATTAAGCGGCCATCATAAGTAGCAGTGACCTCGAATAGTGGACTATTCAATGATTCGGAGAGGTCTGATTCGACTTTCAACCTCATCGTCGCAAAATGTGGTTATGAAAAAAAAATTGGACCATTCTGAATATCCAGGGGTGCTCCCAGCTGCTGAACATCTGATTTTACATAGAATTTCTTTGTTTTCTTATAATATAAGTGAGCCTATTTACAAATATTACAGTGAGTGCTCGAGCACCGGTGCACTTGTCTCTCACTCATTCACTCTCTCTAAATTTGGGCCGAAAGTGTTATTTACAATATTAAACTAAGCACCTACATACTCACACACACCAATAAAAAGCACCGACCGTGGTGCTGTGACACTCGGCCCCTGAGCCGTCTTTATGAGCACTGATGCACATATCATGGCCACACAACGATGGGACTTTACTTTTCATTCGCCATACACACTCGTTAATCCACAGCACTAACTCATACTTGTCATCGTGACCCAAAAGAGAGACTGTGATATTAATGAGTGAGATCAGGAAAAGGATGGATGGAGAATGTCCTGTTATGTAATGACAACTAAAGAATTTGTTTATTCCGGTGTTTTAACTCTTTTCTCTGGAGTGGAAAAAGATGCCAATGAGATCCTGAATCAATGACGGAAAAAACAACATGATTCGACGATTAGTCAACAAAAGGCAGAATCTGACAAATCAAATTCGACTATGAAAATCCTTAGTTGAGGACACCACTAATCATAAGTAAAGCAGCTCACAGGATTTCCAGCATGTGTTTGATATACATTATAAGCAGTTAACTCTGCAACTCTTTTCTGTGAACGTGTTTTTTTAAGGCGGTGGATCACCTGGAGTCATTCATTGCTGACTGTGACCGGAGGACAGAACTGGCCAAGAAGCGCCTGGCTGAGACCCAAGAAGAGATCAGTGCTGAGGTGGCAGCAAAGGTGAGCAAACGTGTTTTTATAGACATTATGAAATGCATTCAATCTTTTGTTTCATACAAACAGATTCTTCAACTTTCTAATGTACCATCTAGTTTTCTAAGGTGTACGTTTTTTTCTAAGGTGTACGTTTTTTTTCTGGATTGTTGTAGGCAGAGAAGGTTCATGAGCTGAATGAGGAAATAGGGAAACTCCTGGCCAAGGCTGAACAGCTGGGAGCTGAGGGAAATGTGGATGAGGCCCAGAAGGTTCTGCAGGAAGTGGAGAAGGTCCGCACCAGGAAGAAGGATGCAGAGGTATGGGAGGAGAACTGAGGAGAAACCTGCAGCTTAGTCCAATGTGACACTTTCTTCTATCAGTCGTTGGATCTTCTGATCCCTCAACATCTCTCTTCTCCTCGGTGTCTCCTCAGGAGGAGTACAGAAACTCGATGCCGGCCTCCAGCTTCCAGCAGCAGAAGCTTCGGGTGTGTGAGGTGTGCTCCGCTTACCTCGGCCTCCATGACAACGACCGCCGTTTGGCTGACCATTTTGGTGGGAAGCTTCACCTGGGCTTCATCCAGATCAGAGAGAAACTGGACCAATTAAAGGTACATGTCATCTTGTCTTACCATGTAGACCTTCTAATTGAATGCACGTATATGTGGGAATGATTAATAGAAAACATGCAGGAAAGAAAAGGCCAATAAGTATGAATTTAAGTTGACCTCGTGTCTAATTGTTATTCTGAATAGAAAACTGTGGTGGACAAGCAGGAGAAAAGGAATCAGGAGCGCCTAAAGAGACGAGAAGAGAGGGAGAAGGAGGAAAGGATGAGGAAGAGGTGGGTGCAGACGTTTAACGTCCTAATGACATTCCTGGAAGTTCAATTGTTGTTTGATGTGCGTCTGTTACTGTCTCTAAGTGTTTTGTCATCTGTTCCTCTTGTAGGACCAGATCTCGGAGCAGAGAGCATAGAAGGTAAGAACATCGCATCGTCCGTCCACCTGCATTTTAAATCACTTCACCTCATGAAGGAGATTATCTAACATCCTGTCCGTCTCATTGATCAGGTCCCGTTCTCGTGACCGCAGGAGGAGACGCTCGCGCTCCACATCACGAGACAGGCGCCGCTCGCGCTCGCGCTCCAGGGAGAGGAGGAGGCGGCATCGCAGCCGCAGCCGCTCCCGCAGCCGAGGCCACCGTCACAGCCACGAGCAGAGCTCCAGACACAAGTACGCAAAACAAACACACACACGCACCAAATGCAAACAGCATTTTATCTCCTGTCCACTTCTCCTTTGTCGCCGTTGCACTTTCAGAGATTACGTGTCTTTTGCTTTACACACTGTAATATTTTTAGCTGTGCTTAGTCAGTCCTGTCCCTGTTTAGACTGTTTCAAAAGGACAGGACAGGAGACAGACATGTTGTGACAAGAAATGGAGGACGTAGGTGTGGGTGTGGGAACTTGTTTCTTATTTGATTACGTCACCAGCAGTCGATGCCAAAATAATTACTACTATTACTTACACCAGGCGCATGTTTTGACAGAAGAGTCTGTTCTCTTTTGTCTTTTGGTAAAAGTACTGCACTTGACTGGTCGTGAGTCTGAAACCAACCGCTTTAGGCCGACGATCTTCATCTGCTAGAGGTTGTAATTCACACTTGTTTTTCTACTGTGTGCTTGTATTTGTCTCACCTCACTATGTCTGTCCCCCAGGTCGTCCAGGGACCGAGAGCGCTCATCCAGAGACAGGTCACGGGAGCGGGACAGGAGGGACGGCATGAACGGCAGGTCGGACTCCCGCCGGGCAGACGACAGAGACACCGGGGATCTCTGAAGACCAAACTCCATCCACCGCCGACACACAAATCTCCTCCTGTCTCCCTCACCTGTCCTGTCTGTTTATAGTAACCTAATGTTACACACAGTCCTTGCCTTGACCCCTCTGTTCTCCCGCCTGCCTCCTTTCTTTGCTTTTCCAGTTAATGCAGCCGACCCAGAGTGTACACACACCTGAAATATTGTATGGAGTCACTTATCTAGCATCCAGATATATCAGATTGCATTTGGATGGCAGGAATAGTTATTGATCAGTAGTGGAGTGTATTGTAATATCCACATCTGTAATTTGGTGGCTGTCTGTCCAACACATCCCATGTCTTGTTCTAAACTACCCTACAATGATTCCAACAAACAAGAAAAGCAAACATGGACTGATGTTCTGCTGGACTAAAGCATAAAATGGATTTCATGCATATACTTTTGTTATCAACCGATGGTCTTTTTGATACAGAATCTGTCTGTAAATATGTTTGGGCCTACTGATTGTCATGGTCTGAAGAGCCTCGTCCCATTTAAGAAGTTGTATTTTGTTCTTTCTCCCCTGCTTGAGTGCAGCAGTTCTTGAATGTCTGCCCATATACGTCTCCAGTACTTAGTTTGCTGACGCTCCAGGTGAAGATTTAGGAAGTCAATTCAAAACCACAAGGGTTTGACATTGATAGCATTAGTAACAATCTTGTGTCCCTTATTGCCCACTTTTTTTAAAAACCAACTTCTATGTTCAGTCGAGACTTTGGCCAGTTTAAGTAAATGTTTGGTTTGAGTTTGTATTGGTCACAGGTCTCCTGTTTTTATTTGTTGTAGTTTGATTTTTTTTTTTTTTTCTATTTTTAACTAAGACATGGTAACTTCAGAGTTAGCGTTGGCATGTGATGCAGTAGGCTCAGAAAGTCAATTGTGAGATTCACTGCTAAAGCTGTGTACACCTTTTTTGTGTCAAGTCAAATGGAAATTTTGGCCCAATTTGAGCAAATCCCCTCATGAGTAGATTTATACTGAAATGCTAACAGATTTTAATGAATGCATTGCTTTACCTAATGTGTGAAGTCATATCTGTTTATGTTCTGCTGGAAATCTTTCTTTAAAGTCTGAATTAAACAATCCCACCATTTTAATTTTTATTGTGTCCAGACATGTTAATCATGGTATTTTACAAAGATAAATACATTTCATTTAAGTTAGTCTGAGATTATAAGGCAGAAATGGGACAGTGACAAGCTGTTCACATTAAAACAACAGAATTTACAAATGGCGTTCTTAATGTTCAGATATCCAGTCTGCACAGCACCTGCTTGTATAAACACTTGAAGTAATGATGTGATAATCTATATGATGGTCAACTAACACGTATTTGTTCTCGGGTAAATATAATTCATTTGAGTTGTCGGCCCAGATGAGCACAGTCCTTCACCTGAAACTCTCCATGATGTGGACTCACAATGTGCTGCTCTCTAGTTTCAGATCAACCTTCAGTTTCTGTTTCTCCATGACTGCCTCCAACTCCGTGGCCCTCCTGGCATCCTGTAAGAAAAAAGAGAAAGGAAGTCAGTGTCTTTGGTCTTTTAAATACCAAATATCCTGCGTAATATCCTCATGATGGAGCATAAACAGTTATTAATATGTGTGAATAGAGACCTTGGTGTTAAATACTTTTTTCACTCATCTACACAATCCAAAACCTTTCAGGATAAAGCCATGTTACATCAGCAATATGGCCCATTAGCTATTAAATGTTTTTCTCTACATGTGATATTGGCCTATTAACAACTAACTTCTAATAGTTAATACTACTATCTGGTTTTTTTGTTTGTTTTTTTCAATGATCAAGAAATACAACTTTACATGATCTTGGTTAAAATAAAGCAGATAACACTATAATTGGTGTTTTTCTCAGGCAGGATGAACAGGTGATTTTTCTCTTAGTGTGACTGCAGATGAGAAGTGGAAAAGCTGTAAAGCTTCATGGGTGGACTGAGTTTTGCTGTGGTCGTTGTGTGTATTTGATTATTTTAAAGAAGACTTAAGTCTCTATAGTGGCTTCGCTGACAAAAATACTTCAAACTGCATCTTCCTGTCCAGCTTGAATGGATCGGTGACTCAAACAATGGCTTCTTTAATGGCAATTTTTTCCTGCACACACTTGCATTGTGTTCACGCTGAAATGAAGATCCTTTTTCCTCATATTTACCTCCAGCAGTGCTTTCTGCACAGCCAGCTGACTGTACACTCTGGCGCCCTCGTCTGGAATCACAGCTCGCAGCTCGTCCTTGTTGAGGGAGAAGAGCTGGGCGCCGGTCAACACCCCCAGACATGACACCGTCCTGAGGGAAACACAACAGAGTTGACTCCACACAGCAACCTCTCACCTGGAGTTCCCTCCATGTCCATTAACACTTATTAACCACAGTCGGTATGAAGGGAATGCGGTCATTTGTCTTGACCTCTTAATGAATAAACGCAGCACGTTGGCAGCGCTCCAGTGTTTACACAGCATGTGGATAATCTGGTGTGTGGTCAGAAGCTGAGGTCCACTCACGGTTCACTGAAGCCTTTTCCTCTGAGCCACTCGGCCACCTCGTCTGGAGGAGAGTGGTAGTTGAGAGGCACGGTGGTCTCTGCGGAGCGGGGGATGACCAGGGGTTTGTTTAGACCGGCCTTTCCATTGGTCAGCCTCTGGAGCAGCTCGTCATTCACCAGCATCACTGAAAAGATGGAGGGTGATAGAAGTGAGGGCGACATGGAAGCTGTTCACGCTCAGGTGATAACATCTCTGCATAATGGTATTTGTACCATGTTGTGCTTTGTTTTTGTTCCTGTCCTTGTCTAATGTTGTTTTTGTGTGAGGACTGCAGATGGAAATTAACCTTAGAGCTAAATCTGGTGTATTTACATATTGTAGCTATGTTCATGAATCCCATTACAAATAAAAAAAAAAATGAAATAAGCGGTGGCAAAAAAATACATGCGCACTAGTTCTGCTTCACACAACTTAAACAACTTTCATTTCAGGTTTAACTGTATGTTTTTATGTGCCAGATTTCATTTTTACCTACTAATGAAATCACATTTTGATTTGAATTCAACTTTGTTTTAACCATAAGCCTCTAAATTGCTCTTGTAAACATGAATATTCTGCTTTTATTTCATTTTGGTCTGTTATAGCTCAAATTAAAGTTTGAACAAAATCAAATCCATAACAACTATCCAGAACATCTTGTTGGCCTCATATTTGAGACCTTTATCATAAAGTTTTACTGTTTTTCCCCTAATTGAAAGTTTGAATTTTGGTTTTGTCCTCTTATTGTTGAGATGGGACCAGTTAATATTGTTTTAAGTCTGTAGCGCTACGTCTGTTTATCATAGAAATCAAGTTTTTATAATGTTTAAAAAATACAAGTAATAGTATTGTTTTTAGCCATCTATTATTCCTTTCAATCACACACACAGTAACTGTGAAGTAGGACAGTCGTTACCTGTACCCTCTGTTCTAACCCTCTTATCAGAGCCTGTATGTGGCACACCCAGGTCTCCCACACAGAACCCATGTAGCTTCCTACCTTTATCAGTGTCCTCTGCGCCCGGTATGTGTTGGCTGTACGGCGGTAAGCTGCGTGGACGCTGCGGTGAGTGGGTGGAGGCCTGGGGCAGGGCAGGAGGAGGGGGGCTGGGTGGTACCGAGGAGGAAGTCACAACCAGGGGAGGCGCAGCGGGGACCTGCAGGAATGTGGAGAGAATGTTACACTGGAATTCACTCAGGTATGCACAGGTGAGAGCGATGCCTGTGCACCTGTGAGGTTCAGGTGTGTGTGTGTGTGTGTGTGTGTCTCACATTGGGGGGTTTGTTGGTGACGGGGCTGTCTATGTGAGCTACAGGCTCCAGGATGTTGAAGGGGACAAAGCCGATCTGGTTGAACCGATTACGACACTTCCACCAGCGCTTAGAGGATTCAATCACCTGTCAGGCAGAGGAGCTGCTGTCAGTCACTCAACAACTGTATGTTTCCTAAAAAAACATCATCTAAACTATTAACATTAATCACAGTATGTGTCTGTATCTACAGAGCAGGTCTGACTCTAACATCCTGAGATCACTCGGTGAATGCACCATGAGCACATTTAACTGTGTAACTGTGCATGAATGACTTGACTTTATTACCTCGAGCGTTTCCCCCTGCTGCACTGAGAGCTCGCTGCTGTTCCTGGCTATGAAGTCGTAACTGCATCTGTAGATTCTTTCATTCTCTGGTGGGAGTGAGCCGCCATCTCTGAGAGAGAAAGGAGAGAGGCTGTTACCGTGGAGCTGAGGTAAGTGAACAGAGGTGATAAATTTGCTTCGTTAAGTCGACTTACGTTTCATCTTTGACTCTGGTGTCAGGAGAGACGACGGGCTGAGGAGGCTGCTGTGGCTGTTGCTGCTGCTGGTGAAAAGAGACAGACATTCATGACGACAAAACACACACACAAGACTATAAACATGGAGAGAATAAGAAGACGAGGTACTAAAGTGGTTGACAAAATAAAAGTACGAAAAGTCTTACAGCATTTTCCATAAGATGATAAATTCATATTCATAAGTACAAGTCCATATACTGGTTTACAGCCAATGACAGGACAGGATACTTAAAAGAAGAACAAACAGCAGCTGAGGGAAAGTGCCATGAGGGCCAGACGGGTCTTTTTTCACAAGGGTTCAAACAGGTTTGTAAATGGAGTGTCAGCATGTATTTTAATACCACTGAAAACAACACACACCCAGTTCAAAATTTGAATGAACTAATGCACCTAACACTGCACAAGAAGAAAGCAGAGAAAATCCCCATGTTAACTGCATGAATCCTATTGTCAAGACTGGATTATTAAGCAATGGCCACTTTCCATGTTAAAGAAAATCCATTCTCCACTATACTTCAGTTTTAAGTACTTTAAAGAAAAATACTTCAGTTGTAAGTACTTTAAAGAAAAATACTTCAGTTTTAAGTACTTTAAAGGAAAATTATTTTAGTACATGAACTTGTACCTTTTTATTTTTTTTATTTTTTATTTTATTTTGTGTACTTTTCTCTTTTGACACAGACCTTGTCTAACCTACATCGTGTGCAGGTATTCCATACCTCTTGTTTGACTCGGAGGTCTTCATGTTTGTGCTGTGACTCGACCGGATCCTCCCAAACCTGCCCGTCTGCCCTCAGGGCCTCTGGCTTCCAGCCGTCCAAGAACACGGGGGTGTACGGGGCCACGGGTCCTCTGAGCTGAGACCTGAGAGACAGAGAAGAGCCGCTGCATTCAATCACAGTTAAAGAGTTCATCCCATTTTTAGCAAGCTTATACCAATGGTTACATTTTGTACCAATGCAAAACACCTCCAATGAGTGGGAAATATGGAGATGGATACATTGGGGTATTGAACAGTGATCAGTGGAGAACCGCCATCGATTGGGATGTGAATGAGTGGTGATAATATGCCTCCATAAAGCTCCATAAACAATGAGAAAAAATAGTAGAGACAAATGAGTCTAAACATCCAATAGGATAAGACGAAACTACCATGGCAACTAACCTCCAGAGTTAAGGCAGAGTTAAGTGAACCCTAACCCTATCTGTGTTAGCTGGTGGTCCTGGTTGCTACTGACCGAGGGAGTGTCCAGTTGGGTCCCAGAGACGTCCACAGCTGCCTCTCCTCCTCGTTCAGGTTGTCTTGTAGAAGGGACACGGCCGAGTTGGTCAGGGCGGGGCTGGACACCGAGGCTCCGAGACTCGGTCCCCCTGTCGTCTTCACCATCTGTCCGACACCCAGACGAGACAAAAACCTGCGTTAGTGCCCCGAGTCTGCAAGAACAAAAGCCTGAAGCCAACACTGAACACTGTGACTGATTTCTCTCGGTTGAGCACCGACAATTGAAACACAGAGACACAAAAGCCTCATGGATACAACCACAATACATGAGAGGAGACACACACAGTCCCAGTATGAGGTTGCATGTTTCCTTTCAGGTGTGCCAAAATACACAAATCAAACACACCCTTTGACTGTCTTTGGACTGATTCATGCATGAATGGAAAAACCAAAGCTATTAATGTTATGTCACCAACATCAGCTGAGACACTCCTCTTTTTTTGAGCTTGGTTAAATATTCCTTGGATTAAATTTTCTCTGTTTCTACTGACAGAATTTCAAAATAAGGCTACGTTATTGTTATGGCTTTAATGTGAAAGTCTATGAATCCTACTTGAAACACAAATAAGTAAATGCCATTAGAACTAATATCTTGTCATTCAAGTATATAAATCAGTAATTCTCATTGTTTTTAAAGGAAGTCAGGACAGAGACGACTGGAATACAGAAATCCTCTAATTCAAAGCAGCAGTCAGGGAACAGCAGCGGCGGTGAGGCCAGTTTGGCAACACAAATCTGAACCAAATGTGTTGGGAAGTCTGCAATAAAAGGCAGAGAGCAACCACTGCCACGCAAACAAGAGCAAATACTTAACAAGTGCTGCATTTATTAAGTGTTTGGTGTTTGAATGAGGCGATCACAGAGGGAGCCTCCCTGTGTAAACACCCAGGGAACTTCAAGTTTCTGGCAACAGCGCTCAGCTACACTGATGACTTGTCCATTATTTTGACTTGACACATGCCAACACCTTCGCGCCCAGTGACATGTGTTAGATCATGACGTGATCTCTTCGACTCTCTCTCCACCTTTATCTTCTTTTTTTATCTGCACCCATATAGTAAATGACGTGTCACCATGAGACACGAGGATGCTGGATTTATTTTTAAGACGTGGGTCATGTCCCACCCTGACTGTTCTGTCTGCGCTGCTATAAAAGACAAGACCTTGTGTTTACAGCAATAGCAACAACAGGTGTTGCCCCCACAAGCCTGGCTGGGGGACACGGAGAGGTTAGGACACTCACCATGTCCAAAGGTTTGAACACATGATGAACCAGCTCCTCTGATGAAGGGTTGGAGATGGTTGATTTCAGACGGCCCTATGAAGAAAAAAACCTGGAATTTAACACAACGTGGTGCAGGGAGACAAAACAGAAGAGTGACCTGAGTGAATACACACCAGTAGGCTGAAAGAATATTTGAATTTCTGGAAGATGTCTATGAATTCCTCTTCTGGTGGGGGCTGGGCCTTTGCAGCAAGTAAATCTTCTGTTGTTCGGTGTCAGAGATGTGCAAAATAGAAATGGGTTGTCATGACAGAAAGTTGCATTCAATCAAACTGAAACTGAGAATCTTTTTTTTCTTTTCTTTTCATTACCTTCAGCGGTTTGCTTTTTACTTTTCCTCTTTTTCTTCTTCCTCTGGCTCAGCACCGTGGCAGCCTCGGCTGTCTGCTGCAGCCTGGCCATGAAGTTCTCGATGTCGTCAAAACAGTGATTGAGGATCGCCTGGGGGAGGAAGAGGAGGAAGAGGAGGAAGAGACAGAGCCGGTCTGAGAAGTCGTCCAGAGGTGAGACACTGAGGAGGCGTGAAGGTGATGAGGAGACCTTACCACTTCTCTCTCTGCTCGCAGGAAAGACACATCGGGCTCGCCGTTCACAGCGCTGGCTGCCGGGGGAGAGAGGAGAGGATTGAGTGGATCCATTTTCATTCACGGCCCTTGGTGTTTGCTGCATTTGGAATTCCTGCCCCGTTTTCTTACCCCTGAAACCCACCCCCTCTTACAAACACAAACACACAAAGCAATCTCTGTGCTCCAGAGCCTTTAACTTTAAATACCTCTGTGTCTCTCACTTCTTTCCCTTCTTCTCGCCCTCTCATCCTCTCAAATCTCACCCAATACTTCAACAGCGACTTCTACTCTCACATGTTATTCACATGAAAAAAAAAAAACTCTTTGTTTCTCACCTCTGGGTCCAGGGTAAGGTGGAGGGTTTACTGGTGGGGGGTTGGGGGCTTGTGCGATGGGGTGATGTGGGATCTCATAGGGGTCGATCATCTCTCCACCACTCTGAGGAAGCCTGGAGGAAGAGAGGAGAGTTTGCATCCTTCCTGCTGCACTATTGCAGGTAACACACCTCAGGGAGTCAAACACACTTTCAGGAAACCCCCATTTGGACCGTCAGACGAGCTCATCCTTATTCCAAGAGCCTCTGAGAGTGGCTACAGCCTCAGAGAGCAGTCACAGCACAGACAAAGCTCTCCTTCATCAGCAAACACATAATGTGGTGTCACTGAAATTCAATCCTGCAGCCCTTATCCCACTATCAAAGACTGTAAACAGTAAACCTGTGCTAACTCATGACTCTGCCTCACACTGCACACAACACTTTGCTTCGATCTAAACTCCTCTAATTAAACGACAGGTCGGTTTAAAATGCAAAATACAAAGATGTAGGTGGAAAAAAATACTTGTGTATGTTTTCCCACCCACAGCACACACATATAAACTTTACGCAAATACCTCGGAGTGCTGACTCGGACTTCCGCCACTGCATCACTGAATCTGCGCTTAAACAACCTGTCTGTCTGTCTGTCTGTCTGTCTGTCTGTCTGTCTGTCTGTCTGTCTGTCTGTCTGTCTGTCTGTCAGACTCTTACCACATTAGTTTGTCCTTCACTCGTCCTTTAGAAAGAAACAGTTTTAAAAGCAGGTGATCTGTTCAGGCGGCGATCAGGCACTCTGTCTCCGTCATCCCTCTGCTCGCTCTCCCTCTCTGCGCTCCGTCACAATGGCCTTGTTATCTCTGTCACACCTTCTTAAGTTATGTAGAAACTGGTAAAACTAGTCTCTCTCTCTCTCTCTCTCTCTCTCTCTCTCCCTCAGCTGTTTACACCTGCCTCTCTCCCTCCCTCCCTCCCTCCCTCCCTCTCTGTTTCTCTTTCAGACAGGTGGATGACTGCTATGATTCAGTGGAAAATGAAACATAAAGGGAATTAATGGAAGAAAGCAAACAGTTTAATGGGAGATGGTTGAATTATCACCATTATCATCCGTGTTTGTCCTTCGTTTGGCTGCATGTCTGTTTCTAATTTGGCTGTCCACCATCCTCATCCAATACAATATGGCAGCACAAAGACAGAAACGTACCATCTTCCATTAAAACCAACAAGAATTGTTGTTCTAATCTAATCTAATTATAATAATAAGACAAAGGGACTGTGCTCTTAAAAACTAGGCTTCCTTAGAGAACCATCATCATCAGGTCAGTGGTTTCCAGGTAAAAGTGTGTGTTGGTGTTACTCCAGTGTAGGGCGTACCTGAGAGTATCTGGCAGTTTCTTATTCCTAGATGAATCTGCAACCGCGTGTGTGATGTCGTCACAGATTTCTTCTGCCTGTGAGAATAAAAGAAATAAAATTTTAAAAAATGTGGAAGTGGCATCACTTGTAAAACCTGAACCCTGTTTACGACTCAAACTGACACTGTGAGTCAGTCAGGCTGGGAGGCTGCCCAGCTGTTATTACTCACCTTCACCATCTCACAGTTGAAGAAGAGAATGTCAGGTTTCATCTGGTCTTCACTCTGGCAGATTAACATGAGGAGGGATGGGAAGTGTTTGTCTGAGTTGACGGCGTCACATCTGTAGATGGATTTGAAGGAGTATTTCTCCAGCTCGTCCTGCAGGGGTGGATCACAGTTAGGTTTATTATAGCCTACATGCAAATATAAAACCACAGGAACTCTGTGTTGTAACTGCCCCCCCTGCAGGCCCCATCAACACCTCTCACCTGGCTCTGTATGTCTCGGAGATGAAGGGCCACTTCTCCAACATCCAGGTACATCTGTTGACTCCACAGCTTTTTGTTCTGAGCCAGGAAGGAGAGACGGGACTTGGCCTCCTCCACGCCCTGCACATCCCCGTCCTGCAGCGAGAACGTCAGCAGGTGCTGGAAGGAGAGAGGAGAGCGTTAGGATGAGGCAGCGATAAAAACATCAATCATAGTGTGATTGATGTTGACCAACAGAGGAAACAGGTTGACTCAAGGTGCAGCGTGACTCACGTTAACCAGATATCGGGAGATGTTTGTCATCCTTTGTCCACTGTGCCAGCTTCCTACGAGCAGACCGATGGAGAGGATCAGAAAACGTTTTCAGGTGCAGCCACAAAGGGTGTCACAGTATCTTGACCCACTTAGACATTTAGATGGACCATTCGATACGGATGGCGTTGTTTCAAGACGGGAACTTTCATCTTAGCCAGTCTCTCCGAGCCAACACGTTCCCATGAAAACAACATTTCCATTCAAATTTTTCCCTCCCCCTGTGTGAGTCTACGTCAGCCTGTGCCTGCCTCCGCTTCACTGGCCTGGGATTACGCTGTGTGAGTGAGCCGCCCAACCAGTCTGACGACAGTACAGTATCTCACCACTCAATCTCTCTGTAGCTCAGTGGCCATCAATACTGGGATCAATGATACCGAGACAGTAAACGTTCAGTATCACTTACTTAAGAGTAAGTAAGAGTTGACCAAAGTGTGTTTCCATTTTATTCCTTCATACAGTCAGAGCCAAACTGGTGAGGTTGGAGTCATACTTACATCATCAAGGCCTACTAGGTTGAAGTGGCCAAAAATAGAGTGGTAATAGGTGGACACTATTCATTAAGTTAGAAAGGAAACACTTTAAAAATGTTGACAAAAGTCCTAAATCAGCAACTAAAAGTTCATGCCATATATTTTTAAAGTTGGAAGGCAATGAACCTGAACACATCACCCTGATAAAAACCCTTCAAAAACCACCTTATCAGCCAAATGTAGACATAAAAAGATAAAATAGAAAACAGAGGTTTTAAGTGTTACCAGTTACCAGATGGATGACTGGAAATTGACTTTTTATCAACTTACCAATGCTGGAAGGCTTCCACTGCTGTATTCCTGATGTTAACAGCTGTGTGTGTGTCTGTGTGTCTTTGTCCTGAGTAAAACCTGTCCTGCCTCTCTGTGGAGTCCCCTGCTCCACTGAGAGCTTTTACAGAGCACAGTTGTGTCACCTTGTGCAGTCCCGCCCATGTGTCCCAGCCCAGGTTACAGATAAAAGGTATTTACTCTTTCCCCTTCCTGCACACTCTCACATTAACAAGTATGTGTGGTATTTTTAGAGAATGGGGGACACATCATTAAACTACATTTACTGTAGAGAGTTAGGGTGTATTATAAGCCGGTTCCAATTTGTCCAATATTTTCATACTTTGCCTAATGTGTCAGTCAGTAATGTTAGGAATGTGGTGTACGGTGGCCTTGAGAGCTCAGTGCACTGCAACCTTAAAAAAAACAAAAAAACCCCGCAAATACACGAATGTGCTACAGTTTCATCAATTTGACAATGCAAAAGCTGCAAAAATTCAAAACATAGCAGACGTGTTTCTAACAACACAAAAAAGTGATGGACCCGGCAGTTTGTTTTGTTATAATAATATCGCTGTATGTACTGTACTTTAATTCTGACACGTATGTTATTATCTCACAGGGCCCCACCCAGGTCCATCACTTTGTACATTGTATTGTGAGATAAAGTTGTTTGAATGTGTAGCATGTTTGTGTCTTTGCAAGTGTTGCCTTAAATTCCAGTGCATTGAGCTCTCAGAGCCACTGTAGCTGTTATCAGCTGTGGGAGAAGGGTAACTTAACAGCTCTGGGGGCAGGCCGAGGAATTGATTAGATGGACCCTGGGCTGGTGGGAACATCTGAGAGATTGTTGCAGCAACAGAGCTGTGGAAGTGACTGGTGGCAGTGGAGGACTGAGCAGACAGGGGTTCAACAGCTGGAGTTGCAGGGAGTGATGATACCTGAGGCACAGGAAAACAGAATGAGGGTGGAACTAGGAAGTTGTGTTTAATTGCCCTGATAAAGAGAACAATGTGGTGAAGACTAGAGGGAGGGAAGGAGGGAGGGGCCGGGGTTCATATAGCCTACTAATGACACGGCTGGTGGAGTTGATGAGGTGATGAGACTCACCTGTGCAGATAAGTTGGCGGGAGATGAGGAGGTAACAACACCCAGCTCAGATAGACAGATTCACTTTCAGGGAGAAAGAGGACAAACAATTCACATCCAGGCACGAGGGGGAAAGAGAAAAGAGCAGGAAACATTACTAGTCTTATTACTGGTAAACCTAAAGAAAGTGTAGGCCTACCTGAGAGTTTCCTCGCTACATCTTCTCGAAGCACATGCACGCGCACGCAGATAGGCTGGTACACGCGCTTGAGGGGGTGGAGTGGAGTGGAGTGGAGTGGATGGTCCATGGCGTTCACCAGGACGGGACAGCTGGGTGTCACATTTCACAACAGTCCTTATTTATAGGTAGCAAGGTTTCATTCTGTCCTCCAGTAGAGGAGATAGGTGGACTGGTCCCCGACCGAGACACAGCGCGAGCTCCCACTTGACTTTGACTCGAGGACATTTGGATACTTTTTTCAACTATTTCTGCTATTTTGATACCACAAGGTATTTGTCTTATTGATAAGCATGTGCAGTTTGTCCCCAACATATAGGCTATATCATGTGCTGTAGTGTTTGAGTCTGCAGTGTTGCTGTTGGAGGCTATTTGCCTACAAAACAGGCATACGTGGCAGGCAGCGTGCATGCGTGTGTGTGTGTGTAGCTATTTGTGCGTCAGCGCATAAAATTGCCAAATGCACTATAGAGAATATGTCGTGAAACCAGCGGGACTGATGAGTTTGGTGAAGTTTGTAGATAATAACATAATAGCCTGCCAAGTTTTGAGCCAAAACTATTTTACTTGACCAAGAACGTGTCTCACTTTGGGTTTCATCAATCAAATGCGTAAATGTTCAGCAGCAGTAGCCTAAACAAAAAAACATCAAAAACAAGTTGCAATGGGAAATAGGCTACTAATTTGCGGCACAATCGGGGGCGTTATTTCAAAGTAAACCAGTGCATCTTTCCTTTTCCTATCCACTTGGCAACGCACTTGAACATCTCAAGGGTATGTTTAAGTCTCGAAATAAGCAGCGCAGTCAAGAACAGCAGTAGTAAAAGACTGCTGGCCTCCATTTGCACTGTGAAATAAACTTCGTGTTTATGTGGAATCATACATTCACGTGTGTTGGAAAATAAAATCTAACATGATCAGCGTTTATGCCCATCCTGCCCTCACAAGTTCTGTGTGTGAGCATGTGACGCCGCCTTGCGGTTCACTGAAATATGTAGCTAAAAGTTGCAAATTATTAAGTTGGCCGATGTCATCAGCAGTTGCATCTCATTCCAACAGCAGTAGAAAGTGTATTTAGGGTAGCACTTTAGAACAGTAGCCTACACATTTTAGGTGTGGAAGTATCACGTTGACTAGTTGAAATTAGTTTCACCTGTTAGTAGCCTAGTCTATTGCCTGTAGCCTATAGGCCTAACTACACTTAGTTGGATACATAGCGGTAATTCAACCATATGGTGCCAACGTAGTAAAAAAAAAAAAAAAAAAAAAAAAAGAGAGAGAGAGAGGGAGGAGAGGAAAATTACATTTGATGAATAAAACGATAAATCAGATGCAGACTCCCAGCAGCGATGGATGCATCCTGCTTCTTTCCTGCGGCCCGTGAACGCATCGTGTGGTTATAGTATTGCATCACGCGGAAGAAGCCCACTACTACACCAATAGAAAGCGGGAAGCAGCGGGCGGTCAGTGACTAACAACACGGAGGTGCATCAGCTTTTATGTTTTCCTAAACAAATGGTCAACGTTGGTGTCGAGGCAACCGGTGGGCACGTGTCGTGGTTAAACTGATAAACACGAGAAATATCTATATCGGCTCGCGACCCGGTTGGAAAACGTTACCAGTGTAAACCGCTGCTGCACGTGTCCGCCGCCTTCTAACCGGATAAACGGTTAAATCTCCCCGACGTCCACTCCCTTTTGTCTGGCGTTTCCTCGACCTGTCCGCAAAACTACGTGTTGTCCGTCTCCAGGTCAGTATGGTGAGAAATGAGACACGTCTGTTGTGTGTTTGTGTTTGTGTCTGTGTGTTTGTACAGTGAGCACAGACAAAGACACGCTGCCTGTCGGGGTTTGAGCTGCCACGTTGTAGCTGCCTGGTTTGTTTAACTTCGGGGTAACGGGCTGTAATAACTGGTTGTGATGTGTTATGACTCTAAGTTAGACACACAAGAGCCCTAAAATAATATCCTGCATTTTGGTAAATTAACTTGTTGCTTCTTCAGATGAGTTAGAGTTGCGTCTGATAAGAGACCGCTTGGTTAAAAACATTAGTTGTAAGTTAGCTTATCTTGAGTCTTGTTGTCAGTGATGTAAAGATTGTGGATGAAAGCAGGACAGTGTAGCACATTTTCACAAAAGCCCTAAAATAATATCTTAGTGATAGTTTTACACCTGTGTTAGCACGTGTGTTAATTAGCGTCATAACCTACCTGTCTAGTGATGGGATAGGCGGCTGCTTCTTCAGATTAGAGTTAATTTACGTCTGATAAGAGACCGCTCGGTTAAAAACATCAGTTGTAGCTTATCTTGAGTCTTGTTATCAGTGATGTAAATATGGTAGATGAAAGCAGTCCACGTTGTGGCACATTTTCACTAAGTTTCCTCAGAAACTTGTCTGAGCATAGGTTTGGAGATAAAACCTAACCCTTACATTAACTTTAACCACTGGCCTCAGCTTTTTCTAAGTTTGAGACACAACCACCGTCTTGGACATGTTATCCCCACTGAGCTACTTCTCAGATATATGCCTCCAAAGGGAGCCTATGACAGGAACACACACACACACACATATAGGCCTGCACACACACTTTTAAAGGTAATCTTTGAGACTTTATCTTTGACCTGGTATTGCAGCGTCGGTGCACAACCCCGACACCACTGTTCAACTGCATTGCATAGCTGGGTAGTTACGTCTTCCTTCTTTTTCTCCTCCTGTCTTAGATGGAGAAGGAGCCCCTTCCAACTGAAGATTGCAAGACTGAGGTCAACGGATACCCTGATGAGAGCCAGCAGCCTCTGCCGGAGCGTCCAGCTCGAGCAGGATGGAACAGTAAAATAGAGTACTTCTTGGCTCAAGTCGGATTCAGTGTTGGGCTTGGCAATGTGTGGAGGTTCCCATATCTGTGCCATCAGAATGGAGGAGGTGCGTTTGCAATTATTTTCATCCATGTTAGATGGTTATCCCAGGGTAGAGTGCATTAACTTCCAACTTTGTGCCTCCAAATCTGAACGGTACACAACACAACCTAACATTTTGTGCACAGATATATGTAATGATGTGAGGTAAATGATCAAAACTTAGCTCTGTTGCTTTGAAGTCAGATGTTGCAACATCTGGTTCATATCTGTCACCAGAAACAGTGTAAGCTCTCAGAAAATTGGAGAGTAGGTCTGGTTTCAGTGGTTCTTTTTAAACATTTTTTTCTCATTGCCAAAAGTTGAAGTTGATTTTCATTATAAATAACATATTGCTGTGTGGTTCCTGTACTAGACATATCTTCAATACATTACTGTGTTGCAGAGAGCTGTAATCAAAATGACTGAATATTCTGTTGATGTGGAATTGAAAAAAATGGTCAAGCACATTATATCTGTTTCTCTTTTACACCATTTTTGTTGTGATTATCAATTTAAACTGCTCATTTACTAACTTAATTCTGCTCTCCTCTCCTCAGGAGCTTTTCTCCTCCTGTACATATTGCTCATGCTGATCGTGGGCATTCCTTTATTCTTCCTGGAGTTGGCAGCCGGTCAGGCCATTCGACAAGGCAGCATCGGAGTGTGGAGGTACATTTCCCCCAGGCTCGCTGGGATCGGCTATTCCAGCTGTGTGGTAAGATAACAGTTGCTGTATGATTGACACATCGACTTGTATATAGTTTTTGTAGGATGTAACTTTGAGTTGTACTCTGGTGCACCAGACAGACTTTTCCTTTTTTTTTCTCTACAACAACAAACATGTTGCTGGTGTCATATCATGTGTAGGGAGCAAGAGTGCAATTACCCATTTGTTTTATTGTTTTATTATTCTATGTTGAGGTACCAGTTACTCAAATTGCAAAAACTGATGAAGTGAACTGCAGCTAGATGTCAGGACTGATTCCTTGAATCAGTTTTGTTTAACAAAATTGAAGTTCTTTCTTGATAATTCTTTCATATCAGACAAATACTGCATCAATGTTCCAATTTCTTTTGACGAAATATAATATTCCTATTTTGTTCACAGGTGTGTTTCTTTGTGGCTCTCTACTACAATGTGATCCTTGCCTGGAGTCTTTTTTACCTTGGGAACTCGTTCCAGAGCCCTCTACCTTGGAGTCAGTGTCCAGAGCAAGATAATGTAACGGGTAAACACTTAACATAAGAGTCCAATACTGACAAGTCATAAGCAGTTGTTAGATTGTTAATGTACTTACTAAGTGTTATATGTAGGACTACTAAATAATTGTCTTTTCTTCTTTTTACGACAGTGAAAGAATGTGAAAAGAGTTCCCCCACATCGTACTTCTGGTACCGCAAAGCTCTGGATATCACGGACTCAATTGATGACACAGGCTCTTTCAACCCATACATGATCTGCTGTCTTCTGGCAGCATGGACCATTGTTTGTCTGGGAATGTTCAAGGGCATCAAGAGCTCTGTCAAGGTAACTGATCTGTTGCAGCAGCCGGCTTTTCAGGCGTGATGATTTGGCTATCAAGGAAGCAGCGCTGTTAATGTTTAACTCATTTCAGACAATAGAGTTGTGGTTATCAGTAGCTTTAAACACTGGAACTGCTGGACTTGAGGGTTTTCCAGTCAATGGCTAGATGAGTTACTGCTATAGACGTCATGTTTTTAATGACCAATGGGTATAAGTTAAAGCATCTGCATGGTATAATGCATGTGAACCTTGCATGACTCATATTTGCAGAACGAACTTGTGTCTTGGGATAGTGCAGGGGGAGCTCAGTGTGACAGCTCTGTGAGAAATGTCCATTCATTTTGGTTACAAATCTAAATTGGCAATAAGTGAATTTTGATTACTGTGACAGTGTTGACTTTGGAACAA
The DNA here is from genome assembly GCF_045865225.1 of Trachurus japonicus. Classification (NCBI taxonomy): domain Eukaryota; kingdom Metazoa; phylum Chordata; class Actinopteri; order Carangiformes; family Carangidae; genus Trachurus; species Trachurus japonicus. The sequence goes on from NC_140925.1 coordinate 21,805,496, forward strand.
ACGCAACACTGAGCACTGACCAACTAAACTGAAGGAGCTCTTGAGAAAAGCCCTCAATTTGTTGTGCTGAAAATGACTGACTCTCTTACAAAATTACATGCCCCCTTTAAGTTGTTTGGATATTTTTAGTTTGCTCAAATCTCATTCATGTGCTTGGCTCTCTGGGTTACTGTGGGTGATGGAATCTCTGGAATGTGCGGCTTAAGTGTTGACCAACCTCAAACAGCAAAATCCACTTTATATGATGATGGTCAGCCAATTCAGTCACTGTAGTTATACAGTATAATGGACAGCACAGCTTTTGGGACAGAAATTCCCTGATTTTTCTATTATGATGACATTTGTATCCAGGTTTACACAACATATTCAAAAATACTCACTGAAATAGACCCAGAGGAGTTTGCTTTTGGTTACGAAAGAGTCTCATAATGTGGATGAATCTACATTACCCCACACTTGTCAATGGGTCCATTTTCGATAAATATATCGTTTTGTCTTTATAGTTATTTTGTTATGATTATTTAGTGGTCGACTCGCCCAGCATTTCCTAGTTTCGGTTTCCCAGACGTTGCCCGGCGGCCAGTGGGTCATGGGAATAACGCCGCCAGATCGCTAGTTGGCATCGTTTATGGTCGGAACTACGACGGTATCTGATCGTCTTTGAGCCTCCGACTTTCATTCTTGATTAATGAAAACATTCTTGGCAAATGCTTTCGCTTTCGTCCGTCCTGCGCTGGTCCAAGAATTTCACCGTGCGTGCGGAGGCTCATGGGAAATGTAGTGTGAAAACACTTTGCTTTCCGAAACTCGTCATAGTCCCTTTAAGGAGTTTATCCTCAGTAGACCAAACATATCAGGAGTGGAACATACGTTTAATTGTTTTGTTGTTTTTTTGTTGTTAATATTTTTGTGTTAAGGAAAATCTAACCCCACTCAGGCTTTCATCAAGTGTTTCATGCAATTACTGGCCTGGGAGCAGCTGGTTTACAGGGACCACATGTTCAATGTGCAACAAGCAGCCGGCTTAGACTTAACCCTCTGGGCCTGTTAAAAAAAACTCCCTTTCAGTACGTTAAGAGATGAGTTAAAACAGTCATGTATATACATATATGTTTATCTAAGATAATTATCAATCTTGCTCACATATTTTCATCCCTATATTAATTTTGGAGCTGCAACATTCTCAGCTATTAGAAGAGTTTGAAGCTTATGAACTAAACTAACTGACCACTGCTAATGCTGTTTGAATTTACTTGTTAATATAAATGTTTCTTTCACACCTCCTAGGTGATGTATTTCTCTTCCATCTTCCCCTACGTTGTCCTGATCTGCTTCCTTGTCCGAGGACTAATGCTGGATGGGGCCTTTGAGGGAATAGCCTACATGTTCTACCCCAAGGTATCCACGGATTAAATGTCTGATTTAGATCAGGAATGTCAGGTGCATGTTTCCTGGATTCACCTGTTCTTTCCTCTGTACCTTTTAGCTGGAAATTTGGGCAGATCTGCAGGTGTGGCGGCAGGCAGCCACACAGGTTTTCTTTGCGCTAGGACTCGGCTTCGGATCCATTATTGCCTACTCATCCTATAATCCCAAAAATAATAACTGCCACCGTGATGCCTTCACTGTCTCTGCTATTAACTTCATGACATCCGTGCTGGCCACTCTGGTGGTTTTTGCAGTGCTCGGCTTCCGTGCCAAAGGCAAAGTCATGGAATGTATAGCCAGGTATGTTTTCGTGAAAAGATCAGTCTGTGCATTTGTTATGTCTGTTTTTGACATTACTGTGGGTTAATGCATGGTGTGAAATGAGTAATTGTTTGGCCTATGAGGGCCTATGTAATGTAAAATATTTTTGCATCTTGTTGTGTATATAAATGATGAGGATGTGATTTAAGCTGGGATCACTGCCTAACCAGCATGCTTCCTAAATCTAGAGAATATGACACAGGCTGAGGCCTTCTCTTCATATAGGATGTTCACACACTGTACATTTTGTCAAAAAATAGATGCTAACATTAAATGTTTGCAATTTTGATAATACATTTTGATAATAAATTGCTTAATTGTGCAGCCATACGTGTCAGTATATGATCAGATAAATAATGTAGTAATGTATGTTATTGAATGATTATGTTCATGATTGTTCTTGTGTCTTGTTCTCAGTAATGTAAAGGAGCTGTCGGTGCAGTTTCACAGTGGTAATGTGGAGGAAAACTTGATGCCAAACTTCAACTACTCAGATCCCAGTTCTGTGCTTGTAGAGGATTACAGAGCCTGGTTTAAACAGTATGGAAAAATCATCCCAGGAAATTTGACAGACTGTGACCAAGAAAAAGAGATGCAGAAGGTAAGGACTGACTTTTTGGACTAATGTGAATAAAACGTATGCACTTATTTTGTGTGCAGCTGTACGTGTAAACTAAAGCTGCTTCTCTTGTTTGTGTTCAGGGCGTGGAGGGCACAGGCCTGGCTTTTATTGCCTTCACAGAGGCCATGTCACTTCTACCTGGCAGCCCTTTTTGGTCAGCGCTTTTCTTCCTCATGTTGCTCAACTTGGGACTTAGCACCATGTTTGGCACCATGGAGGGCATCCTGGCCCCCCTTACAGACCGCTTCAAGACTCTGGCCAACAACAAGACCAAACTCACAAGTAAATTCCTGTTCTGCCTTAAATCATTTTTTGTTGAGTAGTGTTGATTACAATATGGCATGTACAGATACATATTATCAGAGTATTTTTTATATTTCCCAGTTAATGCAACTAAACAGCATGGCCTGACCTCACCACCCTGTTGAGATGGATTACCCCAGTATTAAACTGAACCCAGTGCTAAATTATTACAATGCAATAAATAAGCTTGGTCATTATCTGCTCTCTGTCCTGGAAAAATAAAAGGAAATTGATTTCCTATTGCTACATAAGTATCCCAACAACTAGATTAAGACATGAATTATGATGCATTTTTGTCATTCCTAACCCAGAAGAGGACTTCCTCAGAGCCAGTGTGTGTGAGGGACTCTATCATGCTACAACTCCATGACGCACACACACAGAGACCTTGCTATTGGTGATATTAGAAGAGAGAACTAAATGTTTAAAATTGTGACATTTTGTCACTACATGTGCAACAGGTCTTTTGGGTAGAAGGGTAGAAACATCAGCAATCTAACTCCTCCTGGAACATTTTGCATGTAAGCAGCCTGGAGCACACACATTAAATTATACAGATGTGGGTGAATGATTAGGAATAACCATTAGAGATTTGTTCAAAACAGTCTGCTTCTCCAGAATGTTAAACTTAATGGTTTTTAACAAAATAACAAAATGAACTGAGAGCACAGTTAAAATGTCAATGATACCCATTCCAACTACACACCAGCTACTACTAAAGATGATTGTTGCCGACCATCTCTCCCTTGTGATTACATAATGGTTCTTTGAGAAACTTGTTTGTCTGACTCGTCTGCTCTGTTTCAGTTTTCAGTTCGATCATTGGCTTCGTGATTGGCCTGCTCTTCACTCAGCGATGTGGAAACTACTTTGTGATGATGTTTGATGATTACTCTGCCACCCTGCCCCTCATTATCGTGGTGGTTTTTGAGACCTTCAGTGTGGCTTGGCTTTATGGAGCAGATAGGTGAGGCCTGTTTAAGGCTGTGGGTATTACTCCATGTAAATGTAAACTAATCAATTATGTTCACTCATACTCTGAAAGTTAACCACTCTCTGTTTCTGAAGGTTCCTTGACGACATTGAGGGAATGCTGGGCTGGCGCCCCAGTGTAGTGTACAAGTACCTATGGAAATACATTTGCCTTATTGCGATGCTGGTGTTGCTCTTAGCCACCGCTATTCGCATGTTCATCAAACGTCCCACTTACATGGCATGGAACCAAGAATTGGTAAGGAGAGCTCTAGTAAAGAGAAACAGTACTACATTGACACAGAGCTGTTTGAGATGGGATGCTGCATTGTTGCATTATGTTTCTGTTAGTGGGTTTGTTTATTTTTCACAGCTACCCCAAAGTACAAGAGCTTTATGAAGTGCAGCTCTGTTTTTGCCTGCATGTAAACAATATGAAAGGGATTCAAATAAAATAATTCCTAATGAATAATCCTGATTTTTTCTTTCTCAGGCCTCAGAGGAGCACCTGCCGTACCCTGGCTGGGCTCTGGCAGTTCTGGCTGCATTGATCATATTTGCCATGATGCCCGTCCCAGTGGCCTTGGTCCACGCCATTCTGCAAGAAAGGACAAAGCAAACATCCAGAGATACAGAAAATGGTCAGTACAGCATAGTTAGCACTGATGACAAGTGTGATACTCCCATGACTGATATGACAGACCTGGATGTAAGGAACGGGATCTCTGCCTAAACGCTGGAGTTGTGATATTACAGTGTGGGCAATGTCCTGCAATTACCAAAATTTCAGTTGGCCATTTCGAGATTCTTATTTCCCTCGTTAGTGCTGATCAGGCACACAGAGCGAAAGCAGCATTCACTTTTTTAAATATTTAAAAACTTTTATACCTAACTTAAGTGCAAACTAGGCCACATGATATTGTTTTTTAATACCACTGTTACAACTTTTGAAAAGTGTGTATTATAGGAAAATATGGAACAAATGATTTATTTCAATATGATTATGAATTTGCAACAAAGTTGTTCTAGAGTCCAAATGAGCAAAAACAATACAAACAGTATTGAAATCATGACAAATCTAAGCATGTGAATGTGTGATGAAGTGAATTTCCTATTTATCAGCATTCAGTTTTCCTAAACCAGCAACCTTCACTCCTCTTTTTATCATAGATAGACTTGGACATTAAATGGTATAAAAATTTAGTATCATGGTTTAAGTGACCAAAACAATCATGGTTATCAAAATTATCACAGTGTTTAAATGCACTGAAAGTGTTAAAAAAGACAGAACACAACATTAAATCATTTACACAGTGAATGTTTGCATGTAAACATTGTCATAAGGGACCAGTATTTTTACTGTTTTCATGCTCCATGTTCATTCTTTTCTGCGTGCTGCAACCTGTCACCTTCCCACCATGTTGCTGTTCAGTCAGAAACACTGTCTACACTATGCTTTGGGATGAAACCATACTCCAACCCTAAAAAAGCAGTACTAAAGTTTGTACTCTTGAGTGTGAGCTCTGTCATCATGCAACACCGCTCCAAACAGGTAGACAAAGTTGACTGAAGGAGTCAGTCACTCCACCACTCAGTAGGTTTATTCACTATTATAAATCTGCTTATACTCATCAACTTTTGTTAAAAAAGGGCAATGGAAGACAGATTTCAGAGTGCCATCTATGTCACATCTGACATGTGGACTTGTATGTATTGATATTCTTTTCTCAACATCTCTTTTCACAATTGTCTGATTTAGGTAGAATAAAAAAGATGAGCAGGAATTAAAGCAGGACAGCCATGGCATCACTGTACTTGTATGAGTGCACATGGCCCCGACAGACACAGGGCCAACACTGCACCAGTAGCTGTTTCTGATGTCAAGTCCAGGAATAATAAGGAGTACCAGGGAGTGAGGGAAAATTGTGCTAAAGGTAATACAGCTTTTATACTAATTCGCAACACATTTGCCTCAAAACTAAGAATCTTTAGTTACTTCTGCTACTTCTGCGACTTAAAGGTTTGTGAGACTGTTACACCACAACGAAAGAAGGAAGTCGGGTATGTCGAAAAAGTACAACTGTTAGGTACAGTATCAATGCTGCACGCAACCCAGAGACTATCTGACAACGTTTACAGCTCAACACAACTGAGCCCTGACTCACTGTCAGTCCTACAGTTTCAGGTTATAACTAAACATATTCAGGTGGAATTTATAGCTATTCATGTCACACTACAAATGTTTGTCAGCATTATATTTTCAAACTTGAAATGCAACAGCTGGTGTACAGTATCTAAGCATTGGAAGTTTTTCTTTTTAAAACGGTGATTGTCCAAAAAAAAGTGTCAAGTTAGAGTCTGAATATCATTGTTTATTTCTGTGATGTCAAACATCATCAGCAAATAGTGCTGTAAAAATACAGGAGCAAGGACTGTTGGCAACCTGCAGCTTTTTGTTGTTGCATCTTGCTGAACTGGTTGGTTAACAGCACAGTACAAATCCTGAGGGGAAGTCAAAGTTGTCATGTATATATGTATATAGCACATGGTAATTGTGAATAAATGTTTTAGAAATTTGCACACCAGTTTGTACATCAAATTTGCATGAACTGTTATGTTTTTCCGTTAAGCTTGGCTTCAGGAGGAGAATTAGGTGCATGTTTAAAGGGCTTTACAAAGTCTGTGACCAGACAAAGTACTACTTCATCTAAGATGTATCAATGGTCTTGCTTTTGGAAAGCTATTTTGTATAAGCAAGTCCTCGATATCATCTGTTTGTAGTAGCCATGTTTCTGAAGTTTAAGGCGTGGGTTTTTACATTCTCAGAGGGTTGCTATCAAAGTCAATTGATCTTATGAACTTGAATGCTGTTGAATGTAACTTTATCAATTCTAAGTGGCCTTCAGATGTCGTGTGGCTGAACAAAATGTTAAAAGCATTCCAGCATCTGTTGTTAATGAAAAACATTGCTTTTGTCCGATTCATTTTTTTTTTTTTTTAATGTAAGTAGTTTGTCTGTATAAATTTTTTAAGAAAATGTAATATAATGCTGTTTGTATGTAATATATTGCCATCCTTTTATTAAAAAATTACAGCACAGTCCAATCCTTTTGTGTTTGAGGTTAAAACTGAAACTTTGATGCTGCCGGAAGAAAGTCATGACCACTGACCTAGGACACACTTTACTTGATTTATTTATTTTGCACATTGAACCCAAACTGAACTGTAATTCATGCAAGCACTTAGTTTTACTAAGGAAACAGTAAACTCACACCTGTAGAAACTGTAGTGAAACTAACTTTTGAAATGAGCCTGGCTGTTTCTTAATTGGTGGTTTCAATTCAGTGACTTGAGAGGATAAAGGTTGTGTGTATTGGCTCTCTTTTTCTATAAGGCCTGCTCAAAAGCCTCCAGTATATACGGTGCTCCACCATACGCTCTGACCTGCCCAGTGTTGTGCAGGTGCTACTTTTGCTGCCAAAACATTTCTCACAGTTCTTGTTGAGGCATGCACTCAAGAAGACAAACATAGGATGTGCTGTGAAGTCTGACACTGAGATGTCAGCAGTAGATTCTTAAAGTCTTGTATGTTGTGAGGTGGGTGGGTTCTGCAGATCAGACTTGTTTGTGCAGCACATCCCGCAGATGTTTGATTGGATTGAGATCAGGGGAATTTGGAGGCCCCTCTTGAACTTTGTGTGCTCCTCAGACTTTCCCTCAACTACTTTTCCGGTATAGCAGGTTGCATGACTGCAGGTAGACGCCTCTACCATCAGGGAGTACTGTTTCCATGAAAGCGTTGTACCTGACCTGCAGCCATTTTTAGGTAGGTAGTGTGTGTCAAAGTAACATCAACCATAATCTATTTTCCTATAGGGCTCCCTGATGCCATCTCTTTCCCTGGTAAGCGACACACACCCCAGTGCTGCATAAGGTGTTTATTGTACAGGTTGTAACTTGATCAGCTCTCATGGCTGGAAGCTGATATTAGTTTCAGTCTTGATGTGTCTGTAAAAGGTTGTTTGTGGAACCAGTGCAGGTGGCCTGATATATAATGTCCAAGGCTATCACAACCCAAAACAGCTGATCTAATGTGGCTCTAAAACAGTTTGACTGCTTTCTACAGTGCATCTGTTTTCCTCATCTCAGACCTTGAACAGTGTGAGTGTCCTTGCAGACCATGGGAGCAGAGCACACACACCTCTTACTCAACAAGTTTCAAAGCAGCCAACTCAAATATCAGACTCTTGGTGTTTAAACAATGTGTTTCTCCTGCCAGATTGTTCATTAACATTTAAGAACTGAGAGTATATTTAATAATAGTTTATATCAGCTACACTGTGTTGGAGTGCTCTGTCGCCAGAACTTACAAAGTTCTGTCTATACATAAGATTGAAGCAGCAGTAGATTTGTGTCGGCAGGGAGCTCTGCTGCTCTTGTGTTAGCACACCTAGAGGCAGAAAAAGCTACCACAGTAGGTGTCGGACATTTCATTCTTGTCTTTTTTACATCAGATATTTTCCCCCTTATGTCACATCTCTTATTGTCCTTTAGAGGACCTAAATGATTTTATCAGAAAACAACCAGTTCTCCTTTTTTTATTCCAGTTTCAAGGTCAGATTTGTCTGTTATTTAAATAAAATTAAAAAAAATACACAAACAGTTAGTATTAACATCAGTGGTTACATTGATAGTCAAAGGCCAATGAACAACTGTTCTAAGACCCCTCTACCTTTTCACCTTTATCACTAACTTCAGGTCAGCTGACATGTTCATATTATACTATGTCTAACAGTGACGCCTGTATTTTCTTTTTAAAGATCTTGACAGGAAGTACTTTGCACTGCATAATCTGTGGACTCCTTACCCTTGTTAATTTAATTGCTGTTTATTATAATTATATTTTTTAATTGCATGTAAATCATTTTCTGTTTCTCTGATATTTGAATGTCTCAAATTATTGATCAAGAAACAAATCCAAGGTCATACTTTTAAAAAACTTTCAGAACATCGTTCCTGAGCAGCACATGTCAAAGGAAAGTCTTTCTCCTTTGTTAAGACGACATTGTCCGTTGAAACACAGTCACCTTCGCCAGCTTGTGTGTTTGTGTGGAAGACTACTCACAGGTGTCCCATAGGAAACACAATGTGTCAGGGGAGTGTAGTTGTCTTGGATGCGGTATCATTTGACTCAGCCAGAGGCAGAGAGCACAGGACCAACACCCGGCAGAAAGACAAAATCCTCGCTTTGACCTCAGGTAAACACAACTGATAAAATCTATTTCAAATGTTGCAACTTGTTTAATATGAATATGTTTGTTTATGTGTGATAGCAAGGTTGTTTAATGGTCTCAGCGGGGGGCTCTTTTTAGAGCAGGACTAGGTTCAGGTCACATACTGTACATCTGTACTTATAGTCTTATAGACTGTACAGTATAAAACTGCTATATTGATTTGACGCTGACCCACTTTGATATTCACATGTGGTGGCCTCAATACATTAGTAATGAGTTCTGTTAACAAACTGCAGAAAGTGTAAGTTACTGTCTAAATATGCAGAGAACAGATAAGAGATAAATTTTTTTGTTTTCATGTTTTCTTCTGGTTACTTTTTTTTATAATTGCAGGTGCAGTGGTGGATGAGCCACATGGCAGCTCTGGCAGCTCTGTGCCTGCTGCTGGTGTTTCCACTGAGCAGCTCCCAGAGCACCCTGCAGTCTGAGCAGGAGATCAATGCCCATCAGGCCCCGGCAGCCCCGGCTCCTCCTCCTGCTCCTCCTGCTCCTCCTGCTGCTCCTCCTGCTGCTGCTGCACACATCAGGGACCTTTTCAGCCAGGAGGAGAGCACTCACTTAAATGCAATGCGAAAATGTAAGTAATTACATGCAAAGTGTGCAGACTGAATCTTAGACGAGCTTAAAAACAACAGGGATGCTCCATAAAGATACTTGTGAAGTTGAAATTTGTGGAGGAACAGTGATGACGCTCATGCTGCTTGTGTTAGTCATTTGTTTGTGCTTCCACAGACGGCCGTGTTGACAAAGATAATGCCAAAGTTGGCCTGTTCATCGCTGCTGCCATGGGAACCTTTGCTCTGATGGCTGCAGTTTATTGTATCTACAACAAGTTCTACACCAAACAGCAGTACCTGCACACCCAGCTGAACAATGACCCAGGTATATTCTTTTTTTTTTATTAAAAATGCTGAGTCAGTTTTACACTTGAGGAAATTGTGTGGTAGGCTTCTGTCAGACGTCTGTTTTTGAATGGACTTGAACAGTATAAGAATTTTTTTCTGTTTTTGTGTAATGTAAAATCACATGTGCCTACTCCATTCATTGGCAACACAATAGAGAAAGTTATCAACTGAAAGAAAACTGAAAAATAATCACAAACTTCTCTCACTGAGTGACTAGTGAAGCTGCAATGAAATACAAGTGGGGCTGAAACAGTTGACTGCCATATTTTTATTTAAAATATTTGAAAGTACATTGTCCAAACTAAAGCAGCAGAATTATATTGTTAGGTAACAAGTCACAATATATCATCATAAATAAAGTGTTGCTCAGCCTGCCTCCTATCCTCCCAATGGAAGGAAACATGTCTGTTTAGTTCCCAAAATACCAAACAGGCAAAAATTACAATATCATCATTTTTCTGAGAAAATGTAATGCCAAAATTTCTTCTGCTGCTAAAATCATGATTCATATGTCTCAGTATACTCGCAATATGATTTTCTTTGCATATCATTCAGCCCTAGATAGAAACTATTTGCTGATGCACAAACAGACTTCCACCCAGAGAAAAGTGGACTCATCAACATTTCAGCTTTCTCCTCTCTTGTCTCTTGGGCATCATTTATTGTAAAGCAACACAGGCCCAGTCGGGTTATTAAACACACCTCCTATACTGTGCTTATTGGCCTTGTGCAGCATGATTTCTCAGGACTGGAGCACTGTCGGCTGGCTGCCATTTGAAGGCACTAATAAATGATGTTGCGTGCTGTGATTTTAATAACACACCAGCGAAGGTGTGTACACAGTAGAGACGTATGAGTGATGTCTTGTGCTCTTTCCTGTGAGTTAATGTTTTGCATCGACAGGAAACATTGACAGGTTTGAAATGAATTTTCTCCCCTTTCTGTCTGCAGACTTGACCACAGACCCCATGGACCCTCCTCCTGTGTTTTTTCACGCCTCTGCCGACTCCAGCGCAGTAGATGTGAGGAGAGCTGGTTATGGCTCACTGTCAGACACTCCATCCATCATCTCTGTCCCACCCAGCCTGTCCCCCCCTCCCTCTGCCATGCCCTTCCCTCCCCTCTTCCTCTCCTCTCACTCTCTGAGAACCATATCAGCTAAGGATCTGGAGAAGAGCTACATCTGATGCTGAAAGCTTGGTTATTAGCCTGACATCAAGCAGAAGTAGTTGATATTTGAACATGCATGTTGTTTATTAGTGTGACTGCTGAAGCAGTCACACTATTGTTCTTCTGTTTGGCCATTTTCTTCCGCCTTTTTACGGTCTTCTTCTAGTCCTTCATACTTTGTGCTATTTCAACAATTCATATATCAAAACGTGCAGCTTTTTTTGAACTTTATCGGCATTACTTTTCTCTTTTTAACTATTTATACTTTTTCAAATATTTAACTTTTTCACAAAAAATCTCACATTCATCAAAGTCTCAACCTCTCTTCATCACAACTCTACTGTAGTGTAGGGGTTAGGGTAACTGCCTGCCAACCCTAAGGTCACTGGTTCGAATCCAAGGGAAGAATTCTTGTTATGTTATGTTCAATTCTGCTCTCCTCCCCCGCCTTCAATTGGTTACAGGTGTTTGTTATCTCCTTGATTACTCATACCAGTTTGCAGCACATCATCACATTACAATGAATGACAACAGTTTTGAAAGCAGTATGCTCTCTGTAGCCGAGTGGCAGAGTAAAGGTTTAGTGATCATATGGTCATGGGTTCGATTCCTGCCTCAGTCTTTTCACTTCATTGCTTGACTTTTGATTCCAATTATTCAGCTGTCATTGGACAGTCTTTGATTCCTCATAGTATAAAGCTCATTGTAACTCAGGTTATCTGTGGCCATATGGTTAGTGTGTTAGGTGTTGTGCTATTTCAACAATTCATATATCAAAACGTGCAGCTTTTTTTGAACTTTATCGGCATTACTTTTCTCTTTTTAACTATTTATACTTTTTCAAATATTTAACTTTTTCTGCAAATTAAACTCTAGACAAATTATTTTCTCCAGTTTTGTAGCCACACTTGTCTTCTGGCTAAAATTCTGGTCAAAAATGCAAAGAGACTTAGATAATAATTTTAAATATTTTTTAAATGCAGCCAGGGAGCTCTCTGCTCTCATTCAGCCCAATGCTGAGAATTCTCCACAACTCTGTCTGAAACATGCTTATGTCTGTGCTCTCTGTGGCGAAGTGGCAGAGTAAAGGTTTATTGATCATGAGGTCATGGGTTCGATTCCTTACTTTTTTTTTTTTAAGCAGAAGCCAGTGATCCTCTTATCAAAGGTTTTCTTTACCCCTCACATACTGTCTCTGTCTGTAGCCTAGTGGTTAGCTTGCTGGTCTGGAGACCTGAAGGTTGCTGGTTCAAATCTTGCCTCAACAACAATTATAGTGAATTATTTTCCCAGTTGTCCTCTGTTGACTTCTGATAACTTGCTTCATGTTGAAACTGTCATTCAAGCTTGACTCTCAAGCTTTCTTGATGTCAGAGTGAGACAGTGTGCAGATCATTAACAGACAACAGTCTCTGCAACTGTGTGTGCACTGTGGCCTAGAGGCAGAGTGGAAGTCTAATGACCATGAGGTTGTGGGTTTGATTCTGACCTTGGTCAAACATTTGTATGGTGATCACTGCTTGCACTATTTGCTAATTCTGCAACAGCGTTCAGTTGCTATCAGCAGTCACACCATTTCCATTCTTGGAAATGCTTTTTCTAGTTGTTTTCTATCATTTTGGTGGGCAGGTTTAAATCTGATGAATGGGCACAAACATACAATCTGGAGGAGAGTAGAAGAAACTTTTAGCAGTAGTATCACATCCACTTACTGCAACTGCTCTGTCAGTTACTGTCGCTGACCTCCTGACCTAAAGCCCTCTCACTGCCCACAAACACCACAGTTTTCCACCACTGTATGTATGAGCTGTAGTCATTTTTACTGTGTGTTTGTACAGTCACAATTCAAATCTCCACACTTTATCTAATCCTGTCTGTCCTGTTGTTAGTCATCCAGCATGGTATCACAAAATAAAACAGTCCAGTGACTAAATAAATGCTAATTTATGCTTTACACTATCAAAGTACAGTTCAAATTGAGGTGTAACTGATTATTTTGGCAAAACTCACTGTCCAAATCCAACATCTTGCTCCATGTACCTTAACACACTGACAATATAGACAAAAGTAGAGTCATTTCCTCTGAAGTTTGAAAATAACTATGTTGCCTGAGAACTTCAGGAAGCATCTTTTTTCAAAAGGACTCTGACAGTCTTTGATCTGCGTTTGCGCCTCTTCAGATCGATGCCCGTGCTGCCAAAAATAAAACACTGCAGTGGTTTTACACACGTATCCCTACACCTCTGGTTTGGATGAGAAAAGCAGTGACTGGGATTTTACACCACAAAGAAAACCAAGTTAATGTGACGGCTTTTTCCACTAAAACAGCAGTAGATGAAATGACCCTGGTGTCAAGAGCTGACAGCTGTTTGTCACTGTATCTTTTAAGATCACAAGCTCCAATCACCTGAGTTCTGCAGCTCAGGTTTGCTCATATTTTTGTTAAAGACAACATGTTTCAAAATGGTATGAATGCATTCAGAGTCTTTTGGAGTCATTCACAGCAGAGTGAGTTGCAGTGGGCAGCTCTGAACAGGACACAGGAGACTCTAATAAGAGCAATTCTAAGACATTACATTTTTATATATAGATTTTTACTGTCGGGCTAACATAACCTTTTAGTGTGGATCCATAGGTTTTGCTTTTTTCTTTTCTTTTTTTAATAAGAGCGCAAATAATCCGCAGTCCAATCATTCCCACCCTCCTGGGAGTAGCCTGCCCCTCCCATGTTACAAATACCTGGGAACTCTGACTGTTAATATGCTTCGATCGGACAGTGTTTACTCTAATTCTCTCCATTCAAGGCTTGTGTGGTCCGAGAATAGCCTCTGCTTGGATAGTCAGTGCTTAAAACGCCGGGGCTGCGGGGAAGGAAGTGACATGCTACCTTCCACTCACTACACAGACTTGAAGAGATTAGCGCGCAGGCAGCAGTATAATCTGGTTTCAGGACCACGGCCAGCGACAACTGTTTGGCCATGAATCCTGTCGAAAGTTTCCTCCGGCTCGCTGCGGACCCCGCCGGACACCACCGGGTCTGAAGAAGTTCACTTGGACCTCGAGGACTCTGACAAAGTGGAGCTGGAAAAAATGTTCGTTCAGTTGATTTTACCTCAGGGAGGTTGAAGCAAAGTCAAATCTCAGTGTCGCTGACTTCAGATTCCGCTGCACAGGAACCCTCGGGGTCAAGGAGTCCTTTAATCAAACAAAATCAAGTTGTTTCTTTTATGTGTGAGTAAGAAACACGAGGCGGAGGGAGTAGAGGAGAGGACACGGCTGTGCGCTCAGGCGGGAGCGCGCAAACACTGCACTTTGGTCGGATCCTGGAGTCGTGAGGATGGAGATCCGGCCGGACAGGTTTAAGGCCGTGGCAGCCAAGACTCTGGGGAAGATCTACGGGTATGTAAAGTCTCTCTGGGACACATTACTACCACAACATGCTGGGACGCACAAATGGCTGCGAGTGTGACTCCCCTCTCGAGTTGAAAACAAGAATAAAGTTAATTTCTAGTAATCACAAGAGGCCACTGAAGGGCAGTGTTTACCCGCGATTTTAAACTGTTTCTCACAAAAGAGAAGCGAACTGCTCCTTTTGAGATCAGCGTGATAGTGTAGGGCTGGGTGACCGGGCACAACATCTGTCTCCACAGGCTGCTGAATCCGTCTCATAAGAAACTGCCATACATAATTTATCACTTTATATGCAGCTGATGCAAAAAGAAAAAATATACAAATTCTTTCTCTCAACGCACAAAATGAAGCCTAAAATTTGCCTTTTCACATATGGAGATAAGTGAATCACCCTCATTTGCTCCTGAGGCACAAAGACAGAATTAAGTTTCATTTCAGGGCCTGGGTTGCTCTTTCAGTGTAAGATGAAGCGCTGGATCAATAACCAGATTCATTTCTCACATGCTTTTTTTCTGTCTGTCTCAGTGCTGTCCCAGCGTCAAACTGCAGGAGCCTCCACTCTCTCTGTGGAGGCTTCATGTCTGAGCCATCAAGCAAAACGTGTTTTTCAGTTTCCAACGCGCACCAAGGGCGATTTCTAACAGAAGTGTGCTGCTGTGTGTTTGTTGTAGTGGAGGCCTGGCGGGTTGTGTCTGCGGCCTGTCATCCTGCTGCGGTGCCACAGTGTAATCTTACAGGGTGACCCTCACTGTGGTGGAGGGCACATACTGGTAGAGCACGTTGTGGTGATGGTGGACTGGATATATGCTCCAAGCTCTGGATGTGGGTGCTGGGAAATGTGTTAGGCTATATTTCACATGATGTGATGCGGTTTAAGACCTGCACAAAGAATTTCTGTGCGACCTTCGTCACCCTCCACACATCAAGTCTGGTCCTATCTGCTAAAAGCTGCAAACAAAAAAACAAAAAAAGATGTAGTCGGGCCTGTCTCGGTGATGGTTGTACCTGAAAGCAGGCAGGTATTGATGGACTCCGCTTCCTCTCTGTCGGGATTTGATGTAGCGTCTAAACACTTAAATCCTCTCCATAAATAGCCTCTGCTCGTCCAAGCTGTCGGGCCGTGTAAATCCCTGCAGGCCGTACACCTTGGCCACATCTCTGCCTTCACCTAAGTAGCCCGGTGGCTCGTCATCCCCCCCCCCCCCTCCACTCAGGGCACCTCGCAGCCAGGATTAGGCCCCGGTACACAGCCCGCATGCAGCTGCCTTCACTTCCGCAGAGCGCACGTGCACTCAGGCACTACCCCTTGGTACCTGGCTGTCGTGCGTAACGCGCGCGTACGCGGCCCGCACGCGGCCCGCTCTGCACGCAACTTCAACCCACACACGGGCCAACTCAGACAGACAGATCACAGTGTATTATTTATCTGCTGAGTGTTTTATTGAAGCGGTGGAGATGTCTCGGGTCTATTTTTATTCCGTTTCTATTCTCAGAGAATCTCTGCGATCCTCGATGAATTCAACCTCAGATCAGTTTTCACCTGCAGCTGCGAAGAAACAAGAAACATGCAGCTGACAGCCCGTTATTCGTCTCATAACCACCACATAGTGTCTCCTCTGTTTATCAGCATCTTAGTAATTAGATGAACAAGTGTTTGACAGTGACATCTTAATATTTATTTATGTCCAGTATCAGTCAGGGGACTGAAATATGACTAAGCATTGTTAGAGGAAAAAATCTTTTTTCTCTGACACTGCTGAACTTTTTATACGCTCAATTAAATTTGCAATATCTAATGAGAATGGAATCAAAAGATTTACTCAGTGTGTGTGTGTGTGTTTTCAGTGCTTTCACACACTACTGTATGTGTTACTAGTGTGAGTTCAGTAGATCCTGTCATGACAAACTTTCCAGCCCCTCAAACAATCTGCACTAGTTATTCGACTCTCTCTTATCCAATCAATGATTCCAAGCTGTTGACTCAACCCTGAAACCAAGCTGCTGAACTGCCCTGACATTTGTCCTTGACGTATGAATTAAGAGATTAACATGGAGAGAGAAACCCAGCAGAATATTCACCCAGCACTACAGCTCATGTAAATGTAGCTTTCTCGCACATTATCAAGATTGAAAACGGTGCTTTTCTCTTACTGAGTTGAACAGCTTCTCAGAGGCACCCAGGCCTTTTTCTTCGTGGTGTGACGAGAGCACCGGGGAGAAGGTCAGGTAGCTTGTGAGGATTACCACGGATTTTCCTTAACTCAGGGTCAGTCATGAAAAGTCACTGCAACAGATACAGTATGTAGTAAAAGAAAAAAAAGAAAAATGAACAACAAAAGACAGACCATCACTGTATTTCCTGCAGAGAAATAGAACGACATGTGGACACACCCTGGATGCTGGGGAAATAAATTGGTGTTGGATGAGGAGCTGATGTTGTGAATAGTGTGCCAGACTGTGCGTGAGTCAGGGGAGCTGATGGGTTAAAGATAAAGAGGAGACAGGAGGAGTGAAGACAGAGGCCCGCCCAGATAAAAATAGTCCAAGAGAGCCAGAGATATTAATAATTCAAGATGGAGAATCATTAATACTTGATCAGTGTTGAAGACTGTTAGATTCCCTGCTTACAGTAACTAATAGAGCAACTGTGTTTTTATTGTTGCATACTGGTGGAGTTTTTTTGCTGACTGCTCTAAACAGGTTGATTGACATCTTCCTGTCATTCAATATGTCCATGTCCTTTCACGTCTTTGCAGAAAGTACAACCAGATTATAATAAGATGTGATGGCTGAGATCAGCTGGTGGCCTTTTCCTGCTGTTTTCAGAACTGTGATTGTCCTGGTAATTTAACAGAGCCATAACATATTGAGATTTTTAGGTTGACATTGTCAGAGCTATTATGCCAGTTAAGGCTCCTAATGTTAAATTCAAGGCAGTCTGGGATATATGGTGACCCAGTGGTCCATTACACCTGCTTTTATCCTGTTTCATACAATACACAGTACATGATAATACAGTTCTGATATATCACTAGTAAGACTTGTGAGAAGGATTAAAGCCATGTTAGCATTGATACATTTAACTAAGCTTTGAATGCAGTCATCAGTTTAGATAATCTCAGTTGTGTGCTGTTACCGTTAGTTTATGGTTTCAACACCTCACTCACACATGTAGTTCCACTGCAGCTACATAAACCACAGTGGATGTATGCAATATAGTGACGCAGTGAGTTCAGTTGAGGACATAAACCAAAGAAGTTATCTACATCTCTGTCATGTTCCCCTGCATCTTTGACATGTGTATTGTAATTATTATTGCTGAGTCTACAGTTACTGCTTCCTAGTACATGTATTAAGGTTAACTGTGATTAGAGATTTGTATGGATGGCTTTGTCAATTTTATTTCATTAATGACTTATCGGTGGAGTTAACATGATCTGAATGAGACAAAAAAATACTCATACCTCATATACTATACATTTACATCATGTTAAATATAAAGCAGAGTAACATGAAGTATCCAGGCTGCACTTTCTCTGCCAGACATTTTCATCCACTGGCCACTGTGGCTATAGGCTATATGCTGTTATTAATGCACTGCCCTGGTGACACAGTCAGCTAAAAATCACAATACACTTAAAATGTAGTTCTAGCCAGTGATCTCTGTCCCATTTCATCTCCTACTGTCCCCTAACCAGCCCTAGAATAAAGCCAGTTATAAAATACAACCCCATCCCTCAACGCTTTATTCATACTCTCAACTGTTGGGTGTTTTATTTTGGAAAACAACAGACCTCACCTGACCTGAGTTATGTTTTTCTTAACCACTTTTTAAATGATATTGACCACACAGAGGGAATAGGGATAATATGCTCCATCTTCTGGACCTGCTGTTCCCGAAGCTGATCTGAGAACTCACCACTGCTCATTTCATGTTTAATAGATTATCCGCTGAGTTTAGATACATATTTGATGCCTGTTAGACTGGAGGCTCACAGAGGTCATGGTTTCTCAAGGTTTCTCTGCAAGCTGTATGAACACAGTTTACAGAGCAGTTAACCCTGTTGGAGGGACGAGACATGTTTCTGTGAACACTGTTGTTTTTTATTCACACTGTATTCTTATTCAGGCAGTTCAGTCAGGACATGAACAGCAGGAAACACGAAGAAAATATCTGATGTATTAACACCTTGAGAAGACAGGATAAGTCAGAGTTGTAGCAGCGGGCTGACAGACTACTGTGCTGACTGTGTCTTGTTAAGATGCTGAAGTTACCGAGCAAACTGACAGAACAGAAAAATCATCTGAACACCGAGATCCAAGCCAAACCGTCAGAGCAGGATCTGTTGTTTCTGTGGCAACCAGAGTTTAGAAAACCTGGGGCAGATCACTGACCCGCGGACTGTTTCATCACAATAAAACCCCAGTATAGAAATCTAGGAATAGATTACAGGGTTTTCTTATGTTGTGCTTTGGGTTTTTTTCACATTTTTGAACATTTACACTGACTATATGATTATTTCAAAAAAATAAATCTATTTTTACATCAAGGAACCTTTTGGTGTGAAATGTCAAAGTCGGTCTCTGCAAAGCTAAACAGAGAGGTACACAGGGTCGCTGTTCAGCTGATAGGTCTCCTTGACAACCACATCACACCATCATTAGCTGATGGAACTGAAATTCAGTGTTTTAGGTGCTGCGAAAATGTTATTCTGCTATTTACTTCTTGAAAAACAGATTGACTCGTGGACCTTTTTATAAACTAACTAACTAACAGCAAATAAAGTTAAGGTGCAACATGTTTAATTCCCTCGCTTCTCCAAAATCCTCCCCACAGAGCTCTTGAGAAGAAGCAGGAAAATGGCGAGACCATTGAGCTGTCGGCCGAGGGTCGGCCGGAGCTGGTGGAGGAGAAGGAAATGCCGGTGGTGGACTGCACGTGCTTTGGACTCCCCAGGCGCTACATCATCGCCATCCTCTCCGGTATTGGTTTCTGCATCTCCTTTGGGATCCGATGCAACTTAGGCGTGGCCATCGTGAGCATGGTCAACAGCCACACCGTCTACAGAGACAACAAGGAGGTCATAGTGGTGAGTGGCAAAGGTCACGGGTTCCTCCAAGTTCCCAGTCTTAAAGCTTTATTCTCTAACAAGCAGGTGAACAGAGGACTGACTCATCACAGAGCACATCTGTCAGTGCTGCTGTTTGACGTGGCTTAGTGCTGTGAAGGAATATTGGTGATGGGTCAGTGTGTTTAAGCCACAGATCAATCACATCCCCTCAGAGGACCACAAGTCGATCACATTAATTGTCTTGTGTGGATGGTGATGTGGCTCTCTGTGCACTGCGGTGATGAAACTCTCACGATAAGTCGTCTCATCTGGTTGTTCCCCCCCCGTCTGTCCCAACAGAAAGCTCAGTTCGACTGGGATCCAGAGACGGTGGGGATGATCCACGGTTCATTCTTCTGGGGGTACATCGTCACTCAAATCCCAGGAGGGTTCATTTGTCAAAAGTTTGCAGCAAACAGGTCTGTCAGTCACTCCACTGCTTATTGTATGTGAGAGATAACTGCACTTTCTTCCACACATACTGAATGTCTTTTCCTTTCTCTATTCTTTCCTCCTTCAGAGTGTTTGGCTTTGCTATAGTGGCCACATCTTGCCTGAACATGCTTATTCCCGCGGCAGCTCGGATGCATTTTGGCTGTGTTATCATTGTCAGGGTGTTTCAAGGACTTGTTGAGGTGCTTGAGTCTTTTCTATAGCTTTCTCTTAAAACATGAAATGGGAAAAACATAAAGATTAACATGTTACATTATGACAGTCAAATAGTGTAACTTCTTCTCTGCTCTACAGGGGGTTTCATATCCTGCCTGTCATGGTATCTGGGCAAAATGGGCTCCACCACTTGAGAGAAGTCGTTTGGCGACAACAGCATTTTGTGGTGAGTCTCTCGTCTTGAATATATTATATAACGTAGTTATATGGAAATTCACTCCCCTGTACAATTTTTATGAAAGAAGACTTATCTGTGAAGGCTAAACTTGTATTTTGTTGGACATGGGAGTCAATGGGAGTTGACTCCAGAGTCCTTCAAAGAGCTGCTAAAACAGTTTTTTGACACTTCAGTGTTGCCTTCAGCTGTTCGTCCTCAGAGGTTTAACACTCTAAATATTTCTGTGTTTCCCAGGTTCTTATGCTGGCGCCGTGATAGCCATGCCCTTAGCTGGAATCCTAGTCCAGTATTCAGGATGGTCATCAGTCTTCTACGTCTACGGTAATGACCTTTAACCTTCGGACTGACCGGAAACAAAATGAAACATTCAGCTTTTACACAAATCTTGCTTTTCAAAGTGTGGACTGAGAATGTAGACTTTCCTGGGGGAAAGTACACGATAAACTGTGGCACTTGTCGCATGATAAGCAGTTCAAATGCATCACATCTGTGTGAATACAAAGTTCTCATTCCAGTAGTTGTGCAGGCACACCCACGACTCTGCAGAGCATTCAGTCGATGCTGACACATAATAAAACTGAAAGAACAAGATGACCACAAAGCACCAACAACACATTCATTCGAGTCATTAGATATGAATTACATTTAATCCCAGTCTGTACATAAGTAGCAGTTAGTCAATGCCTCATTTCCCACTTGGTCTTTTTAACCTTTCCTCACTGTGTGTGACTTACAGTACCCTTTTCATTCCCCCTACCTGTCTTTCCTCCTCCCCAGGGACTTTTGGGATCATGTGGTACTGCTTCTGGATCCTGGTGTCCTATCAAAGTCCAGCAGCCCATCCCACCATCACTGAGGAGGAGAGGAAATATATTGAGGACAGCATCGGCGAGACTGCCCAGTTTACAGTAACGGTCAGTGCACCGAGTAGACTTCCTCTGGTACAATATGACTCTGTATCACAATGTGTCACGCTGACAGTAAGTAGTGTGGTCCACTCTATTATTAACATTTCAAATCAGCGTGAAGAGTTTGCAGTATGACTGTGCTGGTACTTTTTTGTAAAGTAAAACAAACATTTGAACACAAAGTTAAAGATAGCTCATTCTAAAGTGCCAGAGACACTATATCAAGATAAAAGATTAAGAAACACCCTATTAGCTGTAACACCTGCTGATTTGTATACACATTCATGCATTCAAGCAAAACTATCACTTTACGCTGCTCAACTTCTTATTCATGGCAATGTGAACCTCAATTACAGAGAAACTGGTGATAAATTCAGGCGAACAATGCATATACATTTATGTTAATAAAATGGTTCACAGAATCAGTACAATATAACACATTTTCTGTGTTACAGAAATTCAACACACCATGGAGGGCGTTTTTCACATCCATGCCGGTCTATGCCATCATC
This sequence comes from Trachurus japonicus, assembly GCF_045865225.1. Lineage (NCBI taxonomy): Eukaryota > Metazoa > Chordata > Actinopteri > Carangiformes > Carangidae > Trachurus > Trachurus japonicus. The sequence goes on from NC_140925.1 coordinate 21,827,300, forward strand.
GTGGCTAATTTTTGCAGAAGCTGGACTTTCTACTTGCTTCTCATCAGCCAACCTGCATACTTTGAGGAGGTGTTTGGATTCGAGATCAGCAAGGTAACTGAAATCAGATGTAGGCAGTGGGAGAAGGTGTTCCCATAGGTACAATATCACAATGTCACACCTCTACAGTTAAAGTGAAAATCCTAAGAGATCTATTATATGTTAAATAAAACAAATTTTGAACTGTCCTCTCTGGTTAGGTCGGCATTGTTTCTGCACTCCCCCATCTGGTTATGACCATCATCGTGCCCATTGGTGGTCAGCTGGCCGACTATCTGCGCTGCAACCATATCATGACTACCACTAATGTTAGGAAACTTATGAACTGTGGAGGTAAGAGGGGAGCAGACTGAAGGGAATGCAAAATGATACAGTAGAGCAGATATTGATGTGGTATAAAAGAAAAAAGACTGGCATTAGCATTTAGCATTTGACGGCCTTTCCAGTAAGACGGCTCTGTGCTGTGAACCTGTGAACCTATACTGTACACCAACACACTAACTCAATGGCCCGTTCTGCAGTTTAATCAAGCACATTAATTCTTCTTCTGTGGTTTTATCAAGCAAATGATGAGTCATCACAAAGCAGAAGCTCTGTCGCTATTTATAAACTTTGATAGCGAAGTGAAATGTAGAAGTATCACGTTTTTGGTCGCTGTGTCTGTACAAAAGTCTGAGAAACTGCTCAATCAACAGACTTTTATGGGGAAAAGCCAAAATGCACAACTAAAAGTGACCTTCAGTTGACCTAAACATACACCTCACATTGAGAACACAATTATTAACACATTAAAACTCTTTAATTCTCTTTACCCTTTTTTTTTTTAAATTCTTGTTGGTTTCTTTGACCTTTCACTCCATCAGGGTTTGGGATGGAGGCCACTCTGCTGCTGGTAGTGGGCTTCTCTCATACAAAAGGTGTTGCCATTACATTCCTGGTTCTGGCTGTGGGTTTCTCTGGTTTTGCCATTTCAGGTAAAAGCATGAGTAGAGTTACTCTTGGTCCCCCTCCACTGTGGAGTACTATGTTTTCCTTAAAGCCTTTTGGCCACAAATATTTATAGAGTTTGGACATCTTTTGTTATTTATGAGTAAAATATATGATTATAATAATATTTATTCTCCCTCATAAGGTTTCAATGTCAACCATCTGGACATTGCACCCCGATATGCTAGCATCCTCATGGGCATCTCCAACGGTGTGGGCACTTTATCTGGTATGGTTTGCCCACTTATTGTTGGTGCCATGACGAAGCACAAGGTGGGAACTGCTTCTAAATATCTACAATTCTCTAAAGCATGTAGTGTGTGTTTGTGTGGACAGGCAGCAGCAATGTTGAATTGTAGAAAGAAGCGTTGTATGTATGAAAATGTATACTAACACAACAAACTCAAAACTTGTTTTATAAAAATCACCCCCAATGACAAGACGATAAAAACAGAAATGCAAGACAAGGGCAGAAGTGTCACTTCCTCCTCGTTGCTTCCTATTGCATTCACTTGAGATGAGACATCTATCAGTGATATAAGATAGATACTAATTCAGTTTTGCACAAAGTATTCAGTAAACCTCAGTGAGCATATTCAGGCTAAATGTAGCTCTGATCGGGTCTAAGATCTTCTTTACAGTTCCTACAAGTCTTCGTTTTAATTTGACCATTTTACATTTGCATCTCTGTTCCTCTTCTCGCCCTACTTTGATAGACGAGAGAAGAGTGGCAGGGTGTGTTCCTTATTGCCTCGCTAGTTCATTATGGAGGTGTTATCTTCTATGGTATGTATATTAATTAATCTCAAAATGTTCCACTCAGTCTTCATCAGATCATTACAGTATTTCAAAATGCACCAGTCTGTGTGTTGTTCTTAATGCAATCAAATTAAAATTCAGTTGAACATATTTTATATATTTGTTTGTCAGCTTTGTTGCAAGAAATATTAAACCATAATCCTGATTTTGTCTGCAGGCCTTTTTGCATCTGGAGAAAAACAGGCTTGGGCCGAGCCAGAGCAAATTAGTGATGAGAAATGTGGCATCTTGGATGAGGATGAGCTCGCGAACGAGACAGAGGAGCTTTATCGCACAAGCGGTGGAGGAGGTTACGGGGCGATGAACCAGGGAGCAGATCCCAACGGAGGCGGAGGCGTGGGAGGAGGAGGTGGAGGCTGGGTCTCAGACTGGGACAAAACTGAGGAGTATGTACAACCAGCTGGAACCAATAATTATCTTTACGGAGAACAGGAGGACCGAGAGTTAACATAAAAAAAAGCAGCAGATCGTCTGCATATAACCTGTGCAGAGTGGCAGAAACAAGCGCATCAACGAGTTGAAGTTTCACCTGATGGCGTGAAGAACTTAAAAAAAAAAAGAAAAAAAAGTGCGGATTTAAAAAGGAAGGCGAGAAGGGACAATTTTCAGCAAGTCTGACTTTATTCATATAAGTGAACTGAATTCAAAGAGACTGCACAGTGGAGGTGAAGACATTAGTAGATGTAAGAAGTGTGTTTGTGTGTGATTGCAGTTGTGTACCCTGTGTGACAATGTAAGTAAGTGTGTTTTAGGACCAGACCGGTCAGTCACCACTGTAATATCAGTCGGCTGTGTCTCAGGCCTGCTGTGGCTTTCTGTGATCATCATTCATTGCAATAACTGTAGAAGTTTCTATATCAACTGACAGGGTTTGGATTTCATTAGTACGCCTCATTTATATTTGATTCAATCCAGATTGCAAATCATAAGGTGCAGATTGGACAAAGGTGCACCTCAGTTGTTTAACTGGTTTAAAAAATAAAGTTCAACAACAGCTGTAGAGTTTTTTGCATCCCATAGCAGAGTATGCACCTCCATTGAAGTTTAAGTTTTGTCCTTAATGTGCACACTTTGAAGAAAAAAAAGCATGTTACTTGTGCCAATACAACAAAATACTTTGCTCTGTAGTATTGGTTTACTTATCCACTGAGAAAGTAATTGAACACTGACAAATATTACTGTTTTCTGTTAAGTCTAAATAGCCCAATACTGATGTTTTAGATGCAGCATTATGATTTCCTTGTGTAAAAATATTTCATGTGCAAGGCCTCTTACCTGTCTGCCTGCTGACAAACTGGGGACTACAAATGCCTCATATAGGACTGACATATTATCCAGGGTAGTAACAACCCTATATTTAATTAGTTTCTTAGTTTGGAGTCATTTTTTAGTTCTACCTGCTCTCTTTTTTCTTCAAAACCTTGCTTTACATGCGATATCTGCTTCATTATTGTTACTCTGTTATGTAACTATAGCGTACAGTTTGTGCTGTACGTTTTACCAGCTAAGGCCCTGTGCCGCCACTGTATTAATAATCTAAGAACACTAACACATGCCAGTCTCTCTCTCTGTCGCAGTTTCAAAGCTGCGGTGCTGCGGCTGTGGTTGTGTGATGAACAAAAAGGGACTGTCATTCTTGTAAAGCAACATGCAACAGATCAGTCAGTCTCATTATAAGGTGTCATTTCCCTTCGCTTTTCCTCGCTAGCACAGCAAGCTGAAGATATGTGAAATGATCAGTAAAGTAAAAATACAACTAAACACAATTGGCCAATAATGGGCAAAAACGAAACAAAGACATTTCACTGTACATGAAGAGTTAGTTTTACTTTTTGTTCATAGATGTTGTAATGTATGTAGCCAGCCCCAAAGTTCAAGTTTTAAGTAAAAGAACATTAGGTCATGGGATGGTATCACTTTGGTGGATACTGTTTCAATGAGTTTACTCATAGATTAGATATTAAATGTTAGGGTTTTTACTGTCATTTTTCATTCATTTATTCTTAAATGTTTTGTTCTGGGTTGTAACCTAAAAGTGTTAATGTAAAAAAAAAAAATCATGTACATGTGGAACATTGTATAATAAAACCTAGAGGTGATCATTCCTGTATAGATATTCTTTACAATTTATCTACTGGATGTTTAAGTGGCACATAAACATAAACTATCTTGCTGTACATAGATGACTGCAGCTTAGTGTTACAGCAACTGTTTTTTTCTCGTTCGAGCCAACTTTCCTCTGCCTCACCGAATTTCTGGCACTAACAGGAGGTTTCATGTTTCCCGTAATGCAGCACTCCAGGCTGCGTATCGATCACTGAGCTAAAGCATAAGAGCATGGAAATGAAGAGGAACAAAAAGAAGATTTTGATAGCACCAGAACAAAGGGCTCGTCAGTCTCAACCTGTAATACGCACTGAGGCTCAGGGACTCACCCTCACTGTCCTGCTCTGCTCTCTGAAATCAATGGGATTATCCTGCATCCATCTGTCAATGAGAGAACAAGCGAGAGAGGCAGGGAGAACCATATTCAGCGCTGATATCTAATAATACTGCAGCACTTTGCTTCCTTACTCCCTGCAATTTGTTTGCACCAGCATCATGTTGCAAGACATGTACACACAAACACACACACACTCTCTCTCTCTCTTACACACACACACAGGGCAGGGAAAGGGACAGGGGAGAGCAGGATGAGCAGGGAAAGGAGGGTAGAAGAGGGATTAGAGCAAACTGTGGTCTTAATGGGCCAACATTAGCTTTCTATAATATAATATACAGGGCCGTAAGGTGATGATAATTGGGGCCCAGCGCCCAGTAGGGCCCAACCCCCCCCAGTAATCTTTGTATGACTGAATTATTCTGCATAAGACCCTGACTAATACTCATAGTAATGCTGCATTAGCATCAAAACAAAGTAGGCTAAATAAAAAATGATAATACATACAGTACGTAGTCTAAGAAAAAAAGTGGAAAAGTCAGGGGGTAGGGGCCCACTTTAGTATTCTTTCAGGGGGCCCAGAATTCCTAGTAAGAGTAATAATTAGTATCAACAATAGGTGGAATGCAGTTTCTTCTACAGTCTCCGATGTGTAACGACATTATACAAATATAATGATAAAACTCCTTATAGCAATGTTAGCTCATTTAAAGTTGGCAGTGTTAAGATTGTTTTGAAAATGTTTATGTCGCTAGTTGACTCATCCTCACCCCACCCCACCCCCCAACCTCACCAAACCTTTATGATATTGGAAAAAACAACAACAGCAAGAACAACTGAAATCAAAATAACTTTATTTAAGCACAGAGAAATACAACACTTCCCATTTTAAGGTGCAGCAGTTAGCAGAACTAAGTTATCTACGAGTTGACGCATACTGGAATATAATGCACTTACCCCCAAAAAGGAAACTTATAAACTACAATGTACAATGGAATTACTTATTTGTACAAATGACACATTAAACAATACATTGGTAAAGTAAATACATTTCAACATACAAACATCAGATCATGAGATTATAAATGACAGAATTTAACTTCATTATAAACACTATATACATGATGGATGTCAGCATCACATCTGATCAGGTGAGATGAGCTGAATGCTGCTTATTACAGGGTGTTCCAATATTGTGTCAAAAAAATAGTATTTTCTGCTCTTGTCAACTGTGACGGTGCTTTGCTTTCTTTTTGTGATTATTGTGATTAGCAATGGCAACAATTGTTATACTATCCAACATATATGATCTTCCTTATTGTGTTATTGGTATTTTTGTTCAGTCAGATTTGGTTTCAAGCTTTTCTCCCTGTGTATCACATGTTTGACATAAAAACCTCACTTAGAAATATTGCAGAAGTACAATGAAATATTCCAAGGTACAAACCCCTGTGCTTTTCCTTACAGTCTGGCATCGATTTGCTTTTGGCTCTTTAACCAATCATCACCATAGTTACATAACGTGGACTTAAAATCCACATACAGTTCTAACATATACTGTACTTGTGTCTATTTTGGACCTCAGGACGAAGACGTCACCTGAGAAATGTTATTTTTCTTCCGCACGCTCTTTACTGAGAACTATCGCTCTCTAATCTCTCACTTTTTTTGCTCCTCTGTCTTGCCCCCTTCTTCTTCTTCACCTGCCTTCCCCTCTCCCATCTTCTCCGCTCCGAGAGTGTGGTATACCCCCTCTTTCATCCCCTCTTTTTTCAGAGCCTCATATCCTCCATCTCCTCCCTCTGCTGCTGCTCCCTCCGCTTTCAGAGTGTGATACACCTCCTCTTTCACTCCCTGCTTCTTCAGTGCCTCATATCCTCCATCTCCTCCCTCTGCTGCTGCTCCCTCTGCTTTCAGGGTGTGGTAGACCTCCTCTTTCACCCCCTGCTTCTTCAGTGCCTCATATCCTCCATCTCCTCCTGCTGCTCCCCCCTCTTCTCCCAGGGTGTGGTATACCTCATCTTTTGCTCCATCTTTCTTCAGTGCTTCATATTCACCAGTTGTCTTATCCTTGTCCGCTGCTTGTGGATGGAGGGTGTCGTACTCGCCCTCTGTTTTGGCACCAGATCCCTTCTGCAGGACATCGTATTCCCGTTCACGCATCGGCATATCCTCGTAGATCTGGTCTAAAAGAACAAAAGAACAGGTGATACGTGATGCTTTGTGTTATGTGTGACTTTCACTGTGTGCACAAAGAACAAAAAGAAAAAGGAGTTACTTACTTTGGGCACTTTGGGTCTTCTTGTATTTATAAAAACCTATACCAAAACATATCAGGGCGGCCATCACCAGGAAAATGATGATGGTGATAATTAGGCCTGGGTTGGTGGGCGGTCCTGAAACTGAGATAAATGTATCTATAAATTTCATGACCCCTGGATTATTATTTGCAGAAGTCATAGAAGACATTTTACAGCAGATTCTCACAGGTTGAAGGGAACTGCTCACGACAAATTAACTGCTCTCATTGTACACATCAAGATAATGTCTATTAGAAGGAAGAAAAGCAGAAACTCACCAGAATGAACTTCACTGAGCTCAGACCTCTTGTTATCCCACACAGCTCTACATGCGTAACTACCAGCCTTTTGTGGTGTCATGTCACATGACTTCGATTGCTTCAGATGTTCCCATGAACCTCCGTTAGTCTTGTGGTACCAGTAACAGAGAGCTTTATCCTTACATGAAGGCATACTGCAAGAACACGACATCGACCCTTTGTTTTCAGAGAGAACGGCTTTGATTGGACGATCTGAAAAAGGACAAATGATGGAGAGAAAACACTTGAGTAGCTTAATCAAATGGCAGAAGAAAAGGTCTGCAGTCAACAGGTTGTAAGGGTGTCGACTGGGTTTACATACCTTGGACAATCACATATTGACCCTCAGAGACCCTCCGATATGAGGGGCCATGAGTGCGACCCTTGAATGTGTAGGTGGCATTACACTTGTATTTCCCCCGTGTAGATTCTGTCACCTCAGGGATCACGTAGTCAGTGCCTTTGTCATTTCTACCTATTATTTTATTGTCTTTGTAGAAAACTGCTTCTGTAATTTGATCAGTGCCCCAGACAAGGCACCTCAGAGCCAGCTTCTCCCCAAGTACAGCAGGGTGGGGATACATTTCCAGCGATATATCCTCAGCTGAAGAAGAAGATGCAGATGGATGATAGATTGAAGGTAAATTATTTTTCCTATGAAGGTTAAATGACAGAAAAGGTGATATAATACATAAATATGTATGTCTTTAGCTGTAATAAATGAATGCATACCTGAGGCCCTGAGTATGATCTGGTTACTTCTAATCATTTCAGCTTGATCAGTACACCAGTATATGGTCTCTGGGACTCTTAATTGCGTGCTTTGAAAGATCACAGTGGTGTTGTCCCCACGCAGCCTTAATTTCACTTTCTTCTTTTCATTTGTTGCCTCCCTGTAGACGTGGCACATCCATCCCTCCAGACCATCGTCACCGTGAAGCTTCAGGACAGCCGAATGTCCCTCCTGCATCACGGGATGACCGGTCTCGATGGTGAGTGAAGCTCTGGGAGCTAAATCTGAGTGGTAAATGAATCATTTTTAATATTGTATCCATGGATGGTGTATCACTTTACATTTTGGTGATTTGAAGTGTAATATTTATGATCGTGTGTTATATTTACCCAGGACTTTAATGCTCAAATCATCACTCCTCTCTCCACTGCTCTCACACTGGTAAGAGCCTGAGTCCTTGGGGGAGGCAACTGCAATCTTCCAGATTTCATTCATTCCAAGTTTTTCTGTGCCGTTGAAGTACCACTTTACTCCACTCCCACGGTTAGTGCAGTTCAAATAGAATAAGTCTCCAGAGAAGATCTCATTGAGTTGGGGTGACATGGTAACTAAGGGGACAGGGGGACAAAGGAAAAGTGTCATTTCTATAAGAACCTACAAAGGGCAGTTATGCTTAGTTATAGCTGCAAAATGTAGATATCACACCTCTAAGAAAAGTATTTATGGCAAATGTATGAACAGTTTTTATTACCTTGTGGCTTTGGCTGACATGTTTCCAGGAGCAAGAACACTAAACAAAAAGAAATCATTATTATTATTTAATTTTGCTGAAAATATTGTAAATTCCTAACCATGCCAATTAGTGCAATTGTTAGTGCAAAGTGCGCACATGTCAACTTCTAACTGTTCAGGGATTTATTTATTTGTAATTTGAGCTTCTCTTTGTAAGATGTCATTTTTTTTATCCTCTGGCAAACAGAAGGACATAATGTTGACTAGCACAAAATTCACACAGCTTCATGAATACATTTGGCTTAACACGGATGTTTTCATGTTGGATGATAATCTTACCCCAGACACGCCCCACACATCCCTGCACCGAATGCTAGAAACTGACTGCACTGGAAATTCTGAAATCACGCTGTCAAATTTCTGTCAATCAATACTTTTTAATTTATTTTGATTGTTTGTTTGATGTGTTTTATTTTAAAATTATTGTTATTTTTACTCTTCAATGCCCATTCTCCACTCCTACACTGACCCTTGATCCAGTAAATGAGAATGCCTAAAAAGGGCAGTTCTGCAACTTTTTTAAAATCATCAAATCAAATTCAACTAAATTTCACACAGTTGCATGTTTGTTGCAACTTGTTCACTTTTGTGAAAATATGATGTTTTATAACATTAATGCAAAAAACTAAAATGTTAATGTTAAATGTCAGTGTATTACTAACAAAAAAAAAGAATTGCAGCTCTGTGTTTCATAGAAATCATCCTACCTGCGAACAGCAACAGATGTTTTCTTCCACTCATCTCACTGGCAGGAGAACACACACCACTGAAACAACACTGTGACTATACTAGTGTCCTGACAAGTGACCAGACACCGCAGCTGTTTCAAGTAGTCGATCGTGTTGAGGAAGTTGGAGAGGGAGGCGAGAACACTTCCCCTCATAAGTTACATTATTTATTCGTATAAGTAGCTGGTCAAGGAAGGACTGAACAATTCGAGGAAATACATTCTGCAGTGTAAGTGTGGTTAACACTTGAAGACAGCATGAACCCAAATCATTGACAAAGAGACTGACAGAAAATGTATTATAGAAGACAAAGAGAGAAAAGAGAAACACTAAAAGGCTATTAAAAGTTCTTATTAATTTATTTAATTATTGAAAACCTGTTGTAATCCTTTCCCTCGAAAAAGTTTAATTCTTTATTACAATTCAAATTATAATAATACTGATCTCCAATACTGTCTTCATTTAGTCTCCTTATGATGTGACATTAAATGAGAGAATAAAAGCAGGTCCACTTCTGTAATGAAAACTACATCAACTCCTTCACTCAGCAGAATCACAGGACGAGTTTAGAAATGAGGCAGCCATGGGCCGACATGCGCCCTGAGTATCTTTTTAGACTTCCTAAATGCAAAACTTGAGAGGTACTTCATAACTTCATCATCATTTACAAAGGAGCTGAAGTAGTGGTGTGTTCAGGTGCTCAGTACCAAAATAAAAGCCTCCAACATATCCAGGCCTGCAAAAAGATAAACCTTTATCACATTAATGTTTGGCTGTACATCTGTAACAGAACTTATTGCAAGCTGAACAGGAATAAATATGAACTGTAATATGATGTCATTGCATTATGGTGTGACACATCTTTTACTAATGGTGTCGGCGTGAACTGGTGAGGCCCACCTTGTTGATTTACTTGCATTATTTGCATGCAACAGCTTATAGGTTACTGAAAAGAAAATAGGACAAAGGGGATATTTGTGAGGAGTCACATTTAGACTTTTTGTTCATGAGGATGCACAGTGGTTTAGACTTGAAATAAGTTTTGTTGACATGAATATTTTATTATTCTTTGCAGTGTATTTTATAATTTCTTTGCGATCTGTTCTAATTCTGAACTCTTTTGTACAAATAACTAACCTTCTGTTTATTGTTTGTTTGTGAGAAATGAAGGAGAAACTGGTCCAGCTGTTTATCAGATCAAATGATCAACAGCTGAAACTAGACGAGCTGTTTTGAGTTGTCGCCCACTGACCACAACAGGGGTGTGAACCGCACTGACAGCGGCTCTCAGGCTAAGACAGGAAAACTGACGATGAATGTGAAAATAATGAGCAGGTTTAAAAAAAATAATTATTATTTATATAAGACAGAGACTAAACGACTGCAAGAAAACTGAAGCAATTTCTGCTTTTTTGTGAATTCATTTGACTCATTGAAATAAAGGGAAATTATGGCGACCCAGTTCTTTTCCTGCAACCAGAAGTCATGTTTGCAGTCTACGTGTCTGGCGTGCAGCTATCTCTCAGCAGAACTGCATGCAAATAAGTCTGAGAAAGAGACACGTGACAAGAGAAAAGTTGTTTCTGTCCATGTGGTTTCTAAGTATTCAGCCAGTGGACAGTTGCACAGTGGAAAATTTCAGACCTACTGATGTTTGCCAATCCTTTTTTAGAGGAAGTTCTTTTGTTACGTATGATACTTAGAATGTTCTCAGAAAAATAGTGTATCAGTTGAAACACACATCTTGGGGAACTAGGCTGAAAAGGAAACCAAGAAAAGAGATGAAGGGTTGTGTGAGGATCGGTCTAAGAATCGTCTTTTATTGCTCCTATTTTATATATTGTTTGATCTCTGCTCTCAGTTACTTAAAATGGCCACCAGAGTCCAGCACTGCATCGCTTTTCCTACAGAAAAAAATGTGTAAATGAGGCCTGAGAGCCGGTTGGAGCCTGTGTGTGACTGTTACTGTACAGTAACGTCTATGGCAGTGGTCACAGGTTGTGAATCTTGAAATGATTGCATTGTTCAAGGGTCATTAATATGAATTTGCTTCACAATAATGGGAACTTTCCAAAGTGAAAATGAAGGGACGTCGTTTTATGTTTCAAGTCATTGATTTAAAGAAACACTGTGTCTGTGCTACGCAGCTTCGGTTTCATGAATCAATAATTTCACCCTCAGTCTTTGTTATTGCTTTTTGTTTTCCGCGTCGTTCCGACTCCGCATCACCCAAAGCAAAATAACCGCACTCACTGAAACACAACAAAAATAAAAACCTAGCCAGCATATTCTTACTACTGAGTGCTCCATCTGCCCGTGACCCACTTTTCTCTCCTTGCCTTTGGCATGAGAGGGGTTAACGCAGAAAGAGGAAAGCTGGTTTCTCAGAATAAGGACATTGGGCAGTGGAAGCACCGGAGTGGGATGAAAGAGTGGTGAATATACACGCTGGAGTGGTGCACCATTAAAGGAGAGCACCCACTACAGCTCTCGTCCAGGGTTTCAGTGCAGGTGTCATGTCGTCCTTAAGAGGCCGGATGTGTTAGGATTCATCTCCATCTCCTCTTAACAGTGCGTGCATTAGAGCGTTTCACCCGGGCTCACCTTCCTCCGTCTTCTATCTTTCTGTTGATTCTGATGTTGATGGGCTCTAAAAGCAGCTACGGAGCACGAGGACAGCTTTGCACTCAAACACTCCAGCTGCATGAGCCCTATTCACTGACACAGAGTTATATACTGGATAGTCCAAACTCACTTATTATCATCACATATCAACATTAACGTAATGATTATGTTGTTTCCTTTTTTAGATCTAGAGTTGAGATCATTTGTTAAAATGAGGAAGTGATACAAGGCCTAGATCTGTCCTTCTGTAAATCAAGTACTGATTTGAGGTTAAAATAATATATATTATTTTGTATGCTGTGATAGTTTGTCTTACTCTAAGGATGTGGTTACATGTACAGAGAGCGCACACCCACGCTCACACCAACCCAGACCTGGTGTGGTCAGAGTTGAAACCGGGGTCACCTGCAGTGAGGACTTTAGCCTCAACACATGGGGTGGGTGCTCTACCAACTGAGCTAAAATGTTAGTGTTTAAGTTAAAGCAGAAGTAAGTGGAATATTTGTGTTAATATAAGTCTTAAATAGTTATATCTTCCGACAGCAATCACTTACATAGAGTGTTTGGTCTGAAACACGGGTCTGTCAGTCACTCTGCTCTGCTCTGAGCCCAGGAGAAAACTTTCCTTGTATACAACGTTTATCCAATGAGGAGAGAGAACGGCATAAAGGGGCAGTCCTCTCTGTGTGTGCAGCCAAGGGATGCGTGTGAATGTGGTGATGTAGGAACGAGGGCGGGGGCTGCTAACTCCATCGGCTGACAGAAAGTTAGCCAAAACCACCGGATCGCTGACTTCTGCTTTAATCTACATTTCTAAATGTTAATGTTTAAGTTAACTTTACCATCTAATGAATCCAGTGTTAGTTTTGAAGTTGCACTTCTCTGGCTAAACTAAAGTGGAAGTAGTGATGGATAATTCAGTTTACTTTTCAAGCCAATGTGTGCAAGAAAATACATGCATTGTCTAAAAACCGTGCTGAAGTTGTAGTGGATTCACTGACTCCATAGCAACATGATTGTGTTTAGTGCTGAGTTTTACCAAATGTAATTTTCAGAGCGATGAGCATAGCAAACAAAATGTTACTCAGCTCCGCTGCGCTGGGACTGAGGCTGAGGTCCCAGCAGCAGACATCTCACAGCTCAGCCAGTAAATCCTATAGGCTGCTTTATTTATTTGGATGATAAGACATTTTAAAATAAGAGACAGCAACTCAATACATCAGTCCTCCAGGTTTGTGTCAGAGCAGCAATTCTCTGGACAGACATGTACCTGTCATAGTCTTTTTTATTTCTACACTGCGGCCGCATAATAAAGTCACATTTTATCAATGGAGGAAGTCAAAGCAATTTTTCCTCATTTCTGTGACGACATCTCGGGAACAAAGACACAAAAGGGGGGAACAGTGGGGTGGCCTGAATCCATCTACTGTACATGAGAGACGGGGAGGGAATCATATCATGGGACGAGCCTGAGTGTGTCTGATTGATAGAATGACAGAGATAATGAGCAAGAAAGAGAGAGAGGAATGTGGTGGAACAGTGAACGATAAAAAGGCAGAGAGAGAGTGAGAGTGAGAGAGTAATGAAGAAAATTGGGGATAATTGAATAGAAGAGCACTTGGGTGCAGAAAAAAGAGCAGGGAGAGCAACTGACAGATGGATGGTGAAGAGTCTGCACAGTGGAAGTACAAAGAAAGGAGGATGGAGGAGAGAGATCAATCTAACAGCTGAAGTAAGAGAGAGGGAGAGAGAGGGAGTACGCCACGTTGGAGATAGCGTGCGTGATTGTGTGTGCAATATGGTGAGAGGGAGAGGGAGAGGGAGAGAGAGAGATGGCTATGCCGGGGCACAGAGTAGGTGAAAGTGTGTGCGTGTGTGTGAATGAAAAAGAGAAAGGGAAGGCTGCACAATACAATGGCTCAGGCTGTCTCACACCGATGCACGTTTAAAGACTAGAAGGCATGAAAATGTGATTTTGAAAGAGAAAAAGCAAATCACTTTTTCTAATTTTTCCTCATCTGTTTTTTTTTTTTTTTTTTTTTTTTCTTATCAGTTGGATCTTTGTCTCATTTTCTAATCCCGGTCCCTTCTTCTTTTTTTTACTCTCTTTGTGGTTTATCAAGGAGGTCACTGCGGATACAACGAGGAGCAACACAACCTGAACTGCAGACTACAAGGTATTTACTTTTTTTTTTTTTTTTTAATCTTCACTGATACTCTCTTTTAAGTTGGAATGAACCTAAACCAGAGAAATCACTGTTTATCTCATGATCAAAGTAATCCAAAGTGTTCATAATGCAAAAACCAAAAAACTCTGACGATAAAACATCTTGTGTTTCAAACTGAATGCAGTATGGAGGGAACTCAAGAGGACATAACATTTAGCAGCAAAGGTTTGTGAGGGTGAAAGTCACAGCAGTTCACAAAAAGAAGTGGGTGCTGCTGAAATTGTGGCAGAGAGACGGAGAAGGAGAAGGGGGGGTAAACATCCTCTGAGGTCTGATTCACATGTTTTATGTAGGTGGGGAGGAAGAGCAAAGTAGGACAGAAAAAAGAATTACAAAGATCACAGAGCCTTCAAAGGAAACTCCATAGTAATTGGACGTATCACTCCAGAACAGCTTTAGGACTGATTTATGAGAGCATGTAAGCTTTATTGGCTACGGCAAGCAGCGTAAGGCAGCTGTAATGACGACTAAGTCCATTTGTTTGCTTGTAGTTAATGTGAATGACCGAGGCTTTATCGCAAAAATACACATTAAGGTAACATCGAACTAAAAGGACTGCTGACAGGCGTTTTTCTACTGGACACAGTGGGCAGTGATGGTGGAAAGGTTCGTTTCTCTAAATGAGGCGTTCAGGCCGAATCCAACTTTATGGCCATAATTGAATCCCTTGTGACTAGTTAAGCCTCTGTTTCATGTAGATTACTCCGTGTTCATTATGAATTATAATTGTACATTGCCGTATTTTACAACTGCTCCCCCGCAGTTACAAAGTAGATTATGACCTGTTGTGTTACTTTGGTCCAGGCACAGAGGAAAATGAGGAAATAATTGATGTAGATAATATAAACTAGAAATCAGTCTGGGAGTTTGTTTGGAAATCTTTTTGAATACTTTTGCTTATGTAACGCATATTAATACCGCCCAGACACTTAGAGGATTGCATTACATTTTAGTGGATCAGTTCAAAGAGAAAAGGAGTTAAAATGGAAAGGTTAGCAGAATCAAATGAGAGCTCATCAACACCCACATTTCACATCCTGCTTTAGCTGGGACTTGTCAAAATCATTACCTGCTCACAGTATTTATGGTGCCGGCAGGTGGAAAGGTGTAAACCCAGAGGACCCCAGAGAACTCACACTCACTCACACACACAACACACTCATTTATTTAAGGTCAGGATGTAACAATGTGTTGTGGTATCACTTTGTGCTGTACACCAGCAACTCTGTTAATTTCCAGCCTATAGATACAACATAATTGACTTTTCACAGCCTCCGAAGACCTGCCCTACATGGTGTAATGCATAACAAGCAATACTGGCCTTAAAAGCATATTTTCCTATTGGAGAAGTGCACCCAGGGGAATTCATTTGGTAACGAAAGAAAAAACAAACTGGGCAATTTAGAGCGGAGTGGGTGCACGAAGATTAATGGCTCCCTCACAAACACAGAACAATTGATCATAATGGAACAAAGGAGGGCAGGTGACGTTATCAATGGCAGAGAGGGACTCTCTGGATGTGATTATGAAACGAGTGAGTATAAACACATGAGATGCAGTGGATTTGGCACAGAAAGTTTGATGTGCATCCCTGTGATTCAGAAAATTTCAGCCACCACTGCCCACTCATCTCCACCACATCCTGTCTTCTTACCTCCTGCTGTTCTCTCCTGCCTGGTCCTGTTCTCTCCTCCCCGGGAGCAGCAGTTGATGAGCAGCCTGGTCAGTGTAGCAGATGTGACAGGGCTATATGCTCTGGTAATCCTCCTGGGTTCGGTATGGAGAGAGTGTAAGACAAAAGATGGACACGCTGAGAGAATATTTCCAGTGACAGCTCACTGCTGTGGAGGAAGAGAGCGAGGCCCCATTAGCTGGGAGCTGCTGGTGTATCTGCGAGGAAGAAATGCAAAACCCCCAACAAAATGCTCTTTAAATCAGTCCCATAGGTGCTTAAAACTGGGCCACTGCTGTAAAACCAATATAAGCAATTCAAATGCATACACTTCTATATGTATATATAAATATATACACACACTCACATTTTAATTAGCTTATAATTCAAGGACAAACAATCTGAGCTCAGAAACTCCATAGACCATCTTCTTCTGTTTGACATTTACAGAGGAATCATCAAATAACCTGAAGAAACAATTTCATGTGTAAACAAGATTTATAATCGTATATGCTTTTTAATGAACTTCTAATTGTTATTTGTGGAACTGACACAGTCTCATTGTTGTACTCATTAAGATGGAACGCAAGAGAAGAGCTGTTTCCCCTGACTCTGCAGGCTTTTCATTATTACATACAGGGAGATTTCCCCCAGGGGAAAGATCTGGAGGATTGCCGTAAGCCATGAAAACAGAAGCCAGCAAACTGCAACACATCCACCATTATGAAGAACTCAAATAGCTCCAGCTTTACACTTTTTGAACACAACTTCACATTAATGACTGAAAATATAGTCAGACTCTCCTTGCACAGATGGCTCAGAGAGCCAACTGCTGGATTTCCATGCGCTGATTACATGGACTTTACTTCGTACATAGTTAGCCTCACTGTTTGCTGATGTAATCCAGCTTCTGGTCTGCTGAGCAGCCTGTTTCAAACCACCAGAGTCTGATGGCCCCCTTCGCCTGCTGTTTTTCACTCATTTCTGGGGTGTGACAAGCTATTGTAGATCTGATTTGTGTTGAGAGGAAATGTAAAAAAAAACACACTTTGAGCAAAAGTGTAAATTTAATACCCTAATACTTTTTTCTATCTGCCATCCAGGCTCAATTTCGATCCTCACACTGTCTCCATCCCTCTTTGTACGAAGTTTTAAGTGTCACAGTACATTATAGCGTCAACAGTAGTTTATCAGACATAAGTAAGTGAAGAATGAAAGCTCTCCTATTTGTAGAACCAATCAGATCCCATTACACGGTGGGTGGACGGATCGTAATGGGGCCTGACAGGCGTGGACATGGTCCTCACTTTGTCAGCCATGTCTAACAGCATTTATTAGTATCTTGTTGACTTTTATCTCTCAGTGTTACCTTTTATGTCAATGGACGTGCAAGGTAAGTGAAACTGTCACTGCTGGACAGTCTATCTGTGGCTGTTTATCTGACATGAAACCCACCCAAAAGCCTTAAACCTGCGCTCATCTGCGTGTGTCTGACTAGTTTGTCTGTGGCCTGCTTTCATTGCATCAAGGCCTGAGGTCTTCACTCAGGAGCTCTGGGACATGTGTAAAAAGTAGAGGATGCCCTTGAAAAAGTTACTCGATACCAGTATTTCTATAGATGGTCTGTTTTATTGGAAACATTTGGACTCTGCATCTGCACCTTCCTTATGTTTTTTTTTTGTTTTGTTGTTGTGATTGTGTAACAGAAGGCAACCAGCTGCACAGTTGCCTTTTGAAGTATTTGTTACCATGACATTTTCTGTACGTCATGTTAAGAGTGAATGGGAAATGAGTTAATTTATAGTTTAGAATAATGACTAGGACTCAGAAATGAGGTGTTTAATGACATGTACATGCACCAACCTTTAATTTTTATGTATCTCAGGTTGATAAGACACCCGTTGTAAATGTCTCGATAAGGATATGACAACATCGTCCTGGGATTCAGTGCCATTTCATCCATGGTTGATGGGAATACTTTATTACCAAGCAAATAATAACAAGACCATTGTGTCTCATTGGCCCACATGGATCAGCTCATTAGTTGCAGTAATACCCTCCAATGACAAGAAAAAATCAATATGCGCTAAGACATTAAATGTGCTTCATTAATATTGTATTAAGACTAAAGGAGTTGGAATTACGTTGCAAAGTTTAATTTCTTCTTGGTGCTGTGGCAGACAGTCAGCGTCACTTGATTTGTTGACAGGGTCATGGGAGACTTGCAAAACTTTTTCTGTATCATCTTTTTAAAACTGTGCTACACACAGATTCACACGACTTTGAGGGGTGAAAAGTTGGGGTCATCAGCTAGAAAGAGTCAAAGTTGAGAAACCCTGATTTGGGGTTCTCTGTTGTGTAGTTGAAGATTCAGCTACTGTATGAAATAATGTTTACAGGAGGGGGAAAGTCTCAAAAATAGCGCAAGGGGGTGTTCACTCCTAAATCGGTGCTGCATTGAGGTCTCCCAGCCCGACCAGCCAAGTTTAGCCCGAGCGAGGCCCTCAGCGCATGCTTCACCTGACCCAATTATATCCAGTCTGAGGGGAAAGATAGCCCACTTTGATCGACACGAGACCGCCAGCCACGCTCGGGCTGAGTGGTCTGGCACTTAGTGTTGCTTTCTGCTAGACATATTTTCCAGGACAGATGCGTTTGAGTGCTGCTTAAAGACTCAAACTGTGGAGTCTCTCTGTGTGTGAGATCCCAGAGTAAGTGTGTGTATGCGCATACACACGTGCTTGGAACATCAGATGAGCGGTGTGTAACCTATGGAGTAAGCTGTGGCCCCTTTTTCCTAAAAAAAGCTCGTCCTTGGTGAGGTGGGGATGGGAGGGACGGAGCTGGAACGCAGATAAAAGGAGCAGGATGTTTATTGTGAAACGGGGAGCTGCGGGTAATTATTTCAATCATCCACTTTTAATTCCTGATTAGCAGGGTTATCATTTTATGTTTGATTAGCTTCAGATATGCAGTTGATTAAAAGGCGCGAGTTAGTGTTGGATAGCCCCAACCCCCCTGCTGAGCGAAATGCCAGGATGTGTGAGTGCATAGAGGATGAGTCTATTGCTGTTATTGTTATCTGCCCGTAAAATTAATCAAGGGCGGCATGACTGTCAATTAAGCTCTTGCATTTCATCTGATTTTTATCAAGCATAAATTTAATTAACGCCTGAAAACACCAAGCCATCTCATCGTAGCAACAGGAAGGAAAACAAATAATGGAATATTCCTAAAAACGTAGGTTGGGTCCAAAATCACTCACTCATTCACTCCTGTCCTTGTTCCTCACAATTCACTTTAATGAAAGCTGGTGCATTATACAAGAGGGTGTCCACTTATACCCCAGCTTGGCCCGCCCCCCTTAAACTCCTACGTCAGAGCACCAGACCCAGATCTAATGGCTAGCGATGCACCATTCATATAAAGCTAAGGGCCCTCTCCCCACAGTTTAGTGACTCATCCCATCCATCCTGTGCTGGAGTAGGCCTCGAGTGTTCTTGACGGTTCCTTGTCACTGGCAGTGTGAAAGAGGCTGAAGGGTGGAGACCCAGAGAAAGAGAGTGATATAGAGGACAGAACTTGGCCGCTCCACTTTTGCAGGACATAAAAGTGGGACAATCTGTTCCTTGGATGATCTCCAATTCTACTTTCCGGGGACCGATACACTGAAAATATATCTATACACATGCTCCGTCCTACATAGGGAGTGAGTGAGTGAGAGAGAGAGAGAGAGAACGAGAGAGGTTGACAAAAGCAGAGGATATGAGTGTACGAGTTGAACCGTCTGTCCATTAGGTCTTTACAGCCCATTGTTGTGAGACTGTGCTTATGAATTTCCTTTGAGAGTGGCCAAAATAGAAGAGAAACCCCTGCAGCACGCTGGCAACATTCTGCCACAGCAGCTATCAAAGCAAACTCCTCAGGGTACAGATGGTCACGTACGTCGCAAGATATTTTAACAGGAGATATAAACAGTAAAATTGGCATGACAGACTAAAAATCAGCCCCATGCAGGTCCGGCGTTATTTTTCACTGTGCATAATTTACAGTGCAGTAAAGTGAGAAGTTGTTTATTAGCTCAAACACACATAATGTTTTGTTTATATGGAACCCCAAGGACCAAAGCAGACAAATAAGCCCCAAACTCATTACTGCATCTTTGTTACATCTTCCAAAAAAAGGGGGGAGGGGAGGTGTGCAGAAAAGGTCTCAGAGGAGATGAGAGCTAGAAGTGACCTCTCCGCAAATCTCTCCATCCATCCATCTTTGCTCTGCAGGTGCTCGAGGAGGGCATCCATCTCTGTCCTCGTTACCATGATTAATCAGCCCCTGATTCCTCATCTTAGTTTCAGTCTATTTCCTTACTGTCTGTTGACCCACGGTGGCTCAGAGCTATCCACATCTTCTCTTTGATTTTGCCTACATGGCTTCCCACAATCAGAAGTCAAGCTTCATGGTTTCCCAGAGGAAGACCGACTCACCAACTTCTGAAACCTTCAGATCCCTCTTTTATGCTCTCACACTGCATGACTGTTCAAATTTTCATTCAAGTCTTGACTTAGAAGCTCAAAAGATCAGGAAATCACATCAGCTTAAGACTGAGGTAGGACCACCTACCTAATTTACACACAACCAATACACACAATAGAAATATAGAGGGAAAAAATCTTGAAATTAACAAACAATATATAGGCTACATGAATAAATAAATGCAGCCATACAGAAATTAGTAAATGAATATAAATGGAGAAACACATGAATAAGTAATGTACAATTTCAGAAAGAGAATTTTTCATTACCAAAATATATTAATTTAGCATTTCTTTATTTATAATTATGTCATTTGTTGCACTGGTTTCCATCCAAAACAGTAAAAATAAATGTAAACGACAAGCTAGCGAGGTGCAGGCTGCCCTGACTAAATTCTCCTGTTGTAAAAGACAAATAATCAAATCAGCCAAGAAGTCCTAATGAAGAATGATTCAAGTGAATCCTAACCCTGGCTGAAAAAAGAGAAAAGATTCAGTGTAGGACAATGAAAAATTAGTTTTCTGCCTGGGGCAGAAGATGCAAGAAGACTGTTCTGTCAGAAGAGAGAAATTCAATCCTCTCCTCCACCAGCGCTCTCCCAGGAGGGAGAGAAGTCAAGACTAGTTGGAGAGATGATGGCCAGCACAGGGACAGCAGCGCCAAACAGCTGATGAAAGGAGCCAAGTCAGAGCTGCTGTTGTGACAGAGCGAGAGGCGACATGAGGCCATTTTCACCAGCGATGTGTGAGCTATAGTTAGAATATGAAATCTGAATATGAAGAATTCAGACATAACTCTACCCCGTCTCATCCTGTTTCTTATTCTCACTTAACTGTTGATAGTCAGTTCCCAACACGTTCTCATCCCCCCATCAGGCCACAGTTGTCCTCTTTCAATCTGATTACTCTGCTTTATGCAAACTACAACTCTCTCCATCTTACTCTCTTGTGTATTCTCCCTTTGCTTTTACATCCCAATTAGTTGGCTCCTGTCTACTCTCAGCTTGTCCCTCTCGTTCCTTATCTTGCCTAGTGCAGACTCAATGTTGTTCAATATTTGATGAGACTTTGTTCATAAATCAACCTCCTCTGGTCCCTTCTGCTGTACTTGAATGATAGTCTTAATCTCAAAAATGTTGTGAGTGTTAAACATGCCACTTCTTGTTTCTAGCTCTTCATTAGGGACATTTTTGGCCTAAAATGTAGCACACATTTTTTGGGCTTGTAAGCCATACTTATTATTACAATGGTGGGACCTACACTGTGCTCTTATCTGTGGTCAAACATACATCATTTATACTTTTTTACTCAAGTGGTTCCATTCTTCAGTTCTCTCTGTCTCTTGTCTGCCCTGGTTTACTTGCTCTGACAGACGTTGTGTTTGTGTTGAAGTGGCCCACCCTGTCACTCTCAGAGCATCTTGGGGAATCGACCACCGTCAATCCTCCTCCCACTGTGGTATCCTTCCAGAAATGCCCAACTAGCAGACTTCCTTTTGGCCAGTGAGACATGAACAGAGGAGGCTTGACGTGTGTTTGCATACATGAGTCAATCAGTCAACACTGCTGACGTAACATAACATACAATAGTTATCTTAAAAATAAAATGCAGTTATTTCTTCGTTGTTTCATATCATAAAACAGACAAAGGTTTGGTTGTGTAAAATCAGATTTAGGCCATCCTTGTGTAACTTCTTAATACTTTTCATTGTCAACTAATTTAATTTAGAGATTGACCCCATATCCTGAATCTTAGGTCATGACTTGAGCTCAATGTTAACACAGTGGAAATGGTTCGATTTGAGTTTAACAGTAGAAAAACAGGGTGGGGGGTTTAATTTTTTTTTTTTTCTTTTACTTTTCTCTGATCTTTAAATTCAAATTCATGGTAGACATGGATAACAGTACCGATGAGGACGGATACTTCCAGCAATGCGAGCGGAGGTTTCCTTAAAGGAGCTATTTGTAACTTTTGCTATCGCTACATAGACAGCAACAGTGTAAACTACAGTACTATCTAATCTAAAAGACACATTGTAAGTTCATCATCAATTGTAATATCCTTGCTCACTTATAGCTGCCTCCAGCAATGGATAAGTCAACTTTGACTCTCATCTCCGTCACGTTCTTTCTTCTACTGAAGTTAGCTGTTAGCATGCTTCCAATAGTGAATCACTGTAGCCTCCAACCTGCCCTGAGGTCGTGTATCATTTCTTCCTTAAGCTAACCTCCAACATCTTGAGGGGGGAGGTTCTTAATCTTCCTATTTAAAGGTGCAACACACACAGACATATTAGGCTAAGTTGTACCAAAAGGGACAAGACCACTTTGATTTCAAGCCAAAAAACAGACAAGAAAGCAATCCTCTTGTGTTATTTCTTTTAATGTGGCTATACTGTGACCTCTTCATCAAATGTTTCTGTTGGATGTCTGGCAATTGGCTAGCTTCTTCATCTCTACATTATTATTTATGTCAATTACAGGCCACTGTAAGCTGTGCCAGACACCTGTCGATGTTCCTTGGTCACCGATAGAGGTTGATAAGTCAAAAGTCATTGATCACTTAATGCCCCTTTAACCTTCATCAACACCATGATATTTTATCAATAACTTACTGACTCTTTAAGTATCTGCATGTTGGTAATCTGTGATTGAATGAGTTTAGTTCTGTGTCCTAATTTGAGTTTGTCTCCATCTGTCCATCTGAGCATTCAGATACTCATCTATTTCAGACTCCCAACTCATATGATATTCAGAGCACCAAACTACCAATGAGACAGTGGGAGATCCCCTGCGTCATTCACCATCATTAAAGTGGCTGTTGGCAATGGTCCAGATCTGCTTGATGGCAAAGCCCCCGTAGCCAGACTTCACCACAGAAAAACCAGGACAGAACATATGGAGGCGCCAGTATGCCAAATCTGAAGCACAAAGACACAGTGAAACAATCTTAAAGCAAAAATCCACCCAACACACTTTTAAAACTGTGGTTTTTTACAAACTGTTGATGGTGCAGCTTGCATTTTTTGGTCAGCTTTATTGTTTGGTACTTGGTTACTAACCCTAACCCTCTCCTGCAAATAAGTGACCAAATGCAGACCTGGCATTATCTCAGTTGAGATGTTTTTCACTTAATGTCAGCTGACTTTTGTAGCGTGTTTCAACTGTCTAAACCATTAAATAGTAATGATTACATTTTAATGTCAGTCTCTCAAGGTCAAAGAGCAAGGCCGTCTTCGTGGGATTTATAGACGTTCATGAAAGAAGAAAGCAATTCTACATTAAACAATTTCTTCTGAAAACGTCTTCACCCCGCCGTAAAGTCACAACCCTTTTATTGCTTTTCTCAGCTCAAAAACCTCCTGAACTTTCGCAGAATAGAACGGATTTAAATTGAATTTAGCACATCCTCAAACTGTTTCATCCCAGTGTACTCAGATGAGTAGATTTATTGAGTTATCTGGATACCTTTGCAGAGTAAAACAAATTCCCTTAAATCTGGAACATGGGCTGGAGTTAGAACTGTCAAGGTAATCTGCTTCTATTAATTTGATAGTAATTGGAAAAGTTTGCAAGTTGTCTAAAAGGACGATCAAAACTCAACTCAACCTGGATATATTCGTACAACTTCAGAAAACACAGTGCAGAGGTTTTACAGATATTATACAGTATGCAACAACTTCTCACCTATTGCAGGGGAGTGTGTGGAAGGGTAGCAAAAAAACTCATGAATGAAATATGGCTATACAGTAGGCTTCCTACTGTACATAGGTATCAACAACCAAAACAAAGTAATTTTGTTTTTTGTTGCTAATATGCAAAGGGTAGGGTTAGACAGGATGCTCTTGTTACAGACAGAACTCTGTGCAACACCTTCACACGTTTGTTCTGAGTATCACCTGGTCAACATGGTCAAGACAGGTGGAGGGACTGGAGGGAAAGTGTAAAAAAGATCTATCACAACAACACCTAATTTAAAAATAACACCTGCACCACAGCAAACAAAGAGCAGTGATATGACACAATACAAGCAGCTGACGGTGGAATTTTCCTTTAAGAGCTCACATTTGGCTGTTAGCCCTGGGCCGTGGCTGAGACATGGGTCGGCTTCCATTATCACAAAGTAGCAATGATCTTGACCTCATGTGAAGCTAAACTGCACATCCTACTCACTCCCTTCTGCAGAGAACCTGTGATGCAAATTCACAGAGTTTATATATAGCGTGTCTTTCATCAGCCTGCTATTCCCTGATGCATTCCCAGTGGCTAAATGGGAAATGTGGACCAGTTCTGTGCTCATTCACACATGTGGACTTATTAGCATTGCCCGTGGCTAGTTTTTCTATTATTGCACGTGTCTTCTACTAATTTTGTAAAGTTCACTCAATCAATGAAATGACAAGAGTTAAATGACCAAAGTTTACTCCCTTTTCTGCCTTTTCCCCACAGCATGTTTCAAAGGATGAAGACAGTCTCATGGGATAGCCATGTTTTGTCTCCATGACAGCTATGTCACTCAGCCCTCTCTGCAGTGACACCTGCACAGCAAAGGATGCTGGGAAATAATGAGCACTTTTATCCCGGTCAGGATGACAAAGATGGGGAGGATGAGGAGGAGGAAGAGGAGCAGGGGAGCGAAGGCAGAACAGAGGAAGGTGGACGAGACTCGGAGAATGGAGGGTTAGAGGGTCTGGAGGACAAGGAGATGACGGGGGGACGACAGTCCTGGGAAGGGAAAGGTGGCGAGGTGCTGAAACCAGCAGCCATCGTGGTGGGTAGACAGAGAGCAGACCGGCCCCTCAGGCCGGGGAACCCGGGAACCCGGGGTATGGCTTACATGACCAATCAAGTTCCGCTCCACCATCAAGCAGCCAATAAGCAGCAGTTTCCTCTCATAGCAGCCAATCAGCAGCCTCACCACCTGGGCCTGAACGCGCTGCAGAAGAGACGCGCTCTGATGGAGCGCAGCATGACCACGGTGGCTCCGCTGGAGGACTCGTACCTGACCATGATGCTGTTCCGCATCGGGATCCCTGACATCAAACAGACAGTAGGTGCATGTTTCTCCTCAGCAGCACTTTGGTCAAATGTTATGACACAAACACACTCCACATGAAACAATCCCAGGTCAAGGCAGAGAAAAAATGTAGCACAGTCGTTCTTCATCTCTAAAAAAAAAAAAAAAGTGAGGAAAAACAACTAAATATGCAAAGCAAAGTTGTTGTTTTTTTGTTTTTTAAATCCAACAGTAAAAGTTTAGATATCTAAGTAAAAACTGTCTCTCTCACAAAGAGCAGAGGGCACTCGGAGTCTTTTCAAACGAGGAAGTAGTTTAAGGCCAGTCTCTCCTGTGTTACAGTTTTAATTTAAAGCAGATGTAAAAAAATAAATAAATAAATAAAAAATAAAAAATGCAGACTTCTTCACAAAGTTTAGGCAGACTGTATTTGGCCTTTGTAACTTTTATTGATTTAAATGTTTATACAAAGACAGATAAAACTAAACTCCTAGAGATAATTGCAGTCTGTGGGGTTATCGTTTGTGCTGGATACCAAAAATGCTGGTACCTTAATTTATTCTTTTCTTCTCTTCCCTTTCTTTCTTTTTGTTTTTAAACCTGCTCTCTCTTTACTGGTGGATCTGAAGGATTCAAAACTGTTTCCTGTTTGAACCCGACTTTTTTGCATCCCTAAATGAAAACATTTTCCACTAGTTCTGTTGCGGTGTTGACTCTACAGCTGTTTCAGATTAGTCACTGAAAGGTACCTAGGGGTACTTAATGCATACATTTTTGTGCATTAGCCAGATGGTGTGCACAACTGCACACAAGCACATCTCTTGTTTCAAAGCATTTTCACTCCAGTCGTCCCACAAGCCCCGGGATGAGTCCCAGAAGGAAGCAGAGAAAAAACAGAGCTTGACATGTGTTGCACAACCTGCAAGGAAAGAAATATCCAGTCAACAACACCATGTAAGAAACTGCCTTGGGTCAAGTGTGGCCATAATTAGTTTTCAAAACAGAAGTTGCTATCAATTCTCACTTCCAGCAGCTCTCAGCTGTAGGATGGCAGCAGGTGAGAATTGGCCAGCCCACACACGCCATATCCAGGTGAGAATGGGCGCTCAACTGTAACCCCTCCCCCTATCTTCCTTCTTCTTCATTTCCAACTCCCTGAACATGCCGACTGTTCTACATGTCAGCTAATCTGCCCTCAATATAACAGTAATTGCTAATTATCTAATAGGTTTTTAATGAGTTTGGGGAGAGCTGGGGAAGTGAGTGACTCCGAAAAGAAAGGGATATGTTGAATGCATCTGCGTTGCTCTCAGGTCTCCATCAGCCACGGGCATCGCATTCAGCTCCCAGCATCACTGACAAACACTCAGCGTCCCAAACCTCAGAGCTGAAATATTAGTGAACTGAATTAGAGAGAGATGATGAGAGGGGGTAAATATTAGGACCTAGTTAAAAAGAGTCCGAGTGGACGGCTATGAAGAGAGAGGAGGGGAGCAATCTAAGCAAAGAGGAAGAGGTATACATTTACAGAAACCATAACGCTGCACATTGAAGGTCCAAATAACTCTGCCAGAAAGATCCTAGAAAATCCTTGATTGTGTAAAGGAGAACGATGGGGAGCGAAGTGTCGCTGTAATATACAGTATACATTACATTAGACTTCTCTCCCGGGGATTAGCTACTCAATCTCTCTCTCTCTCTCTCTCTCTCTCTCTCACACACACACACACACACACACACACACACACACACATACAGCAACTGTGGAGATACACACCCATGCCAACACACCGACACGCACATATTCTTTACAACTCGCTTACATGCGTGTGCATACACACACAAAACACGCGCATCCTCATCATGTGGTTTACCTCCCAGGGACCGCCAAGACATTGCTACGGCAACGGGTGCCTGCCTCCACTAATGAACTGGTTGCCATGCCAATAGAGTTGGCTACACTATCAAATAGCGCAAACCGGTGGGGGAGGGAGGGAGGCCAGAGGGGAGCTGTGGAGGGTGGGGACTGGAGGGGGGGGGGCAGAGGGGACATGAGTGTGCTGAGCTGTGCAACTTTACTTACAGCTCCCTGAGATGGAACAATAGCGTGGATGGATGCATACATCTGGTTGTTGACCCCCCCCCCCAGCTCTGAGCTGCGTCCTGCAGGCTGCAGACTGGATAAGAAAAGGACCAGGAGATGGTTCTTACTGTGGAAATGGAATAATGTGAGGAAATGGACAATGCACAAATCGGCGTGAAATCTAGTTATAGGCATACCACATGCACATAATGGGTGCAAGGTATCTTTCATTGTGGCCTGTGAGCCTCTGGTGTATCACACACTAACACACAGTTAGAGGGAAGGAAGGATTTTTTATTTTATTTCTCCAGACTAGTTTGTTATTTCTCTTCTGGATTGTGGTGCAAATGTGAGATTATGCATGCAGAGATCAAAGGAGAAAATAACGAAAGGGAAATATTTATCCCAGTATAGATTCTTTACTTCTTTATTAAGGGTAAAGATAGAAAGTGGTGTGATAATAAGTGGGAGCTACTAGACCGGGGGGTGTTCAGATAGCACACAGACCATAACGATAGCATAAGTCCTCTTATTTCCGTGAATGTGGCTCATGATCAATTATTAAAAAGTAATGCATTCATATTCTGCACACACCACATTCTCATGCATTCATCATTTACCATCTGATGTTAAAACCATCACGCTATTATTAATCCATAGTAATAAAATGCCATTGACTGGATATTTAACCAAACTGACACAATACAGCTGGGATTGTGTAATGGTGTAATTTAATGAGATACTTGAGTACAGGCGTTTACAAACACATGTACAACTGTGGAAGTAGCTGATGTTTTAATGATGGAGACAGAGCTGTTAGAGACAGAAAATGGAGGTGGAGTAAGATCACAGGGACACTGACAAAAACAAGCCAGAGAAAGGTTATATCTTCTTTTATGGAGCCCAGCCCCTCCTGCTACTCCACAGTGGTGGAGGAATTACATTTTACCTCAGTAAAAGTAGCAATACCACAAAGGATAGGATATTGTGCAGAACAAGTTTCAGCAAATATATTAACTGTCAGAAATATGATCATCAAAATCAAAAGTCAAAACTATCATTTGGCTTCATGTGTCAGCATATAAGCTCATATAAGTAGCTGGTTGATGTCAAGCTAATATAAGAATTTTCATTTTCTTCGATAACAATATACATGTCTCATATTTACATTTATTTTCCAATTTGCCTAAAAATAACTAGCATATCCATCTGTCACTTATATGTAGTTAGTGGAGTGAATGTATATAACTCAGACATAAATATAGCATAAAATGGAAATAATAAACAAGTCAATCTAACTTATTCTCAGGAACAATATGCAGATGAAATGTGGTGATTTATATTCCACTTAACTTACTTAAGTTAAAAGTAGCCTTTACAGCACATGAACTTGGTTGGCCCTTTGCTTTTGTAATCTCTGTAATATCATTTCACAGTAAATTGTGATGAAATGTTGATCAGCAAAACACAGACAGGAAGAGGTACTTTGGATGAACGTTTCCTTTTCTTTTCTTTTTTTGTCCCTATAGTATTTTTTGTATTGAGTCATCTTTACTCCATAACAAGCAGTGGCTTTTCTTCACCATGATTATTATTCTGACTCTTAACACATCACACACCGCCCTGTGTTGTGTTCCCTGTCTGTCAGAGGTGTCTGCAGTTCGACCAGGACTGCACCGTGTGGAACGCTAAGCAGCAGATCATCTGCTCCCTCAGTGAGTCGTTGTGGGACGTCTACAACTACGGCCTCTTCCAGCCGGCCGGGGAGGGGCGGGACGCCAAGTTCCTGGAGGAGGAGCGGTCCCTGCAGGACTACTCCCAGTCCTTTGAGAAAGGGGTGCCATACCTGGAGGTGAGGAGAGGGACAGGCTGGGAAACCGTTTGGTCTTTTTAAAAAGTAAAAGTTTTGCAAAATTAAGGTTTGAAAGTATTCATGGTGTTTGTTTTGTTGTTGTTTTGCATCATATTTTTCAACTAGAGTCTGTAGATTTTATTTCTCATTATGAAAATCTCCTCACTGCCAGGATAAACAATCTGTGTGGAGATACATCATTATCTGCTGGCCTAAAGGTTGTCCAGTTGAGATATAATCGGTATAATAAGATACCAGAAATCAGTCTGTGTAATATCCACAAATAAAATTATATTTTATGCAGAATAAAATTATATAAAAATTATATTTTATTTGTGGAATAAAATTAAATGTAATTTTTTTTGTTGCGTTCAGTAAGAAAAGCTGCTTCCTGCATCCACAGCTCATGTATATATTTCATCTTTCTCAGCTTTATTGCTCATTAACCAAGTGAAAACTGTAAGGGATATTCAACAAATTACTCAAGTTTAGTTTTTGGTTATTTTTAATAAGACTTCCTACGCTGAAGTCGGCCAACAAACTTGTAAATTAAATTACGGACATAATTGCATTCTGCATATTATGTAACTTAGTAATTATATTATATTTCCTCACTTTTTGGGGATGTGGGTGTCAGTATGAAGTTTCATGCTGTGCTAGGATTATCTCACAGTGCCCTCTGGTGGTGCGGCTGCTGTAAGTGCCGATGAGCTGGGTGGGGCTGAAACTGTAGCCTGCACTCAGGGTTTGGCTTCAAACCAGAGTGTTTACATTCTTGACGGGGATCCAGATGAGGACATGTCTGTGGACTGATGAGGCTTTGTAACTAGATTCTCCTACAGCAAAATGTATCTCACAGCGCTGGGAGTGAGTGGATGTATTTAGAACAGGAGTAGCTGATACCAGTCAGTATTAACTGGTCGTTTCTGGTTCTGTTATTTCCCACCGTGCACCACCACTCACTAACAGACACATAGTTGTTACTTCATTCTCAGCATTAGGCCAGATTTTCCCTTCATCTTGGCCAAACACACCTCTAATGCTTGAAAACTGCGTCTGCCCTCTTTGCTGTGTGAGGTGCAGTGTGTGGTTGAGTTCAGCTGCCAGCTGCTAGGTAGAAACTCAGCCCCCCCCCCCACCCCCTCCCCTCAGCCAGTAAAATGTTTGCCAACTCACTACAGTACAAATGTGGAGACTGCACATCCAGTCAAGATGGTTTTCATTGATGCAGTCTGCCATTCAGCAGGAGAGTGGAAGGTAAACCCACATGGCCACGGTTGACTCATCCTTTCAAACGAGGATTTTTAAAGACCGACTCTCCAGATCATATTTTAGGCCGATGTTTTCAATTCCCCCTCCTGATTCTTGCTCCTGAAGGCTGTGAAACATTCAGACCACCTCATATATAAAAACACTTTGACATGCGGCCGTCTGTGCATATTTAACATTTACACAAAATAATCTGCATATTTAAACAAATGCACTGAACGAGTCATGGTGAGTACATTTTATTTTGAAAGCCTTACTTCTTTGTAAGCTTATGCCATCATTCAGATCCTGCATGACCTTATTTGGGCATTCAAGTGGTTAAACGTAAACCGCTCAAGACACCATGTGGTCTTAAGAAGTATTTAATGAACATCACAATGAATAATAACCATTAACTGCCATGTGTGCAATTAACATTTTTAGAAATCTATTTGCCAAATATAAATTAAATCTTCATGTGTTGAAATGATTAAGTATAAAATGAAGTATAAACACATTAATTCCTTTTAGTTGTTAATCCAACCAGATAAAAGACACATTCATCTTGCGTTTATTCCATTTTTTTCCCCCCATTTAACTGTATGTTAGTAACAGGTTAAAAACATTGAACTTAATGTGTGATCAAGATTTTCCCCAAGTAGAGAAAACCAAGTCTGAAGAAATAAATCGTGGAGCTGTTCCAGTGCCTTTGAGTGGGAGAGTGAATTTCTGGAAACAGTGAGAGAGTTTAGCTGCAGTTAACAAGAGAGATGATGGTTTAAAGCTGCAATGCTGAAATTAACAAAACCTGCTTTATTTCCCTGCTTTAAATAAAGACTTTATTTCCCCCATCTGCACCACAGTCTGCAGAGCAAACAGTGTACATAGAGGAAATAAAGATATAGCAACTGGATTCATTATTTTCACATGTACATTTTCTGGTCCTCAGTTTAGGTACAAAACCAGAGTTTATAAACAGACAAACCTGGATGAAAAGGTCCTCGCAAAGCTCAGCACAAAGGTATTTCTTCTCCCCTCTATGAAACATTCTTAGTGTACAATATAAATTTCAGTGCACTGACAACACTTCCCTTCTTCCTCTCCTCCTCCCAGGCCAGTCTGAAGAAATTCTTGGATTACATTCAGACTGGAGCCATAGAGAAAATGGTAAAAGTCCTTGATAAAGGTCTTGATCCAAATTTCCATGACCCTGACAGCGGAGGTGAGTTTGTCACAAGCTTGTGTCTGCAACCACTCTGTTATTTACTGTAGACTTTGATTCATTCTGGTACAAACAAGTGATGTTGAAACACTGAGAACACCTGGATGGAGTTTCTACCTGCCATGCTTCCTGACTCTTTACCTCCTCTGCGGGTCAGAGACCCCGCTGTCTGTGGCTGTGCAGGCCGGCCTGTCGGTGGAGGGCCTCAGGGTGCTGATTCAGGGCGGCGCTCACTTGGACTTCAGAAGCAGAGACGGCATGACACCGCTCCACAAAGCCGTCAGAGCGCACAACCACGCTGGGCTGCTGGTGAGGCCGCTGGACCGAAGCTACACACATTCACTTCTCATCAGACGCTGACACACCTTTAAAAAGTAATCCTCATCTTTGTCTCCTCTTTCCAGGCCCTGCTGTCCCTCGGAGCGTCTCCAGACTACAAAGACCGCTGTGGCCTGACCCCCCTGTACCACACCGTGCTGGCAGGGGGCGACACCTCCTGCTGCGAGACCCTGCTGTACTACAGGGCCCGGCTGGGGACCAAGGACGAGAACGGCTGGGACGAGTCCCATCAGGTACCAGAAGACAGTTCAATATCTATCTATCTATCTATCTATCTATCTATCTATCTATCTATCTATCTATCTATCTATCTATCTATCTATCTATCTATCTATCTATCTATCTATCTATCTATCTATCTATCTATTTGGTTCATATTGTCATGTTAAACATTCTGGTCTTTGTCCCTCAGCAATGCACCAACACGTCTCTTGTCTGACTGTATCTCTGTGGTTGATGTCATGTGTCATCACCCGCTCTCTCTCTCTCTCTCTCTCTCTCTCACTCGTCTCTCCATTCTCTCTGCTTCCTCCTCTCCTTCTCTCTTTCCATAGCACAGGGATGAAGAGGAGTTTGGAATGGAAGAAATACATAAGGTACCCCTTCATCCCACCATCTCTCCATCCACACCGGCCTTTCACAGACAAAGGCACTAAAGAGTTATGACATGATTACAGTTTTTCTCAGTCACTTTGAAGCAGATAACACTTCAGACTCGTCATCCCGACCACTCTCGGTGCAGTTCTCACAACAGATCGTGGATTTCTCATAGTTGAAACCTCCTAAGTCAGTCAATCACTTCAGCACTGTCAGCAATGAAATAAACCTTTTCAACAGAGGCACCAAATGTTTTGCTATTTTAAACCTGGTCAGCTTTAGACTTTAGCTTTTTTTTTTTTGAAATGGAGTAAAAATGTATTCAGGCCCAAAAATGAACTGTGAGTAGCTGGACTCAAAGTCTAACCCACCAACATACATGGCACCTGTCTAATGGCAACTTTAGTATGACTGTAAAATACAGTAATTCAGTAATGATCTAGTTTTGAAAAAATGAGACATAGTTTTTGAAATGTATGAAAGCAGTTGTAAGGAAATAGATCTGTGACTCTACACAATATAATTGCTGCAGCTGATTAAGCAAAATGATAAACATGGAAATATGCACTGGAAAATCAGTCAGTAAATTCACACCACAAACAGTATGAATATGTGTGTATGTGTGTGTATGTGTGTGTGTGTGTGTGTGTGTGTGTGTGTGTGTGTGTGTGTGTGTGTGTGTGTGTGTGTGTGTGGCCTTGCTGTTTCATACTTATTTGATTAAAGTTTAAAGTGATTGAAGCAAAAGCACTAATGTGATGCTGTATCGGTACAGCTGTAAAGGTACAGTACAAACATTTTCCATGTGTCACAACAAGGAAACATCTTCAGCAGTGAAGGGATAGCAGTGAGGATGTAATGGACGTTTGTACAGACGTGTGAGGAAATGATGAACTGTTTTGAGAGCTGCATTAACAATTTGTATTACTTTTTAACCCTCCTGTTGTCCTTCTGGGTCAAATTGGCCCAGTCTGTTCCCTTCCTCCTTCCTTCCTTCCTTCCTTCCTTCCTTCCTTCCTTCCTTCCTTCCTTCCTTCCTTCCTTCCTTCTTTCCACAGTCCTTTTTTCCTTCCTTCTTTCCTTCCTTCCTTCCTTTCATCCTTACTTCTTCCTTTCTGTTTTGATACAACTGACCTGATCTGTTCCCTATCCCTCCATCTTTCTTTTCTTCCCTTTTCCCTTCCTTCTTTCCCTTCTTCCTTCCTTCTTCTTCCCTCCTTGAACAAATCTATTCCCTCTCTCCTCTTTCCTTCCTTTTTACCTTCCTTCTTTCCACAATCCTTTTTCCCTCTCCGCCTTCCTTCCTTCCCTTCGTCCTTACTTCTTCCTTCCTTTTTGACCCAATTGACCCAATCTGTTCCCTCCCTCCTTCTGTGTTTCCTTTCTTTTTCCATTCCTTCTTTCCTCCCATCTTTCCCTTTGTCCTTCCTTCCTTCCTTCCTTCCTTCCTTCCTTGGCCCAGGAGGACAACAGGACGGTTAAAGTAGGAGATGGCACAGTGGATCAGTGGTTAGCAGTATTGCCTCACAGCATGACGTTGTGGGTTTACATGGTAAATTAAGGTGTGAATGTGAGTATGTGTGTGTTGTTCGTCTCCATATGTCGACCCTGTGATGGACCAGTGACCTGTATATATCACCCTATGTCAGCTGGGACTGGCTTCACCCCCCACTCCCACAACCTTGCACAGATTAGCGCTATAGCCAGTGGACAGATGGATGGATGTTTCCAAAGTGAGAACTGCATCAAAGCCACAGAGAAAAACTGTATAAAAATGTAGATGACCTAAGTGAATGAGGTGAGCCTAGTTTTCTTAAACCTGTTCAGGTCTGAGTCATCCCGAGCTGAGCCCGGTTCAGAAGGAGCTCTGCAGATCATCTCTTTCGTACTGTAGTTCTGGGTGCATTGCCTACATTATGTCTCTGTGACATTCTGGTAATTTTGCGTTTGTGCTGCGAGCCGGTTGTCATGGTATTTTATTTTGGTGTTGCCGTGCTTCGTGTTTTCTTTCTTTACTTTGTACGTATCTTGTGATATTTTAGTCCCTGCAGAAAATATGAGAAAATCTCTCAGGCTGCTGAAGGCTCATCTCTGTTGTTTTAATGTTTTTTTTTGTTTGTTTGTTTCCTGTCTTTTACACCATGGTGCAACGTAATTGGCTGTGACCTGTTTTTCTGTAAGAGTAATTATGAATCTAAATGTGGATGTGAGATACATTATTTCCCTTTCTTTCTCTTTGTATCTCTTCTTTGTTTTCCCCTCATTTTCTGCCTAATTGTCTTGCACTGAATCAGTGCTGTATAAAATCACCCAGCTCACTTTAACATGTCTCCTTCTCCACTTTATAATCCTGACAATTTGTGGATATTTCTATCACACTCTTGACATTAAAAGGCTTGCCAGAATGGCTTTGCCCAGCACTTGGAGCATCTGCTGTTTTATGGGGCAGACAACAGTTCTCTAAATGCCTCAGGGAACACTGCACTTCATATTTCTGCCCTGTACAACAAGGCAAGTATGGAAACAGATTCCTTTATGTTAAACCAGTATTAGCATGATTAGAGCTGCTGCTTGTTCTTAAGATGTTAACCAATCACTTGCCCTCTGTGATGATCAGGAAAGCTGCGTTCGCGTTCTTCTGTACAGGGGAGCAAATAGGGAAGCAAAGAACAAACATGGTCAGACCCCTTTTCAGGTAAATGATTCACTCACTGCTACTTTGTTATTATCATCATCATTATTATCACTATTCAGAAATGTATTTTTGAGTTTCTATCATGTTTGCAAAGTGAAATTGTATTTCTCGTTTTGCCACAAAGAGAGCAAAAAGAGTGAAAGGAGACAACACAATAAAACAAGAGAATGCAATAATTGCAAGAGCTGGATCAATGATGTTTCATTTTGTTTTTGTGTTTGCAGCTAGCTGTAATGTCTGGTCACTTTGAACTCGGGGAAATCATCAAAAACCATAAAGAAACTGACATAGGTAAGCTGCCTGCCACCTGCCTTTATTTTAAACCTTCTGAAATGCCATCAATGTGCCCATATGATCTCTTTTTTCTTTTTCACCTAACAATCTACTTGATTTCTCTTTATTTCATCCCATCCCATCTCTTCATCTTCCTCCTCCTCCTCCCTCACTTGTTACCCCTCACCTCCGAACGCTCACCGTAAACCTCACCGCCACCACTCACACCTCTTCAGTGCCCTTTTTGGAATCGCCAAAGTATGTTCCCAAGCGAAAAGAGAGCGCCCACACCCTGCCTCTCCCCTCGCTCCACTCCCACCCCCTACTGCGTGCTAACAGTGATAACACCATGACCCAGTCTGACCCTCTGGCCATGCCCAACAAGGCCACAACCAATCCCAACCCGGTACAGGTACTGACGTCCACTAGGCGCATGGTCATCTACTGATCTACTGCATTTCTTCTCAGGCACTTAACAATAAAGACTGAGCTGTGTTGGTTTGGTCTTTACGGGGTATTACGGGTGTGTGTTTGTGCAGGTCCAGCGCAGGGCCTCCATAGGCATGAGGAGCTCCAGCAGCCCCAGGACTCGTACGCGCTCCCCATCCAGAGGGAGGGGAGGCCAGAGTGACACAGAGGAGAGGCACCGGCAGCCACGAGGCAGACAGGGGTGAGAGGCCTGGTGCACTGTTTAAAGAGAGGGGGGGTGGTGGGTTCTTATTCTACCCAGTTCCTTTAACGGCGTCCACAGGGAATCACTAATCTCCAGTTACAATCATCTGTGTGTCGTTATTACTATTTGTGTCTCAGTCGCATACTGAGAACTATTTTTAACAGTAAGAATCTGACTTATCTTAGGTGTGGTATGGGTGGACATTGTTGTCTTGCAAGGCAACAGAAAGAGAGACAACAGCTTAAAGGGATAGTTCACCCAAAATTGAAATTGCACTCATTATCTCCTCCCCCTCATGTGGACTAAGGGCTGGGAGAAGTTTCAGAGTCCTCCGTGGCTTCTCTGAGTTACAGGGGGTCTCGGCATAGCAGTGCATGTCCATATAACGGTTGCAAATGGATACCAACTGTCTTCGTAACAAAAAGACACACCAAAAAACATCCAAATACTGTCAAATTTGGACGAACCAGGGTCTGTCCTCTTCCCAGTTCGTCCAAATTTGACGAACCGGGAAGAGGAGCTTCGAGAAGCTTCCGCTACAAAACAAGCTTGAACTATAGACTTATTTAATTTTTTTCGGGACAATTTTGCATTTCGGGGCTTCAATACAAGACTGACATTACATACGAGCAGCATGGAGGTATTTGGATGTTTTTTGGTGTGTCTTTTTGTTACGAAGACAGTTGGTATCCATTTGCAACCGTTATGGACATGCACTGCTACGCTGAGACCCCCTGTAACTCAGAGAAGCCATGGATAACTCTGAAACTTCAAAACTGTGTGAAACTGAAATTTTCAATTTTGGATGAACTATCCCTTTAATAATGACAACATGGACATGAGAGTAAAACCACACATATGAGGCTGTTGTCAGGGCGCAGAACAGAAGCACACTGCCACTGGTATAATAGCTTCTACACACCTGACACAGGCTAGACGCTGCCAGTCAATACAATAGTGCAGCATGTATTTCTATTGTTGAGCTGATTGCTATGACTCAACTGTCTCTGCTGTGGCCTGACAAGCTGAATGTCGTCTCACTTTGTCTCACTTGTTTTTCCAGTGTGCAACACAGACTTATCTCTCTCTCTCCCTCTCTCTCCCTCTCTCTCTCTGTCTCTCTCTCCCTCTCTCTCTCTGTAGTGCGACCCCAGGGGGCAGTGGGGGAGGTCAGATGAAGCGTATGTACAGTGCAGTACCGGGGCGGGTGTACGTGGCCACTCGTGGCCACTCTGCCAGTGGAGACAGAGAGCTCACACTCAGCAAAGGGGACAAAGTGAAAGGTGAGACAGAGCCAAAATGAACAAACAGTGAACAGAAAAATGAAACAAATCTTCCTCAAACGTTTTAAACACTGTTATGAAAGATGAGCTAATGCCACTGGGACCGTGCTGTTGTTTGATTGTGCTTTTTTTTCTTTCTTTTTTTTCCCTTTTTTAACCAGACAATTACCTAAATGCTCTCTGCTGCAGAGAAATTTGGTGTAATACTGAGAACCTTTCAGTGCAACTGCAGTGCAGTTTGATCCAGAAAAAATATCAACAGCGAGCGAGGGATGTACATGAGGGAAGAGAGGGTTGTAAACAAGAAGCACCAGAAAAAAGCCATCCAGTCAGCACAAAGCAATACATGTTCCTAGCCACTCTCTGTGGATTGTACAATGTTATTATAAAACTAAAAGTAACTAAAGGCAAACAAGGAAAGTTGGGAAGAAAGTATATAACAGTCTGAGGTCGGTTCACCAGCCACATTATATTGTGTCCATCTATATCCACTGTGTCTATCTCTTTATCTGTCTCTGTATCTGTCCACCTGTCTGTCTCAGTGTTAAGTGTAGGAGAGGGGGGGTACTGGGAGGGGACAGTGAAAGGTCGCACCGGCTGGTTTCCTTCAGACTGTGTGGAAGAGGTGGCGGCTCTCGGCAAAGACAATCGATCAGGTACAGTAGGACACAACCAGTGGGTGCTTCAGCTGACTGTTGGGTTTTAAAATATCATCCTGGTTATGGCCGCAGAGGGAGTTCCAAGCAGCAAAGTTATATTACGAAATTTTGAAATAAGTCTTGTGTCAAGAGGTGGGTTACTGAGATCATATAAAATAGTGCACAGATTGGAGAAAGGGCGTATGGGGAAAATGGGTTACACTCTCCCCCAGGCTGGCATTATCCTTTAAATCACTGTAACACCCAGCACATGCCACACTCATGTTTACCAGCAGGCCCTGTATTTTGCAGCAGGCAGTGGCACATGCACAGCACAGGCATTCGCTTTTGTCATATTTTCACAGCTGCACTGTTCACCCAGCGAGAAAACCATATGTCACGACGAAGACACAAATACCGGGGTGTAAATACGTTTAATCCATTTGAGCCTCGTGCTGAAAACACAACACTTCTACAAAAAGACAGTGAAGGTGTCATGACGGAAGTGGTGAAAGTTTATATTGAGCATATGTCTTGTTTGCGTGTGCCTTGCAGAGACACGCAGCGAGAAAGCCAAGAGGAAGCTTTTCCGTAACGTCACCGTGGGAGCTTATGATGGCACTGATGGCCCCAGGTAAGTGAATCTGCTGTGAACCTTCGCTGATAAGTAAGCTGGCGCAGAAACAATAACTTATCTTTATCAGCTTTCAACCTTCTGTAGACTGAGCTGCCCTCAAGAAAAACACTTTCAAAGTCTAAATCTTACGTGTGAAAGTAAAAATAGCTCTGTTCATCTGCCCTGTTGTGCATCGGACTCTCCACAGCTACAGTGGCTCAATACACTGCAACTTAAGAAAATACACAATACACATTGTGTTACAAACTTTATTTTTGACAACACATGCACTGCAAAGTCCCCACGTTGAAGTGTTTCCAGGGACACAAAAAAGATTTGTTATCATGTCAGTATCACATGATTCAGGTATTGTTGGATAGATGTACTTTACTGCTTAACCTTAGC
This sequence comes from Trachurus japonicus, assembly GCF_045865225.1. NCBI lineage: Eukaryota > Metazoa > Chordata > Actinopteri > Carangiformes > Carangidae > Trachurus > Trachurus japonicus. Next base: position 21,866,434 of record NC_140925.1, read on the forward strand.
CTTTAGCTGGGTTTCTCACTTTTTTGTGTCCATAGAAACATTTTTTCTTTTTTGTTGTGTTTTTGTTAATTGTTTTTAAAGCCCAAACTTGTCAAATAGATGTGGCATGTTGAATTGGTACTGTGTTTGTGTCTTTGCATGTCTTTTCTTAAGCTCTCCAGGCCACCGTATACAACAGGTCACCTAGTGTGTTCAGTGACAGGCTCCTCCAGCCCCTCCAAACACAATCATAGAAGTTCAGCAAATACATGGACTAAAATAATGATGAAAATGTGATTGGCTGCAGCCCCTCTCATTGCTCTAGCTGTGGACTGTCATATGAGTGTGGGCAGCAACTGAGCTGCCTGCTGTCTGGTTTATTACTGTAGGCTAAGACTGTGAGGCCAGTCAAGATGATTGAAATAGTTGACACACTGTTGTTTTGCGACTAAGAGGAGGTTCTCGTGTATGTGTGTGTGTGTGTGTGTGTGTGTGTGTGTGTGTGTGTGTGTGTGTGTGTGTGTGTGTGTGTGTGCACTTGTTCCAGTGTTGCTTTCGTGTCTGTTTTCTGTTGATCCTGAACGCCACTTGTTCTCCATTGTTCTGCTGCGTGAACACGTCAGTGCTGAGAGCAACCAGGAGCAGCCGTGTCATTTTCTGCTTTGCCCCTTTTTCTTTTTCCGGTTTTCCACTGGACAAAATACACTTGTCTCTTTGATACCTCCATCCTCTCTTGTAGCTTGTTACAGTGAACACAATAATGCTTTAATGAAAGGCAGAGGTGCAGGTTCTCCTCCTCCTCCTCTGTGACATCTGTCTGAAGCTGCAGCCCAGCCCTGGGCAGCTGCAGTTGTGTATGTGTATTATGAAACTGTGCATACTAGTTGGAGTGTTAGTGCGTCTTTGCGTGTACATACATCATCATCATGCTGATGAGTCATAAGGAGGCTGAAACACCAAGCGTTGGTCAGATCTCGCGGCTAGTGATGAGGACGTTCCAGTTGCCACCCGAGGGTTTTACAGCCTCTTACGCATCGAGCTGACATTACCCTGGTGCTGAGCAGCTCTCACTGTCATTCAAAAAAGACATTCACTTTAATACAGCTGCGCTTGTGTTCTAAATGGAAATAGCAGCCACTGGGGTTATATTACCTGTGTTAAGTTGGTTAAGCGTAATTGCAGCACAGTGGTGAAGTGGTGCTCAATTAAGAGCAAGGTGATCCGGAGCATGTTCCCACACTGCAGCCAGGCTTTTGGGAGAATGTCAATTACTATTTCAGAGAGAAATAGAGAGCGGAAGAGTGTTTGTTAGCCTGCACGGTGATGACAGCTCTGCTTTAGAGGAGAGGAGGGAGCAAGATGAAAGTTGGCAAATGTGTGTGTGTGTGTGAGTACATCCAGGGTGGGAATCAGCTGTTGTTATATCTGTGATACCAGTCAGTGTCTCTCTCTCTCTTTCTCTTTCTCTCTCTGTCGCCTTACATTCATACCCATCCCCCGCATCCCCACCCCTCAAATCCAGCTCTCCATCTCCCCTATTTTGCAACCAGACCCTCTTCCTGTGATCCACCAGCACACACACAAACACACACACACACACACACACACACACACACACACACACATACACAAACTATACGCACTCTCCCTGTTGTGATAATCGCTGATATTTTATTCCTCTCTCACTCTCTCTCTCTCTCTCTCTGTCTCTCTGTCTTTCTTTCACATCGTCTTCCTCTTGTCTGAAGTATGTGGGGTGCAGAGCGGCTCGATCTCTCTCTCTCTTTTCTCATTCCCCTCCTCTCTCGCTCTCCTCTCTCCTCCACTCTCGCGGCTCTCTTCAGCTGAGCTCTCGCTCTGGAAGACCGGGAGGAGGAGGGAGGCGGGAGAGAGGAGGGAGGAGGAGGAGGAGGAGGAGGAGGAGGTGGTGGTGGAGAGTGCGCGAGATAGAGGAGGGGGGGACATGGCAATGGGGGGATGCGGAGAGAGAGATTTCTCTCTCTCCCTCTCTTCTTCGTGGCCGTCACTGGGCCCCAGAAACAGGAGCGTGTGGTTCATTTACAGGTAGCGGCTGTTTCCTCATTCATTGGCTGGCTATGGATGTGAGGAGAGGACAATGGAGAGAGGGGAGAGGTAGATGATGCTATTGAGAGGCCGTGCCTTTTCAAAGACAGACTAATAAGCTATGTATCTGTGCGTGCGTGTGTGTGTGTGTGTCTCTCTGAGTGTGTGTGCGTGTAGATGTGCGCGTGTCTTAAAATATGTATTTTTCCTATGCATGTGAATATCTGTGGGACGGAAGTGGCTATTGAATGAAGACTCTGCAGCATGTTTATTTCTGTGTCTTCCTCCCGTGTGTCTGTAAACGCGTGTGTGTTGTTGCGTGAACGAGAGCACATATTGATGCATTTCAGTCAGACAGTGTGGGTGTATTTCATTCTCTTTGAGTCATGATTTCTTTAAGCAGATATTTTTCATTCACCAGGACTTGCCATTTATCCCTGTTCCTTTAAAAGATGCTGCTGTCACATCCCATTTTTTTTCTGTATCCCATTGTGTCATTAAAAACGTGTGATATTCTGACTGTACTGAGGGATGTATGTGAATAAGTCAATAAGTGGCAAGAGTGCGGGTTCGTCAGTTCCTTTCAAGCTCTAATTTGAGACACCATTGTCATTTTTCTGCATGTCTGTGTGTGTGCATGCATTTTCATTTATGTGTGTGTGCGTGTACTATATACACTGAATAAAATATATGTGCTCTTCACATATAAGTGTATACGTCATTGTGCTTAATTGCTGTGGGAGTAACTCTCCTGTACGTATATCCATGTATGTGCACTGCTCATCCATCTCTCATCCACAGTGTGTGTCACTAACATCTGTCAACGGGTGATGTGTGGGTATTGTCCCCACATAACCAGTCCATTTGCATGTGCATTCAGCAGGTGAATGGTTAAAAAACTGCCTTTTTTCTCAGTAATTGTGGATAGAAGAGAGGATGACTCAGGAGGGAACATAATAACTCTGGTCTCTAGTAGGCTTACAGCTCCATTGCAGCCAGTTCAGAGAGAGTGTGTCCTACAGCCAGCAGAGATTAACCACAGACGTTTGTGCTTTTTATGGCTCCAATTGGTCGGGCCACAGAGATCAATGTGGTGAAAAATGAGCTGAACAGTTTTGTGTATGTAAAGTAAACCAGGTGTGTTGCTGCGAGCCTGTTAACACAATTTAGAACCGCCGGGAGGACCGACACCGGCCGTGTTTCCCCACTTGTAGAAATGGATGGACGAGGAGCCCGATGGATCGTCCACCCACTTCGTGTTACTTTGATCCTCGGAGAGGGAAAGCATGATGGAGGACAGGGTGAGAGAAAAAGGAATGAGGTGTGAGGAGCAGATGGCTGGAAGGCGGCTGTGCGTTGGCGAAACAGTAACATTGATGGAGAACACACAAGGGATGGACCTCAGTAGGGGAAAGTAGTGATCGTCTGTTGAGTGCTAAAGTTACAGTTTGGTGTGGAGTCTGGACCCTCAGTTCCTGTAGGCCGCTGCACTCTGCTGGACCTCAGTGATTTCCCAAACCTAACTTTGTTTATTGCATGCTCTGTCGGATTAAATACACAAGCCCCTGCTGTGTGTCTGCACTGTAAGAGACAGTGTGGAATATGATATTATAGAGTTATTGTTATCACGAAGTGGCCCAGGCTAAATGAAGTTGGACATAATAAAACAGACATAAAACAATAACATCTGCTGCTTAAAGGTAAAATGAAAATATTGGCATTTTGAGAGAATACATAGATGTTTTTGAAGGGGTTACATGGCTGAGTCTCGCTGCAGACCTTGTTGTCAAGGAGCCAGCCAAATGGTTGTGTTTAGGTTAAGGTTCAATTCAGCGCTACAGATTTGGTTTTGAGTTTGCTGACCCAAGGAAGGGCCACAGGACTGCATCTCTATTTACTACTTTTCACTCACCTGAACTTCCCATTTTAAAGGGAGGGACCAGAAAATGTGTATTCCCGTTGGAAATGATGTCCTTGACTATTCCCAGTGTTTTTACTGCATTGTTTTGGCAGTCAAGCTATCGCTATAAATAAGGCAATTCTTCAACCAGGCCTCTCACTCTGCTCACTCGTAGTTCAGCCCTTCTAGGAAATCATATCCTTTGATTTGATTTCAGTTGGATGTCAATTTGAGTTAACGTTCAGGAGCACAAACTAACACAGAAATGAGCTGCCTTGGAAAGAAATATCTGGAATTCCTCTTAAATCATAGAGCTTTGCTCCAGCCCCAGGCTCCCCAACACAACCAGGGTGAATTGACATTGTTAGAAAGTCAAGCTCAGAAATGAGTCATGAGATGTGGCTGTGTGTGGAGTCCATTTAACCAGGCCTATATTAGAGGAAGGATTGTACAGCAGCTCGGCCAAAAGTCCCAGACATGGTAATAGAATAATGAAGGAACTCGCTGGGCCAGCCGATACACTACTCCAACCATCTCATAATAAGATTGCATCACAAAAGTCTGTGATCACTGTTTATGCTCTCTCAAGCTGTAGTCTTAGAGCCAGAGGAGCTGTTTGTGGGGGGAGATTAGAGGCCTGTCCAACTTCTTCTTGTACATAATTTGAAGTGTCATGTATGACCGGTAGTGGTGCACTGGAGTCGGTAAAGCAGTATCCTTGCAAAAGCTGCCAGAGGCAGTGAAAGCTAATGCAGCGATTTAGGTGCATTTGGAAGTTTCCATTATCAGTGAAGGGTATGTGCACATTTTTCTAATGTGCCGTTCCCCGTGGCCCAGTGCTTGTCAGCTCTAGCTGGATTAGTCCGTAGTATGGAATGTCATCTCATGTTCACTTCCTCCCATTGTGACACTAACTGTATCCCTCCCATCAACCCTTTTGTGCACCGGCGCTTTTTGTATGACATTCTCAAGCCAACCTATCTTTTGCTGCAGTGTGATTTCATAATGTGATGCAGTATAGCTGTTTTCCACATTCAGAAAATGCTTTATTTGCATGACAATAACACTTTTCTGTTGCTATAGAAGTCATATAGCTCTCTTCCTCTCCAATTCTCCCTCTTTTTCTCCCTGTCTCTCTCCATCGCTGTTTCCCCCTCTCTCCTCCCTCTTTACTCCCTCTAAGTGACTACATCATTAAGGAGAAGACAGTGCTCCTACAGAAGAAAGACAATGAGGGCTTTGGCTTTGTGCTTAGAGGAGCCAAAGGTGAGCCACCTCTCCAAAATTCACCACATCTCTATGTTCTCCGTAGATTTCTCAGTCTCGATTACTCCTTTTCTCTCTCTCCTTCTCCTTCTAATCTGTCCATCCCTCACTCATTTTCAAACCCATGTTCTTGTTATCTGTGTCCACTCAACCTCATCCTTCTTGTCTTACCCTCCTCAGCTCAGACTCCCATAGAGGAGTTCACTCCAACGCCAGCGTTCCCCGCGCTGCAGTACCTGGAGTCTGTCGATGAGGGGGGCGTGGCGTGGAGGGCCGGCCTGAGGATGGGGGATTTCCTCATCGAGGTGAAGACACAAGATGCATTTTGAGCTAATGCGCACACTTGGGGTTGTTGAGGTTGTTTTACAAATACTTTACTTTAACCAGAAGCCATGTTTGGATTCAGGAAAAAAAAAAGCCACCCGACTGCTGCTCCTTCCATTTCTCACTCAAATAACTGGTTTCCTTTCAGTTTGGATAATTGACACACTTCAGGATGAATCGTTATGCAACAAGCTACTTGATGTACAGTGTCACATTTTGAGTGAGGTGCTCAACACATACAAAAAAAAAAATCATACCAGTGGCACTTTCTCCACTGTTGCATCCTGAATGTGATGATGTTCTTTTAAGAGAGTCAAAAGTCCTTATGGGAAATGTAGGAAATTAAGAAGACATAGACCAGGCAGACTAAAGAGAGATGTGTAAATGAAAAACTACATTTTGTCTCACAATACACTGAATTGAACCTCACAAATCAATGATATCACCAGAAACATGTTACAGTACATTAGCCTCATAGTAAATAAGTATGTTTGATAGAGCACTGACTGGTTTTCATCCAATGCTGTGGTAATTTCCTATGCTGTAGCTTTTATAATTTGCTATGCTTTCGTATATATTCTGTATGTAATGTATGAGTCACAGTGGGTGAGGCACTGAGACACTTGTGATCACTGTTTCTCACTGCTGAAGCGCGAGCATTTCAACTTACTGTATAGGGCCATTTTGTAGCTTTAAATGTCTCTGTATGTTGCCGTGAAAACTCACTTCTAAAAATGGCATTTGTCAAAGCCCTATTAAATCTGACACATGCAGCTAATTGGTATTCAACCTAATATGACTCACTTATGCAGCCCAACCTTTGCAACTGCGATTCATTGTAGTTGCTACTGCATTGCTGGTGCATGCATCTAAAGCACAAAATTGATGTCTTGTTCAAAACTAAGTCTTAAATATACAACATACAGTTTGGCAAACACAGAAAAGCTACATCATCAAGGAAACAAGCCGTCACAAGTAGACCTGTTCTGTGTTATGACGTGTGCCCCCACAACCTCTAACTGGAGCTCATGTTTCATTCAAATGGAAATGAATGTCTTTGTGTGTGTGCATCAGGTGAACGGCCAGAATGTGGTGAAGGTTGGCCACCGGCAGGTGGTCAACATGATCCGGCAGGGCGGCAACAGTCTCATGGTGAAAGTTGTCATGGTTGCTCGAAACCCAGAGCTGGAGGACACGGCTCGGAAGAGGGGTAAGAGTCCAAATTTCCTTGTATGTTTTTTTTCCTATCCTATGTTTATGATGTGACGATAAAGCTGATTGCATGTTTACTTCATCCTAAAAGGCTTTTGCGATGTGGTTGTCTTTGGTGACTGCATGTTTATACGAGGATACTAAACATTAAGTCTGCATTTGGCTGGCTTCCCTTGGCAGCCCCGCAGCAGACTAAAAGACTGACTCCTCCTGCCATTGCCCTGCGCTCCAAGTCAATGACATCAGAGTTGGAAGACATGGGTAAGATGATAGAGGGGACTTAAGATTGAAAGCAAAGAACAAAATGAGGGGAGGCCTGGAAAGAGCATGAAAAAAAAAACAAATTAAATACATGCCCCCTATAGTTCCTTTGGAGGGGGAGAAGGGCCACAATGAAAAAAGTTTCTTTTTGGAGGGTTAGCAGCTTCTCTGCAGGATGGTGGTGGAGTACTATGGCACTACTAAGGAAACACTGCATTAAAAATTAACCGAGTTGATGCAGGAAGCCAAGAAAATGATCTAGTATGGGTGCGATTTAATTTTTAGTTTGTTGGGGAAGTAGTGTTTTGATTCATTTTCACTTCTGTCATTGCTGTTAAAGAGGAAAGGTGATAATTAAACAATGAAGCTATGAAATATAAATGTAGTTCCTTGTTGTGAAATGCCACCTGTCTGATGCCATCAGTCACAAACCGCTGCTTCTGTTTTGTCTTTTTCTCCTCCAAACCCAATGTGCTGCACACAGTGGACAAAGGTGGGAGAATCATGGATTTGTGTGCTCTCTTTATCATTTCTGTTCCAATCACCACCATCCCTCTCATCACATCAGCGTTCACACCATCACATGTGTCCGAGTATGTATTTCATCCTTTCATCTGCTTTGTTGTACACATGACTACACAGCAGCTCTAGTCACACTTAATTTCTGTTTCCCCGAATTATATATGCTACAGCTGCCTCTCCATGGAAAAAGAAAGCAGGTGAATACCAGTCTTTATCATTCCCGCTATCAGCCCCTGAGCTTTAATTAAAAGTCATCCTGTTTGATGCTCTTTTTTCCTGCTCCTTTTTCAGACTACGAGCCCTCTCAGGGTCCTGATAAGAAGAGGACAGTCTATCAGATGGCACTAAGTAAGAACCCACTCTCGCTGCGCTTGCCGTACTGTACGAGGGTGTTTTTAAACCTCGGGGGGAGGCGACAGGAGGTGGCTCGCTGAAATCCTCCTTTTCATGTTTCTTCCTTTATTTTATGCTCCCTCTCACTGCCCTTTTTTCTTCTGGCCTGCGCCTGCTCTGTCTCTGTTTTAGATAAACTGGATGAAATCTTGGCTGCTGCCCAACACACTATTACATCAGACAACCAGGGCCAGAGAGGTCACGGGGGCAAGAGGGACCGGAGCAAGAGTATTGTTCCCAGTGTCTCCAATGAGGTAGTGTTGGGAATTGAAAGGAAATGGGCCTAGTCAGAGTTATTACCATAATGTCCTAACAGCTCCATAGACCCAATTTCCATATGATCTACAGCAGATTAACAAACACTGAACACCTAAGGACCTCTTCCCCAGTGCTGCAAGATTAGACTCACATATACAACAGAGTCTCTCCACTGCTTCAGGATTCAGCAAATACTTAGTCAGGGAAGTGACTAATACCAGCAAAAAAAGATTCCTATCTATAAATCAGCTTGGTGTTTAGCTTGTTTGTAGCTATGTGTTGTCCTGCACTCTGGAGAATGATTGACAATGGACCACCCACATCAAAACATTAGTTTAACAGTGAGTCAGGTTGCGTCCATTCATCTGAGCTCTGTTGCCTGATACACTAACACTCTGACTGACTGTTCCCTGTGTATGTATTGCATTTTACTGTATTTGAAATCAATCAGTTTTATTTGATTACATCAAATTAGATGTTTCATACTCTCTCCATCCTAATATTTGCTCTTTTCTCCCCCTTCTTTATAAAATGTGTTTGGACACCTGTAGCAGCCGTATGAGCAGCAGTCTTCAGTCAGCTTGGTGCAGCAGACCGGACCAGGCTTTGGCTACAACCAAGCTCATTTCCAACCAGGTCACGGTCCTCAGCATGCCGTCATGATGCGGCAGAAATCTATTGGTAACGGCAATTGTCATGGAAGGGTTTGTTTCCGTTGTGTATATGAGGGTGTGTTTGTAACTGCCTGTGTCCGTGTGCTCAGGTGTAACGGAGGAGGAGAGGCAGTACCTCCACCCCCCTGCTATGAAGCTGGCCCGCAGTCTGTCAGTGCCAGGACCGGAGGAAATCCCCCCACCCCCTAACACATCCGCCCCAGAGCCGCCTTTATCTGCGGGCCCTCATCCTGGGAGAGGGCCCGCTATGCCCATCCCCCCCGTGTCTCAACCCCACTACCAGCTCCACTCCCAGCCGGGGCATCCTACTCAAGCAGGCTGGGACAGGGGGGGCACGGGTGGGATGAACCAGCAGGTCATGGTCCCCACCCTGAGGAGACAATCGGAAGGACTGGCTGTCAGAGAGCCGGAGGCGCCGAGGAGAGGCGGTGGCAAGATGGGAGCGTTGAGGAGGGGCTACAGCAGCGCCACACCGCCCACAAGCGCTAAACCGAAGGCCCAGCCGGCGCCGCCGCATCATCCACACGCAGCCAACCGGGAGGCGGGCGGAGGGGCCGGCAGGGGGGGCGGCAGGAGGGGCGGGCGAGGAGCTCTGATGAAGCAGTCGAAGGTGGAAGACGGGCTGCGTCAGCACAGAGGGAAGGGAGGGGGAGGGGCCAAAGAGAAGAGCTCCATCCCCATCCCCACCATCATCGTCAAGGCGCCGTCCACCAGCAGCAGCGGCCGCAGCAGCCAGGGCAGCAGCATGGAGGCCGAGCCCGTCCACGACGCAGAGGACGCTGCGGCGGAGCAGACCACCGACAGCCCCAACACCAGTCTACCTTCACCGCTCACCTCCACGCCGCCCCAGCCCCCTACCTCCACTTCTTTGCCCTCGTCGGCCGTCGCCCCTCCCGTGTCCTCGCAGCAAAACCTGGACAACTTGGATTACACGTCGACATACGGTTCTGCTTTCGGGGGAGGAGGCGGGGGGCGCAGGGACAGAGAACGTTTACGAGACATGAGACGAAAGAGCGCCTCTTTCTTCCTCTCGTCCGAGGAGGACATTCAAGGAGAGGCGGGAGGCGGAGCAGGAGAGGGCGGAGGAACGCTTGCCACAAGAATCCAGCCTTTGCAGGGCTCGCAGATGGATGTACCCACGCCTCGACTCCGGCCCTCCAAGTCCATAGACGAGGGCATGTTTTCTGGGGACAGCTACGTCAACTATTCCAGCAGCATGCCCCCAGCCTTCGGCCTTCCTGAGTATTCCTCTCCTATCCTCAGTCAGGACGGGCAGCCCAAGTCGGCTCCCTCCATGTACGGCAGCCAGCCGGCCACCACCTTCATCCACCCGCTCACGGGGAAAGTTCTGGACCCTTCGTCCCCACTCGGCCTGGCCCTGGCCGCGCGAGAGAGGGCCTTAAAGGACGACCGCAGGACGCGGCGAGAGGACAGACACTTTGGTCGGCAGCTGTCCACAGTGGGAGCGTTTCCCACGCCCGTTCAGACGCCGACTCCTTCCCTGTTCGCCACCCCGACACAATCGGCCTACAACTCTCCGGTGTCGCTCCACCTGAGCTCCCCCACTGCCACCACCTCACCCGCTTCTCTGAGCCGGCCACAGTCACCAAGGATATTACGTTTGGGAGGAGGTGGGGAGAGGATGGAGAGAGAGAAAGAGGGAGGAGGACCCAGAGAAGGTCTTCGAGTTCGCTTTTCAGAGGACAGAACCAGTCAGTATTCGACCCAGTATTACCCACAGAGCCCCAGGGAGCGAGAGAAGGAGAAGGAGGTGTACGACAGCAGAGCTGCTCCATCCATACAGCCTCCTCCGCCTCCGGCTCAGCCCGCCCCCCGCAGACCTTCCTTTCTGCAGATGGAGACCACCACCAATAGCAGCTACATCCCTCAGTACACCGTCCCCACGGCCCCAGCACAGACACATGAAGCTATGGGAGACAGAGCTGGAGGAGGAGGAGGAGGAGGAGGAGGAGGAGGAGGAGGAGGAGGAGGAGGAGGAGGAGGTCTGGGACTGATGGTTCTCCCTCCACCTGCTCCCTCAATAGACGTAGACGACGAGTTTGTCTTCGCCGATCCTTTGCCGCCTCCGCTGCAGTTTGCCAACGGTAAGAACGAGAGAGCCCAGGAGTTTTCTCAGCGGCATCAACACGCCGCCGTGGCTCCGCCCCCACCGCCTCCTCTTCCATCTGCCAAGACCTCCAACGTCACCCAGGCCTCTCCGCAGGGGGGAGACTCTGCCGCCTCCAGCCTTACCTCCTACGACAGCGAGGTGGCCAACCTCACGCAGTCCGCTCTCTCTCCGTCGTACCCGTCCCCACAGGTGTTTCCTCCTTCCTCCTCCACCGCCGCCAGCACCTCCGGCGCCGCTGCTCTGCCTCCTACCTCACTGCACCGACCCCAGCCCATGTCCCATTCACACCCCTATTACAGCAGCTCCAATGACCCGTTGGGGGGTGGACAGGACCGAGGCACCGCCGCCCTCACCACCACCATGACTTACGCTACGACTACTATGACAGCCAGTACCGCCGCCGCCACCACTACGAGCTCGCCGTCCTCCTCCGACTACAGCATGACCATGGCGGGGCCCAGGACCGGCCTCAGCATGGGGGGCAGAACCGCTGACCACCCTCACCACACTACTATTTTACCCAAGAGCGGGGACTGGCAAGACGCCGTGGTGGATTCTGGGATCGAGGAGCTGGACAGTCACAGCAGTAGCGACCACCACTTAGAAATGCTGGGACTGAGCGGGCTGCGAGGGGACAGGGGGGGGCTGGGAGGAGAGGGGCGGGGGGGAGAGGGAGAAAAAGAACATCAGGATCCTTGTACAACCTACTCAGGTGGGCAAACATTTGAGGTGCACAGCGCCAAAATGGCGCTCTGCACTGGCGCTGTGTTTCCAAAGATGAGTCATTACAAGGAGGGGGGAGGGAGGGGCCAGTCTGTAGCGCTACGTAGGCAGAACAGCACCAACCCTGCTCCCTTGCAGCTGCATAGACAAAGCAACCCAGAAGACGCCAGGCTAGACGGAGGTCTTTTAGATGATAGGAAGCATCGGCAGAGTCGATCCAAAATGGAGGACGGCTTCAGCTCCGCCCTGGCCGCCTGCTTAGAGAGACCCATCGATACTCGGACGGTGGGCTGGGGGGAGGTGGAGGAGCTCGACCAGGGCGGAGGAGTCCAGAGAGGCAGTATAGTGCTGGAGGGCCGCAGGCTGCACTCACCTCTCTCTGGGGTGAAGGCCAGCATCATCAACGAGCTGAGCTCCAAGCTGCAACAGATGAGCGGCATGAAGAGCATGGACGACTGGAGCCACACCCCCAAGTCTCCCACCATGCACAGGTGCGTTCGCGTCCTAAATCTGTAGCCGTGTTTCCACTGCAGGAGTTCCTGGTAAAGGGAGGACCCGTCCTCTCACTCGGCCTCTCAGTGGCCGTGTCTCCACTGCAGAGTCGGACCCCGCGGCCACGTCATGAGTTTCGATCACCGCTTAAAGGGCCAACGAGGAGTTTTGGAAAAGCGAAGTGTTTCCACACTACATTTATGAGCCTCCGCACCGTGAAATTCTTTGACCGGCGCAAGACAGACTCATGTTTTCATTCATCAAAAATTAAAGTCAGAGGTTCAAAGAGGTTCACATACCGTCGTAGTTCCCACCATAAACGGCGATTCAGCTGCGTTATTCTCATGACTCGCCACGAAGGAAACACTGGTCGGCTCGTCCAGCACTAATAATAACAAAATAACGATAGAGACAGTACGATATGTTTATCTAAAATGGGCCCATTAACAAGTGTGGGTAGCGGAGATTCATCCACGTGAGACTTTTTTATAACCAAATACCTCGTTGTCCCTTTAATCGCTGTGCGACAGTTTCGACCATGACGTCACCCAGGCAGGTCACAAGCACATGCACAAAAATCATAACAACAACGAAGAAGGATGGAAGGAGCTGAGGCGGCAGCCGCGTTTCTGGTTTGTGTGTTTGTGCACATGGCGGTTGATTGTAATCCTGCTTCAGTTTTGGTTTTTTTGTGTTTTTTTTAACTTTTCACGGCATTGTTTTGCGGTGTGATGGATCCCCAGGTGCGCTGATATTTTCATTTCGCCGCGATGACTCAAACCCCCTCTGAATCTCCTCGGTGCCGTAGACTGCAATCAATGACTGCACCTCATCGTCGGTCCATTTGTCGTACAACTTCCTGCTGTTTTCTTGTTGTTTACAGCTAGGCTAGGCTAGGCTAATGCCCATTCTGCTCCCCCTTTTAAAAATGCCGGTTGTTTTGGTGCTTCCTGGTAGCGTCAGAGCTGCTCTAGCTTTAGCCAATCAGCGCCGGGTTAACCTCGAGCCCCACCCAGGAGCTTTTCAGGGCCGAACGGAGTGCCTACCCTGGAGTAGGTACTCCGTTGGCCCCCGTAAAGGTTCCTGTAAACGGCCCTGTGGGGGAGGGTCCTGCAGTGGAAACACGCCTTTGAAGTAACAGTTTGAATGTCTGCTGGTTTTGAAGTGACTTTGCTGTCGGACTAAAATGTGTTTTGTTTGTGTGTCTCCCAGGTATTCAGCAGATTACACAGATGCATTTCACAGCCCCCCCACCGGCCGCTCCACCTCCCCATTACCCACCTCCTCCCCGCAGCACCATCAGCGTCAGATCCTGACCCCCAACCTGTCAGCCACCCCCTCGGTCTCCCCTTCCCCTCAAGTACCAGTTCAGCGCAACTGGACCCGATCCCCTTCCCCACAGATGCCCACCTCTCCCGTCCATTCCCACCCCCCCCATTCGCCGACCTACTGCCCGTACCCGACGTCACCCAAGCACCGGTCTAAATTCCGCAGGCAGACTTTTGATTTCCAGTGCAGTCCCACGAAGGAGATGCGATCTTCGGTCTCTCGGCGCCGCGCTCCGAGCCCCCTTATCTATAACACCGAGCAGCCGAACCCCACCCCCCCGAGGCCCTCCTCGCTCCCCATACTCCCCAGCACACCGGTCTACAACAACCCTTTTGAGTTCCCCGGGCCCCTCACACCTCCCTCTCCCGGCCTCCCTCTAGGAGACGCCTACAAGGCTTCAACACCTCCATTATTCTCTCCATCTGGTGTTCCAAGCCCAAACCCCTTACTCGTCTCTCGCTCGCTCTCCCCCACTCATTTTCTCTCCGGAGCCTCCTCCCCCATGCATTTGCCCCCCAGCCCGTCTTGTCTCAACTATCCCCATCTTACCCCTCCTCCACCAGCCAAACCCTTTGCCGTCAAGCCCCTGCCCTACTGGACCAAGTACGATGTGGCGGACTGGCTGGCGTATCTAAACCTGGGCGAACACAGAGAGCGTTTTATAGACAATGAAATAGACGGATCGCATCTGCCCTCGCTCACCAAGGACGACTTCTTGGACCTGGGGGTGACGCGTGTGGGACACCGAATGAACATCGAGAGGGCGCTGAAGAAACTCACTGACAGGTGAGGGAGGACTAATAGTCTCTGGAACACGTAGAGGCAACGGGGTCGAAAGGTCAAAAAGGAAGGTGAAGGAAAGTCAAAGTGTCTCATTCCTTCCATATGGCTTAGCGGGACCACCCCCCTTTCTTCATTAGATGCATATCATTTGATAAGTTATCCCATCCTCCCTCCATCCTTTTCCTCTTTCTCTCTATTAATCTCCTTTATCAACCCTATAAGTTAGCATCTTTATTTAAGTTAAAGCCATTCTTAGACTTTGATTTGCCCTCCTTCTCTCCCCAGGCGGCTCTCCTCTCCTTTGCATGTTACCACTTCTCCCCGAGACACAGACTGAGAGTGAAGGGGTGATTGAAATTGAAACAAAAATCACAAAGATGAACAATAAGAGAAGATGTGCAAGAGAAGAACAATGGACATCATCAGGTCGTGTTGAATTAAGACTAAGGGCTGGACATGTGGGGGAAAGTGTTGTTTTACAGATTTGCTTCACCTGTAGAGAATATTGTTGTGACGTTTGTGGTGAATGACTTTTGGTGAAGAGAGGGTACGAAGAAATGAAGAACATCATGTGACAATGACGTTCTTCGACTGAAAATACACTTTAAATTTTTTGATGGACAGGCATTTAATTAACGCACCGTTTTGTGCTGTAAGAGACAAACACATATACACACACACACATTTATATTCTCACACACACTGACAGATGGATTCTCACACCATCTGCTGCTTAGCGGCACCGAGAAAACTTCAGTCTGAGTTCAAAGAAAGTTGAAAAGTTGCTGCTTAAAGGGTGAAACCCCGAAATAAAGTGTTACAGAGTGTGGCTGAAAACAAGAAACAGAAGAACCACATCCTAACATCAGTTTTGTAGCTTTAAGCAGATCAGAGTATCAAATGGCTGTGATTACTGGAGCCAAAGTCAGAATAGGTGAGAAAGAGTTGTGTTTGTAAATGATGATAGAGGAAAGTGATAGAAAACAATAGTATTCTTTTTATATATTTGCCATATTCCCTCAAAGGATGCCCCGGTAAGCTTTGTATGTGTGTATTTTTGCGAGCACTAAATATATCTTACATGTCAAACGGGATTCAAGTATTAGTAGAACCATTTGTTTTGTACTAAGTGCTGATCGCAATCATTCATTTCAAACTTGTCAGGGTATTTCAAAAACCGTAGAATTGAAGTTGTGAGTACTGAGGATATACAGACATTGAGAAAAAACACTGTTGGGAAATGACCTTTGATTAGTTTCCTGATTCTTCTATAGACATGAGAGGAAATACTGGAGAGGAATTGAAAAGAGTTTGCATGTCATTTCACGATGCAAATCTCTCCTCGACTTTATTGGTGTTTACGGCCATAGCACAGGTCAAGGGATGGATCATCCTCTTTGATGCCATAATGTTGACCGCTCTCTCTCACACAGCAGGTGCAGTGATCAAAAAGGGCTTTTTACTGCTTCTCTGTCTGCCTGACTTCCTCAAACTTCAGCCTCTGTGAGTCTGTGTGTCTGATTTTGTGCGTGCGTGTTCGTCAAGCCTGCGTTGGTGGCTAAATGCTTTTCCTGACCTACACCTTTCTGTTTCTAATGCCTTTTCCAAAACATATTTATAAAACATTATTTTATTTTTTGCCAGTTGACAATCCCAATGTTTTCCCCCTTCCGTTCCACACATAAACTCTCGAAAAGAAAAACTCTGACCCACTTTTCCAAAAGGTTTTTTCAGAGTGAAAATTTAAAGTAAATACTGTATATGTTACATAGAGGTGAACATGAATGCCCTGGAGTTTCTTAACATGCCAGTTTAGCCATTCCCTGCAGTGAATTCAACTGTTAGGCAAAAACACACCATTTATAGATCTATATGTAATGATGATGATGACAATGATAACATAAAAAATATAGTATAATAAAGATAATATTATTAAGTATGTAAACATTTTTAAGAATCTCCGTCTTCCAAATAGTGTGGACAAATTCTTTGAAGCTTTGTTTGGTTTGTGTTTCATTTGGGGTTTTCTGTAAATGCTTTCTATACTGCTCGCCCTGTGGTGACCTCAGTGAAGCTGACACATGTTAGTTAATGTATATTTCTCTCTATGTGGGTTTAAAATTATGACTCTGTATTCTCATGCTGAGTTGCCTCAATGCTATTTCATGATGGATACTACTCCTGAGAAGTGAAAGGACTGAGCAGTAGTGTAGAAAGCATTACATACTATGATTTAAAAGAGTATTTTAGGTCTAGTGAAATGCATAATGAATATGACTACATACAGTATGAGCATAAGTATGCAGAGATAAAAGGTATATATATATATATATAAATATATAGTTATATATATATAAAAAGTTTTTTGTTTTAAATAAAAAAAAGTATATACTGATAAACAACATGATAGAGGTACAACTAAGGTGTTGAAATAAATGCTAAAATAAACTATGGCCCTGCCGTGATTCTCATTTCTCCTTGGATTCCCTCTTTTGACAGATCCACATAATGATCCAATTTAAAGTGCTGTGTTTGAATTGAGTCATTTGGCAGTGGCTCATATCGGCCCTGCGGTGGTTCAACACAACATTGTTTTCAGGTCCAGGATTATTTTCCCATCAGGCTCGGTGAGCTAAAGGCACAAAAGAGTGGAGCTCATGGGGAGGGAGAAGATGAGATGGCTTAATTCGAAGCAAGCAGTGGCTGCATTCATGCAGCAAAACAAGAGACGCCCGCGAGGCCTGGAGAACAATGAAAAACAACTTGGAAGAAGATGAATGGGAAATTGTTTGCTAGCGTGGTGCCCAGTTTAAAGTTCATGGCTGAATACTGTAAATACTGTTATTATATTGTTTAGGTTTATGCCAGTTGTCCAGGTTGCCCCTTCTTTGTATTTCTCTAGATGGCATCTGCTCTTAGTTAGTAAAAATGATATCTATCAGGGCTCGGTTTGCTCCTCTCACAGTGAGACTGCATGACAGCCACCTCCACAGAGAAGAACTCCTCACCACACATGTAGATTTAATGAGGCTTTGTCAGAACGTCTTTATTTAACTCTTACTCAATGTGATCTGACTCATATCACCCTCATGCTGTCATCACTTTTCATGGAGACTGTTTCTTCAGTAGAAACTACAGGTGCATGAAACCATCAGGTGTCTTAATCAGGTGTCGACTCTACAAGGCTCTGGACTCCTATAGAGGTATGAACACCACTCGTCCTGGAGGAACATACCCTCACTTAGTGTTTACATGACTGCACTCTGTCCTCAACCTAAACTGTTTAGGTTGAGATCTGCTGCATTTACATTTGTCACGTCAGATTTATCAGCATTACTGCATGACACCCTCACATACATACATACATACAAATGTAAATCTCTTCTCTGACATATTGTCACCTTATTTCTATTCAGTTAAGTCTAATTAACATTGAAAATAGTGATAAATTACGTAAAAAATTACAAAAAAAAACTGTCAAGGGTAAAACACTATTTTCATTGTAGTGTTGGTGTGAAAAGACAATGAACGCAGTGGTTAATGTGACATAATTGAGAAAATTAGCCAAACCTTTTAAAGTATCAAAGAAGCTTACTCCAGGAGCAAATCTGATATTACACCTTAGCAACTACAAATAATATTTCTGTTTGGTGGGTTGAGTTGAGGTGGTGTTTGAGTTTCCCAGGTTCTGGATAATGGACTTTTGAGGAGTCTTGTTTTAAACAGCGTTTATTGGGGAAAGACTGACAGCAATAAACACACAGTAACTCTGGATGACACAGGTGTTCCCCTTTAACTCCTGGATAATGTCCAGGAGAGCACAGACCAGAATGGGTAAACAGAGAGAGAGTGTGTGTGAGAGAGAGAGGGAGAAAACATGCTGTATTTTGTTCTCTGTTTGGCAGGCTGTGTTTCTAGGCCTGACCAGAGAGAGGAGAATGTCGGGTCACAAAGGAGCACGGGGGCTAATGTGGCAGTTCATGGGATATCCCCCCCACCATGCCCCTGTACACCACCCCCCTCTCTCTGTGCTACTGTCACACGCACTCACTAATAAGCTCACATGACCGTGTGCCACACTGACACGATTCTGTGACCAGCGAACGGTCGAAATGAAGGTTCAGCATCTCATTAGCACCATATTGAGAGAGACAGAGGGAGGGACGGGCAGGGAGAGAGAGAAGGAGGGGGATTCTTCCAGCTGTTTTTCTAATAGCAGAGTGGAGGGAAAGTGAGAGGGTGATAGTCACAGAGGGGGCCGGAGACCTAAACAGCCTGTCAGGGGGGAAGCCAGTGAGTTAAAGGAGCAAAAGATGGGGTTAAAGTGAGGGAACAGGAGAAAAAGAGGAAGAGGAGTTCATCCTGGAATGACTGAGAACTAGAATATCACAGCTGACGGGGGAGTAGAGCAACAGAGGTAAGTTTCTGCCTCCTTCTTTGTTTGCCCTGAAGCCAATTAGCGGCGGAGTGATTACCATGCAAATGCTCTGATTTGTTTAATTTTTTTCCCCCTTTCTGCTTGCTTGCATTGTCACGGTGTCTCACGCCCACTTTCTGATCAACACCGTGTGTGTGTGTAACTTTAAGTGCCAAGGGAAAAGTGGGTCAGGGAGAGAGCAGAGAGGGAGAGAAGCATGTGTTAGAGGAGGAGAGGCACGCTGGGAGAGGAGGAGACGGGCAGAGAAATGAAGAGAAATCCTCAGTAGCCCTTGAACTACAGTAACAAGTGGTCACTTGAGTAATCACAGAGAGAAATGTAAGTGCTGGTTGCTCACAGGCATGACTGCTCTGCTCTGCTGCCACTTCTGCTTCTTTTTTTGCATTAAAATACTTTGGTATGAATGCGTCTGTGTGATAGAATGAGAGTGAGCTGTGCAGTCCTGTCTCAAACTTCTTCCATTTCCCTGCATGAGCAAGAACAGAATCAGGGTAAAGTTAAAAAGAAAAGAAAAAAAAAAAGTAGTGACTGCGAGTGGTCTTCAGGGACTTTCTGCTATGTTTCCACTTGCAGCAGATAATAACAAATGAGAGCAATGAGAAGTCACATTAATATGAGTATGAAGACCAGCTGGCTCAGAGAAAGAAGGTCTTACATGAGCCTGACTCTCTGTCATGCTCGGTCTTGTGATGAAGTGCGGTTAGTCACTTTCATATTACTCAGAGTGCAATGTGTCAGCCCAGACAGAAAAAGGCCCAAATGGGACTGTGTCCTTTTGCTTGTTTGTGCATGCATCTCCTCTGCCTTTGTTCAATCTGCATCCTGTCTCTAATGTATTCACCACATGTACTTTGGTTTACACGCTGTGCAAAACAAATCTCCTCTCTGGACGGTTTATTCCTTTCAACTCTGACGTTCCCGTTTGGTTGCCAGAGTGTGGTCATGATCTCTGAGTTGCAACAAGTTAGAGTGGGAGACAGTGGGCCTTGTATTAGTCAGAGCAAAGGGAAAGATGACCTTTCTATGCTGTTTATTTTGGGAAGGCAACAGGAAGAATGCCGGAGCAGCTGTTCTATTCCTGCTGGCAGATCCCACCCCTGTGAATTCCAGTCTGCCACTGCAACGACACTCCCCTTACTCACGCAGGGGGGGTCTGGATGTATCCAAGCACTGTACATGTAAATAATACCTCATCAGGATCATCTAAGTTGTCATGGCAATAAGCACAGCAACACACACACACACCACACGCTGCAAATCTTTCCTACCAGGCATACACCTGCAATCCAAGGGAAATACTTCTATTATGAGGAAGTCTACGTGCTGAATCTGCATTGACGTCCAACCTGTTGCATGATAATCGGTGTCACCTGGCTGCCAGTGAAAACTGCCTTCCCATGCTTGTTTTGCCTCTTAACCAGTCTGGCAACTCTGTTGAATCACCCAAGCAGCTATCTTTTGTTTTCAGAGACACGTTTCCCATAATGGCGAGCCTGCCCAAAGAGCCACCTGAGGATGCCAAGAAAAAGAGCTTCTGGATGGTGAGGATTATATCTGTGATCACATTTTAGAAATCTACCACCCCAAGGAATAGTTGGTTAATCTGACAAACAGTGCTTGTGTGTTGGTATAGTCTCACTTATCATCACCTATTGTTTCTCCTACCAGCCGGGCAATTATGTGCGTACGGTGCACCGGACCGATCAGTCCCACCAGGCCTGCAATGACATCGTGACCTGCTTCATGGAGAGAGCGAAGGTAGAAAAGCAGTATGCCCAGCAGCTCAGCCAGTGGAGCAGCAAGTGGAAGTCCATCGTGGATTCTCGTGAGTATGAGGATGCATGAAAGATGTACCGAGCAGAGAGCGTTAGATTCCCAGGCTCTTTTGATCATCTCAGCTCTTCAAGTTAAATGACCTCTCCAGTCATTAAACAAGAGCATCTGTGCTTGTTTGAAAAGTTCCAGTGCACAAATGGAGATGATTGTTTCTTTATTGTTTCCATGACTCACCTCTGCGCTCTGTTATTTCATTGCTCCGTCTGTCTTTTTCCTACTTCCCCAGGGCCACTTTATGGTTCCCTCATGAAGGCGTGGCAGTGTTTCTTCACCTCCACCGAGCGTTTGTCGGAGCTCCACTCCTCAATTTCCCAAGCGCTCGTCACTGAAGAAGGGCAACGCGTGAGGACCTGGCAGAAGGAGACCTTTCCCAAGAAAATCTTCTGTGGGTTCAGGGAGAGCCACGGCAACAACACAAGTTTTTCACGAGCCCAGAAACCCTGGTCCAAAAAGCTGATAAAGGTCCAGAACACGTGCAGTACATCATTTACATTGACCTGTTACACAAAGGGCACATGGCATTTAGGGCGTGTCCATATCTATAGCTATTTTAATGACAGAAATAAAAATTAACATGGACATTAGTCAGATTAATCATGGGAATGACTTGTGCATAACTTGCAATTAACCAATACCACAGTACTCATATAATTTATGTAAACATCTTAAGTGCATTTTCAGCACACACCCACAGTGTACGCATGTTACACAGCTACCTATGTAGTGTTATCTTGATAATGTGCTCTTAAAAGTGAAATAGTACTGCACCATTGACTTCAGGCCAGATTTTTATTAGTCAATCATGTTCTACTCCCAAAGATCTGTCTGACCATATCTCAGTAGTAATTCCCCAGCCTGGGATCAATAAAGTAGAAATCTTTAAATTTAATCTTAATCTTAATCTTAATCTCATTTTAAGACTAACACGCCCACAGCTGCTCAGATGGATCCTGGGCGCTGGACAAAATTTGTACTGTGTGCCCCTTTATGCTTCTCTGGCTAGGATAGGTAGCTCTTTACTCACTGTTCAATTACTTCATTTTTTTTTATGCAGCTCTCAACTGCATGGATTTTACAAACTCGTAAACATATTTACTTTCTTGTCAAGAATACATTGATACCACTCTCAAGTCTACAGTAAATATGAAGCTACAGACCGGAGGTTAGCTTACCGGTAGTTTGACTGTGTTCAAAATTAGGCAACCAACAGCTCTCACCCTCAGTTTTTAAACATCTAGGTGTGAAAACGATGTATTGTGGTTTTGCAAACAGTTATGTGTGACACAACGTGACAAATTGCAAACCTATGTCCTGTAGTCATATTTGTGCACAGTCATGAAGTGATAACAATGGTAACAACAGTTGCAATTTACAAGTCAGCTCCTATATTATGCATATCAGTTAGATTTAAAAAAAATCTTCATAGCTTTTGAGGAGTATGTAGGCGTGATTTCAGTTTCGTATTTACTGTACATCAGCTTCGTTATCAGTATTCTCATCTAACTCTTACCAAGAACGCACTGAAGCATACTTCCCACAGTTTTAGACTTTTTTCTTCAAGAAATAATATGAGTGCACATGTGTATTCAACAGCTGGAGAAGGCTCGTGCAGCGTACCATAAGTTGTGCCAGAGGGAGCAAACAGCCCTGGACAAAGAGAAACAAGCAAATGAAAACTCTGAGATGAGCCCAGAGAAAAAGCAGAAGATCACAGATGCCAGAGAGAAAGCCACAGAGGAGAAAGAAAAGGTGAGGAGCAATGTTAACACACTGCACCAGCTCACTCCAAGTCAGTCATGCATGGTGAATAAGGGATTAATTCAGGGCGCATTTAAATTCACAAGTCCTGATTCACAATGTGCCACAGAGTTAAATATGTTGCATTCCGAGAAAGCTTTGCCGGCCTGCTACAAGTCTTCTCCTTGTATGGAGATGTGTTATTGTTACTCTGCTCAGTGTTTATGGAGCCCAGCATGGCAACAGTGGAGAGCACCCAATGATTTATATATTTAAGACCCCCCCTTCATTGAAGAAACACAGTAGATGTTCTTCCTAAGGCAGAGTATGGCATCCTCGCATCATAAAAACTGTTCCTCTGAGCTGCCTGCAGATTAGGGATCGCTATGAGAAAATGCTGGAGGATGTGACGTCCTACACGCCTCGCTACATGGAGGAGATGGAGGCCATTTTTGAACAGTCGCAGGAGGAGGAGAGGAAGAGGATCAGCTTTCTGAAGCAGGCTTTCCTCTCCATCCACAGGCACCTGGACATCACCAACAATGAGAGGTGAGCAGCTACTGGGTGATTGGGTTTTTTGCAAAGATTGCACGCGGATAGATGTGTGTCACGGTTGTGCTGTGATAAACATACAGCTCTGTGTCCTGGTGTCAGTGTGAAGGCAGTGTACAGTGAGCTCCATCAAACTCTGATGGCCATCAATGAGCAGGATGATCTCCGGTGGTGGAAGAACAACCACGGTCCTGGGATGCCAACCGACTGGCCGAAGGTTGAGGTAAAGTTTCACCCTGTGTGTGTGTGTGTGTGTGTTGACCAGGGCCGTTGATCTGGGCCCCTGAAAGAATACTAAAGTGGGCCCCTACCCCCTGATTCTCCACTTTTTTTCTTAGACTACGTATGTATTATCATTTTTTATTTAGCCTACTTTGTTTTGATGCTAATGCAGCATTACTATGAGTATTAGTCAGGGTCTATGCAGAATAAATCAGTCATACAAAGATTAGACTACTGGGATTTTTTGTGGGCCCCACTGGGCGCTGGGCCCCTAGAATTATCATCACCTTTCTCCTCTATACAACGGCCCTGGTGTTGACAGTTACAGATCCCTAGGTTGTGTAGATTAAAGGGATAGTTCACTCAAAATTCAAATTGCACTCATTATCTACTCACCCTCATGTGGACTAAGGGCTGGGAGAAGTTTCAGATTCCTCCGTGGCTTCTCTGAGTTACAGGGGGTCTCGGCGTAGCAGTGCATGTCCATATGACAAATGGATACTACTTCTCTTCGTAACAAAAAGACACACCAAAAAACATCCAAATACCTCCATGCTGCTCGTATGTAATGTCCGTCTTGTATTGAAGCATTGAATACAAGACGGACATTACATACGAGCAGCATGGAGGTAGTTGGATGTTTTTTGGTGTCTTTTTGTTACGAAGAGAAGTGGTATCCATTTGTTATATGGACATGCACTGCTACGCCAAGACCCCCTGTAACTCAGATCGACAAGAGGGTGAGTAGATAGTGAGTGCAATTTGAATTTTGGGTGAACTATCCCTTTAATACTCTTTGCATTCATCATGGCTGTGTTGATAATACTGATCATTACATTTTTATCTCTTCCAGGAATGGGTTCCACCAGTTAAAAAGCTAAAGAGAAAGAAACACGGCCAACAAAGAAAAGGGAGCCGGCCGTAAGTATCCCATTAAGTGCTTTTCACATGTGGTTACCACTAAAATGTTTCTAAGGCCAGAGATGACCGCAGATTTATAATGTTGTTATTGCTGTTGAAATGCCTGTGTCTTCTCCTGTTAGTGTGATGATTGGGGGTGTGAAGGTGCGAGCTCTGTACGACTATGTGGGAGAGGAGGGTGACGAGCTGTCCTTTAAAGCAGGTGACGCATGACGTGTGGTTCTCACAACACTCAAATACATTGTGTTAGACAGACGTGTTGAAGCTGCATTCGGAGAGATTTTTATACAGAATTACAAGGGTTTTTATTTTTTGAAATAATGATATCTTACTGATATAAAGCTGGTACGTAGATTTAGTGTCAGTGTGCATTGTGGAGTTAACGGATTACGTGATTTCTGAGATATGGAAATGATGTGACATATCCTAGGGGCACTATAAAAGTTGAAACCAGTTCTTAGGGAGGCGTTTTGTAGGTAAATAAATGTTTTACTTACACAGTTGACATTTTTATTTTACAGTCAGTATATACATCACCTAAAGCAGAGCTAGTGTTTTCATCATGAGTCAGACACAGATGGCACAAATATACAGCACCAAACATAAAGTGAAGTGGTTATGATATCATTCACGTCCTGCAAAGACACAAAAGCTATAATCCTATTCCCTTGGGAGAGATATTTTGAAAATTAAAGTGCATTCATCTCTTTGTATACGATAAAGAGTTGGAATCCAGAGAGTTGGGTTTGTTGCTCAGTGTTTTTTTTTGGAGCCAGAAAACCCACATTTGGACAATTGGATGACGCTGAGATGAGCTAAGTACATAGCAACCACCACAGCCAATCAAAGCAAACACAGCCTATAAAGGCAAAGTGTTTCCAAATACCCTCCAAACTGCTAAGTATCTAGATACAAAAAATTACAACAATGAAAGACTTTATCTAAAGGCACTAAAAAGATACTTAAATATTAGTAAAGTCAGAGTAAAATACTGATTATGTGATTAATGTGAACATGTTGAATCTTAGAAGAAAGACAATGAATGTTTTTCATCTAACATTTGATTCCTTTGGGTCTCAGGTGAAGTGTTCCTGAAGGTGGAGGAGGAGGATGACCAGGGCTGGTGTCGAGGGGTGCTGAGTGGGGGGAAGGAGGGCTTCTACCCAGCCAATTATGTTGAAGCTGTTGAGTGACATCACACTGTCCAATGTTTTATGTTTTGAACTTATTTTTCACCAAGAGTTTGTTTCTAAATCTTCTAAAGATACCAATTATTATGATTTAACATCTATGAAGCTATGTCAGCTAAAATCTGTTCACAGCTATTTTTGAAATGCAAAGCTTTAAAGCCTTAATATTCTAACCTACTTGGTTTGAGTATGGATTAACTTATCAAACACTAGGATGGGCTGAGTTATATGTGTATATGTGTGAGTGTGTATGTGTGTTTTCATGCATGTGTGCACGATCAGATGAAACAAATCAGAAAAAAAGAACTATTTATTATATATTTACTGCCATCTTGTCTGAGTCAATGGGTCACTGTAATAAAACATATCTAATAATGACAGGTTTATCCAGCCACTGGTTTACAACGATGTGTGCACACAAGGTTAATGTTTGTTTACTTGATGCATATCACATAGAAGCACACAGGAGTTACTTTGACTGAGGGGGATGTATTTTCACAATAAAAGTATATTTGTTTTGCTTCTAATCCCTTGTTAACATTTTCTTTACCATGCTTGAAGTTCTATGGATGACAGTGTCTATTGTTCAGGTCAGACAGTAATATGAACATTTAATTGTGAGATGTATTGTCATGATATTTGGTATAGACACTCATAGTCCTGAAATAATGACTCTGACTTATAGGTGATCACCTATCGCTCCTATTCCAGTGCGACCGTAAAGTTGACATTTCTAGTTTTTAGTGAAATGTATCCACAACTTTTGTAATGGGTTCCTATAAAGTTTGTAACATTTATGCTCCTAACTGGATTTTAACTTTTCATCACGTAATATTTTGAAATTCCTTCAGTAAATTTGTTCAGTCAACATGCTAAACTGAGAAAGTGAACATGGTAGACATTATGAACAACACCCTATAAGTTTTATCACCATGTGCAATGTAATGTAATGTAGTAGGTTGATGAAGATAATAAGCAGAAATGCTGTCAGCTCAGTCCGGTTCAGTTAGCTAAATTAAGGTGTGGTGGTATCTGATTAAGATTCCCTGAACAAATAAGGTTACATCACATAGTGACATACATCTATATGTTCATGAGAGAATTTCACAGGATAGTTGGTTGCTCTTTTATTTTGAAAGATTATTATTACAAATGTTTAACCAGAGTCACACAACGTGAATAATCTCTTACTAAGCACCTCACCTCACAGCTCTGTCCACATACCACCGTACTACAGGACTATAAAAAGGTCTCAGAGAGAGAGAAACCTGTTGGACGAGATCTCTGAGAACCAAGTAATGAATGACAAGACGTCACACACTAGTTGAAACATTTCCTGGGAGACTAGGGAGGGTTTCATGTTCTTGGCTGTACTGTAGCCTACAGTCAGCATTCAAAAGACTCCGCATGTGTAA
This sequence comes from Trachurus japonicus, assembly GCF_045865225.1. Taxonomy (NCBI): domain Eukaryota; kingdom Metazoa; phylum Chordata; class Actinopteri; order Carangiformes; family Carangidae; genus Trachurus; species Trachurus japonicus. Next base: position 21,893,056 of record NC_140925.1, read on the forward strand.
GTACACCTTGTATATATGGCTGTTTTAATTGCAGAGAGATGTTGAGTGCTTTGTCGTTATCGGTTTTTAATGAGACACTATGAATGTGCTTGACAAAACTGTTGAAATTACTAGTTTGTATTTTAATCATGTGTTAAATACGTTAATGTCCACTCTTTAATGTCTTATTTAGTGTCATGTTTTGTTAGATAATGTCCTTTCTCTCTCAGACAGGCAGAATCACTATGGAGTTCGCCTGTGCGTTTGTTTATTTGCCACCAGCAGTGAGTCAGAAGGACGGCCAGCGATCTGGTGCCAATGTTATAAAACGCTCAGGTGTGATTTCCTTCTCTTGATACAGATTTTTGACACTAGCACTTGTTTAAACACTTGTCATATATCTTTTGCTATTTAGCCAGACTTTAATTTTTTCTGTGCAGCTTCACTCGAGGTAGACACCATAAAGTATTTCAGCTATCTAAACCATGAACAGTGAACATAACTTTCTACTGTCAGTCAAAGAACTCCTAAAACCCCCGAAACGACTTTTCTTTGACTCATCGGTTTGAAGAAATCCATCAAACAGACACAGAGCTTTCATTCCTCTACATCTATCACCAACTTATATCACCTGAAGTCAGACCCATTCTCTGGAAGGAGTCAAAAGGGAATCTGGGCAGTCATTAACAGAAATATTCCTATACATTTTTATAGAGATTGAGGGAGGGTGACAGTGTAAATGTAGCCACAGGTGGATTTCTCCTTGCGTCACAGCAGTCTGGGTTACTGGTTGGTTAAGTATCATTATCCATTATGCAATCAGTGACACCTATAACCTCCCCTGTCTATCTTAGAAGAGATATTCCTTTCAGATACTCTGCTTTGCACGGTAAAAGCCATCTGCTGCCTGAGTCACATTTTCTTTACAGTACAAAGGTCATCACTGCACCAGTTGTTTTGTCTGGGATCACATTTCTTCTGCAAGAAACTGCTCAAAATCAACGGCTGATGTGGGTATTTTCTTTTTCTTTTTCGTGCCTTAGCTCTCCTCCCTCCCGCCAACCGAATTCGTCCAACCACTCCTCCCCCTCCTCCTCCAACAAACTCCACCGAGGCCAAATCACCACAACCCCAAATCTCAACCCCCAAGATCACTGAACAGTTGGAAAAGATCAAATTAAAAAAGGTTGTGAAGCCGGATCCCTTCTATGAAAATGCAGAATTTCACAAAAACCTGGAGGCAGCTTCTTCCCTCAACACAACAGCTAAGCAGACGACAGCTTCTCGAAAGACAGGTACTGTGAATGTTAAATGTAATGTAATGTAAATGTTTAGCTGAGTAAGTTAAGTTTCTCTATTTAAGTATTATCTGAAATACCATGCACTTATATCTTAAAGGAGTACTTCGTCCTGAAATTCAGTGTTGCCCTCACGCTGGACTGATGCTACTGTCTGCTTACACAGTAGGAGGGTTAGGGTTGAGCTGAGCTAGCAGCCATCATCACCTCAGTGCCTTACATAACACTAACATTACATTCAGGCAAAGTGGATTATACAGTTTGTTTCAAATCTAAATCGAGGATCAAAACACATCATGTATGTTACATAAATATACATAATATGTGTGTTTATTTACTATTTCATCATCACTCCAATTCCATCAATAAACCTGAGATGATGTAGCTACACAATAAAATCTAAAATATTGTAAAAAAAAAAAAAAAAAAAAAGAAGCAGAGGCATTAGTCCATCAATTTCTATCAAATATCTACCAGTACTTGAAGCAATATCCAGCTGTTTATCTGTAGGATTTATTACCTTACTTACCTTAATCTTCTCTGAACTCTATTAGTGAGAAAATATAAATAAATATTATGAGGTAAACTGTTGTTATATCAGCATTCTTTCATCTGTGTTAACCCGTCAAGCATATGCATTCATCTGGTACATCTGTGTACTTAACCTAAGGTTGTTGACAGACTATAAAATATTTCCAGCGGTTTGCAGAGTCTGTTACTTTACTTTAATGGACTTTAGCCCAAAAAAACAAAAGATGAAGATCAAAACTTTAAAGTAAAGAGTATAGACACGTCAAAAACATCCATGACATTTAAGAGTAAATCCTCCTCTCAAGCTTATGGTTTGCTACAGGCGGTAATCACTGTGTTTGGTGGTCCGATGCACTTTAGCAGTGATTTCACTAAGCAGTTGCAGCCAAGAAGATGAGATGAGATGACTCATTCCTTTAACCATCTTTTTCTGTCTACTTAACCCAGCTCTCCTGCCACCACACATGAGACCTGCAACAAGCAGTCAGTCGCCTGCTGACAACCAGCCACTCGACAGCAGCCAGGCATTCACCTACGACCTGCCAGTCCCTGAGCCAGATTTAAATGCTCATCCCTGGGACCCAAACTACTCCTACAGCGCACCAGAGGGCAGTGGGGCTGAGGGGAAGCTGCCAGCTAATACCAGCAACATGCCAATCCAGACACCACGTGAGCAGACATCTTTGTAGTTCCTTTTTGTGTTGTTGGATTTTAATTTAACCATACTGTGTCTGAGCTGTTGCAGAGAAGAGACAGCTCATCCAAGTTTCTTCTTCTCTCATCTCAAATCTTTAGCCCCGGCCCTCCCTCCGAGACCTGCATTCATGACATCAATGCCAGATTACCTGGTGCTGTTACCTGCAAACCACCCGTCTTCTTCATCCTCTCAGAAGTCACATTCAACCTCCTCACTGCTCCGATCGTCTACTGGTAAAGGTAAATACATCAGTCTCTGTCAAGCTGTCGATAAAAAAGACACAAAAGGATAATGTTGAATGCTGATGTTATTCCCACCTCAGGACCGGTGGATAAGGGGCCTCTTTCAGGGAATCCTAACGTGGTCCTTGTCAGTTTAGGGAAATTACTCTCAGAGGAAACTGGTCAGTTAAATTTTTATCATCACCATCAAACCTTCATTATCAGCCGTCCCATTGGGTTTTCAGTCTTACTATCTCATGATGACAGTGATCTTTGCATATTTCCAGAGCAGCCCATACTAGGTGAACCTGCCCGCTGCTCCCAGTGCAGCTCAGTGCTGGACTCCTGCTATGCCAATGTGGTAATTACATCTTTCATTTAACCTTTTACTGACACTGATAAGTAGTAACATGATAAAGTGCCATTGATTTCAAACGTTTGAATAACAGCCATAAAACTCCCTGTAATGACTATGGATATAAGACGCATGGAAGCAGTCAAGCCTAAGAACCATTGATCACAACATAATGAAACAATAAATAACTGGCTTTGGTGTGATTTATTCAGACTGGTTTGGTCTTACTGTTTCTCAGTAACTCTCCTTACACTGGGCTGCAGGTTCGTGTGTGTCACTTCTGTCAGCCCCAGGACTCAACCAGTCCTCCCAGTTTCCCACTCGGCGCTCTCTTTGCGGTCAACCCTGAAGAAAAGCCCCTGTCTGCTGCTGACGCTCTGCTGCTCTTCTGCATCGACACCTCAGGCTCCATGAGCATCACCTCCCAGGTAAAATAAACACACAACATTAATCTTATAACTCTTACCAGAAACTCACAAACACAGTTTAGGATGATGCAACTGATCACTCTGTTGTTTTAAGGTGCTGGAGGGAGAGCAGTTTGTCCACAGATCTCGTCTCCAAGTGAGTTTTTGTCGTATTCACGTGTCCTTATAAGTTTGTGATACTGAGAATGAGCTATTGATTATGCTGCCAACATGCCATTGGTGGTAAATATTGATTTATTTAAACCAGTTTGTTCAAGAAGCCGTGGTGCAGTGTGTTCAGAGACTAAGTGAACAGCAACCGAATACAAGAGCGGGGCTCATCACCTTCGACAGCCAGGTACTTTCATGATCTAATAGACAGCACTGAACTATTTTTTTTTATGTTGTTGTGGATATATTTCCCCCTCTCTCTGTTCTCACTTCCCTGTATTATTCTAAGTCACCACATCTTTTTTTTTTTTTTGCCTTTTATTGGATATCAGGATATTAGAATTTCTTTTTCATTGCCTTGTCATTCAGCATCATTGTTATCTCCCTGAAAAATCCTGCATGAATAAAATGTTTTATTGCTGCTGTTTTTTTCTTTACCCCCTGATGATTGCATTGCCAGGTTACACTGCATGGGAATGAGAATTTCACATCGCAGTTCGTGAGCGGTTCTGATTTGACCGACAGAAACTATCTGAAGAGGGCTGCAGCCAGCTTCCCCAGCCCACCGCCACTCTCACAGACCAAGGACAACCTACAGAGACAGGTTATGGGGTAGGAAGAAAAAAACATTGCATGCATTAATTGTATGGTATATAATAGATGTTGCATGTTTAGATTACAAACTTATTCTCTCCTTGTGTGCTTTTTTTTTTTTTTTTTTTAAGATTATCTGATGGTGGGACCACAGCTCTGGGTCCAGCCGCTCTCCTGGCAGTTGCAATGGCCTCCAGACACCCAGGGTCCAAAGCAAGTTTGGCCTTTCAGTCTTATTAACAGGGCCATACCAGTGTATTTGTATGTCTTAGTTCATATAAACAGTACTGAAGTTGACATACACACCACAAATGACTGTATTAAGTGGACATTTAACAATCTTTAGACGTCTTAATTTGGCAAAGTTTGTAAAGTCTTTACCATGTGTCCAGCTATAAACATTTACTGAAAAGAAGCCAGGAATAAAACACAGTCACTTGGGCTCAACATTTCTGCTTCCATCACTGTTAACAGAAAAGTAAAGACATTTTATATTTCTTATACTCATAAGGTCCACATCCTTCACTTCCATTAATTTGAGCACTGGTTGAGCTTAAAGCTTCCTTCTGTCTTATCTGGACTATATGGGCTGTGATGCAAACCTCATATGAATTTTCACAAACATGCAAAAACACTGGTGTGGTCCTGAAGCGATTCCGTGTCATTTTTCCATTCTTCTATTTTATAAAAACAAAACAATCCTGATCTATCTATCCCTACTGATCTCAAAGGTGATTATCTGTACAGATGGGAAGGCCAACACAGAGTTAGGAAACCTGGAGGTGGAGGATAATGATGCTCGCACCCTCCTCTCATCCACCATCTTCTACCAAGAGCTGGGGGAGTATGCTGCTAATCAGGGGTTGGTACCACTCTCCAAATCAATGTCGAGAATGGCTTTAAATATATTATACTGCTAAACAGACAATGAGTGAACATACAAGTGAAGCCATTTACATATCTGAGGTACTGCTGCTCCTTTGATGTCAGTAATACTGGTGCTTAAAATACTAATAAGGCTGCAGTGGAAGATGTAGGGTGACTGCTGTTGCTCAGCTACATTCATTATGATGAATATCATGCTGAAATCTTTCTCCCATTAGTGTGACGGTGTCCGTGCTGTCCATAGAGGGAACAGACTGCCGGCTGGATGAACTAGGAAGACTCGCCGATCGCACTGGAGGGAACGTAAGAGACCGAGCGAGGCCGTGCTGCATATGATTTGTTGTAACCAGTTGTTCGTCAAATCTTGCATATCTTATGACATCTGGGTGTTATGTCTCTTGTCCTTTAGGTGGTAATAGCAAGTCCAAACAGGCTGCACCCAGAGTTTGAACAGATCATTGAGAACAGGACTATAGCTACACACTGTACTGTCACATTACTGCTGCCCAAATCACTGTAAGAGCTGCACTCCATGTCATATACCTACCCTAAATACTTGTGTTACTGAATGCTGCATGAAGTGGTTGAGATTGATGGTACATGAAAGGATTTGAAGCACTTTAAATTGCATTATTAACAAGACCCACAGGTTTGACTGATGTCCTTCTTCTCTGCAGGCATATGAGAGGAGAGAGGGAGGTTGGGCACAAAGCGACCAGAGAGGTGGGGAACGTGGCCCCAGATTCAGAGATCACCTTCCAGTTCGGAGCCAATGAACATGACACAGATGGTGAGAAAAAAAATGCTGTGTCTCTAATCACAGACTGTCAGGGATGGAGGGTTTTTAACTGTGCAAATTGCAGTTGCAGATTAGCTGCTTTTCACAGGATTATCACAAGTCATGGTCGGCTGTTGTTGGTAACCAATTAAATCACAAATTAGACAACAACACTGCGAAGTGCAGGCCCAACATAACTGGATTGATAAAGATGCAACAATGGGCCAAGTTAAAGGGACTACAAGGAGTTTCGGAAAGCGAAATGTTTTCACACTACATGAGCGTCCATGCGCACGGTGAAATACTTGGACCAGCGCAAGATGGATTGTTGTTTTCATTAATCAAGAATGAAAGTCGGAGGTTCGAAGACGATCAAATACCGTCGAATTTCCGACCATAAGCGGCGACCGGGAAACCGAAACTAGGAAATGCTGGGCGAGTCAACCACTAAATAATAATATCAAAATAACTATAAAAACAAAACGATATATTTACTGAAAATGGACCCATTAACAAGTGTTGGTAACGTAGATTCATCCACATTAATATGAGACTCTTTTATAACCAAAAGCAAACTCCTCTGGGTTTCTTAAAAAATTGCTAGAATCTATGTTTTGCCACTTCCAGTCAGTTTGATGGGATTATGTCCATCTGGATACACTACTAATCTCTTAATATTAATTTTAAAAAACTGTTGGTAAGAAATAACTTTCATTACAACTCTAGCCTACCCCCTGATCCAGTAATGTCCAAAATAGCTTAACAGCAACTTGATAGTAATAAAATTTTGCACCGGTCTCTCATCCTCCTTAGGGGAGCGACATTAATGACTCCGACCCATAGCTCCAACCTCTTCCTCATGAAATAACTATCGGATAGTTTGTCATTCATTTTGCTACGGGTGCCTGGAGGGTCATTGTGATCTGCTGCTATCATCTGCTTCCAATTTGAACAATCCTTTGAATCATGACCAGATAGCTGAGAAATGAATGGCATTCCCATCAGCCCCTGCTGTATAATGTTTAGTGCTTCTCTGAGACTGAGCACCTGGTAAACATTTCTAAAGGGCAGCCTTGTCTCTGACTATCTTAACATGCAGATGTGAGCATTTAGCTCAAAACCCTGCTGTGACCAAAATACAGAGTAGCTGCAAACTATTAATTGTTGCACTTCTTTCTTATTTATACTGGGCATTTGCACATTGAATTAATTCTGCAGCAATTCAACCTGTAATTGGAAAACACTGAGCACTTGGCAGAGGGAAGTGGCCCATATTTTCACTGAAGGACATCATGTTGATCAGTCTGACTGACACCTCATTCAGGCCAGAGCACTGTAAAGCACTTGCATTTGTGAATTTTAGTTTAGCTCCTACAAATTAACAGGGCTGTGGTGCTATATTTAGCATGATCAAAAAGCAGCACATGTTTTGTTTTTTTTCTCTCTCGATCCATATTTGTATTGTGTCTGTGCTTCTCCTCAGTGCCAGCGCCGGCCCCTGGCAGTCGCGTGCCCATCCAGCTGCAGATCAGGTACCGGCAGAGGAATGGACAGACAATGCTCAGGGTGATAACTGCAGAGCGAAATGTTACTGATGACAGGTGATCATGATGTTTCCATAATCACTGTGCTTCACTCACTTGCATTTTCAAGATAGCATCTCTCTCTCTCTCTCTCTCTCACACACACACACACACACACACACACTGCACTGGGCTATCTTAATGCTTGTGGCTTGCTTGTGAGCTTTTACAAGTCATTATCATGTGAAATCTCTCATCAACGAGGCGTTCTCTCCTTCAGGACAACAGTTGATTACATGTATTATTTTCTGGCAATCTCAATGAACCTTTAAGCAAAGCAGTTTTGAAAATCCAAGGAGACTGTTGCTGAGATACAGGGGCGTTCACATCATGCAGAAATGATCGCACCATGTGAATAAAATTTTTCATCCATTCTAACGTTTAGTCACAATAAACCTCTCAACCCACCCCGCCTGCTTCATATACACAATGAAGGTCGTGCATTTCATTGTCAGAGCGGCTAAAATAGCCTCTGTGTGTATTTGCATGGTAATATAATGGCAAGCCTGAAGGTGTAAATGTTGAGAAGCACTCTTGTGATAAAAGTGTGACCCTCCCTTTCAGCTCGACAGCCCTATCCTCTCTGTCTCTGGCCATCATTCAGCTCAACTCATCACAGGCCAGCGCCGCTCTGGCTGTCAGAGGCCGCTTCCTCGACGCCAGGAGGGAGGGAGAGCTGCAGAGGAAGCTGATCGAGAGAGCAATGTGAGTTACAGAAGGGATGGAGGAAACTCTGACTGCGTCAGTGCGTGGGCAACACGTAGAAAGAGAGCCAAATTATGGTGTAGTCCGATAACTGGATTTGAATGGGGGCTGATATATCTATATTCAGCACATAGAGGAGAAAAAAAGGACAAAAAACAACAAAAAAAATGATGACAAAAAAAAACATATCTAAATACATTTATTTTATAAACGAAACAAACAAGGTCAAGCAATTAGATGATGGACCCAACTTTTGTTGATGTTTCTGTGATTATCATTTTATTATTACATTTTTTAACTCTAGATTAGGGCTTTGAATTAGATTGCTTTCTATTTTATGTCATTAAAAGTGACACTGAAAGTGTCTTTGGATAGTGCTGTTTGTTAGTTACACAGTGTTTTTAGGCCAGGCAGGTAATGCACTGTCTTTGTTTGCAGTGAACACAATCACAGTGCACAGGACAAAGAGACGTACCAAGAATGGGTTGAAGCCATGGCTCCAATATATGGCCACATGCATACATTAACACGGGTGAGTTTGTAGCACTGTAGGTTTCTGGGATTTCATGTCTCACATTGGTTCAAATCACCACATTTAATCTTTTTTTTTTCTTTTTTTTTTTCAGAGAAAATCTGTTATTTCAGACTCACAGGTAACATTATATCTTGTCCTTATAATGTCCTCATACTGCTTTATGCTGGAAAACTACATTACCCACTGATGATTCTTTGGTTCTTCTCCTCCCACCAGTCTCTAACAGATGCCGGTGCAGCTCTGTTTTACGCCATGAAGCACAGCAACAGGAAGTCCGTCTCACTGAAGAATAAACACAAAGTGTAGCCAACTGTCAGCCTCCACATTCAACCTCAATGGAAACAACTCAAGTCGTGAATGACAAATTATAAATCCTGCATTTTAACTTTGATTATCTGGCTGAAGAAATATCCTTCAAATATTTCACAATGTAAATAATGTATTACTGTATATCAGCTGAAACTACGGATATCTGTGTCATAAAGAAACTTATTTCTCAGTGAAGCATTAAGTGATTCTTTCCTCTGATATATGTAAAACTGCTGAGTCAGTGTATACAGTGTACATGCAGTGGATTCGATACCTTCCCTGTGGCAGAGTTTGACCAAAACAGGAAAAACCAGACTCACAAACACATCATACAAGTCGCTACCAGGTCTTTGGGTGTTTGCAAAATACGCCTCACAACAGATTTAAACTGCAGCACAGGACTCAAAACAGTTCTACTGATTTTGAGTATGTAATTACTTTTTAATTGATATAATTTGTTTGTACCAAACTTTGGATGCAAAATAAGTTGTTATCACACAAGAGCACCAAAGCAGTGTTGTACATATTTTAACTAACAGTCAATAAGGGTTCATATATTAGCCAATATTTATATAGTGAACAATGGAGTACAGACAACATAGAGATGGAACAAACAATAATCATGGCTGAAATGAAAGCCAGAGCATAAATAGACGTGTGTTTCTCTGGGGCGGCCCCCACAACATAAACATGAAAGTCAGAGCAGATGTCTGTCGAACATTTGTATGGACCAGGAAAGCAGAACAAAAACAAGATTAAGCCAGAATGCACAGAGCGACGCCGAACAGCCAGGTACAAGCCAACAGTGCCTTTGTCTCCATGGAGATGCATGACCATCATGGACACAACCTGGGCCTCCCTTTTTCCCAGAACCTCAAGGACAATACCTTCATCTGGGGGCTCCCCCTCTGGGCTATAGAGGTGAGGCAGGAGTCAGTGTAGTGGATGCACAGGAAGCCAAACCACAGGGGGCAGCAGTTGGTGGTGGTGGTGGCGTGTACTCCTGCCTGCAGGGTGGGGACGCTCCTACCTCTGCTGTCGTCACTCCTGGCCCATTCTGGGAATTTCATGCTGGGGAGGTTGGGACAAATGAGTAAATAGTAAATGTGTAATCATATCTGAAGACTATAGATTCCCTAATTGGTTTATGTAAATAACTGTTTATAGTCCAAATCGATACAATTCTTCTTCTAAAGTTAACAAAATAAACAGATTTGAGCAGAACTTAGTCATTTTTTCTCCCCTTCTCTATTCATGATTACATGAGCACATTTAAATCTGTTTATGTTTCATTTTTTCTTCTTTGTTGAGTAAAAGATTTGTTTTAATAGGTTACAGTCCTATAATTCACAGTAATTTAACAAAAAAAATGCAGCTGTGTTTGAATGCATTTTTGAGGTCATTTTTGATGTGCTTCTATATAGAAGCATCAATAGAAATGAAATGTCACAGATAAAAGAGCGAACCTGTAGGAGCTGCAGCCCTCTAATGGAAAACTGCCACACTCGCTTTGCATTTATTTGTGCAAGAAATGTCACCGTCGTCACTATATGTGCTAGAGTTTCATGCCAGATGTGCTCACTTAATATTACTGTAATTGTTTAAGACATGTCTCCCTTCAACAATAAAACTGCTCATGTAAAAACAATGCTGCACAGACACTGAAGTATAAAAACAAGTCAGTTTGCAGACAAATATACAGAAACATCAATACTCAGTTCACTTTTTCTTTTTATTGGTATAAAAAAAATGAATACCGCCAATAAAACATTTTGGAATCCCACGCTTTTTTTAACTTAACATTTTTTATATTAGATGACAGTAATTACAAATATTTATACAATAAAACAGTTCCAATATATTACGATGTAAATTCACTGAATGCAAAGAATTCAAGACGAGCTATAATCAAAAATGTAGTATAAAAAACATGGTTACTAGAAGTTACAACAGTATTAAGTGAGATTTTACAGTGATCATGTTTGCAACACCACTTTTTATGAGATTACAACAGATAAGACAGTTCCATAATAGGTTAAGTATGTGTACATGAAAACATACAAATATAGCAATACAAAACAGTGACAAAGCAGTTACAATTCGTATGTAGGAGACTCTATTTTGAAGAAGTTTTTGAAGGAAGTTAGATAAGTATATGGGAGAAATAAGACCGATCACTGAAAAAGATTTAAGGCCACTGGCTTAATATCTGTATAAAGAAAAGTTTAAAGTCCCTCTTCTTTGACTAAATACTCTGGCAGAGTCTGAAAAGCAGTGACGGGCACAGCCACTGGAACCGTCAGGGAAATGGCGCTGGATTCAACAGTGGAGGGGGAAACCTCGCTGGGGGGCTGCGGAGAGGGCAGTGGGTCTGTGTAGATGATGTTTAAGTCACTGACTTGTGCAGCCGGAGACACGTCTGTGTGAGTCCGTAAGTGCTTGCGAAGGTAGGCGGCAAACAGAAAGGCTTTGCCACAGTGGGGGCAGCTGTGAGGTTTGTTGGTGGAATGGATCTTCTGGTGTTTACGCAGTCCGGATTTGTTGAGGAAGCCTTTGCCGCAGCTGTTGCAGACATGAGGCCTCGGTTTGGGATGCTGCTTCTCATGCTCCTGTAAGTCTGCCAGCTGTGCAAACTCTTCCTGGCAGGTTTCACAGACGTGCAAACCCAGTGGTACAATCTTAGTAACAGTTGGAGGAGTGGAGTCAATGGAGTGAAGATTTTCGTGGGACTGAACTTCATCCCAGGTTCCAAATGTAGCATCGCAGTGCGTACAGGAGAACTGTGGGAGAGTTGTGTGGGAAGTAAAGCCTGAAGCTGACCCTGACCCTGCCTCTGCCTCTTGTTGGTCTTGTTCTTGTTGTGGTGGTGGTGGTTGTTGTTGTGGCTGCTGCTGCTGCTGCTGCTCCGAGTGCTCAGCTAGGTGAGTTCTCTCATGTTTGCGCAGGCTCGACGATACAACAAACGACTTCAGACACTCCTCGCATTTGTAAGGCCGCTCTCCAGAGTGCACACGCCGGTGCTTGTTGAGGCTGGAGCGCTCGGCAAATGACTTGTCACACTCGGTGCAAGAGAAGGGCCGCAGTCCTGTGTGGACAAGCATGTGGCGCCGCAGGTCCCAGGACGCTACAAACGCCTTGTCACAGCTCTGGCATTTGTAAGGACGCTCTCCAGAGTGAACGCGTTCATGCACGGCCAGATCAGCCGGCTGCCTGAACCTCTTGGAGCACTTGTCGCAGGGGTAGGGCTTGAAACCCTGGTGGGCTCGCTGGTGCCGGCGGAAACTGGACGGGTCGGAAAACATCTTGCCGCACTGTGGACAGAGGAACGGCTTCTCGCCCGAGTGAGTGCGGAGATGGGACTGGTAGGAGGACAGCTGGGTGAAGCCTTTGCCACACTGCTCACACTGGTAGGGTTTATTCTGGGAGTGGATGCGCTGGTGGCAGGCCAGAGAGGAGGAGCGGGAGAAGGCTTTGCCACAGTCCGAGCACAGGTATGGCTTTTCCCCAGTGTGGGAGCGCTCGTGGTTCTTCAGGTCCTTCAGCTCTGTGTATGTTTTCCCGCACTCGGCGCAGGCATAAGGCCGATGACCCTGGTGGTTCCTTCTGTGTTTTCTGAACACGGAGGGATCGGCAAAGCTCTTCCCGCACTCGCCACAGAAATATGGCTTTTCCCCTGTGTGAGAGCGCATGTGCACCTTCAGTTTGGACAGGGTGGGGTAGCTCTTAGAGCACTGGGGGCAGGAGTAAGGACGCTCTCCGCTGTGCTGTGTCATATGGATCCTCAGGCATATAGCCTGCATGAAGGCCTTACCACAGTCAGTGCATATGAAAGGTTTCTCCCCCGTGTGAGAGCGGCTGTGGTTGCGAAGCTCTGTTGGCGTCTTATAAGCCTTGTGACAGTCGGGACACTGAAAGGGGCGCTGGGATGAGTGAGTGCGCTCGTGCTTTGAGAGCTGAGCTTTGCTGGAGAACGTCTTGGTACACTGGGAACACGAGTGCTGCTGCTGCTGCTGCGGCTGTTTCTGCTGCTGCTGCTGCGGCTGTTTCTGCTGCTGTTTCTGCTGCTGTTTCTGCTGCTGCTGCTGACGGTTCTTTACATGTGTAGAGAGCTTGTGGCTCCGCAGAGCTGACAGGCTCTTGAAAGTCTCTGCGCAGGTGGAGCATAAGAAGGAAGGTTTGGCTTTCGGAGGTCTCCCCCTGCCTCGCTTTTTTGCAGGCTGATCCTTCATCACCTCTTTCTTCGGCTGGCCCTCTTCATCCTTCACAGGAGGGGTGTATTGCTCTGTAAGAGGTGCGCTGCCAGGCTGAGGAGAAGCCATCTTTATATCTGCAAAAACATGATATAAAATGACTTTGTGGTTATTATCCAAATAAATATAATTAGCAGAACAAGGCTATAAGATAGATCAGAAATCAGAGATCAGAGATCAGGGTAAAGTCCTGTAATTATTTTGAATTATATGAGCAGATCGCCAGTGACAGTGGCTGATGGTGGACTATAGAAAAAAAATCCGTATAATCACATAATAACAGAAATATGTGGGTGTGCTTTCAATCACAAAATGGCTGGCATTAGGACCTCAGGGACAATAAGCTAACCGCTTTGATGCCAGAGGAAGTTGGCGATGCAATGACAGAGATCAGTGAGTATGAATGACTGCCGTCAGGCCGACCGGAGACCAGGCACAGAAAGATCACAAGTCAGTGATGGTGTTAACAACCCGACACGATATGTACGTATTGCTACTTTAGCTAGCTCGCTCGCTAAACATTTTTTGTACTAACTCAAAATGGCTGGCTTTAGGACCGGCTGCAGCAATTCATTTGACAGTGTCATCATCACCATGACCGTCATTACATGGGGTGGATTTCGCTAACGTTAGCTGGCTGCACGTCGTAAGAAATATAAGATAAAGGACCGGGCTTCTTACCTGAATCAGGGCATTGGATGTTGGTCGATAATTCCCGGGAAATGTCTGGTACGAGACAGCAGCATTTGCTGAGACACACAGTGATTGCTGTTGTTGACTGGCTGCAGGATGGGGGACGGCTCTAGGACCATGATGACGACAGCTCTCGGCAAGCCAAGTGTGTCACATTTTAAAACGTTCAGTGTTTAAAAAAAAAAAAAAATACAAAGATAAGACCCGCGATATATTACAGAACCTGGGTTAAAAACCCGGTAATCATAACAAAGTAGAGGGTTTTTAATCTACATGGAAACACCCTTGCCAAGCTACAAAGCTCATAAGTGACAGCCGGTGCTAGCTCCGAGTGCTAACGGCAGCTAGTGTGCTTTATTATGTATTTTTGCGATAGACAGAACCATGGTATTAAAATAAAACGTCCAATGCCTTAAGTGTATTTTCTGTTTTGTAATTGCATTGGTACTGGACTCGCCGCCGTTTTTTTTGTTATTTGTTTTTTACTAAACTAAACTTTTAGCCCTCCTACCTTTTAGTTGCTTCAGAGGGAAGTATTTCTCTGCTGCACATTTCCTGTTTCCTAGCAACAAGAGCAATGTGGAAACGGGGATGGAAGAAAAAAAAAGACAAATGGGGAAAGAGGGGGTGCCCTTTACATAAAACAACGTTTCTAAAAATAATGAATGAAAATATATCCTCGGAGGCATGCACTGAATCAGTACTGATGCAGGTATTTAATCTGACGCATCTGCTAATGTTGTGATTCCGCATTTTGAAAGGACTTCTTGGCTTTTTGGTGCAATGTTTGTTTAGCTAGCTGGTGGCGCGCTAACGTTAGCTCGCGCTAGCTCTGTGATTGAAATTCAGCTGTAATTAATTTGTTTATCATACTTATTATAATATGGAGAGTACGGCTGTATTCATTCCGTGTGTGTTGATAATGACCGACGGCGTGGGTAGTCGCAGCGGCGATAAATCAGCAGAGAAAGGCGTTGGTCTCCCGGTTTATTGACATAGCTAGCGGTGGTTCATCTAGCCTGCTGGTGCAGAGATGGAGCATCTCGTGTCAGGACCCACAGTTCCCAGTTTATTACATTTAACCTGATGAATCCGTCTTTGATGCCCGTTACATGCGGGTTGAACAATCTGATTTACTCACTTATTTATTTTTGACGGACTAAAATCAGGACCAGCTGTTGTGGAAAGATAAAAAATATATATATATTGCATGTCAGTAACCGTTACCAAACTGATACAAGTGCATTTTACAGTTGAAGTTGTCATTTTGTACTTGACTATGATAATTTTCAGACTACAAGTACTGTATTTATTTATTATATTTAAAAAGTGTGTGATTATGTCACCTCTAGCACCCTATAATGTATGCAGGGCTCCAGACGAACTATTTTTTAATGGGAGTACAAACAGAAAATTTGGGGGCACAAATTAACTTGCTTTTCATTCGTGATCTTCATACACCTTGGACTGCCACCTGTAATGACAGATTACAGATTCAGCAAACAGCAAATTTACTGGTTGCACATGCAATTTGCCCCTAGAATTTGAGACAGTGCAAGTAATCTACTTGCACTGTCTCAAATCCTAGGGGCAAATTGCCCCATTAAGGGGCAGTCTGGAACCCTGGTATGTCCTGTTCACTGTGTAGAAATTATTACTGTAATGTTTTTTGTTATTATATTTTCCACCTCTTTAAATGGCATCTCTTCTGCTTTCAACAGCTCAGTTCACCTGCCTCACCTGAAGTCTAGACGGTCTCCTAGTTGTGTGGAAGTGGTTCTCAACATCCTCTGCCGTGTTTCCTCCCTGGAGATTCCTTGGACCTCATTGTAAAGAAAGAATTCTTCTTTTTATACAGACACACAAGGCATCTAATGCATTTCCCTCCTCCACACTCAACCACTCTGTGTCTGGTGCACTTGATTCAATCATTATCTTGTGATGGCAGCGCAAGACGCTGGCAGGACAACAGGTTTCCCTTGCAAACAGTGTGGCATGGTGTGTCCCAATATGCCAAGTCTGCTGGAGCACATGGATGCTCACCTTCAACAAGAAGAGGAACGTAAATTTAGATGTGATGAATGTGGACGTGGTTACAGGCACGCAGGTAGCCTAGCTAACCACAAAAAGACTCATGAAGTGGGTTCCTTTCAGTGTAACATATGTGGTAAAGAAAACTCAAATGCTCTGTCCCTGAAAAGTCATCTTCGGAGCCACACTTCACAGAAAAAGTATTCCTGTACTGAATGTGGGAAAGGATTTCGTCTGGCAACACAGCTGACCACGCATGAAAGGGTTCACCTTGCCAGGCGAGTAAAGGAGCAGACATACAGGAAGGTAGACATGGAATATCACACACATGAAGAAGGAGATGAGATTGAAGACGATCACCCACATCATCTCGACGACTATTCTGCCACTGTTGGGACTTCTACAGAAAGCAGCCCAGCTGAGGACAAAGCAGAGGTTGTTTATGATGCACACGCCGAGACCTCTGATGATGCAGCAAATCGCCCTTTCAGATGTGATGTGTGTGACAAATCGTACATTCACCATCGAAGCTTGACCAACCATAAAAAGACTCATCAGGTGGGAATGTTTGAGTGCACAGTCTGTTTCAAACTCTTCAATAACATGGCTGCTCTCTACAGCCACCAGAGAACTCACAAGGGGAGAAGCGGGACAGACCCTGGTTCAATGGGTGGGTCATACACAGACACACCACTTGGCCAGTTTTCACCTCAGGGTCAGGATGCTCCAGTGAATTTCTGCCATTTATGTCAGGTACTATTCCCCAGTGACGAGGAGTTCCAAGAGCACATCCAAATGCATAACTCCTCATCTGTGTCATTTGGGCTTCAAGACAACTTGTTAGAGAACCACAGTATATCATATGACAACAGTATTGCTTCACCTGAGTCAAGTTTTTATGCATCTCCTATAAATAACGTACCGTCAGTCCCATCGATAGATAATCATGGAGGTTTTGATCAGCAACAGGAGCAGATTATAAGTAATGGTCACGTATACTCAGATTGCTCCAATAATCAAACTCCATCTTCCAGTAGCACTCAGGGAGAACCCCCAATCATAACCACAAGCATTCTCGATCCTGTCCTGACACACACACAAAACACTGACGATGCAACTGAAATGGAAGAGACTTCAACTGTAGACTCTGACGGGCGTCCCTTCAAGTGTCAGATCTGCGGGAAAAGCTACCGGCACTCTGGGAGCCTAATCAACCACAAAAGGTCACATCAGGTGGGGATTTACCAGTGCTCTGTTTGCAGAAAAAGCTATCCTCACTTGGCCGCCCTCAAAAGTCATCTCCGTCTCCACAAAGCTCAGTCATCATCCTTTAGCCTCAACGCTGGGGGAGACTGGCTCTCCTCAGAGCCCCTCACTATGGATAACCAGCAGGGCTGCTTCTCCTCACAAGAGGAGGACGGCACTCAGGCTATGCTCGGTATCAATCAGAAGAATGGTGTGGACCACAGCAATGGAGCTTTGTACCATGAGCAGTTTAATCAGGACTTTTCTCACGATATGACAGTGCATCTACCTCACAACGAACACCTGATGCAGAGGCACATGTGTGCAGACTGTGGTGAGACATTTTCAGACATTGAAGGGATTAAATCCCACAGTTGTCCACTGCTGCAACAGCAACACGACACAACTAGCAGTGAGTATGAGAGTAATACAAACTTCCAGGACAGTAACAGTCACTATTCCATCGGAAATCCAGGGAGTAACGTAGAGTTTCATGGTCTGAACGGTAGCCATGATCAGAGTTACTTTGAGCAGAGTTTCCATGAAAGTGTGAGCAGTCATCAACAGAACGGTGGTGGAGGAGAGGATACAGCTGAAGAGGAGGAGGAGGAGGAGGAGGATGATGATGATGATGGAGATCTCTATCAGTGCTCTATATGTGGAAACAGCTACACCAGCATGAGGGCTCTCAGGAGCCATCTCCGAGGGCACACACAGTCCCATGGTACTCCTGCCAGCTCAGGGCCTTCATCCATGTCCTCCCATGAAGAAGTGAAAGATGAGGAGCTGGGAGAGATGATGATCTGCAGCACATGTGGAGAAAGTTTTGCCAACAGGCAGGACTTGATTACCCATCAGCTCCTGCACAACAATGACCAAGTAAATAATGTCGATCATTTACATACAAACAGCGATGTGTCTGGAGGCAAGGAGGAAGCACAGAGTATCATCTGCGGCAGCTGTGGCATTTTCTGCACCAGCTACCATCATCTGGAGAACCATGGCTGTACGGCCGAGAGGAAAGATGAGTCAATGAGTGGTAAAGAGGAAGTGAAAACAAATGATGTTACCCAGCATGAAGACACAAGTCGCGTTAAAGGGACACGAAGCGATACTGAAGGCCGTCAGTACAAGTGTGATCAGTGTGGGCGGTCCTACAGACACGCTGGCTCTCTTCTTAACCACAAAAAGTCCCACAAAACAGGTGTATTCAGATGTCTTGTCTGCCAGAAACGCTTCTACAACCTGTTGGCCTTAAAAAACCACCAGAGATCACACTTTGATATCAAGAGGTTAGTTCCAACATAAACACACATCACTGTTAAATGTACAGTTATTACATTATCACTCATGTTGAAATTTTTTTTATCAATTTAACGTTAAAGAAGAGAAAAAGTAACTATTGGCTTGTAGTGTTGATTTTGTGATGTTTTGAATCATGCCTCTTTTCATTGTGTTGAGTGTTTCTCATTCTGCTAACTCAGAGTTAATACATTTCCCTCCTCTTCTCCCCCAGGCACACTTGCCATGAGTGTGGGAAAGCCTTCAAAATCCAGAAGCAGCTATTGAACCACCTGAGAAGACACAAAGAAAACCAAGCCAAAATTCAGGAACTCAACAACCAGATCCAGGCCCTCATGCAGATGAATGGGACCCGGTCGGATGGAGGAATGCAGTCCCTGACTTCAAATTCCAATCAGGCTTTTACTTCTCCTCGACACTGCAAGCAAGTGGCTGAAGGGAAAACGGCTCACATGAAGAGTGAGACTTTGGTCAAATCAGAGGACACAGGTGACCCGCGACCTTTCGCCTGCGATCAGTGCGGGCGCACGTATCGCCACGCAGGCAGCCTGGTCAACCACAGAAACTCTCATAAAACAGGTGAATATTATTGTTCTGTATGTAACAACACTTATTCCAATCAACTAGCAATGAAAAACCACTTGCGCACCCACTTTGCATATAAAAAGCACTCTTGCCAAAACTGTGGAAAAGGCTTTAGAGGAAAGAAGCAGCTAGGAGCTCACGTCTGTGCAAACCTCAGAAAGGATGGGGCCGGAGGCAGGAGGGGTTTAAAACCTAGAGCCTTGAAGTGTAAGGAATGTAAGCAGGCCTTTACCTCTGTTGACGCTCTGGCAGCCCACACCTGTGACAGACCATCAGGCAGCAGCGATGCACAACTAGATGTGTCCTCAAACAAAGAGGAGCGCCCTTTCACATGCAACATATGTAATCGCAGCTACCGCCACGCAGGCTCACTCCTGAACCACAAAAATACTCACAAGACGGGACACTTCAGCTGCACCTTCTGCTCTAAGCCCTTCACTAACCCCATGGCTCTGCGCAATCACACACGCATCCACACCCAGAAGAAAAAGTATGTGTGTCTCACGTGCGGAAAGGCCTTCCGCCTCGCCAGTATCCTACACAACCACCAGAGGGTCCACAACAGGGTGGCCAGTCACTTCAGCTGTCCTGCGTGTGGAAAGAGCTTCCAGGGCCGGTCCGGTCTCAAGAGGCACCGGTGCCGCAGAGGTCAGGAGAACTCAGCAAGAGTTGGAGTCCAGCAGTCAGAGAGGGGAGATAAGTGCTTCATGTGAGTTATTTCTTTATTGAGAACTGAGTTTCTAAGTCCTATTAGTGAATATTGGTGTAGTATTTATGTATTGCGCTTTATGGTTAACACAAAATCCTGACCTGATTGAGTTTTGTCTCCAGAAAACACTGACAGTTTTCAAATGTAAAAATTCCCACTCAGTATGTAACTATATTTCAAAACACATTTAAAGTATTCTTACCAAAAATTGTTGATGTCATGTGTTAATGTGGACTTACAGATCAAGTATGGCTGAGGCTCTTATATTTAATGATAGCAATAGTTAAGGAAGATGATCAGTAATTTACTGTTGGTTTAAATGATCTGGGTTGCACTGTCTTATTAGGGACTGAACATGAACATGTCCCTGCTGCAGGTGTGACCTGTGTGGGCGCTCCTACCGCCACGCTGGCTCCCTCCTCAACCATAAAAAGACACACTCCGAAAACCTCCACCACTGTACCTTGTGTCTGCAGACATTCCCCGATCCTCTCAGCCTACAGCTCCACTCGCAGATGAGGCGTCACTGCTGCCCCGAGTGCGGCAAGACTTTCTGTCTGGTCGCGCACCTGCAGAGCCACATGGAGGTGCACTCGAAGG
Source organism: Trachurus japonicus (assembly GCF_045865225.1). Taxonomy (NCBI): domain Eukaryota; kingdom Metazoa; phylum Chordata; class Actinopteri; order Carangiformes; family Carangidae; genus Trachurus; species Trachurus japonicus. The sequence continues at coordinate 21,913,519 of NC_140925.1, forward strand.
ACCAGGCCGTGGTCTGCAGCCTCTGCCAGCAGAGCTTTCCCACCGCAGAAAGTTACCAGCAGCACCACGACACGCACCACCGGGGTGAGGCCCCCTATCAGCAGGCTGCGGACGAACCCGTAGATAACAACCTCTGCTGGGACTCAGGAATAAATCAGACCATGGGGATGGATGAGATGCAAAAACAGGTTCCACCGCCTCTGTCCCATATTCCAGGAAGCATCACCGATTCACAGAAGGGCAACGACGCGGCTGGCACGGAGGAGAAGAGCCACGTCTGCGAGCACTGTGGCCGCACTTATCGCCACGCCGGCTCCCTCCTCAACCACAAGAACAGCCACAAGACGGGCTCGTTCTTCTGCTCCATCTGTCAGAAGGAGTTCACCAACCTGATGGCTCTCAAAAACCACCGACGCATTCACACGGAGCCCAAGCGCTACCAGTGCCTGGAGTGTGGAAAGGCGTTCCGCGTGTCCACTCAGCTCATATGTCACCGACGGATCCACACCAAAGAGAAGCCCTTCGCCTGCCTGCTGTGCGACAAGAGCTTTTCAAGCAAGTCAAACCTGCGGCACCATCAGAAAATGCACCAGAACACTCAGACCTACGACTCCTCGTTTAGCATGGACGCCGACTCATTTATGGACCTGGACATGGGGTCTTTCCTTTAAAGTAGTACCCCAGGGACATACAAGAGAAGAGGACAGGTGCTCCTCTTATTATCTGTTCTGTATCCCTCTATCAGTAATTGTAAACCAGTATTTTTTCAGAAAGTGCTCCTTGGTCCTGACACAAACTTCTTTTTAAAGATGCACATTTCATTACCGACTTCCAGTCTTACCTCCACAACAGACGGCAGCATCACTGCAAAGTGAGTTTACTGGTCAGCTTTTAATAAGGTCTGAATGTTTTCCATGAATACACAGGAATCCAGATACAGGACAGGCGATGAACACATTCGTCGCCGCTCATTCCTCAACGACAAACCAACCAACCAACCAAAGTCAACAGAAAAGTGCAGCCCAGGTCCATGTAAGAACATTAACACTGATGATGTTTTTGTAAGACCTCTACTCTTAACGGGGATCTCTCCTCTCTTGCTATGTATTATTGTGTTCAGTGCCTCTGTAAGTTCCTTAGGAAACAAAATATACAAACTATATTTATCTTTGAATCCTTTTGTTAGCTTTGCCGTCAATCTCGAAGGACTGCTCACTTTCCTTTGGGATTTCACATAGGGCAAGCCTGTTGTTATTAAGTCAAATACCTCTGGGTGTGTCCAAAGGTCAGTGGCAAACTGAAATCATATTATCAAGTAAATAGTTGTACTGCTAATAATATTCACATTAAGTGACATTGTATGCTAAAATGGATGTATTTATTAATTTATTCCTGTTATTTTATGTCCATATTTTATTAGAAAAACTTTTTATGAATGTTGTTAAAAAAAACTGTCTTCTAAAACTCATGTAGCCTTTAAGGAACTTCATCATTTGATTTTGTAACTCATTAGATTTCAGTTACAACAGGCAGGAACGGATGATGTTCCCGAGGATGGTGTTTTGTGCACATCATCCTCAGGTGTGTGCAGCACTCAGGGGAAACCTTCAAAAGGAACACACCTGATGTGTAAAACATTGTAGAGAATCTGTTTCTGAGCTGAAACGGAGCATTTTTTCCACTCGTGCCATTTCAACATGTTTCTATTTTAGCTCATGTGACGCTTCTCAGAGTCACTCCAACGTTTAGTTGCAGCTACACATGCAGTGCATGCTGGAATCCATCTTTGAACACTCGGAGAAGCATCGTTAATGTTGAAGTGCCAGTGCCTAAAATGTAAACCGACTGTAGCAGTTTAATGTAAACAAACCTCCCGTCACTGTACTTGTTATACTGTAAAACCGTGTTCTTTTCTTTGTCCACTTCATTTGATTTTTAGAATTGATCAGATGATTTATGAACAGCAACAAACATTTCACATGTCTCAAAGCAGTCAATAACTAAATGTTGCAACATTGAGGTGAAAGTGGTTCTTTTTTGTTTCAGTTATTTTTTTCCCCTCACTAATGCTGTATACGAATCAAATTGAATGATTTGCATTTCTACTTTCCAGCCAACAAATATGGACTAAATAACTCATTTCTGCTAAGCACAAGTATTATTACTGCAAACATACCAGAGCTTTGTGAATTTGCAGCGACGAACCATTTTCACATTCACTGTTCAAGTTCATGTACCACTTATTTTCTGTGAAAAATGTGCAATTATTGATTTTATTTTATTTTTTTCTATGTTGTGAATGTTGTTCCTTATGTCTTTTGTTGAAATAATCTCAGTTCTTGCAGAAGAGAACACATGGCCTTTGTTTTTATAATAATCTAAAATGAGATTTTCTTTATGCCATATACATTACATTTCATGTACGCGTATGTTGGCACTGGTCAGAAGTATGAAATACCTCATGGAAAGCCCTGCCTACCTAGTAACTGCTACTTAATGCCTCATGCAGCTTAATTGTAGGGGATACACTGTAATCATACAAACTCAGATATTTACCAGTTGTAAGACATGGAATGGACGAAGCATCACTCTTAAGATTTTTACTTTGTAGTTTGCAGAATCTGTTTCCACCGTGACACCGTTGTTTCTCTGCAGTTTGTTGTTTTCAGAGTTATATTTGCACACGTGTAGTTGAGACACTTGTAGCCTAAGGACGATGGTTGGTCAATAATAACGTAGCCGAGATGTTGTTTGTTGGACAGGCAACAAGTCGGCTGCTCGATAGTTCACCTCAGCTCATTTTGCGGGTCGTAATATTTAAGCAATATGCTGAAAATATTGTTCCAGTGCACAAAATGAATTCATCTCATCTGTCTTCAACATATTCAGTATATTGACACTAGCCTTCAAAAATCACGACAACTTGCCATCTGCCATTTTGTTACAATATTTAAAAGCCTGTGCGTATTAATTGTTCCGATTTAGATGATTCCTGTAACATATTTTCATATACCATGGTAGCCTACATGTAAAACAACACATGCACATTTCAGTTAGAAGCGTAAACTGACTTTATTTTTGTACGACGTTTATTTTCTCGTTTCCTGTGGCACTTAACACGTTCACTCCTCTGTCATTGATCACACTCACAGCCTGTTATTTGTGGCGTGCGTTAATCTCAGAGCTCTCTCTGTAAATATTAGAATGATAACGGTTGGATCTCTGTACATTTACGGCAAGATTTCGTTTGGCAGGAGAAAACTGCTAGATTAGCTATTGTGTAATAAAAAGCATATACCACATGTTCTGATTTATTGGATTTCCAGTGCTCAAAAATGTCTGCTCAGTATTTAATTCATATTTATATAACTATTTTGTCACTCTGGAGCGTAGATTTTTACTTCTTTGTTAGAACTTAGTTTAGAATATAAGCAAATTATTGATAAAACTAGTTGAAATCAATTAAAAGACTTGAAACATACAATGTGTTTATTTCTTGTCCACATTCTGCCACATGATAGTCATCAATAAGCCTCGGATTGTTATTGAAAGTTGTCAGTTTTATTGTGAAAATACTTTTGGTACACAAAGCAGTCTATAAGATAGCATTAGGTAAAAGATGCCAGTGCATGTACAGTATATACAGTTTGGAAAAAGAAAGCAAGAAATAGAAGCAGAAAGTGTTAGTTATTGCTCAGTAACATCATCGGCTGGCCTAGTGGAAGTTTAACAAAAAATTCACTTCACTGGAGTCCCTTTAAAAAAATGTGCTTGTCCCTCACAGTTGATGCAACACAACACTGTAAGATACTTTAAAATAAATAATATAAACATCTGGAGAAAAAAAAGGAAAAGAAATGAGGGAAGTAATCTGTATTTTGGGTGATTCCCTAATTTTGCTGCCACAGGGCAAGCAGTTTACCCACATGCAGACAGATCCAAAACAAGACCTGAAACATTGTCAGTGATAAAATACCACAAAATCCCCCATACTCACATACTGTATGATGGTTTGAAAAAAAAAAAAAAACATTTTGCATTTTAAGAAAAAGTGGAAAACAACATCTCCGCCCACCATGTTGGTCACTGGTTTCCATGGCCACAATATTACAAACATACATCTAGACATGATAGTTTACTTTCCCCCCCTTGTTGCAGATCTGAAGCCGTAGCACAGGTCAGAGTCAGTAAGCGTTGTGATTGTGTAGCTCCACCTAAAACACTGTAGGTGCAATTTTCCTCACTACAGTACATTCCTTGCAGCATTCCCACATGTTAACAGTTTGGGGATTGTGTGTCTAGTGTTTCAAACATCCTGTCCTACCAACGCTGGGACGGTAACGTGCATTCTGGGGTTGAAAGATTCAGCTATGCTCATCTTAAATTCTACTTAAGTAAAAAAAACTTCTAAAACACACAAGACAATGGTTTTCTGACCTGCAATAAAGGGTCTGTGTTGGTCTCAGGAGACCTGGTAACAGTGCATGGTACAGTTTGCTTCCTTATATCAACAGCTTCATCACTGTATCAGGCTACAAAGAGAACAGGTAAAGACAGGGACGAAGGCTAGAGTACATTTCACCTATAAGTAGCTACATTCAAATGGCCTTGATGTGCCTGACAGTTTGTCTTTCTCACATGTGGTTTATCTTTAAAAGGCGGTTGTGGTGACTAACCAGCAGAGAGACCCCGTCTAACCCCGCAGAGTGGCAGGAGATCAACCTGCAGCCCAGCGGCTACTGGGTAGCAGTAGAGCCATGTTACATTCATTGGAGTCCCTGCTGGAAAATAGCACGATACAAAACTTGAAGCACTGATTTGTAGTTTTGCCTGGATTCTGAATCACAAACCCACAAAAGGTCATCCAGATCATAATCTCGTTTACGTGGTTTACAGAGGCACACAGAATCTGAAGAGAAAAAAACAAAAAAAAAGATGTCACTTAAAACAACGTTGTTACTATTCCTACGGAGGTGTGAGAGTTGCTCGTTGTAAGTCCTGTGGTCACGGCTGGGACCTACGCTGAGCGTGAGAACCGAGCACATCTCTTCACTGAACAGTCTAATAAATTAAAAAATGGTCCGATTCTGGTGGAGAGACACCCTGCAGTCAGAGTATTCACTTCATGGTCCAGAGGGTCCCGCGTCCGGCTGTGAGCCAGTCGCTGGCTGGTTCTGTCACATCTGTTTCCAGAGGAAGATGAGGCTGTGGGGGGGCATGACAACAACTCAGATCTCTTTATGTTCACACATCATGTCAAATAAACAGGTTTAACTAACAGGATCTGACTAATATGGGCCTAGTGTGTTGATAGAGCAAACATAAAAACAACATATTTTTCCATTTAAACTTCCTATTTTTCATTTTTGATCCCTATATCTTTAGATTTTTTCAGCTTTTTACAACAAATTCAATCACATCCAGATTTTCATTCAAACACCAAAATGTAAATGATACCTACTGAAATGTTTAAGCTTGATAAAGTGGCCCCGCGGTTTCTTCGATGGGTTCTGTGTGACAAAATGAAGAAGAGAAACATGATCACTTTCCCATCCTTTTGTGTATCTAAATGTACAAGCATTAAGTGAAAACACAGTGAGAGATATTTTCTGTGCCATTTCTGATAGTTTTGTGTGACACAGCTGCAAAAGCTTAAGAGCTGGACACACTGTGCACATGTTTGCGTTTCACTGGGGACAATAAATGATTTTTAAAGGATTACTTAACCTCAGAGTAATCTTTGTCATCAATAACTCATCTCTGTTCTCTTTGAAAGTCAAGGTTTTTCCCTCCATGTCGTCACAGACAAATGCACGATTTGACGAACTAACACAGAGAAGATCTTTTTTAAGTGGCAGAGCCCTGGATCGCAGCGTTTCGCTCTGACGCACTTCAAACACATGAAACACACGACACAGGCAGAGGAGGATCTCACCACGTAGAGGCCGCTTGTGGGACTTGCGTCGATGCACCATGACTCCGATGATCAGCGCGGCACCGACCAGAACGACAGCCAGCACCGAGAAGCTGGTGATGGCCGCCAGCTTCCACACGTCAGGCGCGTCCTCCACCTTTGTACCTGGTGATGCAGAACATGACAAAATAAACTGCAGCAGTGAGAAACAGGACACCGCTGCATGAACTCATCAAACATCTCAGTCTGGGTCTTACATGTGTTGCAGGACGGGGTCTTGGGGTACTGCTTGCACGATGCACACGGCACACAAACATCCAAGTCTGAGTTCCAAAACTCCAAGGAGCCGCACTGACCTGCACACAGAGAGACCACATTAATGTTATGACACTTTATGATTCATATAAGTCCTTCATAGGAAACAGGTTGTCATAGCTGAGCACCGGTGTTTCCAGAGTTAAACACTTCTGGTGTGTTATGAAATACAGTCTTTAGAAACTGTTGTAAGCCAAATGAAATGTTATGATGTGGGAGGTAATGGTGGAAGAGCATGGATCTGAGACTGATGCAAATGTTTTTAGCAAGCGACCATAATTCTCTAACAGTCTGGTAAAACAATAAACCTCAAGATTCAGCTGGAGTCAGTTACTGCAGGTGTGACCTGAGCAGGACACATGAGAAACTTGGTGGTTTTCTTCATCTTGTGAAAACAAATCTGGGAAATTCCTTCGGGTCGGACTGCTGATGTAACACGGCTGCGTGAGACAGACAGAGAGAGAGAAGTGCTGGGTAACTGTGAGCAGGCAGGGACGGCAGCACAGAGGAGCAGGATGTGTCTTCATACAGCACTTCCGCTGAAATGTTTTGCTTCTGTGTGCGCGTGTGACTTCCAGAGAATGAAGAAGCGCTGCGGCTGCTGAGAGAGAGAGAGGTTGGCAGACGGTGGTTAGGCTCTCGAGAGAAAAATGTCTACGACTGTGGACACAAAGGAAAGCTTCTTCTTCTTCGTCGTCTTCTTCTTTTTCTGGCAGCTGAACAATCACGTCCCACATGATGAAGAAGAAGGAGCACAAGTGGAAACAGTGCAGGGATCGCTTTGGTGTTTTTCAGACTGTGCAGGTTTAACATCCTGGCCTTGGTTAAGACATAAGAATGCACTAATACCCCAAGGTCATGGATGAGGTGGAGAGCATTGTGACATCAAGCTGAAAAACAAGCTCTGCAAAATAATACCCCAACACAAAGCCGGCCTTATAAGATGACAAAAAACAACACCAAACATGACCACGACAGATAATGTAACACGGAAACAGTGAAGGGAGATAATTCACAGATAAAAATGATAAGTGTCTTGCTTCCTCTTCAGAGTCACACACATGTATTTGCATGAACAAATTCTTTTGTGTCCAGCATTAGGGGGGTGAAAAAGAAAGAAAGAAAGAAAGAAAGAACCACACCAGCTTCAAACTGAGTCATCATCTGTAGTGACTTTCATGTTCAAAACTAGCAACTTTAAACATCACAGAGAGCAATATCAAAACTATCACAGAGGAGAGTTTGACGTAAACCCAAAACAGTTAAACCACATTGTAGGACAATGTGGCTGTTAGAGAGGCAATAATAGCGGCTAATTACTAGCACTGTGAAATCAAACTGTCGGAAACTGTTTCAAACCACAAAGTCAGGTTAATGAGAAAAACCACCAGACATGACAGACTTATCGAAAAATGAAACAAGGAAACATTCTCTAGATATTTCATCTGATAAATGCTCTTTGCTCAGTGAAAGTATCTAAATATGACTTTCAGTTTTTTTTTTTATTATTATTGAAAAAGTAACTTATTATTTAGTGACTGATATATATTATTGCAATCTTGCATCATTGTCACGCAGGTCTGATGGTTTAGTGAGGGAGTGGGAGTCATGAGTCAGTTCTGTTTCACAAAACAGTGTTAATTATTATTACCTAATTTGCTTCTTTAAGCTTTAAATAAGTTTTCAGACGAAACCATCTGAGAAATTCTGAGAAGTGTCTCTGCTGACGAGTCATCTGGAACCAACCGAACTAGACACTGAGTCAAAAACATGGAGAGGGGTTAACTGGAAAAATATATGTATTTATATTACAAGTGTAATCTATGATAGAATAGAATAGAAAAATACTTCACTCATCCCTCTGGAGGGAAATTCAGTCGTCCAGCAGCTTACAAGAACACAGACTTGTTTTTAATAACAGAAGCTTGAAAATGATCTTCTGATGGGTGATTTTTTTTTTGTCAATCAACTGATTAAAGATGACTTCAAGTGCAAAAGAGTCTCCAAAAGAACCACCCTGATGATGTCGCAGTGATGTCGCAAGAGTTACCTCAGCTCGGACTTGAGGCAGTCTTGTTACAGCCTGTCAGCTCGACAGGTGTTTGTGCATCAGCAGTTGGGTGTTTTACTATAAGACATGATTAAGTTGAATTATGGGAAATGAATGGGTTGAATAGCTGGACCACTGCAGCAACTTCATGTTTGTAATGGCTCCTTCTGGCTTGGAGGTGTTGGTATACTTCTTCTCTTGATGGAGAAAAAGTTTATCTTGAAACTCACAATCCAGAATATATTTCAACCTCAAATGCAGAAACAAATATTTCAGTACGAACTCCAGATACTTAGTCAGAAATGTGCAGGAAGCTGTACTACATGAGTTTCACATGATGACACATAGTACATCATCCAACCAGTCAGAACAGGTCATTATTAACCAACTGCGTCCAGAAGGCACCTGCTCAACAAGTTGTGTTTGAGGCATTTTGACCTCTCACTCTCTGGTTATGCAGCAGCCACATGCTCAGGCCCTTAGAGACTCTCCGTCCTCCGCTGCCAACTCGCCTGCAGAGCTGCAGACTGACTCATTTTTATAGCCGTGGTCACAGTAAAAATGTGTCACAGTTCTTGTAAGCCCGATGATTTCAGCTCTGCATCATCCATCCCAGTCCAGCTGGACTCACGCTCGAGGGTTCAAAAAGTCAAAGGAAGGAACTGAACCTTGACTCCTGGTCGACCTCTATCCAAACCACATCTGACGACCGGAGTTCTGCGCTTCTCAAATCAAACAACCTGAAACTGCTGATTGAACTGATAGGAATACTTCGGCCATGTTGAGTCTGACCTAAATTTTAAGGTTGAGAAAGAAATGGATCTCCTGGGGGTGTTTCAGTGGGAGTTTGCATGTTTTCTTCCAAGGACTTACTACACTCATTCATGAATGGCAACACATGCATCAGCCAGGGTTGCATTTTAAAAGGAAGAAAAAAGCTGCAGGGAATATCACAGTGAGTGTTATGGCTCAGCATGTCAAAATCTGGAAAACAAGAGAAAAAAAGCAATCTTTTGTGTTCATGACCAAAAAGACCTTGGCAGATCTCAGCACCTCGCCTGACAAAAGGGTGTTTTCTTGGGTGTGGGGATGCTGTATTTTGTCATACATTGGATGGGGGTGGGTGGACCGACAGCTGATGCCCAGATGTAGGGATTGTTTCACACGGACGGGGTCTAGATCAAACATGTTTTGAGGTCAGTTTGTTTGAAAAAAAAATTGCATTTGGTAACTTTAATGTCAGAGGAAATGGTCCTAACCCAAGTAATTATTCAAGACTGCAATCTGAGTCTGTTGTTCTCCACTGGGAGCCTATCCAAACTTCAGAGGACTGTGGAAAACAAAGTCAAAAGCTCCTCTTCTTCCTCTTCTTCTTTCCTGTTTCTGAGATAGTAGAAAATATATCTCTGTGCAAAATGGACCCTTGTGCACACTTCCATGTGGCCTGTCCTTCTCACCCAGGGGCATGGATGGATGGGGTGAAATAAGGCGATCGGAATGCGGAACCGGTGAGATATGCAGCTGGTTAAGGAAGCGGCTCTGTAAGCAAGACCCACTATCTGGCTCCGTTATTCAGAGAGCAGACCACCCGACCATCAGGCACACAAAACAAGCACACACCAAACATTTCACCAAAACACAAACTTAAAACATGGAAGGAAAATGAAAAAAATATGGATTCAGGGAAAAAAAAGAAAAAGAAATCTTCAAAGTAGTGATTTAACATTCAGTTTGAAAATCTTGTTTTGGGAAGGAAAAAAAAAACTTAATTTTACTTACTTTTCTGTGCGCTCACAGCGTGGAAATTGGTCACGGCCGCTATAATAAGTCCGCAGAGCGCGCAGAGAGCGTTGGAAGCCATGGTGTGTGCGGGGGAAAAGCTGCTCGCTGTCGGCTACACAATTCCCGAAAGTTCATCTGATTAACAATCCGTGCTGGGTTTTGAGCATGGAAAAGCGAGCATCAGAGTGAGTCACCCGGAGGAGTCTGCGCCTTGTTTTAATAGCGCACACACCCACGCTAACAGTTCAACTCCTATGAGTCATTTCCTATGTACTGTACTGCTCGGATTCTCTCCGTGCGCACTGCCCGACTCACAGGAAACTCCACTACCATAGTAATGTGGTTTCATTTGTCTCTGTTCAAGTGAAAGTTTCAACCTAAAACCACTTCAGGTATGATGACACTTCCAAATACTTATATATGTTTTTTAAAGGCCACACCCTTTTCTCTCCACATTTTTTTCCCTTCTCCACCAGAGTCTGTGTAGTCTGGACTTAATAGTGTTCTCATTGTTATTACCACGCCTGTCGACGTCATCCCCTCCCCTCTGCCAAAAAACACAAGTCTCTGGCATGAGTCTGGGTCCCATACACAGAAAAAGAGGAACATCAACCGAGGCAAAAACAGATGACACTCACTAGGAAAAACTATCAGCTTTTTCTTTTCTTTTTTTTTAGTCTTTACTCTGCTCGCACTTTAACTCAGATAAGCTTTATCTTTATCCACATGAGTGTCCACTGCAGATGGACACAGACAGAAAGTGAGAGCAGGGGATGATGATGATGATGATCTTAGTGTTTTTGCACACTGACATTTGAATAGTGAGTGTCCCTGACGCAGTGTGGTGTTATTAATGCCTGGGGCTGGGTGTAGCCTGCTGCTGCTGCTGCACAAATATGCAATAACAAAAGCCACTGGACGGCTGCCTGGAGTGCTATCAGGTTGGCCCCTGTCACAGCATTGTCTCATATATTAATGAGGAGCAGTCACACTCACTACAACATCTGTGGCACACAAAATCACCACTTAACACAAAGTGAAAACCACTAATTTATTATCAAGACAAGTTATGCACATTCATATGAGTAAACAACCACTGTCAGTGTGTTATAAAACAATAAGATTATTCTTACTTTTGCCAAATTTATATCTTAAGTCCTGCAGGGACTCTTTAGTTAACTGTTCCCAAATGCCCGATAACTTTTTTTTTTGTTCACATATTCACTTTCTTTCAGCAGCCTGGAACTTTTTATGTGTGCGCTACATGGTGTGAACTGCCTTTTCCCACAAGAGCTAACGTCAAACAGACGCTAACCAACCTCCCAGTAAATAGTTCACATCATCAGAACAGAGGAAAAGGGTTTTCATTGGCTCAATTAGGTTAGAAGCATGTTGTTAAACAGATGTTTTTGTACTCGACTGTCACGGCTAACCTTCAGGAAAGCAGTCTAAGAGGACCTGGATCAGCGCAGCTCACTAAGGACACCCATATGAGCTGACTTTCCACTGGAGTGATTTCATCAGTAATGAGGCACTATAAGCTGCAGATGTTGTGTCAAACTCTCCAATAGGAACCATGGCAACAAGATGAACACACACAGAGGACCTTGCCCAAGGTGATCCAAACACTCCTGTATGTGCTGACTGGGTGCCAAACTAGCTGATGTGTCCCAGGCAATGTTAATACTATAGCCTCACAAAAGAAGTTAGACAATTCTGGCTGTTGTACTTTATATGACAGAAACATATTTAGTTTTACACATGCAATCCTCAGGTCTGTAAAGGATGGTTTCTTTTAATTTTGATGTTTAACTTTCAGCTTCACTGATTTTACAGAATTTCTAAAAAGAAATAATAAAAAATAATGAAAAAAACAGCAGGACAAAAATGATTTAAAGGAACACTCCAGGCGGGTCAACCATGTGCCACTGCAGATCCATGTTCTTCAACACGTCTTTAAAAAAAAGAAAACCCTAAAGAAATATTTAAAAGTGGACCCAGCTTGTGTAAAAGAGAGAGAATGTTGAACTTGGCAAGAACGGCAAGGACAGGAAAACAGTGCAGAGCAGCTCGACATGTAAGAATACCAGGGTGTGCACAAACAACGTTTATTAGCTACAGCACAACTCTCAGTCAGATGTGTCACTGTTTGGTCACCGAATTAATCACCGACGGGGCAAAAACGTTGAAAAACAAGTCTTTCCAAAGAGAAGTTAAAACGGGGAAACACACTCGGCTGATATCCCCACATCGTCTCCCTCTTTGAATAAATCTTCAGTTCTGTCGTCTTTTCTCTATTCTCCTCTCTCCTTTGGTTCTGTCTACTGTTTTCTCTTCTCGCTCCTCCGTCTCTAGGTGATGTAGATGCGGTGAAAGTCGTTGGCTCCGAAGGCACAGTTGCACTTGGGGCACTTCCTCTGCCGGGTGTCGTAACGCATCTTCAGACATTCGTAGCAGAACACGTGGAAACACTTGGTGAGCACCGTCTCTTTGTCTCTCGTGTTGCAGCAGGGGCAGCGCAGCTTGGCCTGGCGACAGAGAAACGCATCGTTTAAGGGCTAAATACCGAGCTCCAAGTACTGTTATTACCTCTGAGCATCGTATGGTAAATACAGCCAATACCTGAGGGTGTAACAAGTCATAGCACAAAGCGATTGTAATATCTGCGGAGCTTTTCCTGGCATGAGCTCATGAATGAAAAACAGCCGCTGTCAGATAATCAAGCAAATTATAAAGCTGTAGTACTTGCATTAAGACACATTACTTTTTCATTAGACCAGTGTGTTTCTGTCAACAGTCTACTCCACATGGAGGCGGGAAGCTGTTGGTGTTGAAACTGCCTTGTCACTAACGGTGGTTAATTAAAGTCATCAACTTCTCCTCGTGTAAACCATGTTCTCACTCTCTCACCTTGTACTGATTGATCTCCTCCTGCAGGATCTCATCAGCGTCGGAGTAAACCTCCACCTTCTTCTGTTTCTCCAGCTTCCTCCTCAGTCTGGACAGATCCTCCTAGAGGGCATCATGGAAGAGAGGAGTAGTCATCATCGGAGTTGCAGCCAATTGGGATACTCCCACGAGGGTTACATATGTGAGTTTGGACAGAGTTTTGGAGTGACAAACCCTCATTCCTGAAATACAACATACCTGTGCTCGTTTCAGGTTGCTGCTCTCCCTCTCCCGGGCGGTGCGGTTCTCCGCCACGGAGACCTGGATCTCCTTAAGCTTGGCCTGCGTGTGCTCCAGCTGCACCTTCAGGTCCTCTGCCAGCTGGGCAGCCTCCACCGCCTGCAGCAGGGAAGGAACTGGACACACTCAATAAAAAAACCTAATGATGAGATTCCTTCGCTGTAATGCGCTGGTGGTACAGTTCACTTGACATTCTGAGTCTAATCTATGTGCTGCGTGGTCTCAATTGTATACTAACTAAAACATAAGCACCGCTGATTTTGCTTACAAATCACATTTACAGCAGATTGACGATATTTTCCATTTTCTGACGACCCTTTTCCACAGCATAGGCTACGTTTGTACGTCCTCATCTTCATGGCTTCCACGCAACCGCTGGTTTCGGTTAAAGCAAACCGCCACTTGTGTGTTTTCTGTTATGTTTTACTTTCATTGTCATAGTTGCGTCTACTTGTGAAAAGGGGATTAGACGTGAAGAGAAAAAGGTTTCGAGCAATGTATTCACCACAAGAGACAAAATGATGTCATTAGCTTTTGGCAGAGTGCTCCTCTGGGATACATTAGCACATTTGCTTTCCTTATTCAGTACCTGGGCAATTACCTGAAACATATCGCACACGCAGGTACTTGGCTACTGGCAAAAACTTGAAAGAATGGAAATCAGGACAGGTTCTAACACGATTAATGCAATGTGTTGTGGCAACGACGTCAGAATTTTTCATGAGCACTTAAACACTCCAAAGTGATGAAATGTAGAAATGCGACTGTGGGCACATGCCATTATCCAGATCCTCTTTTAAAGCTGCTCTGTGTTTATATTTAGGACCACAGACATCTGGCAGCAAGTAATGATGCAGTGATTAGCACATCTAAAGTGTAAGAGATGACAGTATGATTGATGGCAGCTCTCCTCTCACCTTCCTCTTGTTGAGTTCAAGTGCTTGTGTCCGGACTGCCAGCTCTTTTTCCAGAGCTGCCAGCGTGCTCTGCAGAACGCCCTCTTTTTCCTCCAGCTTCTGCACAACCAGTAGCTGGGCATCCACCTGAGAAAGAAGGCGCCCAGTTAATATTTCATCTTCCCCGACACAGTGAAATACATCATCTCTGTGTTTCCAGGTCAAACAGTTACACGCCACCTGGGTTTTGAATGTGAGGACTTGGTCTGCCAGCTCCTCCTTCTCCTCTTTCAGCAGCTTGTAGATCTGGTTCGATTTGATGCGCTCACTCATCAGTTTGAAATTGGCGTCGTCCTTCTCCCGTAACTGCTGCAGCAGCCGGCTGTTCTGCTCCTGCATGTCCTCGAAGGCCTGGCCTGTTACGTCCATCTCACTCAGCAGGGCCTCCTCCTCCTCAAGAGACGCACAGGTGTTAGTGATCAAACACAGTGGTACTTGTTGTATCTATAGTGCTGGGGGTGTACGTAATATTCCAATAAATACGTGCATCTTTACAGATAATGATCTGTGGTCACAATGAAAATAACCAAAACTAATCCATGTGTAGAAAATAAAAATCTTTGCAATGCATTATGAGCATTCATATCCTTTTTTGTACGGATTTAAAACTGACTCCCCCGCATCAATCCTCCATAACTACTCCCAAATAAACAATAAAAAACAACGTCAGTATAAACAGAGGGAGTTCTTGGCTCACATGCATCTTATTAGTCTCAATCCTAAATACTGTGATATATGTTAGTATGAAGGATCCAGATGTGCTGTCATCATATAATGCGATGTAATGAATTGCATTACACCTTCGCTGGCCTGTTTATGATTATGCATCTGGAAATGCAAGCGCACCTGGTTTATTTTCTGTGCCAGAAACCCAGCTACAAATTTTTTTTTAGCTGCATTTGCTACATTTTGGTTCACACTGCCCACTTACAAGCCAACTTGGACCTATAAACAAGAGTCACATGAACTCACAAGTAGCGTGTTTATTGGACGGTTTTGGCAATCAGGCTTCCTGCAAAGTTAAATTCAGGCAGCCAGGAACCGAAGGGAACAAACCAACCACGTCTAAGTCCAAAAGAGTGGAGTTGCTGTACTTTAACTCTGCACCTGATAAGCGGGCAAAAGTAGAGGTCTGAATCAATCTTTATCAGTCCAGACCGTGTTCTGCCTTCTGCTAATTGTGTTCTGCTAGACCTCCCAAGCATGCGGAGCTACAGGCTATCAGATCTCAACATCTGTCTCCTCTATGCTCATATAAATGATGTGGAACAACAGTTAAACAACTTTTTAAAAAATCTGAAATCTTTTACATTTTTGTAATTTTGCTATACTTGATTTAATTACATTTTAAGTGATAATGAACATTTTTTTTCAAATTTTCAGAGTGTCTGATCACTGACTCACTGTTCAGACTTGATGGTATTTTACATGCTCTGAGTTAATCTGAGTGGTTTATCCAAAAAGTTTTTATTTTTTATTTTGTGTTGATATGTTTCCAGTTTAAATGGTAACACAATCATTGCATAGCTCAGTAGCATTTCTGAGCTTTTCAGTGGAATTCGTTTGCACCAGGTGTAATCAACATGATTTTGAGTGCGTCTGTTATACAGATGTTTTTAAAGGTCTTAGGCCATTTACTACAAAGTCTGTTATAATCTTGATTCAGTTTTTTTTAAACTCAGGTCAAAAATGTACTGTGCCAGACACACAGATTGACTGTTGATAAAAACTGAAACTTGGAAGGTAAACAGAGAGACGATGCTTCAGAGGATTAGTCCGGTCTCTTCGTTATAAAATGTAATCTTTGAGGATGAGGCTAAAAATGTAAATACAGCAAAATAATTTTAATTTATAAATAATATAACATATTAGCTGAAACTAATTCTTTTTTGAAAATGTCTCACTGAGCTCAACAAACTTCAACAATCCACGACATAAAATGGCACCAATGAACAAGTGTGTTACATACTAATAACATTAAAAATAAAGGCCACGGCGCCAGTTTTCAGTTCCCTTTCAGCAGTTCTAAGATTAGGAGATCTTCTCTCTTAAGCAAATGTGACATTCAGTGCACTACTCATTACAGATGGCTTGGTCATATTTTTATCTCGTGTATTTCAAAAGCTTTAAACCTTTTCCCACGCAGGGCTGATGATTCATGTGTCATTTCTCACCCGTGTGAAAAATGACCATGTTTGGAAAGTGGAGAAAGTTTTGGATCACTGCCTGAACCAGTCGATTTTGCAGCAATAGTGGCCTTCATACATTTTACATGTGTGAATGTATAATGTATATGTATTAATAGGTTACATTTAAAACCATCTAAATGAAAATGAAACACACAAATACCTGCTTAGTGGCAGCGAGTTTCTTCTGCAGATGCTCTATGGTCTCTTCTGCAACTCTGATCTTCCTGAGGGCATCTTCATCAGCCAGCTTCTTGCTTTCTTTCCTCTCCCTCTCCTCCAGCTCTCGCACCCGCATCCTCAACTCATCCACCTGGATTATTGAAAGTTGGAAGGATATTTTAAGTGACTACTTTGTCTTTAGCAGCTAACAAAAGCTTCATCATACTGTACATGCAAAAAACCAGAAATGTGATAGAGAAAGAAGGATCGTTACCAAAGAACCAACCTCAGCTTTAGATTTGCGCTCAGCCGCCATGAGCTGCACTTTGTCTCTCTGCTCCTTTGGAGCCGATTTGTACATGTCCAACAAGAGCTTCATCTCTTTCTGGGACTCCTGGGCTTTCCTGATGAGTTTGAGAACAGTGAGGTTACATTAACATAAGTAATCACATCAAATCATCACATCATGTTAATAGCTGAGCGCTTCTGAGCACATGTTCACATACCGTACGTGGTAACTACACAAAACACAACAGCAGCGTGGTACATTTTTGCAGTCTGGAGTGATGTCAGCTCTATAACTGTACTGCAAAACTGCCGTCATTGCTTTATTTACTGTTTATTATAAAGCAAAATGTGAGCAAGATTTCAAAAGAAAGGGAACGTACTTGAGTTCTACTCTGAGCATCTTCAGTGTGTCTGAGTCCTTCCTCTTCAGCTCGTCGCTGCGCTGTCTCTCTCTCTCACGTTCCCTCTCACGTTCTCGTTCGGCCTCCCTCTCCCTCTCCCTGGCCCGTTGTCTCTCCAGTTCTTTCCTCCTCTCCTCCTCCTCTTCCTGGTCCTCATCCTCCTCTTTCTTCACATCGAGGCTATCACTCGTCGTCTCTTCGAGAATCAGTACTCCTGTGTCACCACTCTGACAACGCAGCTGTCAAAAAACCCAAAGATGAACCAAAAATGACTTAATCATTCGATTACACTGGAAATGTATCTCTACTGATGTTTGTTAACTTTGCATGAAACATCCCTGTAAATTACAATAAAAACGCTGTAACCACTGAACCATGAAACACGTCAGCTACCTTATTGATCTCCATCTGTGTTTCCCGCAGCTTCCTCTTGTAACGCTGCACGTCACCTTTCAACTGCAAGTTGTGGTTCTGAAGGCTGCTGATTAAGTGTCGCATTTCTCTGTTGATTGGTCCTGAGAGAACAGGCAGCAAAGTTCACAGTCACAGAACAGTCAACATGTGGTTTTGTTATGAGTCATACTATATAATCTGGAGCTGTAAATGATGATCTCAGCTGCATGGTGCACATGAGTGACATCATCATACAAATTGGTATGCAGTGCACTGCTCGTATTGTGCAAACAGATAACCAACACTTCTCACTCTGCTTATCATATCATTCAAAATTACTATAATCATACAAAAAAAAACTTGCTGATCTAATAACTGAGTCATAGAATGCATCAAATGTATTACAAGAACTGTGCTGTATCATTGGCAGGTCAACATTTTGGCAAATTGGCCCATTGCCATAATCCCTATAGTGTTAGGACTAGGTTTGTTACCTTTAATTGTCAGTGCAAGATATTTTTAGAACGGCGGAGGAGAGCCATGAGCTGCTTAGAGCTACGCTACGGAGGCTCATGGGATTTCTTGGTTTCCCTCATCAAACTCATCAAATACACAATCCAACAACTCCAAAACACTCTCGTGGACCTGCACATTCACCATGCTATGAGATAATAGGGGAACGTTACAAGAGTTGTTTTCGGGGCAAATGCAGAGACTGCTTGCCGAAAAACTGCCCCCGATGGGAACGCACATCAGTGGTTTTGCATGAATTTACCTCGAAAACAACTCCGTCTTGTAACGTTCTGTTATTATCTCATAGCGTGGTGAATGTGCAGCTCACAACTTGTCCACGAGAGCGTTTTAGAGCTGTTGAATTGTGTATTTGATGAGTTTGATGAGAGAAACCAAGAAATCCCATTTGCCTCCGTAACGTAGCTCTGAGCAGTTCGTGCCGACAATTAATGAACCTACTCCTAAAACTATAGGGATTATGGCAATGGGACAATTTTCCAAAATGTTGAACTATCCCTTTAAGAAGCAGACAATGGCATTATTTCGCTTCCCCTCCCATCTTCAAAGATGTCTTGATTGATGTGAGAGTGTGTTAATGGGTACCTGCTTGCTCGTTGGCTGCCAGGTTCTGCTCAAACTCGATGCGCAGCATCTCATACTCTTTGCGCACCTGGGCCAAGGTGTCCTCCAGCTGGATGACATCAGTCCGCAGCTTCTTCTGAAGGGACAGCTCATCACTCTGAACAGTTGAAAACATCAAGACAGTGTTGATTTTGTCGTCAAGCAGTGGCAGTAATATTGGTCTTGTGTTTTTGCTGAAAGCTGGTTAATCTCCATGAGAACTATTTTACAGTTAGTGAGTTACCTCCATGTGCTCAATTTGGCGAAGGTGGGCGTTCTTTGCAGTGAGCAGGAGTGCTCGTGCTTCGTCCAGCTGGGTTTTGACCCCCAGAGACTCGTTGTACAGCAGAGAGAACTGAGACTGCAGACATTTATACTCGAGAGTCTCCTTCACAACCTCTTCTGGAATATTGCGCAAGTCCATCTGAAAGTTTGTGATGTATAGTGAGTATGCAAAGGTTGAACAATGGAAATCTATCACCACATTAAACTCTCTCACACTGTGACATTCATAGATGAAATAAAAACACATGTCTCAGGAAACAGGGTTCTTGGCCACTTGTTTTAGTCTGTAGATGTTTGTGTCATACAGTCTAATTACTTTACCTTGAGCTTCTCGCTCTCCCTTACAGCCTCTTGGAGCTCCACCTGCAGTTTCTCCAACTCTGCCATGCGACTGTTTGCTAACTCCTGGTTGTGCTCCAACTCTGCATTGAGACTCTCAAACTAAGAGGAAAACAAGAGACTGTTATAAGAAAACGTGGCATAAAGATGGCTAATCTAATCATGTAGTGTAGTTACATACAAAAAACCATTAAATTTATTGTAATGGGGTGCTTCCTATTAACACTCACCTTCTGAATATTCAGTGTAATCTGGCCTCCAGCTAAGCCACCTGAGCTGCCAGTGCTGCTGTACCCAGACTTCAGCTGCAGACACAGATGAGGGAAATTTTAAAAAGCAGTGGAGAAAACAACAAAAGAATAGGAGTACAGTTACATCCTGCGTAGGCCAAGGTGTGCTGTGATCATGTGATATCATTCAGATCGTGCTTATTCAACTCATGTTCAGATAGTCGACACAGAGAGTACACATCAATGCATGTATCAACTCTGGTATGTGCATCAATGAGAGCAGCTGGCTCGACGCGCTTTGATGATTGGGACCTTATCACTATCGGCACGTGTTTAAAAGAGAAACAGCGACTACGTGAGCCTACACATCGTGAACAGATAACAAAGCCTACAAACGCACAAGCAAAACAGACACGAGACAGAGATATGCATGTGACACGCTACACAACAATCACAAACACACCTGCTCCATGGCCTCTGCCAGATGTTTGTTGAGTTTTTGTTCCCTATTGCGAAGTTTCTCAATGTCCCACTGCAGGTCCTCTACTGTCGTCTCCATCTCAGACACCTTGGTCTCAGAGCTGGTCACTTTGTCCACCAGCTCGTTGTACTGCAAGATAAGACAATGGCACCAGTGACAAGAAGAACAGATCGAAATCAGCAGTGATATATACAGTATGTGTGCGATTTTCTTCATTCGCAATCTCTATCAGTTTGTTACACACAATTACGTAGCCACACTGGTAAAATGTGGAAGGGTCGACCCAAAAAATCTTTAATCTGTCATTACACGTGGCAGGACAATTTGTGTGACGATCATGAATGAAAAGGAAATGTGAATATTTGCTTTGCAAGTTGTTTTAAGCCCCTGAATTTTCTGCTTGCTCCCTAAAATTTTAAGTTAGGGGCCACTGTGCTCCTATTTAAAAAAAAAAAAAAAGTAAGTCTGGAGCCCTGTGCATGGATATTTTTCATAGAAACGCCTTACCTCCATAGACATCTTGTGGTGTCGGCCCTGCAGGAGAGTGGCCAGGTCCCGCAGCCGACTGTTCTCATCCAGCAGAGTGTGGTTCACACTGACGATGTCAGACTGGCTATCATCCTCAAATGCTATTAAACAGGATTATGTCTCATATTAATACATCAACAACTTGAAAATTATATTATTGATTTAGTAAGTAGCAAGTAATTAGTTACTTCTAATCTATGATGTAAACTGCACTGCTTGTATTCCTCTGTCTTATTTCTATCTTTCTGTACCGATGGTTTAACATGTCTATAAAAGAATCAGTGACATGCACAGTATGTCTCCACGGTTACCTGCAGCCTGGACTTGCTTGCACATGTTGTCTATGCAGGTGTGCAGCCTGTCAAAGACACACACCAAGCGGGCGATGGCCTCCTTGCTGAACTGCATGCGGTCCTGAAGGTGCAGGGTGAGTTCCTCCTCGCTGCTGTGCTCCAGCGTGGTCAAGAAACCCTTGGCATTCTCACTTAGGGGAGGAGGGGGCGGTGTCGCGTCTGAGCATAAGAAATATATTTCTTTAGAATCAGTTAATATGTTCAAAGCCTTAAACCTTAGTCAAAAATTAAAAGTTGCCTTATTTAAACATACACATGGAAAGCAAAGCCTCGTGTATCAGGATGCTTTTGGTGGATTAAAGGTCTGCCTTCCATGCAATCACCCTATCTAAATTGTCATCAAACCCCAAGGACCAACACCTGGTTGTGCAACTGTACCCTGGATTTTCTGGCCAGCAGTCCAGTCCATTAAGACCCTGACCTCTCCACCTCTGACACTGAGCACAGGAGCCCTGTGGGCTTTGTGCCATGTCCCCTCTTTCACCCCATTTCATCCACAACTAGCACAAGCGAGATCAACAATAACATCACCATGCACTCTGTGGATACCACAGCTGTCGGCAGGGTCAGCAGCATCAGCAACGACAACGAAGCAGCCAAAGGGAAGGGGGTCTAGCACCTTGTGTATTTATGCTCGACTAACAACCTCCCCAAAACAATGAAAAGAACTCATTACTGACTTCAGGAAGTTCACCATCAACCCCGATTCCAGTGTTCCCACACATTTCAATGTGCCCATGGGATCTGCAATCTCAGGGTCATTATCCATTTTGAGCTATTTAAATTAGCCTGACTTTTACCTCAGCCGAGATCACTCATTAATTATTGGACCAGAATAGTGCACACACACAGCAGGCAGACAGTTTGGGTCAGCAGGAATGCTGTATAACAATTTCATAACCATTACACTCCTAATCATTTAATATAATTAAAAATGTTCCTGTGGTCAGTTAGTGAGGAAAAAGATTGCTTGCCTGTTGATGGGACTTGTGACGGTTCTGCGGGTGTCATCATTTCTTCTGACCCTGTAGGAGGAGGGGGCTGCTGCTGCTCCTCCTGATGTTCTTCCTGGTGATCTTCCTGTTGCTGGTCTGCGACCGGCTCCCCCTCGTTCTGGGCCTCTGGAAGAGGAGGAGGAGGAACGGCAGATGTCGGCGACGCAATGTTGACACCGTCTTCCTCCATCGGTGTTGGATCAGGGAGAGGGGCTGTGGGAGTGGTGGGAGTAGATGTCGCTGAAGTTTCTGGCTCGATACGTTTGCGCAGAATGTGCACATGTTCCTCCAACTGTAAAAGTAGGAACACAAGGATTGGAAGACATGTTAGTCATTGTATTTGCAAATAAAAGGAAATGCACACTACTGTCCATATTATGACCAAGGAGCAACTTTTCATGTGTGCAATCAGACCACTGTTACTGCTCCAGCTAGGGTAATTTAGATTCAGTGCTATGGTTACATGGACATTTCTAACAACAGAGTTAGGCAAAAAAGAGAGGTATTAATACTGTTATGACAATGTAATTAAAAATGTACCTGTGACCAGTAGCGGTTGACAATGAGCAGCGTGGTGTCATCAGTGGCTTGTCTCTTCTCCAGCTTCTCAATTTTCTCTCGTAACTCGTCCTCCATCGTCTGCCTCTGCTCCAGGCGCTCACATAGCTTCTTGTTCTTGAACTGGAGCACCTTCATGTCCATCTCCTCCTGCAGGGAACAGATACACACACACACAAAAGTAAAATCAGAGATTCAGAGACTGTTGTTCAGCGAGGGAACTATAAATGACAGACTGTAACACATATCTAGGGGGAGGTGGTTATAAATAGACTATGAATTATGACTTGAGAGTAAATTGAGAAAACTGGACTGACCGTAGAAGAGACTCCAGCGATGCG
The DNA here is from genome assembly GCF_045865225.1 of Trachurus japonicus. Taxonomy (NCBI): domain Eukaryota; kingdom Metazoa; phylum Chordata; class Actinopteri; order Carangiformes; family Carangidae; genus Trachurus; species Trachurus japonicus. The sequence goes on from NC_140925.1 coordinate 21,936,399, forward strand.
GATGGGCTCAATAAGGGTCGTGGTGGTCTTCTCCTCCTTTTTGCTCTTCTTCTCAGGTGGGCCAGGGGGGCTGTCCCCGCCCGGGGGACGCTTTCCTCCCCCAGCACCTGACATCTTTCCTTCCCCTGCGAGACATTACACATGACATGAAATCTTTGTGTGCGAGAATTCATTCATTTATTGACAGCTAGCAGCAGCATTAGCCTAATTCACAACACCATTTCCTTGCAGCTCAAATACGTCTCTTTTTGCGTTAATGTGACAAACGTGTGTTGCTGGGAGGTTACGCACACTGTTACTGCACAAGCATCTGACCGAAAAGCTGCCAACAATGTGTAAATCGGCATTTCTGCAACGATTAACGAGCGTTAGCAAGCCTGCTAACGCTAGCTACGCTAATGCTAACGATTAATTCTCCGGGACCAAGTCCAACATTTCTAATGGTCGGTGGTCGCCTTTTATATTCACCAACTACTGTTCCACACGCAAGATACTGTGTAAAGAAACTCTACCAGCAAAACACAAATAAGTCGTTTTCTAACAAACATTATCGTTACAAACCTTCACAAGTATAGCGACTGAAAATGTATCTCAGTGCATACGGGGGAAGCTCCAGGAAGTGACGCCGATCTACTTCCGAGGAATAATGTTCATTGAAAAAATATCAAGAGATTTGCTATAATTTCACAGCTTTGAAGACCATTATCCTTATGTAATAAGTTTAACTTGTAATTTTTGGTATTTTTTTAATTGTATTTTATTTTTACTTATTTATTTGTTTAATTGTCTCTCTCTATCACTCTCTTCATTTGATTTGTGCATTATAATTGTAATGTTTTTGTTTTATTTTGTTTATCCAAGGCCGCATTACTTCGAGGATTCCTTGTTTCCTGTAATTGCTGTTGACGATTACCTTGTACACTGCATTGTGTAAATAAAAAGGCAAAAAATAAATTAATAATAATAATAATAATAATGACATTTGCTACATTATTGTGAACTATTCCGAAAGTAATTTTACCTCGATATAATCCGGGAAAGTAATGTTATTAAGAATAATAGAGAAGAATAAAGAATAAAGAATAAAAATGAATACATGAATAAATGAATAAATGAATAAACCATACTGCAGACCTCGCCCCGGCCTCTGGGGGGCGCTAGTGTCGCACTCTGTAGTAACCGACCGTTTCGAGGAATGTGAGTAGTAGATGTAAACAGTGAGGTAGCTAACAGATGCTAACATCATCGGTAGCCAACTTTGGTCCTGTCACCGCTGAATCTCACGCAGCCATGGCCTCACGATAGATTACTCGATTTAACAAAGATGGCGGTGTTGTTGTGGTGGTGATATCCTCGTTTTTTTTTTTGTCGTTCCCTTCTTCTTGTCGCTTTGGTTGCATACATGGTGAGTCCTCCTTCCTCTTCGGTCAGTGAACCCGCAGCTGCTGCTGTAAGGCCCAGGCAGACAGAGACACGGCTAGCTAAGTGTCAGGATGGATCAAGATCAAGGGCAACATGTGCTATTAATAACAGTGGAACAGACAGAGATGTAAAAATGGCAGGAAATGCTCTAGAATAAAGTTTAAAACAGCCCAACACCTGCCTGTGCAAAGCTAGTCCAGTACTTCCTCTTGTACATAAAGCAGCGCTGTTACAGAGTGACACCTGTGACTGACAGTCTGATTGTTGTTGTTGTTATAAATTCATAAGCTGTCGCCATGACCAAAGACATTGTTGTTGGAGATGAACTGCCAGACTGGGTGGGGGCCAAGGAGTTCTACCAGAAATATGACCCCAAAGAGGTGATTGGCAGGTGAGTCAGTCCAGCTAAGTGACCCAAAGTGGTACAAACTTGTGTCAGTTTTCTGTGTGTGTGGGGATAAGTCCAGAAGAAAGGTAACTGCTGTAGCCTCTGTGTTTCCATGGTGACTCAGGGGTGTGAGCAGTGTGGTGCGCAGGTGTGTGCACAGACACACAGGCCAGGAGCTGGCGGTGAAGATCATTGAGATCACAGCGGAGAAGATGACGGCCCAGCAGCTTGAGGAGGTGAAGACCTCCACCCTGAAGGAGATCCATGTCCTCAACATGGTGAAGGGACACTCCTCCATCAGTATGTTGAAAGTTTTTTATTTTTTTTATTTGGACACTTACAATTTTGTTCTTGATTTTCAAGGAATGAAACAGTTGTATGTGACTTTATTCCCTTTAGTTACTCTCATTGATTCCTATGAGTCAACAACCTTCATATTTCTGGTGTTTGACCTGTGAGTAGGAGATAATATAGCAATAATATAATTCTGTAAACAGTCATTACCAGGTATTACACCTCTCTTGTTTTCCTTCTCAGCATGAGGCGAGGAGAGCTGTTTGACTACCTCACAGAAAAGGTTACTCTGAGTGAGAAGGAAACCAGGTACACTTCCACATCAACACACCACAAACCCATTGAATTTGTCATGTTTTGGCAAGGCCATAATAATACCTCTCATGCACCAATTGTGTATTATTTCCCATACTTCTTAGTCGTTCCAATTTTGTTTACAGTTTGATGAACAGAGTTTCCCTTCCTTTTCAGCTATTGTTGCTTTATTGCAGTACTGATATCAACATTCAGATAGCAGGCTCTGATGTCAGAGATGTAAACAAGCATGCTTCGTTCCCACGGATTGCAATACAGTAACTTAAAAAAGATAAAAACTTGAAGATGCCACAGTGTTAACTGTGAAAATGAACTGAAACCAAACTAAGTGGCAACCATAACCCCAACACAGACAGAAAAGGAAAGGGGCCCACAGCAAATGTTTGGGCACCCTGCATAGTTACTGTCTAGTAACTTTGGAAACCATCACACCATGTAAATAGTAAATAGCTTGTCTGATACCTTGGTCAAAGTTATCTGAGAGCTCAAGACTCCTGGGTTTCCCATTCTTTTGCAGGGTGTCCCTTTTTACTTTAAAATTGAAGAAAACAAAGTAAAATAAAAAAGCGTTTCATGTTTAACTTTATGCCTTTTGTGGGTCATTTTATTTTCCACTTGCTTAACTGTTCACATCAACAGAAAGTTTGGGATGCCCTTGCAAACTTTAGCCTGCCACTGTATGTGAAAGTATTGAACAAAACCTAACGTGTTGTTGTATAGGAGTATGATGCGAGCTCTGCTGGAAGCAGTGCAGTACCTCCACTCCCTCAACATCGTCCATCGGGACCTGAAGCCTGAGAACGTTCTCCTGGACGATCAGGGACACATCAAACTGTCTGACTTTGGCTTCTCAGTGCAGCTACAGCCCGGAGAGAAACTTAGAGGTACTGAAGAATGAGGATTTATCAGTGTCAAAACAGACATTTATCTGAATCACATATTTGTCATTTGTATAGACAGAGGCTAAAATATATGTTTTGTTTTTTATTTAGAGCTGTGTGGGACCCCTGGTTATTTGGCCCCTGAAATACTGAAATGTTCCATGGATGAACTGCACCCAGGCTACGGCCAGGAGGTAGACCTGTGAGTGTGTCCTCCTCTCAATGATGCAATTTATATATAACTCAGTATAATTGCAATTTGCAAACAATGATCTTGACCTCACTATCATTTCTATTTTGTTGTTTACTGATGTTGATGTGTGTGTTAAGCTGGGCATGTGGAGTGATCCTGTTCACGTTACTGGCCGGCTCGCCACCGTTCTGGCATCGCAAACAGATGCTGATGCTGAGGATGATCATGGAGGGTCGCTACCAGTTCAGTTCCCCAGAATGGGACGACCGGTCCGACACTGTGAAAGATCTGGTAAGCTGATCTCACCATCTGAACATGTTACTTAGTTCCCTGAATTCCCCTTTATTATCTCCTTTACTATCTTCCCCTTACGGTCAGATAAAATCTCTGAAGCTCAAACTGACTTTTTGAGGTTACGCAGTTCAGTGGTGCATCTGCAGTCCAAAGCCTGAATGTTAACAGGCTGCAGCTATTATAAAAACACATTATATTACATTATTATTTATGTTTATTTTTGCAATCTCATTACTTGTTATTCACAGATATCCAGACTGCTGGTGGTGGAACCAACTGCCCGTCTCACTGCTGAGCAAGCCTTAGCACATTGCTTCTTCAGACAGTACCAGAAGGAGGATGTGCGGCTCTTTAGCCCCAGAAAGACATTTAGAGTGAGTGACAGACAGTGATGATTTAAACTTTTGAAGCAAAATGGTTGTTGTTCAGTAGTATGGGAAGAAACCCAAAAGCTTGACATTCTCATGTTTTCTCCTCCTTGCCTTCCTCAGGTGCTGATAGTCAGTGTGCTGGCGTGCATCAGGATGTACAGCCGGTACCGTAAAGCTCGCCCTCTGACTCGGGAGGTGCTGGCCAGAGATCCCTACTCCCTTCGCGGCGTCCGCAAGCTCATCGACGGCTGCGCCTTCCGCATCTACGGCCACTGGGTGAAGAAAGGAGAGCAGCAGAACCGCGCCGCCCTCTTTCAGAACACAGCAAAGATCATGCTGCTGGACCTGGAGGACTTCGAAACATAAAAAAGTCAACCTCATTCCTAACAACCTTGATTTTTTTTAATTTAACCATTTGCATGTGTTGTAACGCACGTCTGTTTTGGTCTTGTCGTGTTATTTGCGTTTAATTTTAAGATGAGGAATTCAGGGACCGGGACGATTGTATGCCTTAATGCGCACCGTGGCTCTGCAAGTTCAAGATAAGCATGCACAACGTAATACTCCTTATCTGCCTTTTGCTCTGAGTCAATATCTGTCTGAAACCCTTCTTTGGGTCATCATGTTTGCTGTAGAGGACATGTTGTACAATCATTTGATAAAAGCCATCACATAAACTGTAGGCACATTATGTATATTTAGGATTTTATCTGTTGAGACAACCGAGCGGAGGATATATTTCTAAGCACTGTGAGGCAGAAGTGGACATTTAAGCACTGTGACTGATTATTAAGGTGATAGTAAAATAGAAAAAAATACTGTAATGACACACATATTTACAGATATTCCAGTGTTACATACCAGGGCACATGTGTGAACCATTCTAGTGCAGTATCCAATGTGTTTTTAGTAGAAAACCATTTACCCATGATGCATGCAGACATTCCTCAATAGGGAAGCCTCTTGTACTAACTGTGAAGACCATCTGTGACTCTGTGTTCCTTCTAAAAACTAATCAACCCCATTCCCTCCCTACTCAGTTCATTCTTCAGTTTGATGAGTGCCTGTCAGAGAAATGTACAGTAATTGTACAAATGCAGAAATACGTTGTACTGTATGAGAAATGTTTTATTGACCATAGATTAAATGATTCAGTTTTCATTATCCCATTTTGTCTTTGTGGTTAATGGAAATCTTCATACTGGCCTTTTGAATGGAAAAGTGAAAGGAAATGTTCCTTATCCATTAGTTTTGGGCTTGTGGTTGGCCTGTGGCGAGGCTAATGGTCTGTTGTGCTGATCTGCAATTTCTTTCATTCGCTGATCTAGCTGTCCAGACACAAGCAGCATCTGATCTTTGACTTCTTTCTCTATCAGTGCCTTCAGCTCTGATGTGGGACCTGAAAGTGAGAAAAGGAAGTGTTACAAAACACAGGTGTTAATGTATTTGACTATAAAAGTTATTTCCGCACAGTAACACTCAATTTTGCCATTATTTGTGATCTTACCGACTGTGGTTTCCTCTTGTTCTGTTGTGGGTGTTTCACCTGTTTCAGAAGAATCACCTTTCTTTGGTCCAACTTCCTCTCCTTCTGCCATCACATTTGACAAGTTTTACTAGTATTTAAGCAGGTATTAATAATGCTGCTTTAATGAACAAAACACAAAACATCAAGAACAATTGTCTAACAAAGTAAATGTATAAAGAAAGTTGAAAGCAGCTTTATATTTATATAAAAGTTCTTCAGATTTGAGATATTTGCACTACAAGGATACCAAACATCTCATATTTTCATAATGAAATGAAAGTTCATTCAAACATTCACTGTTATGTTTTCTCTGCTCATTTACATTTACAGAACATACATTTCCAACCTGTCTCACATTTATAACTTGCTCATGTCCAGGTAGAATAAAAAGGGATTTAAAAAACTTTTTTAAAGCCTTTTCAATGCCACCATAGATCTTTTGTGTTATAAAAGCTGTTGCCTCTACCTGGAGCAGAAGAATCTTCATGGTCTGGGATCCCAGAGTATGTCAAAGACAAATCAAGTTTTACCTGTTTTGAAAAAATACACAATTCTTCAATAAAAACAGATGCATAGCAGGACCTGCTTGAAAAAATTATGTAGAATAAGACAATTCCTATTTTTACCTGTGGAGTAAATATGTATTTATAGAGCTTGTAGTGTGTCATATAGCTATTATGGATGTATTCGAAGATACAGTTCACCTCCTTAGAGCTGAAGAGGTCCACACTAAACGGTGGTCGCTGCAGTAGACAGGCACAGGAACATAGCAGACATTTTAACATCACAGGAAATCTAAAAGCATGTGGTGAGGGGAATATTTTTCTAAATGCTGTACACACCCTGACTGAGTGACAGAGGAGAAGCTCCTTGCAGTATTTGAAACATTGCTCTATGTTGTTGAGTGGCGTTTCTGCAAAGAAGGAGATTCAAACACATCCCAACATGTGATCACACTTTGGCCAACATATATGTGAACAAGCTGACCTGCAATATTTGCCCAGTTGAGACACTGGTCTGTCTCCTGTTTATTTAATTGAGACATACCTTGGAAAATTTCTTAAATTGAATATAGACAACAGTTTTGGCTTATTATCTATATTGTGAACATAGGTCTGTCTTAGATCTGTGATTTGATTTCACTCTCTACCACAACTACTAGTTAGTTCTACTACATAGTGATCGCAATTGTATTTTACTTACCTATGTTAGCCTCATGAATAGACTTGATGATTGACAACAGGGCAGAGGTTTGTTCCTTTTTGAAGCTGCGTTCTCTGCTAAAAAGCACAGTCTGGACATACAGTTCCAGCAGAACTCCTCTTTTTGGTTCACAAAGGTCGACACCAAGCACGGTGCACAAAACACTGTCACAGAGGAGGAGAGGTGTGACAGAAACATGAAGTCAGTGTTCTCTGTGAGTGTGTAATTTGATATAAGTGGTCATATACAGGGGCAGAAACCTCTCCAGATCAGGAATGGACAGCATGTTGTCAATCTCCTCCATGTCATGGTAGCTCACATCAGTCCTGTAAACACACAGGGAGTGGACTGCATAAAAGGAGAAAATTAAGCAGAATGCAAAATGAACATAATGTGTGTTGTGTGAAAAGAGCTTACCATAGCATCACTTTAGCTTTGAGGGCCTGTGGTAACTACAGAGAAAAACAATACTTGTTTTAGGTGCTATGCAATGCACTACAATGCGATGTTATATCTAAAAAATTATTACTACCTTTATTTTCGTGTCCATCATTTGTGTCTGTCGCCGACTCACGATATAATGGCCAAACGGCAGAAGTTAATAGGTAAAAAAGTGCGACTGAATTGTTTTGATCACACCCATAAAACAAACATTAGCCACACACAACACGTTTATCAAGGGTAAAATAACGTTCTCCCCCGAAGGATTACAGTATTTGACAAATAAAAATATGCGAAATCGTACATCGAACTAAAAAGACTGGTCCATTTCCTGTTTGGCTTCCTCACGGTATCCTAGCAACAGTATATTTCTCTTCTTTTCTTTTTCTGGTTTATTTTAGTAGTTTATCATGAAGACTAGTGCACCCTTATTGAAATAAAGTAGCTTTATTTAATGAATTTTAAATTATTAAACGTTCATAAATGTATATAAGTACATGTTACTGTAAAAAAAAGTTTAAAATGTACACGTTTCCTAAACCTCGATGAAACAGTAAAAAAAAAAAAAAAGAAGAAAATATCTGAAATGTCCAGTAATTATGTATTTATAATTCTTTATTCTCCTTTTGTTTTCTTTTCTTTTTTTGTCAGTGAAAATATGTCTTTTTAATGGAGCTGGCCCAACGTTACCACTCCTCCTGCTTATTACTAGTAAGTTAGCAAAAGTAGCTCACTTTGAAAATCACAAATACACGTCCTATGGGCGACACATATACGGCCAGTTATAGTCTCAATAAATAAATAAAACAACAACATTGTTTAGAAGAGGTCATTAAATGAGAAAAGGTGTATTACAACGATATAAATAGATGAACTACTAACCTAATAAGGCTTATGTTTTTGATTGAAGCCACGGCTGGTCGCTGTAACCATGGCAACGAGATAAACCAGCCCGGTGAAGAAGCTATTAGCCGTCGCCTAGCCGCTTCTGTGACTGTGTTTGGGATGTTTTTCCTTATTAATGGCACTCTTGCTGATGTGTTGTGTGACGGTACCGCCAAGTGAGACTCTGTGGCGGAGACCGTGAAGCTTTGGGTCACTTTGTGCCGGCTGCTGCTGTGGTTTTTTCCGTGTTTGTTTCGCCTGGGTAAGTGATGCCGACTGCTCACTTGTAGTAACCGGAGTGACAGCGGGGAACCACCTTTTCTGTTTGGTGTTTTCGCACCTTTCAGTAGTAACATATAGACTAGACAGGCCTCAGCATCTCCAGAAAGCAGCCAGGTGCAGCCTGCCTTGTCCCTCTGGCTGAGCTGTGCAGTGCAGTTTAAGAACATTATCCCCTTTTAATCCACTTTGCCTTCTGCTACATGCAGGTGGACAGACTGTCAGATGGAGCTGGGTGGCACAACCAAACACCCGCTCCCATTTTTATTTTCTATGTGTGCTTTTTTCTTCTAGACTTTAGTGCTGTTTCTCACATTGAACTTTGATGGTGGACTCTGTCTATTTTCTTCAGATAACCTTAATTACCTACCCATAACTGTGCAATAAGTAGTCCTGAGCCTTTGCTGAGTTATGGAGGACCCAGATATGAGACAACAGAAGCTGGAAAACCAGGTAAAGTCTTAAGGATTTGTTTTTTAATGTCATGTTATTTCATTTACCTCCAGACCACATGTGCTTTGTTTTGTGTAGCAAGAGTTACAATGACCTTAATGTAAATTACTAACAATGGAATGACAGAATAGATAGTATGTTTTCTTTTATGCAGGATAAATATAATTAATGTTGTCCATGTTAACAGTGGATCAAAAAGAGCTTATTCCTTGTTTGTTTTGGTACCAAGTGGTTAAAACTGAGGCAGAGCTTCACAAAGAAATGGATACCTGTGTCAAAGCCACCTGCTGTGTAGAGCTACTGCTCAACTTTAAGTCTTGTTTATGCTTCACAAATATGTGATGTCCAGCACAGAGCTGTGTTCTTGCTTAGGGCCTGCTATGTACTTAAACCAGAAAGATAACCACAGATAACCACTCGTAGATGTACACAAAAAATAGTCATAGTAACCAATATTACTCAGGGCCTAAATGGCCACAGATAACATCCGAACACCATATCTAGTCATGTTTTGGAAAAAGAAAAAGAAAAAAAAGAAAAAAGTTGGCTGATAATATCCTCAGAGTCTATCTCACAGCCAGCTAAGTTTGCTGTATGAATATAGATTTTAAAAAAAGTAAGAGTACCTTCAAAAGTGCAATGGCACTGAGAATTTTGTAAACAAGTATCAGTAAAAAAAAAAAAAAAAAAAAATGTCTGAAAGAGTAGAGGTATAGGTGCAAAATTAACATCTAACATTCATTCTGTCACAGCGAGCCCTCATGATGAAAAAGCAGCAAAAAAAGAGGGCTGATTCTCAAATGGTGACAGTCAATCGGGATACTCGCCAAAAAAACCGAAAGCACAAAACATCCCGCTCTGATGAAACACCACTTCTGATCAGCCAATCCCTGAGCAACACGTCTCTGACTGGTTAGTATTGTGATGATCCATTATTTAATGTTGTGAAAGAACTGCACACTACTGTGCAATTATATATAATATTAGATACCGGTAGATGAAATAAAAATTAATTTTCTTTGGGTTTTTTTTCCTGCAGATCAAGTTGAACATGCCCATGATAACCCACTGGACGAGATAACACTGGGTGAATGTGATATGACAGCAAATATGATGGTAGAGGAGACGCTTCAAGGGAAGCCAGCAACTCCTATGAAAATGAACTTGGACATTGACAAAGAGCCTGAGGTGAAGTTTGTCTTGGGGGATGATGATGCCCAATTGGAAGGAAAAAAGACGAAGAAGAAAGAGGGGAAAAAAGACAAAGCCAAACGTAAGACTTGCTCTTGTAACTTTTGGTCACCAGATTGTCTGTAACTCTGCAAATGTTGTGTTGTCTTTATGCATGCTAGTTACTGTAGGAGGCACTTTGCTTCATTCAATTATTCATCAGCAATTCACTGTTTTTTTTACAGAGGGGGAACAGGACAAGGAAAAGGAGAAAAAAAAGGAGAAAGACAAAGAGAAAAAGGAGAAAAAAACAAAGAAGGACAAAATGAAAGAATCTGAAGACACACAGAAGACGAGCAAGACCACCAAAGAAGAGCTTGAAAGTAACATCAGTGTTTGCAAATTTATTACGAAAACATCAGCAATCTTTGTAATTATAAAATATTATAGTGCAGCATCCAGCATATCACTGTACACAGTTCACTACAGTAAGATTTAACATGATGTTACTGAACTTTTACAGCAGTTAACTGCCTCCTCTTTTGCAGAAACTGACTTACAGGAACCTTCATCTCAGGAGAAAGAGTCGGCACTGGACATGGACAGTCCAAAGAAGAGTAAATATGACGAAAGTGATGACGGGGAGGAAAACAGGTCCAAGAGGGCTGTCCCTCAGTCACCAAAGAGGAAAAAACAACTCGACACAAGTGAGGAATCTCATGGCCAATGCACTCCCCATGACCAACAAGACTGTAAAGTTGCGGTAAAGAACAATGCTGTGTGTTTTATCTCCACAGCCAGGTGCCAAATAAGTGATGAAAGCAAAGACGAGGAAGTTCAGGAAAAGGAGAATAAGGGAAAAAGGACAAAGCAAAACAAAGAGGAGAAAACAACGCCTAGTCTGGCTTCACTTAACTCCAACTACAGGGAGAGTTCATCTTCAGGCAGCGAATCCAACGAAAGAGTGAGACATGATGTAGAAACTAATCTGTTCAGTTTACTGTCAAAAGCAAATTAGACGAGTATGCTACCTATGTTGATTGTTCACATATAGCCATGTAGTGGTGACACAAAATCATTCTCACTCTTTCTCCATTCAGTCAACATCTCCAGTCTCATTGGAGGACCTAGAGAAGTTTGCTGTGCGTCCTGCTCCAAGAGACGTAACAATCCAGTGCAGGATAACCAGGGACAGGAGAGGCATGGAGAAGGGCATTTACCCAACTTACTACCTCCACATGGAGAAGGAGGATGGAAAGAGGGTAAGCGCGTTCAGTATGTGGCCTAAATTGCTAGTGATGATATTTAATTCTCAGTCTTTAACAAACGTCTTTTCTCCTTTTACAATGTATTTGTATTTAGGTGTTTCTAATGGCAGGAAGAAAAAGAAAGAAGTGTAAAACATCTAACTATCTCATCTCCACTGATGCAACAAACCTATCCAGAGATACAAACTGCTACATAGGAAAACTAAGGTATAACTATCTTTCATTTCAACTTTATGACAAGATTTCATTTGAGATGCTCAGGTATCTCATGAGATGAATCTGTTTCAGGTCCAATATCCTGGGTACAAAGTTCACCGTCTATGATGGAGGAGAAAACCCAGAGAAAAAGCCGTTCATCAAAGAATGTGAATCAGTGCGGCAAGAGCTGGCAGCAATTTGCTATGTGGGTTTAAATATACATCCAATGATACATGGAATAAGAAAAAAGTAATATCTTGAATCTAAACACAATCATTGTTTTTGTTCCAGGAGACAAATGTGCTTGGCTTCAAAGGTCCCAGGAAGATGACAGTGATCATCCCTGGCATGCTGGAGAACGATGAAAGAGTGTCTATTCGTCCGAAAAATGTACGATAGAAAAACTCCTATCCTTATCAAACCTGTGGTGCTTTAAAGGGATAATTCACCCAAAATTCAAATTTCACTCATTATCTACTCACCCTCATGTCGACTAAGGGCTGGGAGAATTTTCAGAGTCCTCCGTGCCTTCTCTGAGTTACGGGGGGGTCCGCGCAGCAGTATTTGTCCATATAATGGTTGTGAATGGATACCAACTTTCTTCGTCCAAAAAGACACACCAAAAAACATCCAAATACCTCCATGCTGCTCGTCTGTAATGTCCCTCTTGTATTGAAGCCCCAACATGAGAAATTGTTCCGAAATAAATTAAATAAATCTATATTTTAAGCTTGTTTGTAGCGGAAGCTCCCAATGTCTCAGTTCACTGCTCTTCCTGTGTCAGTGCAAATCTTGCGTGATTTGCACGGACCGGCGGAACAATTTCTCATGTCGGGGCTTCAATACAAGAGGGACATTACAGACGAGCAGTATGGAGGTATTTGGATGTTTTTTGGTGTGTCTTTTTGGACGAAGAAAAGTGAGCACCATTGACAACCATTATATGGACAAATACTGCTGCGCGGACCCCCCCGTAACTCCGAGAAGGCACGGAGGACTCTGAAACTTCTCCCAGCCCTTAGTCGACATGAGGGTGAATAGATAATGAGTGAAATTTGAATTTTGGGTGAACTATCCCTTTAAGGGGTAAGTTTGATAATATATAAGATAAAGTGAAATCAATCTTTCCTTCAGGATCTTGAAACTCTGCTGGTCCGCCATGCCAATGGTAACACAGACAAACTGGTCACCCTGGCGAACAAATCCCCGTGCTGGAACGAACAGACTCAGTCTTATGTGCTTAACTTCCATGGGCGTGTCACCCAGGCTTCCGTCAAAAACTTTCAGATCATCCACCCTGACAACGGTAAGGTGTGACTAACTGATATCTCTCTTCTTCTCCCACAGCCAAGATAAATATCTGTCTTGTCTTAAGCTGTCTCCTCCCTCTCTGCTGCCTTTTCCAGATGACTACATAGTGATGCAGTTTGGCCGCGTGGCGGAGGACGTCTTCTCCATGGACTACAGTTTCCCGTTGTGTGCCCTGCAAGCATTCGCCATCACACTGTCGTCGTTTGATGGTAAACTAGCCTGTGAGTGAGCCGTGCTTGTGTGCCTCCAGTGTGCAACTAGACACCTGGTGATAATAGGATTCTGGAGGAGACTTGTTTTATAGGTCCAGTATTACTTTTAATGACGTCTCTTTTTATATCTGCCAGATGTGTATGGATTCATGAAATTAAAATAATCAGGACAACTGTGTAAACATGCTCAGTGAATTATTAAATTATAATATTACAAGTTTTGCATGGACTGTTGTTTTTTTTCAAACAGAACAGTCTTGGTGACTTAAAGCAGAAGTAAGCGATCCGGTCGTTTTGGCTAACTTCTTCTTGCCCTCGTCCCTACGTCACCACATTCAGGCGCATCCCTTGGCTGCACACACAGAGAGGACTGCCCCTTTATGCCGTTCTCTCTCCTCATTGGATAAAGGTTGTAGGATACAAGGAAAGTTTTCTCCTGGGCTCAGAGCAGAGCAGAGTGACTGACAGACCCGTGTTTCAGACCAAACACTATAGAAGTGATTGCTGTCGGAAGATACAACTATTTAAGACTCAGATTAACACAAACATATCGCTTACTTCTGCTTTAATGTAATGATGTTTTTCTTTTGCATTCACCTTCATACACACACGCGCACACACACACACACACACACACACACACACACACACATAAATATGCTATCAGATTTTTGGTAATTTTCAAAGCAGCAAAAAAATACTATTTCATGTTGCTGGGTTCCTCCCTTCAGATCCTCATCAATCAGATTACATAGCATTTCAAGCTGAAATTGACACCTCTAGCTGTTTCCTATCAACATTTTTTTTTCTTTTTATTATCACAAAGCAGTAAACATTTTTTATCACCCAAAAACTATCACTGAAAAAAACATTCATATCAGATGAGAACTGCTAGAAGTGACAGATAGAGCCAGCTGCTATCAGGTTGTCTGCTCTTGCACAATATTAAATACTTCCTCGCTGCTCATCAGAAGCACGTTTTCAATGCACGTTCGTACTGCTTGACATGGGGAGACAGAAAGTCATTTCGGTTTCTACCATTAAAAATAGACGTCTGTTAAGCTCTGTGGTAGAGTGAATACAGAAGAAATGCATAGATATTTTTGATTACGAAAACCCAAATGAACTCGAAACCTCTGTTATCATATTGGCAAGATATTAATGTGGTGACTTTATTTGTTTCCTGTTCAACTTTTGCCATTAAGTTACACCTTTTTTTCATGGTGCGTTGCAAGTATTTCCCTCTTAAAAGTCGCTCATACTTGCAGCAACACAGTTCACAAAGTGATGGAAGTTGATGCATCAGCAGAACCTTGAACCACAAGTGAGAGACATGCATGTGTTGGTTGAACTGCAGTTCATGGTTCACCCTCATCAGACCCAAATGAACTCACATGCTGTCGCCTTTCTCTCAAACAATATACAACCCAACATAGTGAGACTCAGTCTGTGTTGTTAGTATGTTTAGAAATTGTAATGCAACAAAAACGCAAACCTAAGAGGAAGACGTGGACTTCGCGGTTGCCTCTTATCTTTTTACTGAATCGCGACAACACATCCAGCATCCAGCTGATCTCCTGTCAGTGCACTATACATTGCGCAAGGCTCTTGTGGGTTGCACAGTGAATGATATATTCAATCTTCAGGTTATGTCTTGTTCTCTATACTTTGCCTTTAATCAGATGATGAAACTCATCAAAGAGGTGCACCAACATGAAGTTAATCTTCACGTTGATACAGTAAGTCTAGATACCCCCAGATACCACAGTGCAACAGCCACAAAGAAGCTCATTTCTAAGTGTATTTTACTTTGGTTTGCCTATAGATATGCGTTTGTTCAATTTTGAGCAGTGGAGTCAAATTTGTATGCTAAAAAACAATAGGCATTCATTTTTCAAAATAGCTGATGTGATATTTAGGAAGTTTGAGTGTAATTTTGACAAAAGTTCAACATTGCTTTGTGTTGTTTTGGCGTCTTGTCAGATGATGAGCTCATCCACATGAATCAGACTTTGTGCTGACATTAATGTCTGCAGATCTGTTTGATTTGCATAAATCCAGAGTTAGAGCATTTGGGATTTTGTGTGTTAATTACTACCCAGAAAAACTGACACATGGTCTGATACTGATAAAATGCACCTGCTATTACTCAAACACAAGTCACACCAAACCGAATGCGCAGTATGAGAGACTGTGGTTGTGACTGCATTTGAACTGCAGTCTTAACCCACTATGACACTTTCCATTTACAACTGCTCTCTTAAAAAAAGCACATCCTCTCCCACCAGTCACATGTGATTGATAGCTATCAGCGTGCAGAAGAGGACTGCCTCCCTCCCTGCCTTCGATAAAGACACTTCTTACAAGAGCTTCAGGGCAGCATGACTTAATCGAGACGTCCGGGGGGCCGAGGTTGTGTCCAGGCTGGCCGGTGTGATGGATTGGAGCTCGACACCGAGGATGAAGCTGCTGAATGTGTTTCTGCTCGTGTCCACAAACATCATCTGTCTGCGTGGGAATCGTATTGCAGGTTCTGACAGTTTTTTAAAGAATCTGACAGACTAAACATTGTACACTTAACGTTAGATTGAATAGATTGTCTTTTGAGTAAATGGTTGGAAATGATGTCTATCACTATGAACTGTTTGACCTTTGACATGTTCTGGGGGAAGACTAACACGCTTTCTCATTTTGGAGAAACTACTCTATCATAATGTGTTGACGTCCTTTGAATTTATAACGGCAGAGCTACTCGCGGATCATAACATGTTAAAGCCTCTAGCAATCAATTATGGTTTTTATTTTATAAAACCATGATATACAGGGTTGGGGAGTAACAGATTACATGTAACAGCGTTGCGTATGACTGAAGACCGCAAAAGTAGAAAACAAAGAGGGCTGGGGGCTGAAAACTATAGCTGCAAGAGGAGAAAGGCGCACTGCCTGGGACCAATCATATGGTGTTACCTCATGTGTGTGTGTGTGTGTGTGTGTGTGTGTGTGCGTGTGTGCGTGTGTCTTGTCTGTCTGAATCTTGGTTTTTTCTGGAACACTGAGAGTGCACAGAGGGAAAAGTAGCTCAGTGACAAGGCGGACCATGACCTGCTGAACGCTCTTATCAGTGCCACCCACATATTTCAGCAGGATGGGGATGCTACCTTAACGCCTTACAGCAAAAAAAGAAAGAAAGAAAACGGCTCAAAAAGATGTCAAAGTGAGATGGGAGCTCTGGATAGAAATCTTTGGAGTGATATGGCAGAATGGCAGCACATGCCGGAGAAAATAACACGTCAAGAGTGAGTGGGGGGGGTGACAGACCTAGATTACACCGATTAGATTTAAGACAAACTGAAATGAAAATCCATATTTGTTAAGTTCGTACATTCTGCTTGGTATTCATTTTGACTTGAATCAGTATTGTAATTACTGAAAAGAGAAGGGAAAAGTTGTATCTATTCTTTCACAGTGACTGCTCAGACAACTCCCTCTAGGGTGTCCTCTGAGTTGAAACTCTGCAACGCTGCACTTTTATGCATCAGAGCAGGAAAGCTTTATAAATGCAGTTAATCCATTTTCACTGATTACATTATCTTTCACTAATACACATGCTAATAAACACATTCAAAATGTTGTTGGTTGTTGTAGTTGTTTGTCCTTTGTTACAAAGTTGTCAATGCACATATGGACATAAAAATATTATCTTAATCCATACTCTAAAATACAAATCTTTTCCTAAGAGCTGGAGTTTTAAATGCTTTGGTTTGATAAATGATAAAGTATTTAGTGTAAGATATTTACCATTTGCCAAAAATGCTTCTTGGGCTACTGAGATCCTTGTGGGGTTACAGGACAATCACAAAGTATCTCTTTGGGAATGACAGTCAAAGTCGAACATTGCTTCCTGTTTAGGTGAACACGGTCTCCACTGTGTGAACGATTACCTGTCGACTATTAACTGCACCCTGAGCATCGCGCCAAAAGAAAACACCTCAAACAGCAACAGCAGCTACTGGCTCGCTCTCACAAAAAAAACTGAAGGGTGAGTCACTTTCACCAACACAAATGACACATAAATGTATTGATTTTGTTTCTCATCACTGTTTCTCCTCTCCTCCTTGTACAGAAATACATTTGTGTGCTCGCTGACCAAAGCCAACCAGGGTTATTTCTGCTCTGTTAAAACATCTGATCCAGTGGATTATGATGACTATGATTATTTAGACACCTATACGGATATAGAAAGCTTTAAAATCGCACTCTGTCACAACCAAGATAATGGACCTGACTGCAAGGTGCTGGTTGACAAATACAGACCTTTTCAAAACAGTAAGGAGCATAATGACTTCAGCCTCTTCTCATTACCAGAACAAATTCTGACTTTGGTGAGTTACTGTTTCTCTTGTGTTGTGTTTCTCATCAGTTAAACCAAATGCACCGTGCTGCCTCGCTGTCAGCCACAACACAAGTCTACACCACTTCACCTGGAAGAGCACCTATGAGGAGTACAGTGATTTCACCAATCTGGTCAACAACATCAAGTATCAGCTCCATTTCTTCAAAAGAGGAGACAACCATAACGACAACAAAAAGGTAGACTTTGTGGAGAGAGAGTAACACAAGCTTTGGGGGAAATAGCTCCAGTCTGTTTGTGGTCAGTGTCTTGCACTTGAAAGTTGAAATAACTGGCACATTTCATTTATTCAAATGTCATTAGGACTAGAAACTACCACAGCAAGGTGTTGATATCAATGATGAGAAACCTTTACTTTAAATGACCCATAGGTCTTCTGCACAGCGGTCATTTGACTTGTATTTGTAAGAAAAAGACACATTTAACCAAGTAGTGTTGATCAGAAATTATGAATTCATATATTTTTATCCAAGGAACAGTGAATTTATCATCCCTTACATTATTAGAAAATGAGACGTAACTGTTTACAATTTACAGTGGCACAACTGGGCCACCATACCTGCCATGTTTCTCCTTCCCAAAGTTTTATTTGAACCTACTCTTTTCATTTCCCCCCAGGTAATGTCACATGATATTAACACAGCAACAACAGACTATTCTGTAGATGATGAGATATTTATGCCAGACACCGAGTACGCCGCCAGACTACGGTCCAGTCCTAATCTGGCCTTCTATAAAGGAGAGTGGAGCGACTGGTCCCCTGAGGTTCACTGGAAGACGGAGCCAGCTGGTGGGTTCTCTAAAATATACAGTACACTGCAAATCCAGTTACTGAAATGGATTTTCATCTGGGAAGAAGCTTAAGAAAGTTTTTTTCTTTTTTTCATATGTTAAACTTAAATATATATATCCACCACACAACTTTGCTCTATCCTTCCTTCCACTGTGTTGCTCTGCACAGATCCCCAAACAGGCTCATTCCTTTTCAAGATGATCAAGGTGATCATCCCTGTTTGTGTGATGGTGCCAATCACCCTACTTCTGTGCTATGCTCCTGTTAAAAAGTAAGTTTTGATTCCTCATTGAATCCCAAACCATGACACACCAAATGCTGTTTCTATGACATTATAAACCATCTTTATATTTCTCACACTTGCAGGTGGAGGCAAGGTTCCTTCATCCCGACCCCAGCGCCCTACTTCGACACGCTGTACAGTGACTGCCAGGGAGACTTCAAGGTAAGTTAGGCTTGTCACATAAAATAGTGATGATTGTCTAATGAGCGTCCTTAACCACAGCTGTGATTATAGAGCTGGGTGATAACGCATGAAAACACCGTAGACATGCTGAAAGCGGAGGAATCGGTCCAGATCGACACCCTGACCAAGTGTGCAGATCTCCCAGAGGAGGAGCCCCAGTTCCACCACCAGTTCATGGAAGGCAACGCGTACGGAAACATAATCGACCCGGTCCTGGACGCATCTCTCCTGGGTATCCCCTACGCTGTGAGCACCATGGCTCCACTCCCCCAGTCCGCTCCGAGGGACTCGCTGAAGAGCCTGACCCTGGGCTCTGAGCCGGGGAGTCCGGCTGAAGGAGACTCTGGGTGCTGGCTCTGCAGCGACACGTCCCTGGAGAAGGACTTCCCCTGGTACTGCAACGACTACTGCACCCTGAGCTCCTTCCAGCAGGCCAGCCCGGCCACAGCACAGCACCATGGGAGAATGTCAACTAAATCCTGCCCACAGGGGATCGATAGAGTGGCTGCCATTGGGGAAGCATAAAATAATGTGTTTTTAATCTTGTAACTGAACAGTAAATGTATTAAGTTAAAATTTCATTCATTTGAAAATTGGCCCTTGAATACACCACTACTTCAAGCTTCTAAAAGCTGCAACTGCTTTATTTTTGGGGTTTTTAGACATTATGACAGTAAGCACTCTTCCCACAGCATTAACCAGTATGCAAGTGATATTAAATACTTACAAAGCCTTTTGCTTGTATTAAATGTGTAACAGACCTCCCAATGCTACAGTTGTCAGACTACAGAAAAATGCATTTTTGTTTATAACCATTTTGTTTTGCTACTGAAAGACAATGTGCTTTTGTATCTTTTCTCTACTGGTATAATAAAAAAATGCTGCACAGATTTTGTAGAAAGTTTTATTTACGCCAACACATACATGAACAAAGCACCATATAACCTTAAAGTCTGATACAGAAGAAAGCCTACCTGCCTCAGTCATTGTGGCCATTTTTATTTATTCCATAGCAAACACTCTGAATAACAAAAAGACAGCCAAGGCAGCAGATTCTATCGTATATTACAGCATGCTGAATAGAAAACCTGGGAAAGAGAATTAGACAGAGCCATCTAGAGACACTAGTGAGATACAACAGTATAAAAGTGCCATTCATTATACAGCAGTTGAAATACTGACAATGAAATAAGCTATTTTTTACATTAATTTTAATGGAAAATAAAGGGGGAAACAAAGGAATAGACCCTGTGAAAGAGCAAAATAAAACAAAAAGACATTTTCTTCCTTGAACACTGATGACAGCCAGCTTGCATTGGGTTGATGAAACTGGTACCGAGCTGTGTCCCTTGCACCACATAAGACAATTAATGTTTAAAAAGAAATAACCAGGGTGCTGAAGCACCCCTTCCCCTCCCAGCATTATGCGCCAACCGGCGATTAAGAACAAAAAACTCATAGGTCAGAGGAGAGCGGATGGCACAGAATGTGTGGAGTTTAAATAGAAGTCTTTAAGCAAGTCCCGATGTGAGAGGAGCACATTCATTGAGAGACTGAGCGGGGAGGTGATTCTTGTTAAACCCATTCCTTCTGCCACAGCGGAGAAAGTCTTCGCCCTTACGAGGGGGAGAATTTTTTGGCTTGTGCTCGAACTCTTTTTTCATATTCTACTCTGTTTTGGCTACAAAGGGGGTTTAAAAAAACAAAAAAGAAAAACAACAGCAGTTACCATGGCGTTCTGATCCCTTACTTAAATCAGGAAAAAAAAAAGTACTTTCAAAACATGCAAAGAATTAAAAATCAAAAATGATATTTTGCTAGTAAGACAAAGAACTGATGTTATTTAATTTCAGGCTGTGAAGCTGAATCTTTTTTAAGACATGTTTTTAACGGAGCCTTATTTAACTCTTGCACACAAAAATAAATATCCTGCGTGCACAAGTTATAAAAAACATCATTAGGATCAGACAGACCTGCAGGTTTTAGATGAGACACAAACTGTGCTGGAGAACTTACTGTCTTGCAGGCGGCCATTATTTATTCAGCCTTTATTGTTCAAGTATGGAAATCAGATGTGAAAGATGATGCATTCATTCACATGAACACATTCAGACCTCCGATATACAAACACTTGCACACTGACGGAAAACAATCATCAAGGTCATTAGGTCCCTGGATACGTTTCTTCATGAAACACTGCTATTTATACTCTAAGTGCACGTTATAGGATTTTTCAGAAACCCGTCTTATTGATCACTGATTATCATGATGTCTAAGTTTTTAAATCTCGCATGAGATCTCGTACAAACTAAAAAGTTAAAAACAAAATGGTATAAAAGAAAACCATTTCAGCTGCACAGGAATAAACCCGCGTCATTGATTCAGTGTTGAATAAGTTCTCCAAGTTTAAGCCTGGGAACAGATTTTGGTAATTGACCTCATCTCCTTGGCCTGTTTCAGACACTTCTACCAAGTCTACCAATGTCAGCACCATGTTTAAACAAAAGAGAAGATAAGATCCAGTGGCACTTACCAGTAGATTGTGTAAGCCTCTGCTTGGGCTGGATCCTGGATATTTGGCTCATTTAGGAGTTCCTGGATACCTAATAAGATCTGTGGGATAAATGAGCTTATGAGACAAACTGATTCTATAATAACCAGTTCCTCTCTTCTCTTCTGCATTTCTTCACAGTGGCTGCTTTATAATAGTTCTGGGTCTCATAAGTTCAATGTAACTGTGTGTAGATTTATTTATCAACAGAGACTTAGTGTGAAATTACACAGAGAGAGAAACAACCTTTTGGAAAATATCCAGTAATGTAAATAAGATGTGCTTGGCAATCCAAACCTGCTTTATTGTGATGGCCGGTCTCCAGTCCTTGTCCTCCTCTAGAATAGATAGGCATACTGTGCCCGATGGATACACATTTGGATGGAAGAGTGGAGGCTCAAATTTACCTAAGAGACAATAAAAATGTTAAGTGCACTTGTGTATCAGATCCATCACAAACACCAGACAAGATGAACCAACTCCACAAAAGGTCACTGAGCTTTTCCACTGACTGAACACTGTGAGTAACCTCACAATGTTTTACGTGACCCTTCAGACATCACCACGACGGCCCGAGCGTCCTGTTGATCATAGCTATAAGATGAACTGTGTAAAGCTTTTGTTCTCACACTCTGGTCAATATTGTAAACAAGGTAAAATATATAAACATATAAAACATTCAAGAAAACCATGTACAAGCCTGTCACTGTAAAATGAACGGTAAAAGATGCATTCATGAAAGCACCAACATGCCGCGGCTGCCAATTAACATTCAGCTCAAAATGTGAACAGGAATGAATGGATAAAATTACAATGGCCCCATCCCATTCATGAATATCAAGCCCTCGAGGAGTACTATGCAGTAGTGAGACTGTCCTTTGCTCATGAGCAGCTTCAACAACCCTTTCAAACACATATTCTGTTGTGTTTGTTCCTGCTGTGAAGAGGATATCACACTGTAGCTTATCCATCTAATCGCAGCTGAAGTGTGGAGCAGGTCCAACCCTACCTGGCTTTAGAAAGAAACCTTTAACACAGGTTACCGTTTTAACCATGTGTTAGGTTATTATAATAACAGCCCTTACGCACATTAGATATGCTTAAAGGGATTTATGATTCAGTTTGGCTGCATGTTAGATGAGGTTGGGACACCAGGAAGGATAACATGGAGGCTTGTTGGCCCTCTGTGGTTGTGGTGAGAGTGTTGGGGGGTTCCTAATGCCCCAACCTCATCTGAGCCTTTTTAAATCATCAGGCTTCCTTGTTTTCATTAATCAAATTGTCAGTTTGCTGTCAAACAATCCAGGCTGCTGCTCCTACTCCCAGGACCAGGACCAAACGTATGCCTGGAAATGCTGAATTCCCGCAAGTAAGAAATTAACAATGCTGTGCACATGGCTTTACATTCTAGATTATATGTTTCACTGTGCAGTGTTTATTGTGATTTATTATGACCCATTACTGACTGCATTAAAGCATCCGTTACAGCAAGATGGCAGTTCAGTAACAATTGTGTTTGTGGTAGACACAGGTCAGACATGATGTACTACTCACATTTTGGTGGTGAAGAAGGATAGTCATCCTTGAACAACATGCGCAGTTTGAACAGGCCTCCTTCCCACGGAGTCTGAGGAAACACACAATTATCACATCACTCAACACAAGGTCACTTCATGTCACATAAGCTGTAAACAGAAAAAGAGGCTCTTTCTATGACATCTCTCTTCTTCCTTGAAAACATGTCTCAGTCGTCTTCCTCACTTTCTATGCTACAATAAAAAATATAAGAAATGACCCTACAGTTGTGTTATGTACAACTTGTTTTGCCCTTTAGCATCTGCAACAGAAATAACATCTTATCAAGCTCAGTGTGTTCTCTTTAGGGGTGGTTACTATGTAAAGCAAGGATGTTCTGTATGCAAACAGATTGAAACAAATTACCCCTTTCTTGCCAGGGATAGCACATTCCCAATTCATGAGATTCATGGTTCCATCTGGATTTTTAGTTGGTACAGCAACAAATCCCTGCAAAATTGAACAGGCAAGTGCAAACAGTTAGGACGCCAGTGTTGTATTTCAAAAGGACTGGAAGCTCAGAAAGACTTCCATAGATTAGTCAGAAATAGTGCTTCTTAAGACACTACTTACAAAAGGATGGTCCTTCCGCCATGCCTTGCGCTCCTGGGCAAGCCGGCTCAAAGCAATGCCTGACATGATTTGTGGACTCCTGTAATGAAAGTGAATGTCAGGTTAATGATATGAAACCACTGGCCAATTAAGTAATTCAGAAAACAAACAAAATCCAAACATTTGTAGGTCCCAGCTTCTATTAACATTGCTTTCTTTGTCAATGAAAGTTAGGAAGTTGGGGTTTTGGACAGTGTAACACAACCAGAAATTCACAAAATGCAGTTTCCCTCATTTCTAACACATAAAGACCAAATAGGTTTTTTTTGTTGTTGTTGTTTTTTAAGGGGGGGTGGGGGGTGGGAATATATGATCAGAGTTACTAGAAAAAAGTATAACCAGTTAGTTTACCTTCTGTTCATTTCAGGGTATGACATAATCTTCCCAACTCTAACATTACAAAGTTGGTACATTAATATTATTATAAAAATATATATATAATTCTGCCTCAATTTGACAGATTTGCTGAGAGCTTCTTAGACATAAGGGATTTAAATAATCCTACATTATACTGTGATTTTGGCAATGTGAATGCAATCGCCAACAGTGTAAAGGTGAGCCCCTGCCTTCTGTAGAGTGATGCTAAGCGGTAGAACCGGAGTATTTAGAAGTTGAAAACATTACACCTGTTCAAATAGTGGCCTCTTATTATCAGCTTTGTTGCCTAATCATTTTAAATGATTAATGAATATACCTTTCTGTTCATATATATATATCATTAATTTCCCAATACAACAGATGCAGATGTGACGATCCGGTAAATCGCTTATAATTAATAATAGCCGAATAATTTACAACCTCTCCACGGCGCGTCATGACATATTTAGACTGTCCTCGTCCTGCAGATCACTATCCCCCTGCTCGTTAAAACTGAGATGCTCGTTCGCAGCTCTGATCGAACCTCCGCTGGAATGTCTGCGGATCTCTATAGCAACGATGCTTTGGGATGTGAAGACGGAGAGCAGGAAAAGCAACAAAACGGTCCTAGCGACAACTCGCGCTAAGTATCAGCCAACTTTGCAGCAGTTTGAGTTGACCATCAATTCACAACATATGTCCAACATAACCCTGCGCATCGGTTATCACCCGCACAGGGGGACGTGACCACAAGTATCATTTAGATCGATGTATGGGAAGCTAAGAGCCAAGCTAGCCGCTGGTGATACATGCTACAAGAAGACGCTTTCACTACTCGTGTGTTTTAAAACTAAACGAGTGTTTCGGGAAACGGCACCATCGACATTTCGTTTCTTTCGTGCCCGTTAAGCTTTGGTGTTAACTTACTGTCATCACAAACGTCCACAAACACGTTATCAGAGCTATCTTGTTAGCGCACTAGCCGGTTAGCTCGACGAGCTAACTCATGTGCGCCAGAATCGTGCTACATCCCAACAGGCGCTGTTAGCGTCTGACGCGGCCTGATGCAGCACAAAAATGCGCAAATGCACTTGATTTAGACACAATTTTTAGGAGAAAAAGTGATTGCTGACTTTATTCCAGTGCGTAACAACGTCTATTCTGACATGACAGACGGGGATTTGAAATATTGTTCAAGAATAAACCATACCATAGCACATTAAAGAATAGAGACAAAGAACGCCAGAGCTAAAAGGCGCACATTTGTGCATTACCAAACTAGCGAAAATGGCGCAAACAGAAGCGGCTAAAATATCATAATACACGACAGAAACAGCATGTTCCATAATAAAGGTGCGCTCCTACCTTTCAGTATGGCTGCACTGGCTCTGGTGATTGAGCGAAATGAATTAATCGTGCTGAAATCCCGTTAAACCTTGCAAAGTTTCCCTCCTGAAAAACCACCCGCTCCGACTCAAGCTAGCCTCGGAAACAGCGGAGTGAAACAGTCATCTGTCCTTTACTTCCGGCTTCGCTTAAATACCCCTAGGAAGATTAGACTGCGCGTTTATCTCTGAACGGTGTGGCTTTCAGACTGCATCTCTAGAACGGCCAAATATTCAGCCGATAAATTAAACCTGGTTTCTTGTTTATTAGTTTCCATTTCTTTAGAGCAGCTTAGCTTCTGCCGGCGGCGCTCAGCTCTTTAAAGTCCCTTACATCGTTGGTGGTTGTTGGATTTTACGCATGCGCACTGTGGTTGTCTGAGTTACCGATTTAAGAAACAGAACAAACGTCACATACTAGACACACACGAGAGCAGGATTGTTTTCATTAATTGGATTATTAGTTGTTAAATTAAACATTGTTATGATTATGTGAAAGGAAACAATATGTTTCAAACATCAGGAAGGCGCGATAAATCCCATCCCAACAAGCACTGTTGGATTTCTATCTTCCTGTATACAACATCTTTGCCCAAACCACAGACCGTTAACCCAGATGACTGCCTTTGACAAATCAAACAACCTTATACACATTTACAAAAGAGATGATATAGAAATGTTGGACTGCAACACATATTTTCCGAACAAGGTTATATGCTAAAGAAAAACAACAAGAAAAACGTCTAAATTTGAACAGGCATTTACCTAGACAACTATACCATAGAGGCCAGTTTTAGGAAAGTAACACAAGAGGTCGCGATTTAACAAAAATTATAATGTATTGTCACGACTCTATTAATAGTCTCGACATGCGTATATACACTTTGGTGATGCACATGCAAGTTGAAATTATGATAATCATGAAAAATTGAATTATTTTACTATTGTGCATAAAATGAATCCAAAATAACTCAATGTATCCCTGGAAAATAAATACACATAGCCAAGATATGAATGACAACATTTTTTATTGTGTTTACCTTATGTAAGACCATATAGATCTATCCCCTTAAACTCATACCTAGTTTTTACATTTTTAACATTGCATAAGATCATATATAAGTGATCTATGTAGTGATATGAGAACCTTATTCATCAATGTAACTGTTAGACTGAGGAAAAATGACACATTCATTCCCTCTGATTATAATTGTGATCATCTTCAATCATGCATTACTGTGGTCTGTGGCTTATAACTTGAATGCAAAAACAAAAAAAAATGGGCACTTAAAAGTATTAGGCTACAGATTTGATAAGTTTGTCCATCACATGAAATGATTATCAATGCCAAATGCTCAACCAGACAATCTGTTCGTGAAGGGCATGAAAGGTAAAGTAGCTGCTATAGAAGACCAGAGTATATCAAATGAGGTTACAACTGAACCAAGCAAATCAAAAACACAAACACTTTAAATCTCATTGCAGGAAGAAAAAAAAAAAGTCACAAGGACCCAGATAAACTTTAGCTCTGATCCAACACAGGTAAAGTTTCATTGTGTTAAAAGAGAGCAACTCTGCCGTCAGAGAGGGCGGAAAGCAAGATTGTCTGCGACGCTGAAGCATAGGCCGTTAGAAGTGGATGGAGTATCTTATGTCTGTGAGAGTATCAGTTCATATGGAGTGTGAAGTGCTAGTTGCCTCTGGTGCAGTCACACAAGTCAGACGTATGGTTAACATGTGTGAGGGAGTGCAAGACAGTACATAATTGGAAGGCTTCAAAATACTATAGCAAATGTAAACATAGCCTAGCTCTGGCAGGAAATCCAGTCTACTTTGATTGAACCTCTTTGCAGATCTCAAATTTTGCACTTTAAAAGCCCTTGTGTGTTTGTGTGTTGTGTGTATATCAAAATCATGCATCCATACTTGTTTCCCCAACAATACAAAAGTTTTTTTTTTTTTTAGTCAAGTGTATATGTGTACATGTGAGTAAATGGAGGTTTGCGTGTCGTTAACAATTCTATATGTACAAAGTGTGCCAGCATTAAGAAAAGTTTACTCATCCCTGACACTAAGATCAATGTGTACAATACACATAAGACATTGAATTTTGGTCATTGGGAAAAAGGCAACACTAAATGATTAATTGTGAATGAAATATCCAACCTATCAAAAAAACCACACATCAAACCTGAAAACAACTTTCTATATTAAAAAAAAGTGTTCTAAAATGCAGTATTTACATTAACAACATTACAGGCTGTAAGCAATGTGCACAGTGTCGTTTTCCACTGTAGTGCTTGTAATGCTGTGTACGAAATCTACACAATTCAAAATGCTTAAAAGAATCTATCACACTGCAAGAAAAAAATACATTTGCTTTTAAATGTAACAGTCAACT
Organism: Trachurus japonicus; assembly: GCF_045865225.1. Taxonomy (NCBI): domain Eukaryota; kingdom Metazoa; phylum Chordata; class Actinopteri; order Carangiformes; family Carangidae; genus Trachurus; species Trachurus japonicus. The sequence continues at coordinate 21,964,056 of NC_140925.1, forward strand.
TCATAGCCAGCCAAGTATAGCTTTGTTATTGGTTATCAAAACATGTTCCAGGCATGTTCTCAGTGAAAGACACCGTATTCAGCATCAGCTGTTTGAACCCCAACTCAGAAATCTGGAGAGTCCTGTACAAACAATGCAAAACAGAAGTTAACATTGTCAAGATTCTCTCATTTTTGACGATCCAGTATAAACAACTTCCATTTGAAGTTGTGTTTTCTATACAGTGTACAAAACGTGCAGTTTTTTTTAAGAGTTAAATATTAATATTGAATTTGGATTATTTACATCAAAACAAAAATCCTCTGGATATGAACTGAAAGTCCTTCACCACTGCCTTCAATCAGTTCCAGTCCCCAAACCTCAAACACAACAAATACTTCCCCGCAAAAAGATCTGAAACAAGATGTTCCCTCAAACATACAAAATAAACCAGTTAAGGAAAACTCAGAAGTCAGTGGGAAGAAAAAAAAAAAGAAGACGCCACTGTCTCTAGGATGGTTTTCCTGACAGGACGTCACTGGAGGACACTGATGTTTAAAAAAAATATCACTGTAAAACAAAATTCATTCGAAACAACTTCCAATTTTTTTTTTCTTCTTTTTTTGGCAGTTAACTTTAGATTTATGAACATGAGGTCTCAAACTAAAACTAAACTAGAAGTCCAGCAAAATTAACTTGTACTTGACAACATTTAGAGCAAAAAGAAATTAGAACAAAAATTCCACATTTTGCATCAACATTTGCAGTTAATTGCGTCTCAGATACTAAAAAAGTGAAATCCTTATAATACAGATAAATGGGCTTCCTGAAAGTTTAATAATTACTTTACCTCACAGCACAAGACGACCATATCAGTGAGTAATTGGTTACCGAGTTTGCAAAGGTATATGGTCTCACAAGCAACTACAGTAGCAACATATTTACTACTCAAAACAAGAAAGTGAGTGATAAATAAGTATCTTGCATTACGATATCTGCTGTGTCTCTTAACTTAGCCTACTTGTGTACGGCCCTGTTCAGACCCGGTGTTCACATGATCAGATCTTAGTTTCCTGCTCTACAAACAAATAAGAACGCACATCATTTGTGTTTAGGAGGACAGTGTGTCTTAACTGCGATTGACTGCAGACGGCTTTACGATGAAATAAGGTCTGAGCTCTTTGAAATAGTACAAAAAGAAAGAAAAAATTAATATGCAACAGTCAATACTGATACTGCACTGGGCTGCCACAAATAAACTGATGTATAGGAAACACTGCGAGGTGTAAAAATACCTCTGACTCTAACAGAGGACGTCGGCTGAGTAGACCACCTCTGAACGTGGTTTCAATGAATTAGATCTCAAGTGCAAATGTCTCGAGTGTGTTTGCCACCTTCACTAAGACCTGACCACTTGTGATCGTATCAGTTGTGACACGTGTTGATGCCGGGTTTGAACAGGGCCTCTGTGAAAAACGGGACTCTCATCTCTTCATTACAGGTAATTTGCTCTCCACCTATGAAAGCCCTGTAAGGGATGAATTACCTAATGCCCCTTAACTGACACGGACACAATCACAGTGACATTTTTGTTCCTTTTTTGACCTTGAATAGTAAGTGATAAAATATTTTGAAATCAAAGTAAAATGCCACCTCAACTACATCTGAAAAAAAGGTGTGATGTATAGTTGGGACCCTCATGATCACAAATCTCAGTGTAACGGTTCGAAATCTTTGGAGAAAAAAACCAAAACATTTTATCAATTTGTTTTTGGGGTGAATTTCACATTTAATAGCCTAACTTTTTAACGTGTGCTAAATCAATGCACAATTCCCTTCTTAACATCTTTAAAACAATAATTTTGAGTTGATATTTTTGAGTTATGAAGACCATACTGATCCCTTACCAGACCCTTGAGTTGGAGGATATAATTAATTCAATAGATGACCCTGAGTGAATCATTGGCCTTATGTGATGACGGCCATATTTTATAGCATAAAACATTTGTAGACTGCAACTCCTTACTTTCAATTACAAAAAAAAGAAAGAAAAAAAAAAAAACTTGCCGCTAATTTAAAAAGGTCCAGTTTAAATGTACAGGCACAAATTGTCAGTAAACAGACGTATTTACATCAAGAAATAAAAACAAAAATGGAGGGAACACACAAAATAAATGCACACCCCCCTTTAAATCTCCATTGTGCCAAACGTTCTTCCACAAAGATGATATGTTTGCATCATAACACCTGGAGCTCATAATACTAAGTCCTCTTCACATCCGGGAACCCCTTTCCTGAAGAATCTGCCGAGACAAAAGCCATATGACATAATGAACAACAGCATAACCTACAACATGCTATGAGTCATTTCACACTGCATCTCTACAACCCCACTGTGTTTCAGTGTTAGAGTCACTAAATAGGGTTTTCTTTCTACTGCAGCAATTACTCCTGCAACATACTCTTACCCAGCCAGAAGCAGTCATACACTTACTCCATGTATTTACGTGAATAGGGAGCAGAGAGAAGGGAAGTGCTTGCTTGAGTGAAGAAAATAAAAGGGTGCTAGAAACTACTCAGTGCAGCGGTAGCTGTTGAGCGAATTCTGCGTGCGAGCTGACATAAAGAAGACCTTGATGCTGGAAAGACACGCTGCTGAAGCTTACCACAGTTCTGTTACTAGTTTTAGTTCAACGCAGACGGTCTTTCAATTCTTGCTTAACCCTTCATTACCAAAATACACATCACGGCATGCTGACGATGTAGAGGGCATTACGTTTTTATTCCTGTTTGCATCACGTGCGAAGAGATATTTTCGGGAGTCTGAACCATGATGTATGAAACAGGCGTAAAGTCCAGGTCAAAGGGATTAAAACGCAACGTCAAAATGTAGTAACAGCTACAGAAACCTAACCAAGAGCTACAGGATGCACATTTTTGTCCTGGTGTATTAAGTTTTTTATTTTTATTTTTTACACATGAATAAATATGCAATTATTCATCATGCATTTGCATTTATTTAAAAAAAAATTATGTTCCCTATCCTTTCTTTCTCCATCTGCTGTATAATTATAGTTTGTGCCAAGAAGTTAGTCAGTGTAATTTCTCAAAGAGAAAACACTCTATTGATGTTCTGAGGCATTAGATACGAGATACAACTGAGCTCTACCAGCGATGTACATTTATGATTTGTAGGAGCTAGAACCTGCAAAGTGTTATCCCACCCGATTTTTTCAGCGCAATGCAAGCAAAACTACAACTACTACTTTTTTTTTTGACAATGAGGGGTATAGTGTACCCCCTCCCTCCCTTACAATGTCATTGAATGAGGCACAATGGTCAAACTGTGGCAGCTGATGATTCAGCATGGCCTCCATTAACCAGGCTGTGAGCATGATGATATTTACTACTACTGAAACAAACCAAGTTCATCCCATCTGGCTCCAAAGAGCTTCACCTACAAAGAAATGTTTGACGAGCCTCAGCAGGAACCACCTGGCAGTTCATCTTGCTTTGGTTTTGTAAACTCTGAAAAAACTATTTCAAATCTTGATTCTGTCACTTTATTCTTTCTTTTTTTTTTAAATTATCTAGTGTTTTCAGTAGTGTAAAATGCATCAGGGACGCAGGATGGGAGAGGAAAGGACAAATCAGGAGGTGTGATGGAGGCACTACGAGCAGTTGAGCGCTCACCAGTGAGTCATAAGTGCTCAACCCTAATCAGAGTCATTCATTTCATAATCTGTCTCTTCGTCCTCGCTCTGAGCAACATGCAGCATGCAGACAGCACAGAAGAAGACAAGAAAGGCATGTTGTCAAATAATGGAAATGAATGGGTGAGTTAAATGTAGGAGAGGAAAACAAGGAGGAAAACACAACTAAAGGGTCATATTCAAAGGGGATGAACATCAACAACTGCTGTACATTTAGTGTCTCAATGGGGAACTCATACATACAAAAGAACAGCATTTAAACGGTTTCCAAAGACACCTCTAATGTACTGTTACAAATCTCTGCCGAGCTAGCCATCTACACAAATAAATAACACGCTTTATAATACACGTGGCTCAACATTTAAGATTTTAATTCTGTGTTGTAACGTGCAGAGATAAGTCGTACCCGATGACCCACTTCGGACGAGGTGCCCCTGGAAACAATTACAACGGAGGCTCTGCTCTGTCTCAACATTTGCTTGGAGGATGCACTCGTAGCGTTTCATCTTCTCCATTAAAATAAACAGCACCGTGATGTAGGTCTGACGGTGTGGTTCTTCATGTGTAGCTGCCTTCAAGGAGTGGGGGCCCCCACGGGGACCAGCTGATGGGAGCTTGAATTCCTCAGGGCGTGCCTCCTGCTTTGCTCTCAAAGCCCTTGAGAAAATGATAGACCATGCTCCACTAATCTGCAGACCTGGGCTTTCTTACTGCTCATGACATTGGCTTTTACTGTTGGAGTTCTTTATTTTTTAAATCCATTTATTTATTTAGGGCTAAATGAAAGATGATATACGACTAAATGCCGGGTTAATGCATCTAGATACACTTTTTGCAATCGAACCTTGTAAGATTAAAATAAATGTTTTTCTTTTCCAACTCAAATCTCAAAAAGAGAGCATTGTCCATGTTTTGTCAATAATCATGTTTTTCTTTGCTTTAATTTATACATCTCTGCCTTTTTCTCACTTGTGATTCGGGCCGTCTAGTTTTTAACTGAAGCCCTGAATATTCACAGTGTTAGCCTTCATAGAGGTTTCTCATCAATAAACTAGAGGTGCTCTCCGGCGGCATGTTGGCATGTTGGTAAATGCAGTGCATTTAAAGCATCCAGCACAGGCCATCATTCACAGATGTTTGCTATGGATGGATTTTCAACCAGCCTCTCTCCACACTCACACACACTTACCTTAGCCTTCTCACTGGGCTCACTGTTTGTCCCGTATGATTGATTGTGCAGCTCCTTGGAGACTACACACAGGAACTCGGCTTGGTCTTCATTTCCGTAGTTGTAAGAGGAGCCTATGCTGACCAGCTAGAGAGAGACACGGGAGCAGAGCACATGGGAAGAATTAGCCTTAGACTGATGGAGCAGAGGCAGAAACTGGGTTACTCATGGTGGGAGAACGGAGGTAAGGAGAGGATGTTGAAGGTAACGTAAAAGTGGTTGGTGACCAAACAAGGAGCACAGAGTCTACAGGTTCCTGTAACTTAGATTTTTCAACAGATACAACTTCAAAACAGTTTGTACAGACCAATCTGAGGAGTGTTTGTATAAATCTTATTTGAAGTTTGTTTTTGGGGATAAATTATCTCGCATTTTTGACTGTAATTACACAGATAGAAATGTCCAGTGGCATAAGATGTTGGTCAGGGGGGCAATGAAACATGACAAAGATTCTTGGTTAGATTTAAACCCAGAACGTCATGGTTGCTATTACATGGTACACGGAGGCCTCTAGGCCAACACAGAGCCCGCTTGGACAATTATTTGAGAATACGAGGAGGAAATCTAAAGAACCAAAGGCTAAATTATTATGCGTTTTGAGTATTAATAAGAACATTAATAAAGGACACAATTCAAACTGTATTTCCAGGACCTGCAGACATGACAGCATGGAAAGAGAAAAACTGAAAAAGTTGACTATTGAATCACACAGAAATAAAAAATAAAAAACTCAGTGGCCCACAAAAATAAAATAATCACCATGAAAGAAAGAGCGCAAAGAAACTATAGAAAGAAAAAAAGAAGATAATAATCAATGACAGAATACAAGTGCAGGGACCACAGGAAGCAAACATGCTGGTTGAAAATCAATGGGAACTGGTGGATTTGATTTGATAGAACCGGGTTTGTTTGAAATTGAAGCTTTGGAAACTACATTATCTCCTGAAAAACAAATGAAAGGATCAAACCACAGAGTCGCTCATTTCCACTCATCATCCCAGTCCTTTTGTTTTTAAACTCTGTGACTGTCAGTGGTACCACTACCTTGACACAGACGGCGTGTGTAGGATTTTCTCCTGTGTTTCCACTGTCGGATTATTTGGGATCACTGGGTATTCATGGAGCTGCATTCCTTAATATGCTTTTCTATCTTTGTATTTTTTTGTGTGTACCTACTGCTGTTTTAGCAACCGGCCTTTCACAAGGGTTTACTTAAGACTGGCCAGAGAACTAGGTCAAACCCAGAGTCAGCCAAGTGAAAACGCCAGTGAGGCTCCTGCTCGCAACAGCAGGTTATTTTTCCTCTCCAAACATTGGATTATGTCAGAGAGGCGGCAATAAGAGCAATCGCTAAAATAAATCCTACTGATGACATCTTCAAATATTATCCTCAAAGTAAACACACAACAGGACAAATAAAGGGAGGAGACCGTTCTGATCTCTGTAAACAAACTGCACGCACCAACCTGAAAAACATGAGAACCAAAACAGCATTTCCTCTTGTCTAACTGCTTTTACTGCTGAAGGTTACGAGTGTACATACTGCAGGCTACATGTATACCCTCAGTACCCAGGTGTGCATGTTCAGACAGGCATCGCCTCATTAGCTGCTGCTGCTGGAAACTTGTTGTTAAGCGATCTCTCTTACGTTAGGCATCAACATGGCAAAAAAACATTTAATCTCAGCTAGCGCTCATGGATTCCACTTGTCACACTGCTACAGTGAACTCCCCCTCTATGTTTACAGAGTCTTAAAGAAGGCAGCAGGTCATTAAAGACTCTCCTGGGCTGATGGCCGTGCTTTAAGCTTCGACAGAGAGTGTTTCTAGTAGTTTCCCCTTTGACCTGCGTAAGGAGATTAGTGAGATTTCAGCTGCGATGGGAGATCCAACGATCCCTCGTCTCAGAGAGGTTCAGACACACATCCAACACTCACAACACCCAAACATGTGTTTTCTCGTTAGAATTAGCCCTTGGCCGTTTCAGTTGAACACAAGCTCTTGGGGAAACTTGGACTATTCACTCTTGTGTCTTGTGAATCGAACTTTCAAGATACATTACCTGCTTGGAGGATGACACAACTTTTTTTTTTTACTTTAACCTCTAAACTACCAGCACTGTATTACAGCATCCAAATCAGCCAAGTTGCTACATCAAAGCAGAACACAGAAAGCTTACAAACTATGAATGCAGTATGAATCAAACTATAATAAAATAAAAATCACAGACAAGAAAAAAAAAAAAAGGTGTCGTGTTCTTTAAGCCTCACTGGTGAGCAAGCAGTACACATGAGCACTGAAAAGAATCAACTCAAAGAATGACCGACAGCTAAGTGTCTACTAGGGACAAACAATGGCCAACGGGGTGTGTATGGACGACATGGGGACCATGCAGTGACCAGCCCGTGGACAGAAATTTGTGGGACACACCTCTCCGCTGTTGTTTGGCAAAGCAGACTCCTCTCCCTTCACCTCCCTTGACACAATCAGCAGAAACTCTGACTGGTGGGCCCGCCCGTAACCTATACTGACAAGCTGCAACAACCAATCAGAGCACAGAAGGGATGCCCGGATCATGTATGTGGACATTGAGAAAGATGTGATTTGCTGATTTGGCTTCCCTTTTTTTTTTCTTTTTTCTTTTTTTTTAATAAAAGCCATTTCCGATATTGAGGATTGGACTTTCTGGGTCAATGTGAGCATAGCGGGGTGGGTGAAGCACATGAAAGGAGGATTGCTGCCGTGACCTTGCAGGAGGAGATTTACCTGTTCAAACTTCCAGCCGTCGGACATGGTGGACACCATCTGTGTCAGTTCCTCCTCCTGGCACTGCAGCACCCGGTACACATGCTTCACTGGGACCTGAGAGGGAGGACGCACACGAGACAACAACAATTCCCACAAATCCCAAAATTAATGAAACAGAACTATTCTATTCATCAAATAATCAAAAGCTCAGAAGTTCGTATATACCTGTGATGTTTTGCAGTCGCGTTCCCTGATCTTGTCCTTGATGAGCTTTATTAATGATGTGATGTTGTAGAATTCAGCTTCTTCTAACACACCTAAAGATAACAGTGATAAAGAAACAGTTGAGCTTTTCACACATGATGCAGGCATATCCTATTACTACTACTAAATATTTAGTTTCATCATTTCCCTTTGAGATCACTGTCATCACTGACGTAGATATTATTGTTTCAACTGTCAAATAGTTGAATGCTGAAAACAAAACTAATGTTCACAATGCAAATAAACTTAATGTGCTATAGCCAAATGTATTTGGATTTGTTACCTTCCTCTGCCAAGTCCCTGTTGAGCACCAGTTTACCATGCCTCAAGTAGTTAAGCACTGGCCCAAAGTATGTAGGGTCTCTGTCTATGAGATAGGCACCAGTTTCGTCCTGAAAAACAAACAGGAGGATGAGATTAACATTGTGACACAGGAGTAGCTTTTATTACCACCGACACTTGAAAACATCAACATCAGTTTTTATTCTGAGGATCAGCACAGTTTAAGGGCACAAAGAGACAAAAGTCAACGGCAGAAATCAATGAGCAGGTGCATGCGTGACATAATCTAGGGGGAAAGAATCCAACGCTGCGCATCAGCGAATAAAACTCCAGGGATGAGAATTACGAGGTCAGCTCCTGTGCTGATAATCTCTACAGAGGTTGAGGAGACATGCGCACACGGAACCACACACGCACATAACACACAACAGCTCTGGGATATCACTTCACTGTTCCCACAGGCCCTGGGTTTGATCCCGATTCCTTCACAACCACTGGGTATTCCCCTATTTCTTTAAGTACTGTGATTAGACTGTCTTTGTCTCACGGGGGAAGAGGAGGCTAAAACAATTAGAGCAGAACAGAAAAAGATTTGGAACAGAAGGCTGAATCCACCGAGGGGACCGAGAGGAAGCACCTTGGCTTACAACTGACGAGCAGCCGAGTCTGGGCTGTCACATAGTTGGCCTCGCGCATAATATGAAAGTCAGTTTGAACAGCTGTCCGACTACTGCAGCTGACACCAGTTTACTGTTAAGATTTGTCTAATACGACGTGACATTTAGTGAGTCAAGCGCACATGACGTTTGGTAAAATGCTCAGCACAGAGGAAAGGCCTTCAGCAAGCTTTCAGTTAATCTGCTACTGCTACAGGATGTTTGACTGTGCATCAGTAGAGTGTATGGCTTCAGGTGCAATCTTAGCATATTAGCAGTGCTGCTGGTTGATGCAACGACTGACATTATTTACCCAAGAACACAGAAATATTGTCATACACCACAGGCCATGACTAAAAGCAAACATACAGCTAAGTCTTCACTGGCGAGCACACACGCATTCAGAGCTGCACAGCGCCACTTCACAAGTCCAGAGATGGATCCAACTCAAAACCCATTAATCTTTCCAATAATGAGAAAAGGGCCCTAGTGCATTTTCTTTTGTAATGAATCCGTGAACCCTCTTGCTTGGTTGACCTCCTTTTCAAGGCAAAAATATCCTACCGGAGCCCAGTGGGGCTCTATTCTGGTCTCGTCGCCCCGTGTCAGTTCCTTACATTTCCATAGTCACGGAAGTTTAAGCACAAGTACAGGTGCGCCTGCATCTGCGTGGAGGAAGCAGACAGGGCCAAAGCTGCACAATTTACATTTAAACCACATTATAGAGGACACTGAAAGTCAACTTTCTGTTTTTGGCCTCCGTCTATTCTTCTCTGCTTTTATAAAGCCACTGTGTGTGTACTAATTATTTCTATTTCTATTCGCCACGTGGCCACCTGTAACTGCTGGTAATCCTTTTAGAAAAACTTTGACCCAGTAATGATCAACACATACACACTTTATAATGAGCTCATTATCAAGCTTAGACTATGACCATTAGACTATGACTATTTCCTTGGTCAAGGAATTATATCAATATTAATTTAAGAAATAACCTACCATGACTCTAAGAGCAAGGCAGGATTTTTCATACTATGGATTCAAATTAGATCTTATTCTAACCGTTTGAACATGTTGTTGTCCTTGCTGAATAAATGCTGTAAATCTGAATCTTGACAACTTTGCCAGCACCACAGCCCTTTCGAGACAGACCTGGACAACTTTCACACCTTTGTTTGACAATTTGAAATGTCCACTCCACGTCCAATCCATGTGAGAGTCGTCCGTAGTTTCACTTAACACGCACCTCCATTGTCCATTGAATTCTGAATGTGGGTGTGTTTTAAAATGCTTTAAGGCAAAAGAAGAATTTATGACATTTTAAAGATAAATAAAATATTAATTGCAGCTTCTTTCCAGTTAACACATTCAGAGTTTCCTGATATTGTGCATATCAGCTCACAGGGACACTTAAATGATGATAACAACATTATGTCATTGTGAACACCTGTGCTCATCCTGATAAGAATAATATGACGATAATAAGTCGAAATGCCAGCTGTGAAAAAGGTCAATTGCACTACACAAATAAACTATTGTATAGCTACTGCCTCAGAAACACTCCCACTGATCAAACACGCAGAGCTACCGTGTGTGCGTGTGTGTACTCTACACTTCTGTAAACTTTCTGCTTCCTGGCCTGTTGTACTGTCTGGGCCTGTTGCTGGCCCTCTAGGTGCACATGTATCTATGGGGAACTTGGGGTGACAGTGTCCCAGTTCAGAGAAAGACGGCCTCCGATTTGGTCTCGTGTACACAAAGGGGACAGTGTTTTTAATTAAAAACAAAAGGCTGTGTCTCTGGGGGCCTCGGCCGGGGAGCACTGGGCAACAGAGGGGTGGGGACAGTGAGGGAATAGGAGGAGGGATCAACTGGAGCAAGGCAGGGGACGAGGTGCACAAACTGAAAAATAAGAATTAAAAAGGTCGCAGTAAATCCTGAGAAAGTTTTAATGGGACGATTATGACAAACAAAATCAGCTCATCATCTACAAATACTAAGATTTCTTAATTTTATTTAATGAAAAATAAAAATGCCAGTCCTGCATGGGACAAAGTCAAACCAAAGAGACCAGATAATATCAACAAATAAGCTGACAAGTGACACCCCGCCTACAATAACCACCAGAAATAGGTCAGTTCAGCCTGGGTCAGGCATGCTACATGGTGTTATGTGGTTTGGTCTTTAAAAACAATATTCAAACTGCAGAACCATCCATTCACGTAGTCACTAGATCCAAGTCAAATCAGGCCTAACCATCAGCCGATCCAAACCTGAGGACAACAAACAACGTGGGTAAACAAAAGCCAATTAGAAGGGTGGCCTTCACAACAGAGGGAAGTGTAACATATTAACGTTATCGTTCTTCTCCTCCACACAATACATATCCTCCCACAGGAAATACCACGGTGACCCACCCTTCGAGCACATGATGTCCAATAAGGCTTTCTGCAGACACATTAACACTGACAGTCGATCCTTAATACAACAACACTGACAAGTTGCAGCATGTTTGCCTTCTGATAACAACAATGGGTGTAAACCAGAAATTTGCAACGAACAATTCCAACACAGATATCAACTGCAAAAATGTCATAGTCACTCTGACATTTAAACTGATGCTTAAAAAGGCAATTATCAAAGAAACAAGGCAAGATACAAAAAACAATTGACGCCATCACGTGAAGGCATTCCAGTTTTCTCAGGCCAAGAATAAAAAGAATGAAAGCATTATCAAGTGCAGCTCGGTCGTCAATGCAGCCGAGCTGGAGCACAAGCCCCCTGCAGAAACAGCGCTTAAAGATGTTGCAGTAGATCTTCAAAGTCACATGACTGCACTACTTAGCCAAGTGGAAGACTGATCCTTGTAGAGTGGGAGCCGGGAGTCTCTCTGGAGTACAAGCAGTAATGGCATAGTCAAACAGGCCCTCATCTTTTAAATAATACACACATAACATCAGGGCTATATTATGTGAAACTATCTCGTATTTCAAAATATTTAACACCGTCATTTGAATGCATGTTTGACCTTTCACCACGGCTGGGAGGAACTTCTCGCCTTTCTACCATTTTCAGCCCTGCAAGGCAACACCATCGATGCGTTCTGCGGAACAATTTATGACGGCAAAGTGTTTCAGACACTAAATGAACAGCTCCTTGTAAAAGTCCCATAAAAGCTTTGCTGTCATGATGAGAAGCAGTTAAGTAGCTCCACGGCTAAGCTGGCGAGCCAGGAAACCACTGCAACCTGGAGCTTTCTCTAGGCAGGAGGAGAAATGAATTGCGATAGAAAAAGATGCTCGAAGTGAAAGATTAGTGAAAGATGACTGAGACTAATGCAGGGTAAAATTCAAACATTGTAATGTATTGCAACACAAGGCAAAGATACATTTTAGGTGCCTGTCTTTTGTGAATTAAGTTGCTTTCTGAGGAGAAAAGCTGTTAACGCTCCTAATTTGCCACTAGCACTCTGCAGTGCAATGTTGAGCACTTACTGCAAGAAGACAGAGCAGGAGACGGTATCACCTTTAAATATTTACGTTGCCTCCCACAGTGTGTTCAGGCATGACATAAAACCTGAATCTGGCATTAAATGTGGCCGTATTTCTCTCACACATGCTGCAGAGAGAACTTGTTCGGGCAGCAAATGGATATGAATATGAAAAGAATAAGATGTTGAAGGAACAAGAATCCTTTGTGATGGGGTGCTTGAAAAATTGATGCTGCTCTCAAAGCCAGAAAGCCGGGTCTCTTCTTGAGTGGCCCTGAGCTGAGTAGTTGGAGAGCAGGCGTCTGCCAATGGGATGGATGCCGATTGATGTGCAGCTCTCAGCCTCTTGACTCGACAATTGACAATTTTTGTGCGAGATGTGTACACTCTTGTGATCTTTCAGCGTGGATTAAGTCACTTACACCTCGCAAACCTACTATAAACAATGCCACGAAACCTGACAGCCATGACGGCCTGAGATAAACAACTCAAAAAGGAACACATAGGCTGTTAAGGCTGTGCACTTGACAGCACTCCCTCCACTTTCTCCCTGGTCTACCCCAATGTGCAAAACAGGCTTCAGTCAACAACATGAATAATGCAGTTCTCCTCAAGAGTCCTGCTGAAGCACGTCAGCCTGCGTGACTGAGAGCTGAACCACTCATTTCCTTGGCTGGGAAACACAATACTGTATTTGCCCAAAAACAGAGCTCTTCACCGATCAGTCACTCTGCTGGGCTTGCAGCTCACATGCAGCACTGTGTGATGTGATGCAAAAAAAAAAAAAAAGAAGTAAAAAAACATTGCCTTCTTGTCTGTGAAGTGCAAATAGAAAAAAAAATCATAGGGTATATAGCCATCAATGTAATATCTAATAATACCCTCTCTTTTACTGGTAGCCATTTTAACCGAGGCTATCTGCAAGAGAAAGGTACAGTAATGGCTTGAGAGTCTGATAGATACTTAAGACAAGGGATTGAGATGGACTGATCCGTCGCTCATGGGAGGATAAACTGACAAAAAAGCAAGCTGATTATTCAGAGATTAAGATATTTGCATGAAAATACGAGATGAGCCTTGGTTTCAGCTTAGCATAAAAGGGGGCCAGGGGTGAAGATTAAAACGTGCTAGTAGATGAAAACAATGAATAATAGGGCAGCAAAATGAACAGTGGAGAACAGGGCACATTAGACCATGTATGCACAGACACTAATAAATTGTTTTTGCCCATGCCTTGAGCCTTAAAGCGCACATGCTGCTGTTAAAAGTGGCAGATGGACAAACAGAGAGAAGCCTGCTTCTGGAGCACGGAGGCCATTCAGGGAGACGAGTGACTTCATCCCCCAGCTCTCAGTTGACAGCAGCACCTCACCCCACTTGGCAATGACTTATGTTCTCATTAGGGGAGCCTTACCACCAGCACATAGGCTGATTACTGCAGAGCAAACACAGCCAAGAAACAGACTGACCTCAAGAAAGGAAAGGAAAACACAAACTGGTGGAGCAGTAAAGTCTTGAATGTGTTGATTATTTGGTTGGTTAATTGTCGGACAAATTAGACAATACCATCAGTGTCGAGTGAAGAGTGTAAAAATACAAGGATAAACATTTTACAGGTCATTATTTTACACCCAGATGTAACCAATCTTATTTGATACACTTTCCTTGAATGCAAAAGCTGAGTGAAATAACCCAACAAAAGTCAATTCAAAATACTACACTACTCAAAACTGGGTTAAATTATTTTGATTCAAGGTCCAAAACGTAACTATTTGCAAGTAGTTTTTGTCAACATCACCTTAAAATTACTGTTTTTCTCACAATCTGACACCTCAACGAGTGCAAAGGCTTTAGATAAAAAAAAAAAGTTTCAACTGCTGTGGCGACTATGTTTTTCACAAGTTTTTTTTTTTTCTTTTTTTAAATTTCTTCTCATTTTTATAAAAGTTGACGTTTTACAAGACACAGGTAAGTTACCTGGCATTTTCACATTGTTCAGCCGCTAACGAGCCGAGCTTCTCGCACTAACGGCAGATCGAATGTCATGTGGTGACTGTTGGAATCCAGCTAGCATAGCGAGCTAACGAGAGCTAGCGACAAAAAAACGAGTTAGCTCAGAGTTTTTGAATAAACACCAACATTTACCAAGCTAGTAATGTTACTAAGCCAGTTGGTACGTTATCGTTCTCGCCACCTTGCTTGATAAACAACGCAGTATGCTGTTAAAACCCCACTGCGGTGGAAAATAAAGTGTAGTCAACTAAGTACACTCTCTAACTACAGTTGCTAACTAGCTGGACTAGCTTAGCATTTACCTTGTCGGAGTCGAGCTCGGGGTCAGCTTGGCTCAGTCTGTACAAAAACGATTTGGGATCTCGACACAGCGTCTGTCTCGTTGTTAAAAAGTATGTGCCCCCGACGTTTAGCCGAATCCACTTCGATGCTGCGCCGACACCGGACGAAGTGTTTCTCTCCGCTGCCGGGGAATGGGCCACACATCTCCGGTGAAGGGAGCCGCTCGTCTCGGAGCTGTTCTCTGCCATCCCTCTCTCCTTCTCCTCCGCCCTTGCCTCGGCTCGGTCTGTCTGTGCGGCTGACAGGAAATATCTGAGCTGCAGCCACTAACTTGGGAGTCCACAATTCATGCAAAGCAGGCTGCCAGCTCCTCAGCCACTCCCACTAACCCCACTCCACCGGCACTGACAGACAGACACTTGCATAAATTATCAGAGGAGAGACTCGGTCCTCCCTGCATTGATCTCCTGACGCTTCGCTGATCTCTCGCTGCTGCTGAGATAATGGAAATGTCATCAAGAGCACCTGAAGACGAAGGCGATTAACACCTCATTGATACGTTGTTTCATGTATCTGGACTTTTACAGTATCGGAAAAACCAACCAGGGTTTTTTTTCCCTCTCCTCTGCGGTTAATGCGTTGAGTGTGCATTCAAGTAATTTTCACAACACACAAACACTGATAATGGGCCGGTACTTTATTTACATGCTGAAAAAAAAGGTGAGATGCCATAGCCACTAAATGCTGCTTTCACTGTGTTACGACTGTGGTTGTTAACAGAAGACAGGACACATGGCTTTATTTGTATGCCTAAATCCCTACATGCTTTAATTACTGGACTACCAAGCATTAAGTGGAAAATTCATCATTCAACATCTACTGACCTAGCGCACAAATAATCAGAGAGAGAATGAACAGATTCATTAAATTATCAGAATATGATTAAATCACTGAGCAAATAGAAAATGTATGATATAGTAAGAAAAAAGCTGTAAAATATTATAGTTTACAATAATTATTCACATTCAAAGGCTTTACATCTCAATACATACACAACATGGCCCCTGAACATGACTTCAATCCAAATATGATTCATATATTAGAATTTAAATAACACAGAATGAACTAGAGGCTAAACAATAGCCATCAAATAACCTTATACAAGAATAAAAATACAAAAACTGTATCCTAATATCATTGCATTACTTGCTTCAGATTTTAATAATACATCATCTGTACATCACAGTTCTAGTCAGTTACAAGCCAGGTAGAGTATTCCATACACAATGTAACCGACTGCCATCGACTTGATTCAAACAATTTTTCTAACTAGAGGAAAACACTTCTCTAGTGCTTTCTCAACTTTATAGACAGATACAGCAATTTCATCGGTTATTTGGATCAGATAGATATCCTTTAACTGACATCCAACCACATCGAGCCCCAGGCCCCAGGGCCAGAGGGTCCTATTTCACCTATACTCCAGTCACACACTGCACACACAGACTCAGCTGAAGGAAGAGGACCTTTGGAAAGGACCTTAAGGTAATATGTCAAAAATTAAAAGCATTATGATAATACATATTGCTAAAACAAGAGCACAAGTTAAATCAGTCGCTTTAATTTCTATTGGGCCAAACGTCAGAATGAAAAAAAAGAAAAGAAAGGAAAGTAAGAAAGAAAGAAAAAAGACGGGCTAATGAGCCCCAT
Source organism: Trachurus japonicus (assembly GCF_045865225.1). NCBI lineage: Eukaryota > Metazoa > Chordata > Actinopteri > Carangiformes > Carangidae > Trachurus > Trachurus japonicus. The sequence continues at coordinate 21,980,420 of NC_140925.1, forward strand.
GAGGCAGTTCTGCCATCTTGTCCAGGGACAACAGCTTCACTGTGATTGCTTCCAAGAATGATAGTATGTGTATGTATCTCTGTTGATGTAAATTTTCTGTTCAGCATGGGGTGGTCAGCACATAAGATTTTGTTTTTCAATAGGACATACTGAAGATGAACCGACTATCCCACCGAAAAAGAAACTGAAGAATTCACACCACAAAGAAATAGCCAGTGAATGGTACAGAACAGCCAAATCATCCAATAATATTCATTATGGTTGCCAATGCAGTCAAAAATACCCACCTTTAAACTTGAATAAACTATAACTCCAGTGCCCTAGGAGAGGGAAGCGGACAAGGCTGAGCTACAAAACTGGCCATGCAGGAAAGATAAGCAAGTTATGATTAGGAAGTACAAGCTAGTGGCATGTTTACCCGCCCCCTGTTAGCAATACATCCTCAGTAACGGCTATGGAAGGCTCACACTTATACAGAGACCGATTCAGACCCATGTCTCACTGCAGACCCTAACTGGGCTGCAATAAGAAGGTACCAAGAGACTAAAAAAACAACTCAAATACCGTGGGGACATTTGGGCTCTGACAAAAATATATATAGGATTTGAGTTTGGTAAACGTGTGAGACTGAATCAGCTTACAGTATCAGTTACAACTATGGAGTATATGCACTAGAAGTGGGGCCTGACTACAGCTTGAACGTACGATGTAGGATTAGGATATGGTTTAATTAAGATGTCAGGATAGGCTCTGGTTCACAAAAGCTAGATTTTGTGTTATGGTATCATTGAAGCAGGAAACCAGTCCTTGCATTTGAGATAGTCCTAGCGGTACCCAAGCTTGTGTCACTCTACAGGACAAGCTTGCCCTTCTTATTCCCCCTGCAGAACATACAAAAAGCAGATGTGCATGGTGGCAGTCTTATCATCCATACATGGAAAAATGCAATTGAAGCCTCACAGAGAGCACAAAGAACAAGCAAAGCAACCCTGAATCCAAAGTTGTATTTTTCCCATGGTTCTACTCAGGAAAACAAACAAGGTCTAGATGCCAGCGTCTCTAAGAGTTTGTTTACACTGCGGTGATGAAGGGCACTAAAGAGGGTGTTACTCTGCTCAGTGATTGGCCTCAGAGCTAAAGAGGAGTGGCCACAGGAGGAACTGTACTCCTATAGGCCAGGATTTTGGTGCCTTTGATAGATCTTTCTCCACACTTCCTGGATCTTCTTGCACCATCTGTCAGCATTTCCGCTGGGGTCCATCAAATAGTATGTTCGGTTAGGCTGCAAATGTCACAGGAAAGAAGAAAAATATGTAAAAAAATTTAAAACTAGATTTGCAAGGAGATTCTTATTGTATCAAAATATGTCGCGGGAGGAAAATGTGTTGGGCATAAATCAGGAATAGTAATTTACCGTGTGAACAAAGAAGGTTTTAAAGTTCTTCGCCTCAGGGCGTAGCTCTAGGGACCAAGGAATCTCCCCTTTCAGGACCTTGTTGACAGGATCCACGTAGTACAGGTGTGGTCCTTCAGTGAGAAGCAGCTGTCTCCGTCGAGCAAACAGACCCTGCAATGGAATGCCACAACGCCTGAGAAATCAGTTCACCAACAGAGGGGGCTGTTCAGCCAAACAGACGCTTCACACCACAGCAAAGAATTCCCTTTCCTTCCTATATATTCCTGGGCAGAGCACTACCACAGGAAGTTCCTTCAATGATGCTGAGCAAACAAACAACAATTTACAAAACAAACTTGAAACTGCTATAAATTTGTTGAATAATCTTCATAAAAACTATATTACAACACAATACCGTAATTCAAATTTCAGATGGTATCTCCTACCTTTCGTTTATCCACTGGGCCCATTTTCAGGATCAGGTTATTCTCCACAAACTGGTGCCTGTACAAATAAGTGACAGCTGATTTTTTTTCTGCCTCAACAAATGTAGGTATTGATACATAAATAATCACTTATCCAAAAGGGAACATTATAATTTTATTTCACATTTTGAGGACATGTGCTTGACTTTGATTTGAGTATGTGCAGTGCTCTACACATGTGCCAACAGGTTGACATGGGTGAAACATGTGGAGGTGTTTACCAGGGGTTTCCAGTGGTCTGTTTATCCAGCAATAGCTGCTTCTCCTCTTCAGTGAACTGTAAATCCAGCTCAAAGGAGTTGTTATCCAGGTCATGGATGTACTGCTCAATGTTGCTGCTGGACCGCTGTGGGGGTGTGGACTCATGTGGCGACAGGGAGTGTGATGAGCTGGACTGGGCCACCTGCATGTTGCTGAACTGGCTCAGGAGATCGTCATACTGAGGTTGGAAATGAGACAGTCAAAAAAAATATTGAGTGAGGATAGACTTGAGATTTGCTGTTTGCTCAAGGTTTTGTGGATTCCATATCTTTCAACATGATATCACAGCTAATTCTTCCCACAAATAAGCAGAAACACAAAAAAGTCTGGATTGCTCCAGAAAACTTTACATTTCCATAGCAGTCCTCATCATCCTCAGACATTGCTGGTAGATAGGGAGTGAGCTTGGGGGGTGTCTGTAGGTGTAGGTCACTCCACGAGATAGTATCGAAGAAAGGGTGCTGTCTCAAAGGGTCGTAACCCCCTATTTCTTCACACCCAATCCGCTTTGAAGGGTCCAGTGACTGAGAGGAAAACAGAATATGTGTATATTTCATGTGTTTTCAAGCGATGTACACAATGGAAGGATGGATGAATGAATGATATGTTTTCATTCAGTAGAAAAGAAACATTTTGTTGCATCTTGGCTGTACAAATTATGGTATTCAATAACTCACCAAAAGCTGTTTGACAAGATCCTTGGCTTTGGGGAAGAATTTCTCTGGGAATTCATATTCCAGCTTGATTATCTTCTGGAATATTAGGTACTCATTTCTACAATATATGAAACACAAAGAAAAAAATTAGAAGGAAAAAAAAGAAACTATGGAAGTGAAATACCACGTAAGGTTATCCTTAAACTTTAAATAATATTGAATAAACCTTCACGGGACTAATAAGCAATATAACATGATCGACTATTATGGCAACACTAATTAATGAAAATTAACTGTGCCGTGGCAGCAACATCCCTTTGGTACTTACCCAGCTCTGAACGGTGGTAAACCAGCCACCAGTTGATAGATAATACATCCCAAAGCCCAGAGGTCAGAGCTAAGAAGAAAAATATAACAGAAAATATTTAAACAACATAAGTTAGAGAAATTGTGTGAAAATTCTTGCCTGACAAACATAAGAACGTAACAGTGATCAGCAAGTATATGAGTTCAAGTTACCTCTTGCATGCTGATTTCTCTGTTAGCAGCTCCGGAGACACATACTGTGCTGTTCCAACAAAGGAGTTTGCTCTTGCTGCCAAACAATGCAAATAAATTATATAAAACATGTGAATCTTGCTATTGCACAGAAAGTAAAACATTCAAATACAGATATAAATGAAATTAGGAATGGGGCTATACCTTGTTTACTGTCTGATGATAACTGTTTTGCTGTACCAAAATCTGTTATCTGGATGTGCATCTCTTCACTCAGAAGAATATTCTCTGGTTTCAGATCTCTGAAAATAACAGGTTATAAATGATATGTAAAACTCTTAATGTTGTATGAAGATTTATAAAAGGGAAAACAGCTAAACAGTAGAAATACAAATTCAGATGAAAGCAAATACAAAGTCTTACCTGTGTATTATCCCCTTATTGTGTAAGTATTCTAGGGCACAAACTATTTCAGCTGAGTAGAATCTAGTACAGGTCTCATCAAATGAACCAATTTTGCGAATGTATTTCAGGAGCTCTCCATTCTTGGCGTAGCTGAGACCAAAATCTAGGAACAGCTAGTTAAGGATTACTGTTATAATCACAAATCAACTGATAACAACAATACCATCTATTTACTACTTTATCACAACATAACATCAGAACAAGTTACAGTTATTAAGATACACAAACATTGTTTTTGTTAAAGGATACACAACTTCTCATCGTCTTGAAATGTGAAGTAGAGCTTGACGAAGAATGGGTGATCTAGATTTGACATCAAATCCCTTTCTCTTTTCACGTACTGGGCTTTGTTCTCTTTCATAATATGGCGTTTCTCTAAAATCTTAACTAGAGGGGAGAAAAGAAAACATGAATATATTATATTGCATTTAATAATATTATTAGTAATACAATTTATATTCTTGATAAGACATCATAATCAATGTAATCATCAAATGCCTTTGTCATATTACTTACTTGCATATTCTTTCGATGTTACCTGCTCTCTTGCCAGAACAACCTATGAGTAGAAGAACAGAAAAAAAAGATAACAGCCTGTTAATACCTTGTCCAACTTGGAGAAAATTTGATAACTCTTAGGGCCTGTTTTGTCATTTCAAGCGAGCCAGGGATGACTCATCCAAGTACATTAATAAAAGGAATGCTAGCATGTAACAACATCTGCCCAAGTATAATTCAGTACTAAGTGGAATGCAGGTTAGATACCGTTGAGAAGGAGCCTTCTCCCAGGATTTTGCCAAATCTGAAGTCCTCTGGCTTCTTCTTGCGTGGCTGAGGGGTCTGGACAGCCGGCTGTGTGCGGAGGTCTGAGACCTGGCTGCTGGCAGACGCTCCTACAGCACGGGCTTCTGAGGCTGAGCCCTCCATGCTGGGACAGTGGCTACTGCTTGCGCCTGGGATAGCAAGTGGCGAGCAGGAGTCAGGGTGGTTTCTTACCATTGATGGATGCGAGCAGGAACAGATGACAACACTGGGCTGAATGGGCACAACATCATACTGAAATGAGAGAGGATGCATTGAGAATATATTACTCAAGGTTTTATAGTTGTAGTTATTGTTACAAAAGGAAAAAAAACACATTGTTTGATTTAAATGGTATGTTATTACTTGAGTACTATGGGGGACTGTACAGCCTAGTGTAAAACTGGCAAACCAAATATTTTAAAGCACTTAGGTACCACATAATGTACATGAATTTTCCATCCACTTTGGCTAACAAATGACATGCTGGCAAGTTGATAAAGCGACCATATGAAGGCTGGTTATAAATATTAAAATATGACAATAAACACAGTAGTGAGAGCAGAGACTCATTTTTGTTTGTTTAAAAAACTGTATTTGTACAAAGGTCAGGTTTTGTTGTGTAGCACTTTGATTTTTTTGTTTTGTTTTAGTATCTTCATTCTGTAAGATTTAGCCATTGGTTGACTATAGTTCACACACACAATTCATACTGATATAACAGTCCAAAATAGGATAAATACATCTGGTGCAGTAGTTTTTGTAATGAAAACAATGTAATATGCGAGAAAACAAGATACATAGAGAATATGTGTATATGACTATAAGAGATGGGACTAGTTACGGTATAGTTAGGGTCAGGTCGAGTAAACCCATTTCACAAAGATAACAATTTACTGGGGAGTCATTTCTAGTGAGTCCACTTTTCTAAAAGTTGTTTGATGAGGCCAAACAACTGGAAGAAGCTGGTTTAGAGGCTAGTGGTCCCACCCTCCAGTGTTTTAAGTTGTAAAAACAATGTCAAAGTAACTGTTTATATGTGACAGGTGTACTTACTGCCACGACTGCCCTAAAATCAATTTTATATCGTAGTGATCAAGTTGACAAGACGGCTAACGCAAACAAACACTGACAAGAAATCCAACAAATGACTGATGTAGGTTCAGAGATAACCTACAGCGACAGGTTGTGCTTTCCAACCAGTTCGGTGATTCCACCCGTGTTTATTGTTGTTTTTGACAAACTGAAAACTACCACAGCAGTCGACAATAATATTGTTTGTCTTACACCTCAGTTAACGTTAGTTATTTCAGTTGGCCTAGCTTCTTCTCATTCAAATCCAAGGTGTGGCCATTTAGCTGCCTTATCCGGACTTTACTGTGTGCTTGACAACAGGCTATATAACATTCCTCCGATCCATTACTATTAGTCAAACGTGTAATTGTTGATAGTAAACCGCAGCTAACGTTAACCCCAACCCTGTGTACTCGGGTAACAACAGGCCTGTGCGAACTTTCTTTCTTGCTCACTAACGCCAGCTAGCAGGCTAATGTTAGCTCCTGCTGCCTTGTCAAATAATGCCGGCCATCGCTGACAGCGAGTTATAAACTTAACGCTAACAGCCAGGCAATTAGCTAAGGTTAGCAACACCAGGTAACGTTGAGTAATTTCAAAACGTGATGCGTTTCATTTTCATGAAACGCCGTTTGGACGTGTTTAAAGTTAGTATGCTGACGTTTGTGTAAAATTATCCAAAGTTAATGGGTTGACAGTCGGACTACACAACGTTAACCTTAAATGCTATCTTCTCCTCACCAAAGGCGGAGCGCAGTAAAGCTAATGTTAGCGTGTTAGCCGAGCAGCAGCATCGCTCGAAAGCGCCAACCCGCACAGCTAAGCGTTAGCCAACACACAGCCACGGGAAACGGCTCGACAACCTATAAAAACCAACAGCATGCGTGTGTAAACGTTGTATCAGCACATAATATTTCTCAGGATCTTCAATCACGAAACGAATCACGTGTTGGACAAACCAGTTTAACGTTACACTCATACGGTGTTGTGTTAGCCAACATTAACAAGCTAACGCGGCTAGCTGGTGAGTCGTAACGTTAAACGATCTTTTTGCGGCTAGCACCGCTCTTCACATGAAGGCCCCGACCTAACTATTTGTTGTCAAACAGCCGCCGCACTGTACGTTTTCAGCACCGGCTTCGAACTGTAATTCACGTTAAAGTTGCAACACTCACCAGCTGACTTGTAGCTCTTGCCATGGGAGTTTTCCTCGAGTATTTATTTGGAATTAAATAATTAGAGAAGCTCCAGTAATGGCTGCCTCTGCGCCTTCATTTTCGAGCTGTGACGTCGTTCCACAACAATGTTAGCGCAGGACAGCAGAGGAGAGTCCCGCTGTGGCCGCCCCCCTCGCCACATTTACAACCGACTCCTCAACTTCATCTGCTGATAGGGATGGACTCGCTCGCACGGCAGCAGTTGTTGATATTCAAATACCACAGTAGACGTGGCTTCACAAACTATTATGTCTGTCCGTGGTGTGTTTCAGATTTTCTAATAATGCAATTCATCGACTTAGGGGTGTTTTTCTACACGTTTTAACTCAAAGTCAGTGTGTAAGCGGCTGCTTGAAGCCAGGGAACTCAACAGGGTGTATCTAAACGTGATAACCTTATATCTCAATATACAACTTAAAATTGATGAAGGTTGAAAATATGAATTTATTAGGTCTGTATTTACATTAAAACATAAAAATTATGAATCTTTATATTTTTTGATACAAATCTCCATAGCCCAAAATAGTTTTTATTAAAACAATAATAATGAAACAAGTTTTGCAAGTCCTTGTTTTAAAGGGATTCATGGTTGAAAAACACACAAGTGTGATGATTTTCATTCAGTCTCTTCCTCTTCATCATCATCATCATCTGGGATTGTTCTTGACTTGTCGTTGCTTTCCGTTTTCTCATCTTCTGTCCCCTCTTCGTCATCCTCTGAGGTGTCTGTATCCTCACCAGAATCATCATCTTCAGGAGTGCTAAATACAGAGATGACAGTTTTATGGACTTGAATTCAATTAGTAACCACATCCCTGAACAACTAACACCAGACAAACAGATGTGTTTTTCAGAATATCTGGTACTTTCCCAATCAAAGCTTACTGTTTATTTTATTTTAGCTGACAACAGGTTACACTTTCTTTTGCAAATGTCAAAGTTGCATAAAATGACATGAAAACAAACCACATTTCCACAATAAAATGAAAAGAACAGCACAAATTATCCATCCATCAACGTATGCATCACTAATACAAGATTTGCACACAAACTATGTCTGTCTGAGGGTTGGTCACTTTGACAGAAGCTATAAATCTAATGCTATATATACTTACCAATGATGTCTGTTGAGATTCCTACATTCTACACCCGAGTTAACATCAAAAGGATCTGTAAATGAGACCAATGTTTAGCTTTCATTAAAAGGAAAATCACCCCTATAACACAGGTCATAACTCAGCAGCAGCATCCATTGCCCTTTGGAGAATTACAGTTTCATGGTTCAATACAATCAAATACACCTAAATAAAATAATACATTTTGTTTATAGAGCGCTTGAATAACCATAGTTATTGTGTCTAATTATTTGAGATCAGTCAAAGGAAAGGCCATTTTTTTGTGATTTTAACATCCTTAAAAGAAACGACACCAGTGTTTTATATTATATTATATTTTAGTCAATTTTCTGAGAATGCACTTACTCACAATCATGCTATGATCTTAAGGAGAGCTCTTAGAATAATTAAGTTTTAATGAAAAAAAGTGAGAGAACTATTCTGGGGCAACATGAAGATGAAGAAAGATGGAGTCAAAAACCAAAATGACACTTAGCCACCACTTCTCTATAAAGATGTATGGTAAACAACAGATAAGATCTCAACACATTTCTCCCCCACAACTTACCAAACTCCTCCTCCTCTGGTTTGGACGTGAGAAACTCCTGCTCTACAGACAGCAGCTCTTCCTCTGACTTGCATGCAGCATATCCTTTAAGCAGAACTTTATTGAGCTCCAGGAACACCATCCCCCACTTGAATTTCTTCAATAAGAGCACTGCCAGTTCTTCAAAACCTGCAAATTCAGATAATATGTTAGATTCCTATTGCCATAACTAATAGTGGAACAACATAGACAATACGGTGCATCATTCCTGAACAAGTAAAGCTATAACCTTACCTACAATACAGAATGTAGCAGCAAAAGCCTCAACACAAGATAACTTGCAAGGCTTGCCATAGTTGACCGGGTTTGCGGCTACAAGATATGGCAGTAACCGGGGATGAGTCCCAACCATCTTACTGAAAGGAGTCTCCTCCAGCTTGGCCCAGGAGCAGTCGATCACTGCTAATCCATTCTGAGCCACAATCTCTCTGTGCGTGAAGAACATTTTGTTTTAAATCACAGTCATATAAAAACTCAGACAACATCATGAGAGATGTGTTATTGAAGAAGTGCTCACATGATTCAATCATAAATGAACCGTATTCAGTTATCAAACAAAACATACATTTACTTGTTTGGCCTACACATGGTTTTCTCAGTTTCATTTCATTATGGAATTCATATGCAAATTTTTTGGCCTGGCTGTGGATCTTACAATTCATACTCATGTGTTAATATAACAATTAATAATAACTAAACGTATATATTCTTTACATGTAAGATGTTATCTAGTAATACGGAAGAAGACTTAACACACCTGTCTGCTGGTGTCACATACTTTGTGCCCATTGGACTCAGTATGAGTCCATTAAATCTCTGATTGAGGCGCAGGTTGCGTACGAATCCTTTGCGCACCAACTTTCTGCCAGTGCAACGTTTGGGATCACAGTGACCCAACTCCCACATGGCAAGTGGACAAGGTAGTTTCACCTGAGGGGCTTCTGCTCCTTCTTCTACATGAAGACTTGCTGGGGAAAAAAAGCAGTGACAAGAGGACAAAGAGCACAGTATACTGTTAATATCAACAGTGTCACTCAAATACAGGGTGATTATACTATCAGGGTTTTCATTTCTCAGACTTTACCCTCATCTACTCTGATCCTCAACCAATCAGTTACCATTAAAGATCTACACAGTATACATCAGTGGTGTGCCATCACATTTCACATCAGCATATTGTGCCATAAGTGCCATGAACAAACAATATTCTTTCAAACATTAAATCATCACAATACAAATCCAAGACTTCACAGTGATACATTAATCCTCCTTTACATACATGGCTTCACTTACTATAATTGACCCCTCTCTTAATATTTCTGTAAATGTTTTGAAGGGGTGTACTGTACTGTTATACTTTTTGTAAAATCTGTGTCTTTTATCAATCACAAGACAAACACAAAGCAGCTGTAATGATAAGCTGTTGGATGGTAAAAATCAATGCGTGGTCACCTTCAAAAGCAGTGTGCATCTCTTCTGTAAAGGCCTCTAAAGTCTTCCCCTTCATTTTGTGCCGTTTGTCTTTGCCCTTGTTGTCAGAGCGAACAAACTTGCCCTGTTTCTTTCGTCCCATGTTGTTGCACCAGGTGGGGAACAACTCGTTTGTCTGTGAGATAGAGGAAGCGTTCAAACCAAACTACCTAGCTGTGTTTACATGCTGTGGCATTAGCGCGCTAGCTGCACCGGTAGCATCTGTCAAAAAACCAATCACAACAAGTACTCGTTCCCGTTGCGTAATAGTATATTATAGATACTACCACGATACAATCAGTATTGGCTTTTTAATCCTCTACTATTTTTGATAACAGATAAATTACAGTTTAGTTGCATTCGCCACTGCGTAGTGTGGAAACCACGTCGTCAGAGAAACCTACTGCGCATGCGCGGGTCTTATTTTGATCACATGACCTGTCACCTGACAAACGACCAACAAGATAGGGAAGTAACTTATAGCTAGAAAACACCACGGCATCACGTTTTAGTCTTTAAAAACAAGTCATGAACACTTTATGTGTGGGGATTTCCAGTGTGATAAAGCTGTGGATGGTCGTCGTGTCTCTTTTCAGTAAGTTTCTCTGCAGTGTGTTTGGTTTTCTCACCACAACACCAGACCAGATGTTTCCACACGGTGCTGTGTTGTTCTGTGCTGCTCCGTGTCCATTGATCTGACGCTGATATCCACCTGTTTTCACACAGCAAACCATGGATCCGCCGGTAAAATGAAAATAGTGGAGGAGCCAAACACATTCGGGTATGTTCAGCAGAAACATGTCTGTCATAAAAACGCTTTATTGATGTTATAGCTGCAGCTTGGATTGAGTTTCTCTGTGTGCAGGTTGAACAACCCTTTTCTGGCTCAGGGAAACAGGCTACAGCCCAAAGTCACTCCATGTCCAGTATCTGGTAAAATTGTTTATCATCATTTTAAACCTTACTTTGATTCATTGGGTTTATTCATCATTATAACATTAATGTTTTCCTCTTAGGCCCAGTGCACCTTCATCGGCTGGCAGGAAAGTGCTTCAGTCTCACAGAGTCAACGTGAGTATTTTGAATATTATGTGAGCTTTACATTTGTGTTTTTAAAACCCCAATAAGTCTTCACAGGCTCTCTACTGTAACCTCTATTGGACACTAGTTGCTTTATTCATCATCAGACTTGATGTCTGCAAGATTGTCTGTCTGCTTAACGCACAACGATCCGGTTTCCCTTTGCAGGTATAAATATGAATTCTGTCCATTTCACAACATCACACAACATGAGCAGTCATTCAGGTGGAACGCCTACAGTGGGATACTGGGGTGAGATGCTGTTACCTTACCTACATTTATGCTTACATATTTTTTATAAACATGGATGTGTGAATGATTTGGAGTGCGCAGAGTGATTACAGTGCTGTGTGTTCCTCACAGGATCTGGCAGGAGTGGGAAATAGTAAACAACACTTTCACAGGAATGTGGATGAGAGACGGGGACACTTGTGGAACCAGAAATAGAGAAACAAAGGTTAGTGTGGTTTAAACATATAAACATATTCTAGTAGTCATTTAACAGAATCTAGGGCTCCAGTTGGCTTCTTTTTGTATTTCTTGCCCAGCACAATACTAATGAAGTGACACCTCAGGAGATGAGTGAAGCCCTAAACACTAAACTCAGATAAACAACTTTCGACAAGCAATATATCAACGCAAAGTCCCAATTTAATATTGACACTAACCAACGAGTTGTCTGACTCTTCTGTGTTCTGGTTTTGTAGGTGATTTTTGTCTGTAGTACAAATAGCAAACTGGCTCAAGTCTCAGAGCCCAGCACCTGTGTGTACTCGCTTACCTTTGAGACCCCGCTTGTTTGCCATCCTCATTCTCTTTTAGGTAAGACAAAAGAAACAATCTTACAGAATAAATCGACAAAGTCAGTGGTAATAGGGATTTCTGATCCTTTGATCATGCTCTTTTTAAGTGTATCCAACCCTGAGTGAGGCACTGCAAAGAGAATGGGATGAAGCTGAGCAGGCTCGCTATGAAGGTCTCGTTACTGAGCAGGTAAGTAGTCTGTTGGGCTATTTAAAGTTGTTTCCCCCTTTATTCCAGTTTAAGTAATCTATGTAATTGGCCTGTAAACTAACTAACACAATGTGTGTATTTGCTGCAGGGATACAACAATCTTTTGAAGGACATCTTTGAAGATGCTGGTCTCCTGAAGAGCCAAAAAGTAAAGGTCAAGCAACCAGATGTTACAGCCAATTCAGAGACACACAACTCTTTACAGAAATGTACTGAGGTATGTGTATTTATTTATACAGAGATTTAAATTCTCTCCAAAATAATACCCAAAAGAAATGAGTATAATATTATTACCACATTATCACTGCTTAAATATACAGTACATGACAAGTTCATGTTTTTGTGCAGGATTTCCAAAAACAGAGAGAAGAGATCGAGAGACTGCGCGCTCTCCTCACTCAACACAATATTCCTTTTGATTCAAAGCCAAGTAAGTCTATTTCACTCGGCTGTCTTCAACTTATTTAAACTTTGCACCGTATGTAATTACTAAGTCTTGTGTGTAATATCATCTACTATCTATGTATGTCACAGATGAAGCGAATGCGAAAGGCACAGCAGATGTGACGGTTAAGGATCAACACCTGAGGGGAGACACCGCCCTTTTTGAGCAGCTCTGAAAGTCACTTGGAGTAAATTTCCGGCCTTCATTTGGAAGCACCCGGCTGGATATTGACAGTCAATATGAGCGACAGAGAGACTCGTCACTACAACATTCCTGTCACTGGTGACAGCACTAAATGTTCATCTGAACAAGCGACACTGGAAAAAAACTGAAATTCTTTACATATTACAAACATCAGACTTTTGCAGACCCTTAATTAGGGCCCATGCTTCAGATTCTGTAAGCACGGAACATGAAGAATGATGGAAATGGAACGGTAAATGCACAACACTCAACAAATGACTCCTTAGAAATTGTTTAAAAAAATGAAGACAAATACTCTATTTCATCCTGGATGTTTTGACACAATAAATATCCATAAGAATGTATTTACAGTCTGTTCTGGGTTTCAAGAAACAAACACACAACAAAACTTTCTTGTTATGCCTGGTATTTGTCCATGTGCGTGTCAAACCAAAGCAAACGTGGCGCAAAAATCTTCACAGATTGTGTTATTTACATGTGTAGCTTGATACAGTGAGGGGGAAGTATTTAAATGCAAAGTGTGCTGTGTTTGGGTGTATTTTTATGAATGCAGGAAGTGAGCTTAGGTCATCACCCTTTCTCTACATACAGAGACTTTCCTTCCTGTGACAAGTCTACACCACAAATAAAGAGTCAAAACAACATGTGTCTTTGATGTGCAGGAAGTGTGTGTTACACTGCAGCTCCTATATTTACTGTAGAGAGGATCACAGCTTGGTTATATGGGATATTATGTTGCATGAAATTATGTTAGAATCACAGCACATACTTGATGGGTAAGATTTAATTTTAGTACAAGGTTTACATTGATAGCAAAAAGTACAAAACTTCAGATGCACGTGTGGAACATGAACTGCTGGTCTCCTTCAGGCTTTTTTTGTTGTTTTTTTTCCACCAAAATTAAAAATGTGGTCATAGTGATTACATCTAAGGTGGGTAAGAAAAGTCCCGCTCATCAGTGTCTTCACTGATTGTGGCCTCGACACGCACAAACATGTCTCGACTACAAACATTCCTGAGACTTTTAACTCCAGAGATCGCAGCTTTCTGTTTCATCCGTGGAGGTTTTACATCTCTCCTCATCGGTCCATACTGCCGAAAGCAGACCTTATCTTTTAAACTCATCTGGGGTGATAATAATCAACTACCCCCAGGCCTCTAATGCCCTCTGAGTGGAACTTGTAACTATATTTTACAAAGAAATACTTGTTACTCCAGAGGTCAATTACAAAACACAACGAATAAAGCAACAGTTTTAGTCGTAAACCGAGATCAGGTCAGGTCAGTCAGTCCACTGATCAACATTAGTTCAGTCTTTTTCTGCTGAGTGCCATAATAACTCCCTGCAGGGTGGTGCTGCAGGTCAGGACAGCAGCTGGATGACTTCTCTGGCTCTGTGCGCCCTCTGCTGGACCGACTCGTCCTCTGGTGCCGTCCCCGACTCCTCCACCAGGGCCAAGGCCTTGCTCACTGTCGTGTCCCTCGCTCCCCCTCGGAGCCCCTCCAGGTACTCCAGCAGCACCGAGAACTTCTCATCTGGAATCTGACAATAACTAGTATTAGTATTAGTTAGTAATAAGTATGTAAATACATCTGAAATAAGTAGTATTATAATTCTAAGTTGAAGTAATTGTAAAAGCATCTACTATCAATGTATTGGAAGACAGTTCAAAAACATTAATAGTGAAAAAATGACACTTGATTTGATTGGCAAATAATCTTATCCATTCCTCACTTTATACCTATACCAGAATACTAACAGGGTTCCTACAGCTTAAGCCAAGTTAAATTTAAGACTTTTTAAGACTTTTTTAAAGCCACTTGAAATGAAATTTAAGACCGACTTCACAATAAACACAAATTAAGAAAAAAGAAAAAAAAAGCACCACATCAATTACATAGGGTTAGGGACAATTTTACCCACTTTCCTATGCTATCTAAGGTAAAGTGACTGCTACATGAACATTGGATTGTGTCTCTTTCCAGCTGTCCTTTCAAAATAAATGCATAAAAAGTCTGGAAAAAGAAAAAAAAACAAAACACTGACTCGGGAGCTGGTGGCGATGAGAAATTTAGCGTTGACGGCCGCCACTAACTTCTCTATGTCGGAATGTTACCAATTATTTTGAGATTTGAGACTAATTACAACCATAAAATCCCACTTACCATGTGTTAACATTTTTAAGACTTTTGAAAAATTGATTTAAGACATTTTAATGCCAATTAAGGCCTTGTTTTTAGATTAATGAATTCAATGCCTTTTAAGACTTTTTAAGGGTAAGAACCCTGACTTAAAAAAAAGCTGTTTCTCTTTTGCTATGAAAGTTTTTGAATGGAGACAAAAGTGGGTGTAACTCACACACTTATACAGTAAGTACGAGTCTGAGGTCAACGCCTCCATGCTCTAACCTCAACTAAAAACAAAAAAACAAAAAAAAACCCTTCTTGGTCATGTGGGCAGTTTTTTACCTTGTCAGAGTTGAACATGTGCTGCAGTAACCAGGTCTGTCTGGTTTTCTGGAACTTCCACTCGGTGCGCTTCTCAGCCCAGCTGCAAACAAAACGAAAACCACTGCAGCATCAGATCAGTCGACCACAGTATAAAACAGAAACTATACAATACGAGTAGGAGTGGGAAATGACATCATGAACTTGCGCATGTTCGAATAAGATGCACCTTCACCAACAAGATATTTCTGAATCTTGTAACGTTCGACTTCAGCTTTACAATATTTCCTGTATTTGTCCTTGCATATGCATAAACAGAATTTGTCCTCCGTAAAGTTGTGCAGCTCATAAGAAACTGGTTAGGAGATAATTAGAAACAAATCTAAATCTAAAAAAAGAAAAGAAAAAGAAAAAACCCTGACACTTCACATTCTCCTATATGTAGTAACCAGATAGTTATTACATAGTAACCAGATAGTTATAGTGATTCTGGCCCTATGATGTGAGCACTAAGAACTGATTATATTATGAGCACTAACTACCTTGTGCCATTGCAAATGTGTGTTATTGTCTTACAAACGTATATTTATTAATGTGTACCGAATGTGTCTTTGGTATTTTACCTCATTGTTGCTCTTTTTAAAGGTTGCCCTTTACAATCAGGCAGAGGGACTGGCAATGAAAACTAGCTTTTTTTTAGCTAACTCTGGTGCATTTACATTTGTTTTTTTACAATGTTTTATTAATGTACATTGTCCCATGTCAAATAAATTAAACAGAAACTGAAACATTTCCCACAATGCAACTTGGATTTCATTAGAGTTGGGCTACCTGGTGAGCACAAACATCTTCCCAACACCAGTATGCAGTGCTGACTTTCTGTTAGAAATATGTTGTGTCAAACTGAGATAACCCTGATGACCACATGACCACATCTGGGTGTTTTCCACAGATGTTTGAAAGCTTCCTCAGAGCAACAGGAGATATCGTGCTGACTAGTAAACTGATCCTGTTTCAAACTGGTTGGTTTTTTGTTTTGTTTTGAAGATACAAGACACTTTGAATCTAGAGCTACAACAATAACCATCTTTGTGACAAATGCAGAAAAAGATTGACAAAGTGACTGAGGACTGTGTTACATTACAGGCTTCATGTATTCTCTGTCCCTGTGTTACAAGGTCAGTTACCATATTTAGCGGGAGCAGCGGAGGACAACAGCCTTGATGATGGTCAGTTTGTCAACCTGGCCATCATCATCATCATGTGTTGGATGCACATCAAGGCCTAAACGGCTAAAAAAAGTTCAAGTAAATATTGCACATGTGCAGTGTTTTCCAGCCATCTTCCTCTTGCTTCCTGGTTGCATGGGTAACAGAAACAGATATGGAGTTGGATCGATGCTTTCTTACGTAAGAGGTGATGACAGCAGCTCTTACCAGGTGAGGTAATCTAGGGCCTGCTGAGGGGCCGTGGGTCCGGTGGGTTCTGTTTTGGGGACGGTCTCTCCCTCCGCTTGAAGCCTCTTCTTCTCCTCCTTCTTCAGGATCTTCTTCATCTTCCTCTCCAGGACCCGCCTCTCTTCTGGACTCAGGTCCTCCTCTCCGTCTGGGACGGCTGTCGCCTCAGGGTGACTGGGCGGCTCTGAAATCTGTCACAGCGGATCAAAACAAAAGGCCCCTGGGAGTTATCTACATTAACAGGCCTTCCTTTTTATACTGTTTATTCTTATCAGTGTTGTTTTTTAAACCATTAACAAACACCCATAAATAACCAACACAGACTCAGATAAGAAAACCTGAAACAATCATTTCACTTTTTGTGTATGTTAGCAGCCACTTCCTGACAGTTTTCTTTCTGGTCGAGTGCAGAGCTGACTCTCTTACATCTCCATCTGACTTCCACTGTGTTGAAAATAAATGTGACATTTTGTTACACTGCAGTGTAAAAGACAAGTGCACTTTATGGGTTTGGATCACTTCCTGTCGTGCTGTAGCTCAAAGGGACGTTTCCTGTATCTTAAGCCAAAGCCCCCCACCCCCTTCTCTCTGCTGGTCTCTCCAGATCCTCCCATCTCCAGAACTGTAGAGTCCAGATCTACAACAACAAACCTCCCTCTGTCCAACACCTGCTGCTAAACTAAATTATAATCAATAAAACTGTTATTCGCTTTGTCAGTATTTACATCAGTAGGAGAAATTCAGTTACCTTTAACATTATTGTTGCTGTTATCAAAATAAACATTACTTCTATTTCATCACTGTGCTGTTATCTAGAGCTGCTCTATTTGAAAAGTGCACTGAGATCACTTCTGTTGTGAATATAAAGAAAGATCAACCTGCAGCATATCAGGTCAGCATCTGAGACAAATACTCTGTGGTAAACTTCACCGTACTGCACAACATCCCTTCAGTGCTTGCCCTGTTTAAAAATAAACACCTGCGTTGCGTGCTTACATTCTGAATCGAAACACAAGTTGCATTTCAGTGTCAAGACAGAAAAACTGGGCTGAAAGACGACCACGGAGAAAAACAAACTGCCATAATTTCTCTTTGCAAAAGAACAAAATTGAGTATCCACCTTCCTGTTTGTCTGTAGAATAATAAGGACTTCAAACTTAAAAACAAATTTAGCTCCAAAGAGAAGTAAAAGAGCCAAATGAAGGTTATTAAATTAAAGGTGTTTCACTGCTGGAGCCAGTAGCTACTGCATTTAACTCTCAGGGGAAGTTAAACAAGGGACGCAGTATGCTCTCTGATTTAACGGACTCAGTCAGCAGCACGGTGATGAAAAAAAAAGAAAAAAAAAGAGGGAGGGGAGGAAAAGATTTCTGATCACATGGCCACAAAGTCACTGTGAAAGTATGCTGGCGCGGTATTGCTCGCAGAAATCTAACAGCCCTTCGCAGCGAGCGCTCGTGCCGATGCACCGAGCATCGTTTTCAGATCTTTGAGCAGATACACGGCGTCTGGGCCGGTGAGTACAAACAACACGAGACGGGGCGGTGACGACAGCAAAAAAAAATGGTAAGTGGAAACATGTGTTTTACTGAGCAAGTTCCTCAAAGAGCAGCAGACAAAGACTGGCCAACAGGGACATGCAGAAGTGCAATATATGAAGAAGGCGCACTACTGAGCCACTGTAAACTCTACTTAGCACTATACATGTATTATTTTTGAGATCTGTGAAGTTTAAAATTTCATTGAACTTTGAGGTTATTTAGAAAGGAAACATCCTATGTTGTAAGTAAGTTCCTGTGGAGGATGATTCATAGGCTGAGTAACAGTAAACAGAAAACAGCCTGCCAGTGAGTTCAGTTACCTGTAAACATTGTTATTTCCACTTGTTTCCAAGCAACTGATTTAGAGAAATGAGCAGGTCAAATGGTTTTTCTGTTCATCCCCTGATGGGAGGAAATGCTTGACAAACAGGAGGGTGATGCTGAGGACACGATGTCATCAGTGGGCGTTTTCTCTTTCTGTCTCTACAGGCGAATCAAAGCGTAGACTTGTTCACCACGGCCTGGCCTCCGTTTCCCAACACTTCTACCATCACTGAGGACGACATGGACGCAACCTCCACCTCCACTCCCTCCTCCACCTCCACCTCTGCCTTCATCTCCACCTCCACCTCCACCTCCACCTCCACCACTGTTTTTCCTGTGTTTGACCTAACAGCAGCCAGCGACATCGTGTCCAGAGCGAACTACGTCTACAGTTTCTTTGCAGGTCTGGGCCTGGTGGCCGGCTGCTTCCTGCTCTACAGCTTCATCCAGACCTACCGGGCCCACCGCCGGCTGGCCTGGCTGCACTGTCTGCTCTGGGTCTTCTGTGGCATCCAGCTGCTGCTGCTGCTCCTGTCGCTCCACGCCGTGGCCTCCAGGCCCGCCTACCTGCAGACCACGGGCCTGGGCTGCGCCGCGCTCTCCTTCTTCATCAACACGGCCTCTCTGTGCGGCCTGTTCGTCTTAGTGCTCATGGCTTATGTGCTGACCCTCGATCCTCCATCCCATGCCCTGCTGAGGAAGCCTGCGGTCTGCGCGCCTCTGGTGATCGGGGCGTCGGTCCTGATCTGCCTGCTGCTGGCTGGGGTCCGTGGACCCAGCGAGGGTCTTCAGAAGATAACAAACTGCTTCGTGGACCCGGTCAAAGACGGTGTTTCGTACGCAGCCGCTAAGTTGTGTCTGGCTTTTCTGATCCCCTACACGCTCCAGTTAGGACTTCTGATATGCGGCTGCGTCCGGCAGTGGAAGTCTAAAGGACGCTTCCTCTCCGGCTCGGAGGAGGGTCCCATGTTCCTGACCGTCACCGTGGTCGTGTTTGCGTGTCTGCTGTTCTACAACGTGGTGCTGGTGAGGGCAGCGCAGCTGAGCAGGGAGGTGGAGCTGAGCAGCTATGAGCGGGCCTTTCTGAGCGTGGCCGAGCTGGTGCTGTTCTCCGGCAGCAGCGCCAGTCTGCTGCTGGTGCTGCTGCTGCACCGGCCGTGTCGGGAGAGTCTCCAGGGAGCGTTCAGGCAGCTGAGGGACTGCTGTCGCAGCCCGGGGCACACGCAGCCCAACAGGAACATCATCGCCCCGCACATAGAGATCACTGACACGCTGCAGGACATAGAGTCATAGAGGACAACAGGTCTCCAGGGTGAGGACAGAACTCTACTGATGCATCACCCTGAGGATTTCTAGGATCTGATGTGTTTGACATTTTCTTAAAGGGATAGTTCACCCAAAATTCAAATTTCACTCATTATCTACTCACCCTCATGGCGACTAAGAGCTGTGAGAATTTTCAGAGTCCTCCGTGCCTTCTCTGAGTTACGGGGGGTCCGTGCAGCAGTATTTGTCCATATAATGGTTGTCAATGGATACCAACTTTCTTCGTCCAAAAAGACACACCAAAAAACATCCAAACACCTCCATGCTGCTCGTCTGTAATGTTCCTCTTGTATTGAAGCCCCGACATGAGAAATTGTTCCGCCGGCAGTGAACTGAGACACTGGGAACTACACTACAAACAAGCTTAAAATATAGACTTATTTAATTTTTTTCAGAACAATTTCTCATGTCGGGGCTTCAATACAAGAGGGACATTACAGACGAGCAGTATGGAGGTATTTGGATGTTTTTGGTGTGTCTTTTTGGACGAAGAAAGTTGGTATCCATTGACAACCATTATATGGACGAATACTGCTGCGCGGACCCCCCCGTAACTCCGAGAAGGCACGGAGGACTCTGAAAATTCTCACAGCTCTTAGTTGACATGAGGGTGAGTACATAATGAGTGAAATTTGAATTTTGGGTGAACTATCCCTTTAAGCTAAATTTTACCATGCATGTTTTTTTCTTCTCAATTGCCTGTAAAAGATTTTTTTCTATATAAATAAATATACATAAATGCATTTTCCTTTTTACTGTCTCCAGTGGGTGGAAGCTTGTAAAGTTTTTTTTTGTTTTCAAATTTCAACATATTGTTTTGTACATTTGTATTTTACTAAAAAATAAATGCCATGCTAAACATCTACAAAATGTCAATTATTACTAAGGCTATAATAAAAGCCTCCGCATGCGTCAACATGATTTGTACAGAAGCCCATTTTTGTCAAAATGGGAAAATCTCTGTAGTTGCCAGAACACCACATAGGAAACTTGCAGTCTTGGAAAATAAAAGTCAGATGCCGAGTTTTGGCCAAGGGTGTCAATACTCTTGTAATTCAAAAAAAAAAAAAAAAATCTATTAAAGAGCTAATGAAAAGACAAGCGGGACTCTGTGAACTGTCCGAGGCTTTTCAAGGAACTGATGGGCACAGGTTCTGGGAACAATCAACCTGCATGGATCATATGTTGCATCGGTGCCAGCGAGGAGTGGCACAAAACCAGGGACCAGTAGGAAAATTAATACAGGAGCAACGTTGCATAAGTTGACATTATGTGAAAGGTCAGACCTGATTCACACTGTTACTTGCAGAAGCAACAAAAATCAAACATCTAGAACTTCTTATGAGAAAATCACATATCACGGCTCTCTCTTCGTATGAAGGATCTTCTGAACCTCTCAGTCCTGCAGCAGAGCCATCAGGCTTGAATGAATTTCCCTTTGGGGATTAATTAAGTAATTCTTATTTTATCTTAAAAAAATTAAATGCAATGCCTCACAACATAAACACATGACAATACCCTCCGTCTCAAACAGGTGCTACTGTACATAAACTGGCTTTTTTTGGTCTTTTCTAGAGCCTGAGGCTAGAGAGGAGATGACGGTGTAAAACTGTGCCTCGCTGTCCTTCATCTTGTTTTGTGTAAATATTCCACTCGTCTGTCTTTCCTAAAAATCCCCTGACTCCCCTATTTATATATTTTCACATTACACCATCGCAGCCGTGTTCACGCTTCATGACGAGTGCTGACCAAGTTGGCTGCCCCAGTTTGACATAATTATTCATGCACTGAAACACATCCATGTAAAAAAAAAAAACACATATAGTGAATACTTAGAGTATTGTGAATACTGAATAAGGAACTGAGGAACTAAGTGCAGCTGTTATGAAATGTGTGACTTTCATGTTGAGTTAAGAAGATACAACTTGTGTGTGAGTGCCTGCATTGTGTGTTTCTGTTTTGTTTTGGGTTTTTTTTTTTTTTTTTTGCTGTAAGCGGTGGGTGGCACCAGAGCAGAGCTCATCTCTGGATTTACTTTGACTTCAGCTTTCATGGTCATCACCAAAGGACAGGCAGGCTGCATGTGGTGCAAGGAAACCATGGTGAGTTGAGACTTTTTGTGCTCAAAGTGTGTATCAGAAATGAGTTTATGATGACAAGTCTGGTTGTGCCTTGTAGTTTTTAAAGCCACTGTTAATGTCAAGGTGTTAAAGTAAACGTAGTATAACAGCTAGAGCAACTACAGCTTGTATAGTAAAGAGAAGGTCCCGACTAAACAGGAACGCTGCAAAAGGTCATCACCCTTAGATGACCATGACATGCTAGAATTACAATTTTATATCATCCTAATGAATCATAATGCAATACAGAGAGATTCATAACTGCTGCATTTAACTTCAGAGGATTCTTCAAAGCTGCTGCAAACTGTGGTTTTAAGACAATTATGAGCTTTATAGGTTTGTATCTGATATGTCTGAATGTCATGCTACTGTCAGTTACATTTTGTAAGCATTGTTATAATCAATTGTATTTACTGTATTGTACTTCCAGAGTGATTGTCAGGTGATACAGTATATGCTTGGTGTTGTTCAATGTAATTTCATCTTTCTATGATGGTGTGCAGAAGTTCTGTCCACTGTCAAGACAATCTGTTGACTGCACTTCTTCTTGTCCAGATCAATGAGTGTGCATCAACTCCACTGAACGTCAAAGACCAGTGGGAAGGAGCAGATGGCACCACGGACTAAAGAGACGCAACAAATCCTCAGAGAACTAATAACTATGGAAAGTTAATGGTTGGCGAACAGGGAAATGACAATGTACAAGAGCTACAGAGTCGTCACTGAGCAGAATCTCACTCTGAACCTGAGCGCCACGCAGGCCGTGGTGTCAGACGTCCTGCAGACGGAGGATCACCAGCGGTACCTGGTCAGCCTCGTCCTCTCCACCCTCTACATCGTCTTCCTCTTCCCTGTCGGCTTCATCGGGAACATCCTCATCCTGGTGGTCAACCTGGGGCACAGGGGCCCCCCGGCGGCCCCAGACCTCTACTTTGTGAACCTGGCCGTGGCCGACCTGGTCCTCGTGGCCGACTCTCTGATCGAGGTCTTCAACCTGAAGCGGGGCTACTACGACAAGGCCGGCGTCTGCACCTTCATGAACCTGTTCCAGCAGGTCAACATGTACAGCAGCGTCTTCTTCTTGACCTGGATGAGCTTGGATCGCTTCGTAGCGCTGACCGGGGGGGTGCACCGCCGCATGCCGAGCGCGCGCCTCAGCTGCTGCCTCATCTGGGCGTCGTCGTCCCTGCTCACCCTGCTGCCCTTCGCCGTAGCTCAGGCTCAGCACGCCGGAGAACTGGCTTTCTGCTTCGCTAACGTGACCCAGATTCAGTGGCTGGAGGTCACGCTGGGCTTCCTGCTGCCTTTCTGCGTCCTGGGCCTGTGCTACTGGAGAATAGCGCGGGTGCTCCGGCGCAGCCAGAGGGAACACGGCGGTCCACGGAGGAGGATGAGGATGAGGAGGCCGACCAGGCAGAAAGCCCTGAGGATGATCTCAGCGGCCGTCTTAGTCTTCTTCCTCTGCTGGCTCCCTGAGAACGTGTTTGTGAGCGTTCACCTGCTGAGAGGCGGCGGCACCACGCTGTGGCAGGACTACCCACTGACGGGACATGCCGTCAGGCTGGCGGCTTTCTCCAACAGCTGCCTGAACCCGCTCATCTACAGCTTCCTGGGGAAAACCTTCCAGGATAAAGTGAAGCTCTTTCTCCGGCAGAAGAGCAGATGGGCCAAGCTGCACAAGTCAGCAGCCTCAGGACGACCCGTCTACGTACCGGCTGTAAACACATGCGCCCGTGCAGTAGGCTATGTGACAGACAGGGCCAGTCAACACATATAAGCTGTCACATCCTCCCACAAACTGTTATGCTCCCTGCGAATGAAAACCAGCTGCGTACGGTCGGTCGCACAGATTAACAGACATTCTGTGTTGTAAAGTGTAGAGACACTCACTATTAATGGACAATGTGAAAATAAGGACTGGTGTGGAAACTTGTGCAGAATCAGTTAACAAAGCTTTATGTACATTGGATGCTTTAGATCAGTTGTTTTGTTTTGTGTCTTGTCATATGAAGATTCAGATTTCCTATCCAACATCAGGAAGATTTTTGTCATGTAAATCAATATGAAAATAAAAAGCTCTATATACTGAACAAACTTTCACTGCTTTAAATTTTTTTTCAGTCCCTTGACACTCAGTTTTAAAACATAAAATGCTATGGTAGTAAATATTACCAGCATCTGTGAAGGTTAAGGTTTGGGGGACAGATTGGTGTTCCCCTAATATTGGGGGGGGACATGTCCCCCCCAAAGAATGCGTGGTTACGCCCATGGGTTTTACCATGTCACTAATCACAGTTCAGCAGACAACTCACTTAAACCAGCAAATCTAAATAATAAGTCACTTAATGCTTTTACCTCGGTTTCCTCTGTCTGTCGTTTCTTCTTACGTTTCTTGTCCTTTTTCTGTTTTTTCTCATCTGCTCTGACTGTCTCCTCAGGAATCTGTTCTGGAGCCTCCTGGGAGAAATTAACAGATTTAGTATTTTGTGACAAATTTCATCTAAAACAGGCACTAAAGACTTTTGCTGCTCACCTCCACTTCCATCTTCTTTCTTTTCTTTTTTACTTCGGAGTCCATTGTGACTTCGGCATCTAACTTTTTCTTCTTCAGAGGATTTGATCCTGATTTCAAAGATTTGTCTTTGGCCATGAGAAGACGTTACTGCTCCTAAACAAAAACACATCTGCAAGTTAGGGACATGTACACACTCACACTGCATGTAGTAATAAATGGACAGACGAAGAGACAGGGGACACAAACTAATGCTTATATTACTCGATGTGTTAACCAATTAATTACAGAAATACTAAATGCGTTTATTAGCTACAACTGTTTAATTCAAGGTTTTATTTGTGACGATAGGTCGTCGTCAGCGGCAACAATAAAATCTGAACAGTCAATTTCGATGACAAGACGTAAACAGCTGTTTTAACCAAACATCACTTTCTTCACACGGTTCTTTTATAAATCTAATTAAATGAAACTTACCTGGACTACAGCAGAAACGTGCAGCACTCAGATAAGCACAGAAGACGCATGGGAACTCAACCAGGAAGTGAAGTTGTCCACGTGGAATGTGATTGGACGGAGAGCTCCCTCTCTGTCCTGTGATTGGTCTGGATGTGTGTGATTCAAAGACCGTCGGTTATGACGCTACTGAAGTCTCGGGATTACCTCCTTATTGCAGTACGTTCATACTTCATAGTCATCAAAGAGTAAAAATGTAATAAACAACTAGGGAATGAAATGAAAAACATATAATGTAAAGACTCGTGGCACTGAAAACAACAGTCGAGATAATAATCTCAACACATGGTGCATTTGCGGACCTAGAAAAACTGTTTGAACACCTCCATTATAATCCTTTGGTTTGTGAAAATTTTTAAAAGCTATGGAAAATGATTTTGTCACAAGATGCGCTGTTGGGTTTTTTTTATGGATAATAATCTTAAAACGAAAAATGTCAATGGGTGTATTTGATACTTCCATCCATGCGTCGGTGGAGGAACGGGTAAACCGGTGTTCAATAGCTGCACCGGAAGGAATTCAGGGTTGCACAACGGCGTGTGTTACATGACCTAACCAAAGAGCGTTTGGTAAGAAATACCATCCAGTTTCATTGACCGGACGGTTGTGAGCAGTAAGATGATCAGTTGTCCGACATGTCTTCCACAGCAGGACGAGTTCTCTCCGGTCTGACGCGACTCTCCGCCGCTCGGGGGGTTTTCATTCACAACTCAGTCGTGAGGTGAGTGTTTAATCTGACTGAGGCGGGCTGATAAAGAGCATGTTGACTATGTAATGGTGGCTATGGCTCAATGACAGTGTGGTTTTACAGTCACATAAGTCAGTAATTATAGATACATCTAATTTCAGGTACAAATCAACATCTCAGTCCAGCGCTGAGAGACGTTCAGTGCATGAGGATGTTTCTGTTTCTGTTTCTGTATCAGGAGATAGTCCAACCTAAGATCACATCATGTAACACCACCTGCAGCTCCCAACAACATAACTGTAACATTAACCTTAAGGAACAGATGAAGTCATCCGGTGACACACATTGCTTTACGTCACTCCACATTGTGACTCATCTTTCATCTGTATTTTATTGCATGTTGCTTTATATCACTGTCAGTGGCGCGTGTGCAGGACTTGTCCTTAGATGACATCACCTGACTTCCTTTTCTACATCCTCCTACAGGAGGGGAGACGCATACAGGTTTTCAGGACCTGGCAAAACTAAATTTGATTTCCCCCTATTAACATTTAAACAATAATGTAAATACATTAGAGTAGAGACTCTTTTTTTACATATACAGTTAAACATTTGTCCATAATTAAAGGTTAGAATTTCTGTTATATATTATTACATTACTGTTTTAATATTAAAGGGGCGTTTACTGTTTTTAAATATATGCTCTATTACCCTGTGTAATTTATATATATCATTTTGTCAATAACTTATGCACAAGCATGGTACTTCACATGTACCTTGTTTGCATCACATGAAGTCAGTGTTAACTGGTGTTTCTCTGCTCCTCAGCATCAGACTGAACAGTGTGAGGTCCGTGGCTCTGAGCCCTCAGCGACCCGGCAGGTCCAGGAAGTCCACAGAGGAGGAGGAGGAAGTGAAGAACGAGCCCATCAAGTTCTCCACCAGTAAAGCCAGCCACAGGACGTGGAAGGTGGACCGCTCCATGGGGAGTCACTTTGAGCGTCCCTGGTGGAAGGTCCTCCCCATCAGCCTGGTGGCCACCGGCTTCCTGCTGTGGTGTGTCCTGAGAGACGAGACGGACATTGACTCACAGCTGGAGAAACAGCTGTATGAGCATTTACCTGGCCTGCTCTCAGACGAAGAGCAGGAGCAAGTAGAAAACAAACCCAGTTAACAAATATTGGACTTGAGATGTAAATATTTCAGATTGTATTTATTGCAAGATCATGTGTCTGTGGCACCAACTCATTGTTCCGACATTGAAGGTATAGTGAAGCCGTCCTGTACCTTGGAAACTTTTTGTGCTTTTTTTTTCTCAGTGAAAATGAAATAGATTTTTGTTAGACTGCATTGCCTTGCCACGTTTAATTGAGGACAAACATGAATTAAAATATACCTCAGTTCAAACAAGATGGTTTAGTCTGCCTGTTTTATAACCAGACCTATAAACTCTGTAGTGAAATGTAACATACAAAACTAAAACCCTCTTTCACACCATTACCCTGGTTGACAAAAATGTGCAGGTGTGTATACTGAACCAACTGCCAACTTTTTACCACTTCCTAAAGGTCAATATACACTATTTACATCTAACTGAAGATGTCAAACAAAGCTGTTGTGTGACCTCATTACACCAAATTTGTTGGTCAACAAGGGTATTTGAAAGACAAGCAGCATTGCAGCGTGTGTATTCATTCCAAAAAACTTCATCCATCACAGATGGAAATATTACATTACTTAACTTTAAGACATCCCACCACCTCTGCTTGTTTCAATTCAAACTACAGGTTTCAGGATGCACTTTACCAATACTAAACACAAAGACAAGATAAAACATTTCAGTTTTGAGGTAGCGGAAAGTTTATTTACAGCACAAGAAATCCTATGACATGCAAACACAGGATTAAAGATCCAGATTCTAAAATAGATTTGCAAACCTGAGAAAGGCAGTGGAATATTTAGCTTTTCAGCATTTACAGATATGCAGCTCTACTCTACAATAAAACAGGACAATTGAAAGAAAAGTTCAGGAGTGAAATGAAATTTGACGTACAAAAACATGCCTGAAACTACAAATGACAAATTAAGTGGTACACATGCTGGTAATAGTTCAAGATTTACAAAACAAACCCCAGTCAGTCCCTTCCACCCCCCAATCCCCACTAAAAAGATAAAATCGGTTCATTTATGCACGCTCTCCTCTAATTCGCCTGGCCAGCTGAATATCCTTGGGCATGATGGTGACCCTCTTGGCGTGGATGGCGCACAGGTTGGTGTCCTCAAACAGTCCAACCAAGTATGCCTCACTGGCTTCCTGTGAAGGTTAAAAAGAGAAAAGGTTAACGATCCATCCCTCACAGATCAGAATGGCACTTCACAAGTGAGAACAGCTTGTTAAAAACACAAGTGCAA
The DNA here is from genome assembly GCF_045865225.1 of Trachurus japonicus. NCBI lineage: Eukaryota > Metazoa > Chordata > Actinopteri > Carangiformes > Carangidae > Trachurus > Trachurus japonicus. The sequence goes on from NC_140925.1 coordinate 22,008,552, forward strand.
TCTCACCTGGAGAGCTCCAATAGCTGCACTCTGGAAACGGAGATCTGTCTTGAAATCCTGGGCGATTTCCCTGACAAGACGCTGGAAGGGCAGCTTCCTGATGAGCAGCTCAGTGGACTTCTGATACCGACGAATCTCACGCAGAGCAACGGTACCAGGCCTGAGAACAAATAGAAACGCTGCCTTTAACTATGCATCAATGGCACAATTTTTTTTTATGTGTACTGCATTGTAATTGCACCACATTTGAAAAACCACAACACATTTTGCTGCATGTGGAGAATATGGACTGGCAGAGTTAACAGCAAATCAACTTTTACAGCTTGCAGCATTGCCAACAGCAACTTGATGAACATGTACCTGTATCTGTGGGGCTTCTTCACTCCGCCGGTGGAGGGCGCGCTTTTCCTGGCAGCTTTGGTGGCCAGCTGCTTCCTGGGCGCCTTTCCTCCAGTAGATTTACGAGCGGTCTGCTTGGTACGAGCCATACTTCACCTGTGGGTCTAATACCAAACAAAAGATGAGGTCAACAACAACCACACACTTCATGTACATATTTCATCAGTCACACACCGCGCCTCGCACCAGTCTGAGTCACCGCCTCGGGGGGAAAGTACCTTCGCCCGTAGGTAGTTTCCCGGTGACACCGGAGTCCTCGCCTCCCTTCGAGGACCTAAATATCTTCCGTTCAATTTAAAAAACTATTTCTACTGATAGAAACACAGCTCAGTAACAATGGGAACAGTGACCCCCTGATAATTTGAGCGGGATGTTCCTCCAAGGGACATAACGTATTGTTTTGGCCACGCAGAAAGTGTTTTTATTCAAAAGCGGCTGTAAAGCCCCGCCACCATTAAGCTATGGAAGTCACACACGTTTCTTTGCTGTTGTTAGCGAGCAAATCTAACGCTAGCACAGACGGTTGCAAAATGGCGCCAGCTACCATCCACATAGCCAAACATTAATTTAAAAACACAGTTACTAACGGAGGCTATTCGCCATATAACTACTCAAGGACAGGGAATTTGGTTTTATCTTTTAGTTTTTGATATAATGGAGTTTGTCGATTTATAAAGTTTGATTTTGAATTTTAAACGGAGCTAACAGCTAGCCTTTGGCTAAGGCGCGCACCGTTGTTGTCAACTGACGGTTAACGCCAGACCAACTGTTTTAAACGTTTTTCGGTGACCTAGAAAACCGAGCAAACAATCTGCTAAGTCACAATTAACGCCGAAAGATAACAAAATACATTATTACTACCAAATCCTTTCATCTTACCGTGTGTGTTTATTTTCCGGTAATTCGGCGTGTTTCCTTCGAGCGTAGGACGACGATACTAACTTGGGGGTTGAGCAGGAGGCGGTATTTATAGCCTGAGAGGAGCTGGGCATCAAGCCCCGCCCCGGAAGTTACCTGATTGGTCCAGACGGAAATCCTCGGCAGAATGTGATTGGTGGAGGAATAAATGAGGATCACCCACTGTTTTTGAAGGAGGATGAAAGAAGAAGTGGCTACTTTTGAATAACTATCTCCACGTTTATTGATACATTTTGATACAGCTGAAACTGCTTTTTCTTGCACAGTGTTCCTATACCTTTCTGGTTCTTAACTCGTATGACTAATGTGATCTCTTGATATACCCTTTCTTTTCATTAAATGAAAGGGGAAATTAATAACACTGCCCTGTTAGATAGGTAGGTTGAAAAGGCAGCAAGCTTTGGTTAATGGTAGGTGACCGACAAGGGACAATAGTTTAAAATCACAGGGGATATTCTGTTTGTATGCAGTACTGACATGCTCAAAACATATTGGCTATAGGCTAATCCCCTCAACACCAAACCAAACCAAACCAAACAAACAACAAAACTCATTACAGAAGTGTTTTAACAAAAGTAAGGAGGTCAGGTTTCTTTTATTTGGAGTTAGATGTAAGAACATCAAACCCAGCTCCATAATAAATCTACTTCAATATGTCATTGTGTGAAAATCAAATTTGCAACTCAATTTCAGCACCATACTTCTCCAGATAAAACCTTGATGGTGTCCCCAATCAAATTGCTTTACTAGCTCAACATCTGTTTAGATAAGACCTTGTGCAGTCTTGGGACGTGGTCAGCGATCGGACAACAGACAAAGGGCACAAACAATCTGATCCTTTGTGTCTGTGTTGAAAGAGAGGGGTTCAGCAGGAAGCTGATACACAGATCACGCAGACAGGCCGGTGACAAAACCAGTTTGTTTCTTTGTCATTGAAATTACCCTCTACTCTAAAATCAGCTTTATTAGCATACAGTAATTGCAGTCTTTTTACTGGTGCAAATGTGTTTAATTGTGTGCTGTTGAAGGAAAGGCCAGATTTAAACATATGAAACAAAACATGTCTCCAATAAATGTCAAATCTCCACAAGTTGATTTTTACAAAATACCTACAAAGTATAACCACAATTCAGATTCTATGTTTTAACGCTGTGTTGAGAGTGTGAAAGTCTCTTACCCTATAGACACAGGATGCTGAGTTGGAGCTGAAGGACTCCCTGGGCTGGACTGCACAAACACAGGCCACCAGCAGACGGTCAAGTTCCTGCGGGATGATAATGCAGATGCTAATGTCAAGTAATTGTCCTCATTCATCCTAATACTTCTGCAAACACTCCATGCAGGCGTTGTCTTTCTTTTAGCCGCAGGGGGCCGGGGGTCTGGTTCTCTCCTCATGGATGCTGCTGCTTTTGGACAAAGTCGTGTTTGATCATGTGTGTTGGAAACTGTCTACTAGCTTCTGTACTTATTCTTGTTACAAATGTTGAGCATTCCTGCCATTAAGTGTGTGTGTATGTGTGTGTGTGTGTGTGTGTGTGTGTGTGTGTGGCTGTAAAGCATGTTCATACTTTTTTTTTTTTTTACAGCTATAACTTCTCCAGCATGTCCCCTTTCTACTGTTTCATCAATGAATAACAGAAGGTCAGTCAGCGTATAATTTTTGATAAATCACAATTAATCACAGTTGAATACATATCTTCAGATCAATCAGATTAATAAGTCATATCTGCTAAACAGGTCTCTGGAACAATAACCAAGCGGAACGACACGCATTACGGAAATGTTACTAGACGGACCTGTTTTTCCGACGCACCAGTGGTAAGTTGACGGGAGGCAGATGAAGAAAAAACAAACAAACATTTTCTTGTCCAAAGCAGCACAATTTAAGGGCGAGAAAGATATAGCGGGATTTAAAAAACGCCGTATGTTTTCACAGAGCAGAGTTTACTCCTGAGGCGTTCAGGTAAATAGTGGAAAAAGGAAACTACAGCACTGGAGGAGTCAGCATGGCCGAGCAAAGGCTGCTGTTCATAGGTACATGATAATATAATGGCACGTCTTCTATGCACCTGCATGCACGCGTTTGGTCTACTGTAGGTCATTAATGACATCAGAACCTGGATTTAAATAATTTGACTAGATTACTCCTCAATTTAATTTAATTGTAAGTAACAGGACCCATGAGCAGCTTCACTGTTTTCCTTCTTGTTATCTTTTTGTTCAACATTTGTTTGCATCTGTTAGAATTAAAGTGTAAGGATGGTGAATGCAAGTCAAAGTCAGTGTAATACCCTTGTAAGTAGTGTTTGTTGGGTTTGTCCACTCAGATATTGAACCAAAGTCACACAGCTGTGTATCTGCTGGAGGAACGGCTGAGAAACCCCTCTGGACCCGCACTGACAACTCCTTCAGATTCGACTTTCTTCCTGGCTGCTCTCCAGCACCCGAGGAGGAGAAAACGTCTCCATCAGACGGGACTGAGCCAACACAGAGCCAGGTATCCTTCTCTGGAAAGAGATCTGCTTTTGCCTTTAATTTCCAAATCCCTGAGGATACAGCCGTAGAGGACATGGACACAGCAGAGACCCCGGACACGTCCACGTCCTGTCTGGGAGGCCAACAGAGCGTCCGAGAGGAGAAGCCATCGTCACAGCAGGAGGTGAACTCTCCACCTGAACTGTCAGCACAATCCAAAACAAAGAAGAAAAAGAAGTCTGGAAAGAAAAAGGCCCCAGAGAGCGCTGAGGCCCAACAGACGTCTGCTGAGGGGAGCAGTGGAGGTGAAAACACACAGCTGGTCAGTGGGAAATACTTTCCTCCAAAGTAATCATAGTGGTTTCTGAATTATTTATTTGATGATGATGATGTGACGATGTGACTGTGACTGTGTAACTCAGAGTTCAGAAGAGCAGCTGAACAGAGAGCTGGACTGGTGCATCGAGCAACTGGAGCTGGGACTGAAATGCCAGAAGGGCACGCCGAAACAGAGTGAGTGTGATGTTACCTCACATAGCATGGCACTTTTAGGACAGGTAATATGTTAAAGGGATAGTATCATTTTTTTTAAAGTGGGGTTGTATGATCTACAAATAGCCCCTAAGTACTTTAATTGCAGTAGAAGACTCTCTGCACTCCTCCCAACGCCAGCCCATAATAGCCCTGCCCAGAGATTTACAACATACAGTGTTGTGAACAGACCCAAAGAAACGGCCTATTTTCACGGCCTAAAAGAGGTTTTAAAAACAGTTTCTTCTTCTTTCTACTGCAATTAAAGTACTTAGGGGCTATTTGTAGATCATACAACCCCACTTAAAAAAAATGCTACTATCCCTTTAATACTAGGTGTGAATGGGATTCAGGCCTAAATCAGGGCTGTGTAATTAAGATACTGAATTGAATTTGAGTTGTGACACCTTGATTGTGTTCCCCTGGTAGAGGAGGAGGCGTCTCGTGCCCTGAAGACGCTCCGTAGCTCCAAAGCTCCCCTGGTCAAGAAGCGACAGGTGATGAGAGCCATGACGGGAGAGTACAGGAAGAAAATGGAAGAAGAGAAGAATAAGCAGTTCAAACTAATACAGAGTGGTGAGTTGAGTCTTTTCATTTGAACAACAAAAAATTGAACTGTGTAAAAAAAAGATCTACCTTTGAACTGTGTTGCATTGCTTTGAAATTGATGGGTTTCTCTGATGTTGACAGAAATTGCATCAGCTCAGGTCAACGTTGTGTCAGATTCCCCAAAGAAGCCTGTTTTCCGCAGGAGGGCTAAAGAGAAAACCCAGACCGCAACCGCAGAGGGGAACCAGCATCAGGCTGAAGCCCAGGGTACAGACCTGACACCACAGACTCAGGAGGAGACCCCGGCTTTTGTCCTCACGCCTTCAAAGGAAGAGTTTCGCTTCAATTTTCTTTGATTTTGTTCCTGTTAAACCTGAAGACAAACCTTTCCCCTGAGGTTATGTTGAACTGCGAGTGGACAGTCGGGTCTGGACAGTCTTTGTGACGAAAAGAAAAGGAAACAAGGAGCTGGGCTGGAGTTAAAAGGAGAAAATCTATTACAGTGCCAATACTCAAAAGCATGAACCGATTACTGCTTGTACCATATGTCTGAATAAATCATTTAGTATTTTTGAGTGCATCATTTTTATTTGCTATGAATGAATAAGAATACAATAAACAAGATAAGTAAAGCATGGTAGTAACTGTTACCCTGGGGTCAGATCAATCTATGGGGTTGTTACAGATTACACTTTTTAGTAACTGCTGAATGTATCATGGACATATCATGTAGATGTGCAAGTTAGGGGAAGTAAACATAGGCTATGTTTTGTGATTTGGGAAACTTTATTTAGGCTATATCATTATCATTGCCTGACATCAGTGGACCCCAACCCTTTTATCTAGTTACTTCAAAAATGATGTAATGTCTTCGTGGGGACCAATTCAAGTTATCTATTTCAGATTTACGTTTTTCCCCTCAAATCTAGACCTACTTTTTTCTGCTGACCCACCAGATTTTTTGCTGGGATCCTATGAGGGGCCCTCACCCCAGACTCACAACGAGTGTTTAAGACTAAACCAGGTTTAATATAAGACAACCCTTGACATATAAATATATATATATGGTTAGACAAGCCTATATCGTAACCGCATAATATCATTGTTTATGTGCGGTTAAAAAAGTTCGGCTCTATCAGACAGGAAAGGGCGGGGTGTGGTTCAATCCGAGCACATTTGAGTGTAACACCCAAAACAAAAAAGTTTGAACCCCTGAGAAAACAAACGTCCTGTTGCTGGTAAGTTTTAAACTCATTTATCTTCAGTGTTAAATATGACTTAGTGTAGGCTGTTGTTTGGTTGTTATGTAGATATACGGTGGGGAAAAGTGTACGCCGGTGTTGTCGTTTTGTCGCTAAAGCTAACGGTAACTTACACCAGCTAAAGACGCTGCTGTTCTCCATCAGTGTTTGTGTTGCTGTTGTTACAAACTAAATCACACGACACTTAGTTACCGTTGCTATATGTTGTTGGGGGAACGTGTCGGTTATAAGAGTGAATTCGGGGTTTTGTAGTTTTGACCGTCATGGCGGTGCTCAGTGGCAGTGGTTGGGATAACGGCGTTACTAACGGCACTACTTTCTGTTTTTTAGTACCTATTAATCAAAAGAAAAGTTACTGTTTTCCCCGTTATAACGCCGTTACCGTTACTGACAATAAAATGCGCCGTTACTTGACTCAAGTCGTCCCATACACCCGTTCAAGTGTAAGTTGTTGTTGTATGCCATTTCCCCCCCCAGTCCATCAACTAGTCGTTCATCTGTAACTAACCAACTCACTTAGTATTCCTCCGCACAGGCAGGCTACTGGGTTGGTTAGTTCCAGATTTGGGGGCGAGCAGTCTATGGGGGCTAGTCCAAGCAGTTTGTCATTGAGCATTTTATTAAAAAGTAACGCAAGAGTTACTTTTCCTGGTAATTAGTTACTTTTCTAACGTAGTAAGTCAGTTACAAACTCCGTTATTTTTTGGGGGAAGTAACTAGTAACTAATAAATTACTTTTTAAAAGTAACGTGCCCAGCCAACACTGCCCAGTCCTATGAACACCCCTTGTTTCCAGGTGTCGGGAGTGAAGAGGTGGAACATGTCCGAGCTAAGCGACGAGGCCAGCGAGTCAGAGCAGCTGGGTGCCAGCCTGTCCCTGTGGCTGGGGGACTCCCTGGTGAGGCCCGAGGAGCTGGACGTCCCCCTGGACCTCCACACCGCCTGCTCCATCGGCCAGTACGACGTGGTGGCAGAGTGCATCAAGAAGTGGGTGTAGACTCTCTCTCTCTCTCTCCAGGTGTTCACACCTCCTTCCACAGCCTTCCACAAACATCATGTGGTTTTGTTTTCCAGGCGCGAGGTGAACCTGAACGGCAAGAACATCGGGGGATGGACCCCGCTCATGTACGCTGCATACATCGGTCATGACAACATTGCCAACCTCCTGCTGGAGGCTGGTGTGAATGTGAATGCTACCACTGCCAAAGGTCTGACCCCGTTGATGCTGGCTGCGAGCTGTGGCAATGAGAGCATCGCATACTTCCTGCTCCAGGTACAAAGTGCTCTGCTCATAATATTCAAACAAATGTTATCCCCAAATGCAAATTACACACCTGCAAACTGGTCACCTTTTGGCTACAGTCACCTTTTTTATGTCAACCAGAGTAGTAGAAGTGAATGAAGAGGGTTTTAGTTTTGTAACTTGTCACATTTTTCACTACTCCAGAGTTTGTAGGTCTGAAATGATCATACAGTGTGGACACTCCACAGAACATAATGGAAGAATACAATGTGACAGGATCATTTGTTTGTGAGCTGGATTGATTTTCTATCAACAGCGTTAACTATACAAACACAGAAGGGAAAGTAGAAGTAAACATCACTATACAGTACTATCAGTGCTTTGTAATTCAAATGTTTGCTGGTTGGAAGCTTCAAAGCCAGATGCTGAACCATCAAAAAATGTTCAAAGAGAAATAACACCACTGGCTTCCAATTAGCTTCAAATCTCTGCAAACTGGGTTTCATATTGTAAAATGAGTGAAAAACAAACATATTTTTATTCTTCAGAGTGTGAAAGGTTTTCTGTGTTTCTTACTCCAAATAGCAAGGTGCTGAGTTGGAGCTGAAGGACTCCATGGGCTGGACCGCTCTGTTCCACTGCACGAGCACAGGCCACCAGCAGATGGTCAAGTTCCTGCTGGATAATAATGCTGATGCTAATGTCAAGTGAGTGTCTTCATTCATCCCAGTACGTCTGTAAAACACTCCATCCAGACACTTTTTTACACCGTTTCTTCCACCCACAGGGAGCCAGGGACTGGTTTCACTCCGCTGATGGAGGCTGCTGCGTCTGGACATGAAATCATAGTGCAGTACCTGCTTGATCAGGTGAGTGGTTCAATTACTCACAACAAAACATGCTCTTTGCTGAATGTAAACAGAGGGATTCACCTGCCAGCGAGGATGTTGCGTAACGGAGGAACAGTCCTGCTGACACAGGCCCTCTGGTTCTGACATCTGTTTTATTTCACTAATTAACAGAAAGTTAAACTAGAAGATCGCAACGCTAAAGGCGAGACCGCCCGTGCCTTGGCGATGCTGTATGGCTACACCAAGATTGTCAGCCTAATCGACTCGCGTTCTCCGAGGATCAAGCCTGGTACCTCTCTCAACAGTTTATTTATTATTTAAAGGGATAGTTCAACATTTTGGCAAATTGGCCCATTGCCATAATCTATATATCTATAGTTTTAGGAGTAGGTTGGTTTCCTTTATTTGTCGGTGCAAGCTATTTTTAGAACGGTGGAGCAGAGCCACAAGCTGCTCAGAGCTTCGCTACGGAGGCTAATGGGATTTCTTGGTTTCCCTCATCAAACTAATCAAATACACAATCCAACACCTCCAAAATGCTCTGGTGGACAAGATAATAATGGAACGTTATCAGACAGAGTTGTTTTTGAGGCAAATGCAGAGGCTGCTTGCTGAAAAACTGCCCCTGAAGGCAACATGCATCAGCGGTTTTGCATGAATTTACCTCGAAAACAAATCCCATGAGCCTCCGTAGTGTAGCTCTGAGCATAGCTTGCACCGACAATTAAAGGTAATCAACCTACTGCTAAGACTATAGAGATTATGGCAATGGGCCGATTTGCCAAAAATGTTGAACTATCCCTTTAAACTAAATAAGTGACAATTCTTTTTGTTTGTCTCTAAATTTCTGATCCATCCCGTCAGGACACTTTGAGGACCTGAGCTCCTCTGAGGACTCGGACAGCGCCCCTCCCAGGATAAGGCCAAGTCGAAATCGACCTAAAGGCGTCAGCATCCACGACGGACCTCAGGCCATCGCGAAGTTCCGAGTAGGAGGCCCGAGCAAACCGTCTGGTAGTGTCTCATTTGTTGTACAATATATAACCAATCAAATCTACACATAATTAGTTGTACAATATATAATACATTGTTTGTTGTGTACAGTAGATAGTTTCTCCTTTAATTTTTCAATATATAAGCTTTATGCACTAAATCAGTCACGCTGCTGATGTTCATTATTTCATCCCTGTGTGAGGTGCAGTTTGTTAACGTTTCTCCTCTGCTCTCAGAGCCTCCTGCTGCGCCACCGGGCTACATGACGAGCAGTGGGATGGGTGAACAGAGCGAGGGCCTCTGCTACCGTGACGTGACCTCACCGATCAACGAGCTGGACGGCCAGAGCAACAGCAGCAGAGGTGAGAGACGTCATAATCCCTATAGTCATAGCAGTAGGTTCATTATCTTTAATATAAATAAAGTTTGCATGTTGTTTTGAGATCCGCGGGGCAGAGACGCAAGCTGCTCAGTGAATACAATGGAGGTTAATGGTACAGGTCCCCTGTCCCTTATCAAACTCATCAAATACACGATCCAACAACTCCAAAGCACTCTCATGGACAAGTTGTGACCTGCACATTCACCACGCTATGAAACAATCATGTACAATTATGTAACACTGCGACACATGAAGTAAATACTCTGAACTACTTGCGTTTTTAAAATCACTCCGGCCAGCAGCCGTGTCTGGAATGTAGTTCCGGCTACGCATTTGCCTTGAAAACAACTCCGTCTCGTAATGTTACATGAATATTTCATAGCGTGGTGAATGTGCAGGTCACAACTTCTCCAAAAAAGCGTTTTGGAGTTCTAGGACTGTGTATTTGATGAGGTTGATGAGGGACAGGGGACCAGTGCCGTTCACCTCCATTGTGTTTGCTGAGCAGCTCGCGTCTCTGCCCTGCTGATCTCAAAACAACATGCACCAACAATTAAAGGTAATGAACCTACTACTATGATTATAGGGATTTTGGCAAAATGTTGAACTATCCCTTTTGGGCATTTTAGAAAGTACCTGAAATGTCTTGTGTCGTTGCTGCAGATGACAGTCCCTTCTTTGACAACGACATGCCCACCATGAGGAGCAGCAGCAGTAGCAGCGAAGGCCTGCCTCATGTGGTCGGACTCAACTGGGAAGGCTCTGTGGAGAGTAACGAGGTGAACACAAGTGCACAGAAACATCCGGCTGTTAAACATCACCATTATTTTAATCTGCAGTGACGGACACATGTTTGTTTGTCCACCAGGACTCTGACCAGTGCAAGAAGAGCAGCTCTCGCAGGGTAAATAAGGGATATCACTCCAAAGGCAAGAGTCGCCACGGAAGCAACGATGCTGCTCACTCCGGTGCTACAGGGAACTGTGGGATACGCCCGCATATTGTTCCTCCGCCCTCCTACGCTGGTCCGAAGGTTCGTCCGCGTTTCGGTTCATGGCCAGTTCATTTAGGACCATCTTTGGTTCTTGACTCAGACTAGGGATGTCACGATTATAGATTTTCTTTGTACGATTATTGTCAGAGAAATAATCACGGTATTACGATTATCACGATTATTATGCATTAGCCTAATTAATTTCACAACATATGAATGTGTAAAATCAAAATATAATTACATTACAAATTTTTACACTACATATTTTAAGTATCTACTATTCATATGTAACCAATTATTAATCCTCCAGGGGAAGTGTTTTAAATATTCAAATCATTAATTGTCATATACAGTATACCAAATGTTTAAGTTTATTTTAATTGTTTGTTTTTTTTATCACAAATGAGACGCTAACATTTAAATTTCCACCATGTTACGTTAGGTAAATTGAGCAGTATTTCTTACATTTACCTAAACTTTTGTGCACATCTGCCTCTGTGTTAACAAAATAATCTTTTTTGGAAAGTGAGGGTATTTAAGAATCTTTACGATTAATTAATTGTGGCATTTAATACCGCGATTAATTGTGAAAACAAGTAATTGTGACATCCCTAACTCAGACCCATAATCTCTCGCTCCTGTAGGATCTAGCAGAGTTCTTGGAGCAGATCGGCTTCTCCAAGTATCTCCCATTACTTGAAGAGCAAGATATCGATCTGCGGATTTTTCTCACGCTGACTGAAAATGATCTCAAAGAAATAGGAATCACGTGAGTCGCTCTTTTTCATCTTTGCCCTACATTTATAATGTTTGTCTTCTCATGTCATGGAATATTATGTAATTTTTGTGTCATCCAGATTGTTTGGACCTAAGCGTAAAATGACCTCGGCTATCGCAAGGTGGCACAGCAGCGCTCGACCACCCAGCGACGCTCTGGAACAGGCCTACGCCGACCAGCTGGAGGCTGAGATGCAGGAGATGGCCATTCAGCTTCACAAGGTAACTAACAAAACAAATGTTCACCGACTCATAGATAACCAATTCTGACTTTTCATGACTCAACTGAAAACCTTTCACTCACTTGTACTGGGCTTAATTGCCTGTTGTAGCGCTGCGAGGAGGCGGAGAACCTGCAGAGCCAGGTGTCCCAGGAGAAGGAACTGCGCACCGTGATGGAGGGATGTCTGATGGAGGACAAGATGGCGTGGAGGCGGGTGCAGGCTGAGTTGGTGGAGAACCACCGGCTGGCTCAGGACATGAGCGCCATGCTCGCCAAGGCCAGGAGCTGCCGCGCTGAGCTGTTCTCCGGCATCAGTGCTGACGGTCACGGCAGCTCTTTAACCAACATGGAGAGCAAAACAAAAGACGACACTGGTGCCAAAGGTGAGTTTATGCACAAGTGGTGGATGACAATAAGGCTGCTGATTCACTGAATTGATTTGATTCCGATTCACAAGGTCCAGATTCGATTCGATATTAATTCATTTAGAGATATTTCAGTTTTAATACCAATTTGCTTGGTTATGAAAGAGATTTTCACAAAACTAATGTTGCAAATTGTACAAAGTTGAAACTCTCTAACCTGGTGTATTATTAAAAATACTCATGTTTATATTAAATTGACCAAAAAAGCAGTTGCATTAATGCACATTTATTTAAAATGACCCACTCCATAAGTAAACACTGCAATGGCGATCTAAGATTTAATGAATCGATATCGGATCTTTCAAATGAAGATCGATATAAATTGGAAAATTGATTTTTTAAACCCAGCGCTACTGTAGATGACACCATTTACATTTTGTGATTAAAAACAACCTGAGTGATCTTGCGTCTCCTTGCAGCTGCAGACGGTCTGACATGCTCCGGTGTTGTGGAGCTGACGAAGAAGCTGGAGGTCTATGAAGAAGAGCTGGGTACGGTGATGGGCTGCAGTGATTGAAGTGCTCGTGTCATCAGGCGAGTCCGATACTAATGCTGGTTTCTGGTTGTTTCATCATAACAGCGGCGACCCTGCAAACTGTGCTGCAGAATCTGAGGCGACTGAGTGCCCCTGAGAAAGTCTCAGACAGCTGGGAACGGCCTTAACCTCTCCAGGTGAGTCTCCACCGGATCAACACAAGCGCCTGAAGAATCCCACAGCGGCCAAAAGACGAGTAAATAACTTGCTTTTTTCTAATCCTCTGAAGGGGCTTCTGACACTATTCGACGGAGGGTGACTTCACCACCCTGAACAACCTCACTGAAATGGGAGAAGGTCAAAGACGAGGCCAGCCCTCCCGGACTCGAAGCAGCCGACCTGCTACCCCTCTGGGATTTGCTGATGGACCAGTAGTTGCCAGATGTGGACAAGGCCAAGGGCAACAGCAGCTGCAGCTGCAGGGAAACGACAAGCAGGCAGGAAGGGTACCTGACCCCCTCCACACACACGCGCGCTTGTGCTGGTGAATACTGGACTCCAGTAGTTGGGTTGTGAACATGCACAGAGGAGGAGGAAGGAACTGATCGTGGATCAGACGCTGTAATACTGTGAAGCGTTTCCACAAAACTGATGTGGTTTAAATTATGTTCATGCCACCAGATGAAGAGGCACATTTCCTAAAAGTAGAAAGTAGTCTGTTTAGTTTAAATAACTTCTGCAGAATGATACTTAATGATTTGAATGAAGTCTTCACATTTTATGCTGTTTGAAAATAATGTCCTGCTGAATGCATTTTAGGAGCTGAAGATCCAAGAGAAGAAAAAATGTCTGAAACCTAAAACGACCTGTCGTTTAATCAGTCTCTGCAAAATTAAAGTAAAAATAATACAATTTGCAAATAGACACATTTTTTCTTTACAGCAAAATAGTTAGTTTAATTTCAGTCCAGTTTCAGGTTTCACTGTGGAACTGCGACTATCTGCTGGATTTACTGTGTATCTACTAGGACAGGATCAGTTTTAACTTAAAGTCCTCCCACCTTTATGAAATGCTGGAAATACTGAGCTCAAATTAAAGCTCAGTTACCTGAAGGTTAAGGATGAATTGTTCCATTGTACTGTTATTTTCTACTTGTTTTAAATGGACGGATACACTATGCACAAATTAAACAGATGGACATTTTTGTTATTTGTTTCTTTGCCTTTATGTTTTATGTCCATGTACAACTTGTATTAGGACAGTGTGTCAGTATTGGTTAAGCAAACTAGATTCCAATGCAGGGCTCCAGAGTCCAGACTAACTTTTTTTTTTACTAGGAACACAGTGGCCCGGCCCCTAACACACATTAATTGCCCTGCCACCTGTAATGACAGATTCCAGATTGTCCTTTCCACATTTCACCAGTGAAAAAACCCTGCAGTTTACTGGTTGTAAAGTAGATGAAGTAGATGAAAAATTTACTTGCACACTAAAATTTTAGGGGCAAAATGCCTCCATTCAGTCTGTTTTCTACAAGATTTTAATCTTGAACCACAGAAAATTGTAACATTTTTAATGATTTTGTCCTCTGATTCCTTTTTTTATTCTATTTGAATGACAGAAAAACATCTCATCTAGATTTGGGATGATCAGTGTCAATAACATTTTAAACTTCAAACTTCTTTTGTTTTAATTTTACCTCTTTTTCTTTTTGCAACATTCACTGGCCTCTCTATCACTTAAATTTGTAGAATATAGGACACACATATTTTAGTATTTCACTCCTAAACCAAGACTGACCTGTGTTCATCTTCACTAACGGCCATGATGTGGTCAACAGTTCATCTGTTAACAGGACAGGGCGGCTCTGTGTGCACCGAGCCTGGGGGTTAGGGATTCCCCTCCTGATTGTTGGGATGTCCTCATATGGAGTCGTTCTGAAAATCCTTTAGTGTGCCCGGGGGCTTGGCTGTAAATCGATGTGATGACAGTTGCTGCTTGGTAACAACCTTGGCACAATATGGATGTTGGCTGCGTTTGGCTGTGGCAGCTGATCCAGATCGAGCAGCCTCTAGCCTGCAGGTTTGTAAATGAGCACAGACCTCGTCCAGATTACACATCACTGCTCTGCCCCTGAAATGGACTTTAACTGAAATATCAATCTACTACGACACCAGTAAATGGGAAATATGGATTATTGTACTAATATTATGTTAAACTGCCATAAAAGGGTACTATCTTTTATTTCTAGTGGTGTCCATTAATAATTTGAGGAAGTTAGATCATTCTCCATTCTGAAAAACCAAGTAATATAAATCCTACCAAAGCACACATTGTTGTGTTATATGGTTGTATTCATTTGCAGATTTTTTTTATGAAAGCTTTGTGTTCAGTGATGCTCATGTCACTGAATCCAGGCTAAATGTCCAGTGAATGAGGTGAAAGAGCGGAGACCTATCACCTGTAGTGATGATTTACTAAGTGAAGCAGCATCAAAACAAACACTCAGGGCTCCCACTCTTTTCTTAAAATCATTTTCCAGGACTTTTCCAGCTACTGCTACAGTATGACAGACATGATTACACCATACACTAATACATCCCCCCGTCCCATTGATGCTTTGGAGAAGTATTCTTTTTGACAGTTGTACCTTATTTTGTACATTTAAAGCAGAAGTAAGCGGAATATTTGTGTTAATATAAGTCTAAAATAGTTATATCTTCCGACAGCAATCACTTATATAGAGTGTTTGGTCCGAAACACGGGTCTGTCAGTCACTCTGCTCTGCTCTGAGCCGAGGAGAAAACTTTCCTTGTATCCTACAACCTTTATCCAATGAGAAGAGAGAACGGCATAAAGGGGCAGTCCTCTCTGTGTGTGCAGCCAAGGGATGCGCGTGAATGTGGTGACGTAGGGACGAGGACCAATAGATCCATGACGAGGGCGGGGACTGCTAACTCCATCGGCTGACAAGAAGTTAGCCAAAACCACCGGATCGCTTACTTCTGCTTTAACTAGTTTGTTTCTATTTTTATTCCTCTCTCACTGCCAGAAGTCTGATTTAAAGATGTGTAGTCTGTGGCTCTTAACTTATCTATGAAATTATCTCTCTGGAAAATAAATCCTTGGTGGGGTCTGAAAAAGTCAAATAGAGCTCTGGTAGCTGATGTCACAATGTGATTTTCCAGGATATTTGACTTTTTTTTTCCTAATTTTCCATGTGTTTTCCATGACTACAAAGCTGGTCAACCACTTTCAAGGTTTTTAGGTTTTTCAGGACGCATGGGAACCCCGACACTGTCAGTCTGCTAGTTAAACTGACAACTAGACTGTAAAACTCCTCCAACCGGTTTGCCACCAGGCTTCCCGGTGCGGGATGTAACAGCGACTTCGAGTGGTGACAGTCACATTTCACCCAAGACGAAGGTGTTGTGTCGAGGTCTGTCTGGACAGGACTCGCCTCTGTTGTCGGCTTCAACACGTAGTATCTGTTGTGTATCTCACCATCAGTGACACACGCACACACTGGGACAAGCAGACCACTGTTACTCCAAGCAGCGTGCATTGTGTCTCGCTGGTGGACTGGAGGGTAGGGATGTTGGCGGGTTGCCAGTTGGGATTTCTGGGCCCGTGAGAGTAGAGTGTGTTTGAGGAAAATGAATAAGCAAGTGTTCTTTCTTCTCAGTAAGCTGCTCGCGAGCAAGATGTTTTACCCACACTGGTCCACAGGGGACTGGCTGTACTGGGCAGCTGCCAGGTGTACCACTACCATACATGTGAATGATGTGAGTTCTGCCAAGTGGAGCCGAAAAACAGACGTTATCTGTTCAGGACAACTTCATTGTGTCAACTCATCAAGTGCTGCTTTAATGTACTGCCTGAATAAAGAGTCATTTCACATATAAATTAACTCAACATTATCTACAGTCATTTAAAATAAGTTATTGGTACAATGTACAACCATTGACAGTTCACTTAACATGAGCAAACATTTCTTCCTGTACAGTCTTCAAGGTTTTGCAGAGGGGTTTTTTAAAAATCAATGTAAAATGCAGCAAATATGAATTCAGAAAATATATTGTTAAATTCTATGAATATCTATGGCAACATCTGATCATTTACAAATTCATCGATGGTTCAAAAACCAATTCAAGTGTCACATGTGATTGTGTTTGCTTGTGAAGAGCCGTCCACGAGAGCACATATAAAACTAACCTTCAGACTTTGTAGATCGGACAAAGACTCACTTCAGATACAAACATGTCGTACTTTCCACATTGATGAATTACTGAAGTCCCTCGCGGAGGGATTGAGACATTGTATTTGTCTGTGGGGTGTGTGTGTGTGTGTGTGTGTGTGGCGATCCAGGCCTGTGTGAGGACCTATTCCCACTCCCACCGAGGACCAGCTGGCTGAACGGTGGGTGTGATGGTCTCAGGTGTACTCACACAGGTGACCACAGCCGGCGGGGCAGTGAGTGCTGCTCTTCAGCCAGTTCATTATGTGTTCCAGATGTCCGCCGTGGCTGCAGCCCTGACACCACACAAACAGCCCCTTCACCACGTGGTGGCACACCGCACACACACTGGCACACTGGTGGCACCTGAAGGACAGATGCAGTGAGTTTAGCAGAGCTTGGTACATGTCAGTTATTCAGTGTTGGGGATGAGTGAACTACATGGAATTAAACTAAAACGTAAAGGGATAGTTCAATTGGCCCATTGCCATAATCCCTATAGTCTTAAGAGTAGGTTCGATACCTTTAAAGCAGAAGTAAGGTGAATGTTTGTGTTAATATAAGTCTTAAATAGTTATATCTTCCGACAGCAATCACTTATATCTAGTGTTTGGTCTGAAACACGGGTCTGTCAGTCACTCTGCTCTGTTGTAAGCCGAGGAGAAAACTTTCCTTGTATCCTACAACCTTTATCCAATGAGGAGAGAGAACGGCATAAAGGGGCGGTCCTCTCTGCAGCCAAGGGATGCGCGTGAATGTGGTGACGTAGGGACGAGGGTGGGGACTGCTAACTCCATCGGCTGACAAGAAGTTAGCCAAAACCACCGGATCGCTTACTTCTAAAAATAGCTTGCACCAACATTAAAGCAGAACAGCGGAGCAGAGCCGCAAGCTGCTCAGAGCTACGCTACAGAGGCTCATGGAAATTCTTGGTTTTCCTTGTTAAACTCATCAAATACACAACCCAACAATTCCAAAACGCTCTGGTGGACAAGTTGTGACCTGCACATTCACCACGCTATGAGATAATAACGAAACGTTACGAGACAGAGCTGTTTTCGAGGTAAATGCAGAGACTGCTTGCCGGAAAACTGCCCCCGACAGGAACACGCAAATGAATGCATGAATTTACCTCGAAAAAAACTCTAAATTAGCTTTTAATGTACAAGTTTGTGGGTTTTATACTGTTTTTGAATTTTATTTTATTCCGAATTTGCTCTATTTTATGATCTTTAGTGTGTCAAGTGTCTTTGAGCATTTGTCAATGTCAATGTCGGCTTTATTTGTGAAAGCACTTGCAAATAAAAATGTATTATTATTTATAGTAAACATACAAAAATATGACAGTAAACTCGTCACGTTCTCATACTCTCTAACATTACATAGTGTTGCAGCGCTCATACCTGTCACAGATCCAGCCCTTGTTGCTCATTGGCCGTTTGCAGTTGCTGCAGTTGATGTGCAGCGTTGTAGACGCCTGGTTCAGGCAGGTGATGGCGCTGCACGTACTCAGCTTGATGACCTCATTGGACACGTTCCACAGCTCGAACCTCTGCAGCAGGTCTATGTAGGACATGTACCAGTGCTCCTGAAATGGAAACAACTCGCTCAGGGTTTCCTATTTTGACTGTTCACTTTATCTGAAGTGCAATGGTGTGGTTTCATTTTACACTTTTGTGTAAATACATTAGACCTGAAATGCAGTTTAAAAAAAACAAACTTTTTCTCTTTTTTTATCACTATCTGACCTGGGTGAGGTCATCAATCTCTTTGCGGATGCGGTCGCCCAGGACGATGAGCACGGACACGGCCATCTGCACGTCGCCCTGCTCGGCGTAGTAGCTCAGCATCTCCCGCACGATGGGGCAGAAGAAGCTGGCAGGTAGATGAGGGCTGTAGAGCGGCTGGGAGATGGAGATGAGAGAAAAGGACTCGATGGGCGTCAGACAGGTGACCTCTGCCTCGTTGCCGCTGACGTGCGGGGAGTCGGCCTTGTCCTGCTGAAGGTGCTCGGGAGCAGACGGGTTATCCATGATCTCGTGGCGCAGCTGAAAGGCCTCCTGGGGCAACGTGTACTCCTGCTCTTCTGTTGTGACAAAAGGAGCGGAGATAATATGAGACAATAGAGCGCTGAGCACGGAGGCGGTTATAAATAGCAGGTACTGACGTCGGCAACTCTTCAGTTTTCCTCGAAGATGAGACTGTGACTGACCTGTTTGGTTGTCGTGCTCCATCGAATAGAGGTCATCGTCCTCAAACTCGGCATCGCCAAACATGTACTCCGCCTGGCCCTCGCTGCCCTCCGTCTCCTCGTTCTCTGAAATTGAGTGAGCGGGGTTGATAATACAAGTGATGAATACTGACATTTACATCTTCTCAAAGTTTGGCTGCTATGACTTTAACGACCACTCTCACCTTCATTATTATTGCTGATGTGCAGGTTCCCGGGCTCCAGGTGGATGTTGTCCTGCCGGCTCTCACCTTTGCTGCGCTCCAGTCTGCTCTCCGTGCCCATCCCCGAGCCCATCTCCTTCATGCTGAAACTGAAAGCATAATGTCCATCTTAATGTAGGGCTGTAAACAACTTGCATCTCTGTTCTATAATCACACACTAAAAAGGCTCATTTACCTGTTCATTAAAGGCAAAGTTCCCAGTTTACTGAGGTTATGGTTTGGACCGGGCGTTGTGAGGTTTGCTGGGTCGGAAAACATGATTCTCAGCATGGTCCATGTTGTGGAAACCTGTGAATTAAAGGAAAAATGTAGAATATAGCTACAGTTTTAATATCATGTCAAAGTTACAGATCTGATAAGTTGTTTTTTTGTTAATCATGAACTATTGATTGTGTTCATTGTATTTTGCCATGCCGGAAATATAAAACTTAAAATTGAAATGTTTATGATAAATTAATAAACCAGTACAAGTAGAATGTGACCCAGAAAGAGAGATTAAAATACTCTCGCCTCTATCATCATTGCAGAACCTTAGAGAAAGTGTTTGCTTTAGCCGATGTAGTGGATGGGTTTCAGTCTACAGGTTTATTGACTCAGTTAATGTGAGTAAACGTTGCAGGGTAAAATCTATGTGTTCCAGCTTGAGATGTATTCAGGTCGTCTGTGTGTTCGATGATTTTGAACTGAATATCTTTGGTTTGTGGACTGTTGGAAATACAATATGACAGTATTTGACTATTGGGCAAAAGGAACAAGATTTCTTTTTTTTTTTTAGACCAAACAATGAATAAAGTGCATTAATGACCAATGAAAATAATTGTTAGTTGCAGCACATCTGCAGTTAAACACTTCTCCACTGATGCAATGTGTCATATACAAGTCAGTCAAGGTGTGGAGGCTGATGCACACCTAAAAAATCTTGAAAAACAGGTGCGTTGGAGCATAGGTTAGGACCTTTTTCAAGCAGAGATTTCTGCTTGAAAAAGGTCCTGTGGACCGAAACGTTGTTTGTTTTATTAAAGTCTTTTGCAAGTGACTTGACAGTGTGTGGGAGACCCTTTTTTCCTTTGTTCACTCATATACAAGTCAAAAATAATGTGGAAGCCCTGATCTGACTGACCTGAGGTCGTTTTAGCTCACGGGCCACCTTGGCGTTGTGATCACACAGCTCAGCAAACGGCTTCCCGCTGAGGAGGTAGAGTTGTGCCGTCTTGACAAACCAGTCCATACGGTTACTGTCCAAGTCTGTCTCGAAGACGCTAAGAGCACTGGACACATGGGCAAACTGTTCTGTCGGGTCGGGCTTCTTGAAGAAAAAGATGGGGTAGCGGCGGTCGCCTCCGGGGTAAGGCTTCCTGGCGTCACTGCTGATCAGACTCTCCTTGGCTGCAAAGGCCAAGTCGCCGAAGAGTCCGAAGCACAGCCCCTCGGGGTTGGCCTTATCCACGGGCCGAGTGGCGTCTTTGAACATATGCTGGTAGAGCGTGCTGTCTTTGGAGCCGGAGAGCAGGAAATGAGGGTCGTGTTGGTGGCGCCACACGATTCCCGTGGTCACGTCTTTGTGTTCCTCGAAGGTGGCGAAGGGAATGAACGGTCTGCGGATGTCCCACACGTAGATGTTGTGGTCCACCATCATGGAGCAGGTGGCCAGATGGAACTTTCTCTCGGGACGCCACTTGACCCGTGCCACTGAGGCGATGGTCTGGACACAGTAGATCTCTTTGGCCCTGTTGGTGGTCATGTCCCAGACCTTCACCATCTTGTCTCTGCCTCCTGTGGCCAGCCACCCCCTGAAATTGAACAAAAAACAACAACAACAATAATAAATACTTCTTGTAGAAATACATATTTGCTGTGGTATTGTTTTTGTTTATTGCTTTTCCCTCTGACCTGTCATCAGGATGCCAGTCGCAGCAGAACACCGGCCCCGTGTGGGCGGTAAACATTCGCTCGTAGCGGTCCGGTCGTCTGATGTCCCACAGCTGGACGTTGCCATTCTCAAAGGAGGCAGCGAATGTGAAATAATCCTTCATGCTGAACTGGACGTCTCTTACACTTTCAGACTGACCTGCAAGAGATTGTTAAAAAACGACAAGCAGGGACATCAGAGGGTGATTAAAAGTTATTACCGATGTGGAGAAATTCATTTTCTTAATACGACTCCTCAGTGTCGAGTGAGAAGCTATATCAGAGTACATTAACGGATCATTAGGAATGCAACACCACTTCAGTGTCGTTAATCTGAAAATGCAGATGATTCTTTGTTCGGTTAAAGGAATACATTTTTCTTCTAAAGAGAAACACTGGCTTTGTTTCATTTTTGACATTTACTTGGCTTTTACTTTTCATCATCACTTTGACTCGATGTGGTTTGTTTCTTCGTTGTTAACAGTGGAGCTTTTCCTGCCATTTAACTAGAGGGTAGAGGAGTTCAAATACATCACTGCTTAAAAAATGTCTGAAATATTAAATATGTGAATTATGATGAATGTTCAGAGGTTCAGCAACCACACACTGTACAGACATTAAACGAAACCGACAGCATCACTGCACTTCTTTTTCATGCAAGTTAAATTTAATGTGAAGAAATAATCTCCACTCCAACGCTGTATCATGTCAGATTCTTAGATAATTTATTAGAGGCGATTACATTTTCATCTTTGTGTCTCTACCTGAGAAAGTACTGACAGATTCCTTCTTGCGCAGATCGAAGCACTTCATGAAACCGTCCTGCGAGCCGCTGAGCAGCATGTAAACCTCTGTGGGGTGGAAGCACACCTTGTTGACGGTGCGTTTGTGTTCGGTAAACAGCTGGTCCTGCTTGTTGCGAGAGGGTTTCCCCAAGTTCCAGGTGACCACCGCCCCGTTGGTGGCAGCTGTGGCCAGCAGGTTCTCCTCCATCTGGTGCCACATCACATCTGCGCAGCTGAAGTTGAGCGAGGGTTTACGACCGACGCGGAGGTTCAGCTTCTCCACAAACTGCTCCTCCTCCAGCGCGTAGATCTTAAAGATGTTGCGGCCGGCCACCACCACCTGCGTGGCGTCGCGGCACACGCTGATGGCGTTGGCAGGAGCGTCCAAGTGGCAGAACATAGTTCGTCCACTGATGGCGTTGCTGCCAAGAGCTGTGGTCACCCGCGACATCTTCTCCATGTTCCTGGTGCAGACAACAGAGGAAATAAAGGTGACAACACTGATCAGGCAAACTGCACATGCACAATGTTTGTTGCTGTGGTTACTCCTACACCAATACCAGCTGTAACAAGGCACCTGTCAGTCCAAACATCCACCAGTGGGTGGCACTCTATAGCAAAATGAGGCATTTACAGTAATGTATACAGTCCTTTTGTGAAGGAGGGATCACAGTGTGTAATAAAGCAAGAAATGAACAGTCATTTGCATACAATCAAAAAACAAAAAGAGAAATGTCTGCAGTGCTTAGCTTACCCTAGGAAGACCTGCCGGCCTCGTCAGTATCTGCAGCAGCACAGAGTCCTCCTCATGTGCTCCCATGAGAGCCAACTTGCTAGTTTGCTGATGAGACACACAAGTGGAAAAACTCAGTCACACTGTCTGACATGTAACAATTCATAATCCAGAAAAATCACAAAGATGTGCACATGTATAAATAATACCAGGGCCCCAGACTTACTTTTTTATACTTGGAGCACTGTGGCCCCTAACTTCAAATTTTAGGTACACAAGCAGAAAACTAAGGGGCGACACCATAAATTGACTTGCAAAGCAAATATTCACATTTCCTTTTCATTCATGATCCTCACACACATTGACCCGCCACCTGTAATGACAGATACCAGATTCTGTGAGTCGTCTCTCCATGTTTCACCTATGTTTTTTTTTTTTTAAGTGTCAAATTTAATGATTGCAAATGTGCAAGTAAATGAAAAATGTACTTGCACTTTAGAGGCAGTCTGAAGCCCTGAATACTACAACGCTGATCAATGTGGATTATGCTGCAACTTTTATAAAAATGTACTGCTGTGTACTACAACTTAGCATCTTATTTTCTCTGTGAATGTGCAGCTACATCCAGGTGTAAACACTGTTTGTTTACCTCCGTCTCATCTGGGCTTCTTACCCTCCTTCATCTGCCTCGAGCTGGTGACTGAATAACAGCCACTTAAAGCTCACGTGGAGATGTGAGGACACACTGGGGGAGAAAACGAGCAAACCCACCAGTGCAACTTGGTGCACCGCGTCCAGAGAGGAGGGGGCACACACAGCGACCTTCACTACATCTCCGTTCATGTTTTAATTGCGTTTCTCTGCAGCTGTGTATCAGCTGTGTGTATCAGCGGTGACTTCAGCGCAGCTTCACCGTAAACACAGGAATGTGATGCTAATGCTAACTGGCTAACCTCAGTACCGAGCGCTTTTTTCAAGGACGAACCGCGGGATTACACGTATGTCCGACAGTTTGACAGCTTTTAAACATTATATCTTATGAAGTAAAAGTGTCTCGGCAAAGAAAATGTCAAAGAATTGCAGGGGACAAACCTTGTGAGTGTTGTTCGCTGCTTCCAATACCGGATGTAATTTCTCCAAAATCTCGCGGGAATTCAGCGACTTCTAAACTGAAACATCACGATACCACCACGTGAACGTGTCATAAGGAGTTCACAGGAGACGTTTTACTCACTTTCTCTTATGTGTTTTTGTTTTTATCTTTTCTTCAAACGAGGGTGAATCAAACCGACGCAGTTTCAGGTGTTAAATTGAAATATGTTTAACAAATACCGCGAGAAATGCAGCTTTTAATGCATTTATAATGTTTTCATTGTTCATGCTGTAGGTGATGCTCTGAGCTCTGTCTGCTGCCATGAGTGATCTGTTTACCTGTGAGGAGCCCGCCACATGGAGAGGTGTGTTTGAGAGGTACTGGGATGTAGTGGAGGCTAAAGCCAAGGGCAAGAAACCTGGAAAGCTCCTGGACCTGGACAAGTGGTAAACAACCTCCTCCTCCTCCTCCTCCTCCTCCTCCCTGCTCAGAGCTACAGCAACAAAACAACACACTCACCTTCACATGACAGAGAGATTTAAACTCACTATAGCATCCCAAATTGAGCGGCCTCCAGGTTGTTACAGAATTGATTTGATGTGATAGCAAAGCCGTGTTCGTCTAAACACAAAAGTACAGTGCAGTATTGGCAAGTTCACAACTGACCTTGGAAATAGTAACCCACATAATAAACAGTGTGTCAGGACCCTGGCTGCTTGTTTTAGCTTGTCATGCCTCTGTAATGGTATCAAATGATTTATATGAATTCAAATGATCAATACTGATGATAATAAGTGTTTTTTTCCCCCTGTGACTCTAATCTGTGTGTATCTGTGTGAAGGTACCAAGAGAATCTGCCCACGCTGATTTCAAGCCGCCCAGACAATCACATCTCTCAGTCAGAGCTGGTGAAACTGATGGAGTGGAAGCTCACCGTGAGTGAAGTCTGGACACCAGTTTCAACAATCCCATGAAATTTAAACACACTCGCACGGAAAGATTCACAAGCCTCGCAGCACTTAGCCGGGTCTGCTGTGTCCTTGAGCGTCTGTCTCTCTGTGTGTGTGCAATGCTTTTCTGCAGAGAGGGAAGTTCAGGCCGCGGCTGCAGCAGCTGGTGGCGTCCAACAGCGAGGATACTGTGGAGAAATGTTCCAGAAAGGCCTTCGCCCTCCTGCCTGATGTGCAGGCAGCCATCGCAGAGCTCAGCTCCCTGAAAGGAGTCGGCCCAGCCACAGCTTCAGGTTTGCACAGCATCTGTATTCAGCTTCTGAGCACAGTGAGCGTCCAACCGGCTTTTTGCAGCAAATTGATAAAAGAATTGATCCCAGTAAAATGTCTCTGTGCTTTCTCTGGAAGCACAAATCGACCGCCTGCTCAGTAAGTTCAGAAAACAGTGTTTACAGTGACTGGGACCCCCTGCTCTCTGTTTAATTAGTCCGAATGCACTTCATGGCGACGTCCAGCTTGGCTCGGGGCTGAATCACTGTCCATTTTGTTCCAGCTGTGTTGGCAGCAGGAGCTCCAGAACAGACTGCATTCATGTCTGATGAAGCCATGGAGAGCGTCCCGGGACTAAAGCCCATCCAGTACACAGCCAAGCATTACGCTCTGTACCTGGGCAAGATGGTGGAGCGGACTGAACAACTAAACAAACGTGAGTTAATAACAGGCACACAGAGACGGCTACAGCTGCATCTGCATTTGTGGTGTCACTGTGATGTGTGTCTGTTCTCTGCATCGTTGATGTAGCAAACCAAATATGAGACCCTATACTACTACTACTACTACTACTACTAAATAAAATACCAATATTGGTTTATAAGGGAGTGAGGTTTGAAATACATTCCTAATCAGGTCTGCCTGCTGTCCCCAGAGTCAAAACAAAACTTGAAGCAGCAGCAGTCTGTTTGAATGCACCACATCTGAAATGAGCTCCCAGAAAACCTGCTCCAACTCTTATCTCCTTTGATTTGAGGCATAAAACTTTAATGTTGCCTTTGCCGTATGTTAAATTAAATTGCATGTTATTCATTCTTATCTTGAGCTTCAGTTAATTTTTTATTCTTTTGGTTAATCTGTTTTGTTCAAATTTAATATTATTCTTTCTGTTGAGGACTTTTTTCTTCTTTGAAATCCAATTAATTTGTCATTTGCACTGTCTGGAAAAATGAAAATTATCACATAATGTGTTAAAGGGATAGTTCAACATTTTGGCAAATTGGCCCATTGCCATAATCGCTATAGTCATAGCAGTAGGTTTGTTACCTTTAATTGTCAGTGTAAGCTATTTTTAGAACAGCGGAGCGGAGCAGCAGGCTTCTCAGAGCTATGCTATGGAGGCTAAAGGAATTTCTTGGTTTCCCTCATCAAATTCATCAAATACACAATCCAACAACTCCAAAACGCTGTCGTGGACAAGTTGTGAGCTGCACAATCACCACGCTATGAGATATTAACGGAGCGTTACGAGACGGAGTTGTTTTAGTGGTAAATTCATGCAAAACCGCTGATGCGAGTTGCATTCAGGGACAGTTTTTCAGCAAGCAGACTCTATTTACCCTGTATTTACCTCGAAAACGGCTCAGTTTCGTAGCGTTCCGTTATTATATCATAGCGTGGTGATTGTGCAGGTCACAACTTGTCCACAAAAGCGTTTTGGAGTTTTTGTATTTTGTATTTGATGAGTTTGATGAGGGAAACCAAGAAATTCCTTTAGCCTCCATAGCATAGCCCTGAGAAACCTGCTGCTCCGCTCCGCCGTTCTAAAAATAGCTTACACCGACAAATAAAAGTAACGAACCTACTGTTATGACTATAGCGATTATGGCAATGGGCCAATTTGCCAAAATGTTGAACTATCCCTTTAAAACAATGCATCAAAGGAGATTTAATGTCATTTTTGACACCTTTTAAAAAATAATCTGGTTCATTGTTCAGTGCCAAAAATCCACATTAAATCTGTTGTGAGACTTAACTTCCAATGGGATGAACTCCTCTCACAGACACTGTACTGATTGATGCTACATAAATAAACCACTAATATTCACTAGGCTGCCCTCTCGTCCTCAGTGGATCCCCAGCAGGACTGGACGCCCCACAGGCTGGAGTTGTGTTTGTGGGCGTGGACCGTCGCCACTCGGCTGCAGCTCTCACTGTTGAAGGATGTTGATGTAAAAGGCCGTGCAGCAGAGACCTGCTCCGACCCTGACACTGACCACAGACCCAAAAAGAAACTCAAAACAAGATGAACAATGTTGAAAATGTTGTTTTCTTACCTGGAAGTTGTTTAAATGTTTGTCTGTTTTTTTTTAGTACTCTTGCAAAATATTAAAGCAGTGTTTTTGATAGACAAGGCTGCAACAAATTATTATTTTCAAGTCAGATTTTTCTTATCTGGAGTGTTCAGATTTGTTTTTCACATTTTTATAATGTTGCAGCCTTATCAAAAATAAAATAAAATAATACAAATCAGTGGGATGTTGCCACAGTATTGTTCTTTATTTATATTGTTTCTAAATTAAAGCAAAGTACAATGAACAGTACAAAATAAAACAAAATATATTCATATATATACAATATAAAATGGTTCCGTTCAGAACATTTAAAAAGTACAATAGATTGTGAAATAATTAATGAGGACTTTGATATAAATTATCCATATGTAAATTTAGTTTTCCTTTAGTTTCCTCACGACCGAGAGAAAAATAGGTTCTTCTGCTTTTTCTTTTTGTAAACGCTGTGTTGGTCCAACCTCTTGTCTGGTCTGAGAGATTGAACCTCGTAAGCTTGGCACCATTTTATCAATACAAGTAAGCAGCTCATGAAAAACTACCACAGCAGCACAGATATGACTTCTTTTTTTTCTTAAATTATTGTTATTCTAAACTGGCGGAGGGAAATGAGTCACATTTGAAGAAACCACCAGTGATATCTGCATGAACTCAGGCTCAGTGTTTGTGAACATGAAAAGAATCTGTACCCAAAGCTAGAAACTGCAAAACCAAGACTTAGGAACCAGAAAATGTACACTCATCTCCAGAGAAGAAAAACATTTACAGTCTGCCAGTGACTCTCAGCAGTTTGCCTTCAGTGATCTACATCTGTGCTCTGTTACAGACTAAAAGACAAACCTCTTTTATCTCTTTTGTTTCTAGCTGTGGCACACGAAAAGAAAAATCAGTGTTCACTAATCCACATGAAAACCAGGAGGTTCAGTGGAGTTCCTCATATTAAAGGTTAAACACTGAGGATTGTTGTCATAATGGACAGCTGGATCGACTGTGAAATTCATGACAATCCTCAGGTGGTTGGGATTCAAAGACAGTTTTGATTCCTTGTTTTAAATTTACTGTCAAAGCTGCACCAATTAAAAACAAACAAACAACCTGACCCCGTTTAACAACTGATCAACATCCAGGATAAATTCAAGAATAGTTGGGACCTAAAGCCAAATGTCTGTACATTTGGGAAAACTGCATCACACTTTGCTTCATCATCTTGAGTGTTAATTAATGAATGCGCTGGTTAGCACCCAATGACTCTTGTTGTAGATACATTTCCATCTCTGGAGCTACAGTTTCCTGCTTTACCTGCACAGTCGCCCAGTTTCTAATCAGCACGAAACACGGTAGAAAAGGCAACCTGGCCGGCTCTGTTGGCGAGCAGAGGTTTCAGAGCAGCTACTGGATGTACAGTTGTTTTGCACGGCGGCTTCTTTCTCTCATGGGTCCTGTGTGTGTGTGTGTGTGTGGAACATGTGGTAATAAACAGCGTACAGCTAACAGCAAAGCAGCCTTTCTGCCCCGTGCTCAGTCTCGGGCTTAGATATATAACAAGGCATTGGGCATTAACAGCACAATGGATTGGCATAGGGAGGTAAAAAAGCATCAAAGAATGACCATGGCAGTAGAGAATATGGCACATGACAATATGTCAGTTAACGACAGTACAATAAGTGCTAAAAAAGAAGGAAAAAAAAGCCCATTTATGATGAGATGTAGGAAGAGGAATAAGAGGCAGCAGTCAGAGAAATGTCAAGTATGCTGCCAGAACAAGACCAGCACAGAAATGAACAATAATTCATCACATCAACAAGGGTCCATCGAGGAGTTTTGCTCATAGTTGGCACTAACCTTTACACATCACCTGGTAATGAAACCAACAGAAGGGGGGGAGGGGAAGTGTGGAGATGGATCACATGTTATTGATAGGCCGCTCCTATTCAGCTCATGCCATCCCTCACCAAGACTCCCTTACACTGTAGAAAACAAATATGTCACCCAAAGACAGCAATTAAATGAAACATCATGCAGCCTGTCAGATCCACTTCTTAAAGGAAGATATCCTGTTTATAGTCTCGCTTCGGGCTCTGGTGTTTCCTCGCTACGACCATGCATCATCCTGACACCGGGGGTGTTGTGACATGAGCGCGACAGGACGGGGAAGCACATAGAGGTTTTAATACGAGGAGCGTCTCTCTCTCTCTGCTGTCATCTGTTGCCTCTGCTGTCCCTCCATCCCTCACAAGCTCAAACGGTGGCATGCTGTCAGCTGGGAGGAAGAGAGTCAGGCCTCTATCACTCCTCTGCTTTCAGACGAGCTGCTTGTCTGGCTGCAGGAGACAGAGGATGACTTGTTTTTTTGAAGGTGTGTTTGGTTCGGGCTCAGGGCCAGGAGATTCGGCTCATGGAAAAGTGATGAACTACTCCTAAAAACTTTCCCCCCCTCAGCTGCTTGTTGGAGAAACTTCTCCTCTTGTCTGTTGTTTCTGCAAGTCTTAGCAAGAAGAGACTTTACACACTGGATTTCATTTTGCATGAGAATAACAGGGCCAACAAGAATTCACAAGCCTTCGTTTTAGTCCTGCATGTACTTCCAGGAGGGGAAATATTCACAGTTAATGTGTTCTAGAAAAGCATAGCTATATACTAGCCCTTTTTACAACCCATCTGGGTTCCTATGAATCTTAAGTTAAAGAGGCACATTAACCTCCTCTCTGGCATCCTCTTTATCTTCATTATAGGCCAACAGGATATGTATGCATTATTCATCAATGTATCTTTGCTATCTCTAGCAAAAAATATTTCCTTGTAAACACAAGAGATACATTACTGCCTCACGTTGGTTGATATTCTCCGTTTTAATGCATCTGAAAATGGCTTAGTCCGACCATTTCATACTCATATTCCCTCATTTAACAAGGAGTCTTCTGTTAATACTGACACTTTCACATGGAAGCAAATGCTGAGGACTGTATTTATGACCAGCTATCAAAATTGGCAAATGCATAAATTTTTCTCTCCTCCCCAGGCAGCCAGTGGTCATTCAAATGAATTATTGATTGAAAGACTGAAAAATGGAACGTAGCATGAGTAAATGTAATTGCTATCCTCGCCTCATTTTTCCAGAAGCCTGGATCACACTGACGATAATCTACGACAGAGGCCCTGGTCTGTCATTTGTTATTTCGCTAAAGAAGAGCTGCAGCGAAGTGTCGCACCCTGTGGATGTGAAGCTGGGAGTCGGTGAACGGGCTGCAAAGATGAATCCAGCTACATGAAAAGAAAACAAAATAAAATAAAATCTCAAACAGTCCGAAGTTGCTCAGTTTGTTTTCTTCCACTTCACCTGTTGAACATTCATGATGAAGACATGAAAAATAAATACAAATGTTGAACCAAAGCTACCAATCGTCAGATTTCAACAGCTTTTGTTTCCGATGCTTTGCCATCTCTGCGTAGTTCTTTCTATGGCTTATTTTCTAAAGCACTAAAGATTTATAAAATCAAGTGAGCTTGAGTCGTTGGTGGTCACCGAACAAACCAGGGGATTTTGCCTCATGGACTATTTTTCAGAGGATCATCAAAGCCATACAGGAGTTATCAGGAGAACAACAATCATAGCATTAATTTTGCACCATTTGAAACCTTTCTCTTTTTCCCTCAAAGAGGAAAAAAAAATACAAATAAATATACTCTTGGTTATGAACATACAATATACACATCCACTACCAAATGAAAAAACGGGGACAACTTAATAACACTCTTTTTTTTTCATTATAGGTACATTCCTTTACAAAAGTATACAGTCCCTAAGAATGAGAAACTGAGGTATAGACTGGGCCTGACAGAGACCCCAATGCCCTCTGGGACACGAAGGTCAGAGGTCAGATGATGACACATCCGCGCCCTCCCCAGTTCAGTTTGTCAGAGCGAGAACAGGCAGAGGCCAGTGTGTGTATATGTATCTGTGTATGTGTATGTATGTGTGTGTGTGTGTGTGATTTTCTCTTCGGTTTGTCCGTGTTGACCTACAGATTCAGGCAGTGGCCACTCTCAAAGACAAAGAGGAGAAGAGAGACAGTGTGTGTGTGTGTGTGTGTGTGTGTGTCCTTGTCTCGCTGAGAGCCACAGAGCATGACATGGCATATTTTACACGGTGTGCCTAGCAGGTTGGTGGTTAACGTCTGACACAGCGACAGGAGGAGTTGACTCGCTGCAGTAATGACCATCCAGGAAACTTCACCTGTTCTCTCCCTCCTCTCCTGTCACGCGGTCACTTCCATCTCTTCCCGTCTGTCACGTCTTGTCGTGTGAACTATGTTTCTGTGTCCACAGTGTAGGTATTTTAATCATGGAAATGAGAGAGGAAAAAAAAAAAGATGTCCTTTTGTTTTCAAAGACCCCGCAAAGTGAAAATGACAGTGACGCGTCTGGCCTCGATCTTGCATTTAAAACATTTTACTCCTATGGTTTTTTTCTGCACCTGCTCTGATTAAAGTTTTTTTTTTTGATTGGTTTAACTACTCAGCAGCTTAATTTGAAGAAAAACCTTCTGTTTGTTGTTTTGTAGGTCAGTTATAATGCGACTCCTGTGAGTTACAGCAGGACTGTGAAATCAGTGATTCATATCAGCAGTCATATTTCATTGGTGCTTCTACTGTATGTTTTTGTTTATTGCTGCCCCTGAAAATAAATGTGCTCTTCCTGAACTTCCTCCCTTCAGCACAGCCAACAAACTCTGCTCCAGTGCCGTAAAGCAAAACACTAAAACTGTTAGTTTAAGGGGCACTGCTGGAGATCCGTCACCTCTGACCTTTATGAAAGACAGAAAACTTCTTTACTGTTCTGCCCCTCTTCCTCATCACTTGAGGTCTTTTGCTTTATTCAAAAAAACAAAAAAAGACGACTGATGAAAGAGCTTTTCAAAAAAGCCTTGGAACAAAAAAACTAAAGCACAGTGGCTGAGAGCTCACTGAAGGTTAGCGCTGGTAATGTGGATGAGATTTAAACGTATATAAAAAGATATATAGTTCCTCAAAATGGATCTGAGGAACTTTCACCTGTACTTGTTGCTACTGTAATCCCTCTTTAATAAAAGAGACATATTTCTTTGATTTGCAAAGTATCTGTAAAAAAGGATTCTTGGTCGATTTTTAGTTTGAATGATCTCATTCATTTCATTTGGGTCTAAACTTGAGAGGAGATGGGAAAGTTAACGACGGTCAAAGGGAGGGGGGGCTTTGTTTGGAGTCAGTGTGTGTGTGGAGGAGGGCTGAGGGGCAGAGAGTCGGGGGGGGTGAGGGTCGGGGGTCGGGGGCCCATCATCAGGGAGGAGGCGGGATCTGAACCCCCAGGAGGTCGTACGCAAAGATGTTCCAGAAGATGGCGAAGAGGAGGAAGGTGATGAAGGAGAAGACGATGACCCACCAGGAGCACTGCTTCTGCAGACTCTCCTCGTAGCTGCGCAGGATCAGCAGCCCCATGCTGATGCCCACCACGGCCCCCGACAGGTGGGCCATGAAGCTGGGCTGGGGCCCCGAGGACGGCAGCGGCGGCGAGAAGCGCAGCCAGACCGCACGGCCGACTTCTGAACTCACTGTGGAGGACGGAAGAGAGGAAAGAGACAGAATCAGCCACACTGTCACACACATCTAATTCTCCATCGTGGCTTAAAAATACAGTTTGACATTTTCAGAAATGCTCTTATTTGCTTTCTGGAGGACAGTTAGATGTGAACACTGATACCATTTTCATGTCTGCACTTTAATTATGAAGCAGCTATAGCTGGCGTAGCTTCGCTTTAAATTCACCTACAGCACCTCTAAGATTTCCAATTAACACATTCCCCTCCAGATGATTTGGCTCTTAAAACCCAATTACAGAATTAGCAAATCCAAGACAAAATGATCTTGAAGAGCAGTGTGCTTTTATTTTGAAGTTTTCATAACTCACTCTCCCTCATAAAAAGAGCAGCACTTAGATCTGAGTGGACTAAAAATGAGCTGCATCGACCACTGTGTATTGTAGTGAGGTGTTTTATCACAGTCTGCTTCTGCAGCCAAAGAAAGGTCACAGCATGATTTAAATAGATCCCTACTCTAAAAATGACTCTCGAATGTTATATGAAGTTGTTTTCTCCGGCCTCTTCCCGGGTCTTTAGCTGAATAAATACTCGGTGCTGATAACATAAAACCAGAGCAAATGTTAATTCAGTCTTCACAGTAGCTCACAGAAGCGTGTGTGTTGGACTTTATTGTCAGACGCTGTATCCCCTGTTTGCAAAACACTGAGGAGAGATATAACATTCCTGCAGAGACGCGCTGCTCTCTCAGCTCAGGGGCGGCAGGCTCGGGACAGATGGAGTGAACATATTGCTCACTAATGAAAGTCACAGTGCATCGGTCCTCGTGTGGAGGAAAAGGACAAGTGGTGTGACTCAAACGGTTTTAAAAACAAAGCAACACGTCCAATCAGGAAGCCTCTCGCTCCTCTCGGCCGTTACGCAGCGTGTCAGTGGCTCGGCTCTAAGAGGCTTTAAACTGCACTCACATGTCTAGGATGGCAAATCACTGTGTTATTATGTTGAACTGTGTGAACAGGTGTGCAGATGTTAAATGTGCTGGAAATGAGAAGTAACACACACACACACACACACACACACACACACACACACTGGTGCTTTGAATTCAACTATGAATTCAACATTTATAGCAGCAGCAGGAACGGGAGCGTGGGGCTCCGGGAGTAAAAAAATTTGGAGAACTTACTGCAGACGAGCGCCAGGATCATGCGGAGCAGCTTGTACGGACAGCGCATCCCAGCCCAGTTCTGCAACACAGAGCGAAAAAGTGTCCCGTCAGCGCAAAAACAATCACGACACAAACAACCACTTGGAATATGAGTGCGTTAACAGCTTGGCAAGAAGCACGTCGCCTTTCTCTTATCCTCGGGACATATTTAGACAAGAAAGAGAGACAATCCATATCCATATGAGAGAGGAGGCAACACTTACACAAGGCAGAGGCACGATTATACACCTGGCTGCTCTCCACTCACTGGTTCCAACCCAGTGGCACTCTATTAATTAGGGCTAAGATAATTTAACAGAAGGGGAGAATGGGCCAATAAATAGCCCCTGTGATTCTTCAGGGAGAGGAAGAACAATGGCATCCTCACTTAGAATAATTCACTCCCCAGGATGAATAATTGCACCCATCCCGTCCCTCTAAAGCTCCTGGCTGCAGGGGAATGACCCAGCAGTGGTTTCACTCGTCTCCTAAAGCAGAAATAAATATATGATCGGCATGAAAAATGTAAAGAGAGATGTACCATACGTTTAAAACAGGTCAGGAGTGCTCTTGATGTCAAAATGTTTCTACAAATGAATGATTCATATAATGGAGGGGGGGTCAGTGCAGTAGTGCAGAGCAGGAGGCTGATCTGTGTGTGATGTGATGTGGCTGCTCTCTCATGGGAGGCAATTTGCTCTGACGTGCCTCCAAACTCGCAGGAGGAGAAGGGCAATCTTTAACCAGAGGACGGCCAATCCATTTTGTCTGTTACAGATCTTGTTATCACACTGCTGACTTTCAAATGCGTGAGGAATCTGACGCCTGTGTGTGTGTGTGTGTGTGTGTGTGTGAGGTGCAGACGATCGCTGAGAGGCCGAGACAAAGACACGAATCCAAAAGCTCAAACTGAAGAGCTCAAAGATACTAAATAAAAGATTTAAGGGTCACGTCCAAAGTTTAGTTTGTGCACTACGTTGGTTTCTAGATGTATTCTGACAGCGTCGCTGGAGTCACGTCCACACGGCAGCCTGCCTCACTCAACCTGAAAATCTCTTTCGGGGGGCAACCAGGATGACAGCTGATGGCAGATGGCCAGGAGTTTACTGGGTCGAGACCGGACGGCGTTTGAAACAAAAAAAAAAGAAAATTCCTTCAAAAAGAAGCACGAGACAAAGCTCATCAGAGCAGAACTAAGATGTGCCTTAAAGGATTTCCCAACAATAAGCGTAACAGAGCAAATAAACTGTCTGTTAGCCGCTGCGAGCGCGCGGTTTCTACAGAGTCTTTGCTTTGAGGCCTCGTCAGCGCACTTTGATTTCTATCCCTGCTGGCATCTCCAGTGCCCACAGTGAGCAGCAACATCAGTTAAAGTGATTCATCAGATGTAACGCTGCCTTGAGAGCTGAAGGGAATGTGGAAAGCACTTCACGTAGAAACACACACAGCATCCAGGGAGTTCGCTGCCTGTTTTCTTTTTTCTTTTTTTCCTCCAGTGGACACAAATAAATACTAGTCTTAATAATTAATAAAGGAGCCGTGAAATAGCAGCTCACACGAGATTCATCAATACAGATGACGAGGAGAGTGAAGAAAGAGGAAAAAGTTTGGCAGCGTGAGGGACTGGGAGAGGGTCCTCGGGGTCTGCTGCATCAACAACCTTCAGTTGAAGCTTCATTTTGCTGATGACTAGATAAGAGGTCACATTGTCTCGAGAATAGTCGGTGGCATTGTTCCAGAAACTGCTGGGCAATGAAGTATTTATCGCAAAGATGTGATCCTACTGCGGCAGGGAAAACATCCAACTTGCATCTGGTGGCAAAAAAGAAAAAAAAAATCACAACAGAGAGCGGTGAAGTCTGGTTGGTGTGTTTGGTGGGAGTGGGAGTGGGAGTGGGGGTGGGGGGTGGTCCCTGTCTGTCTCGCTCTCACCATGTGTGCGCTGCTCTGACATTTCCTCTCTATTGAAAACCGTTTTTCAGACGCAACAATGGAAGGCGATGATGACGATAATGGCAGTTACCATGACGACGTTGGCCAGATGCGCCGAGCACAGAGCGTAGACCCCCCCAGAGCCCCCCACCACTGGAGCACGCATGTCTGTGATGGACACTGTCAGCGAGCCTGCAGAGACACACACACAGGGAGAGAGGCATTAGGAATGTGGGTGTAAGTGCAGGGAGAAGTGTGTGTGTGTGTGTGTGTCTGTGTGTGTGTGTGTGTGTTTGTGTGTGTGGGCTGTTAGGTAGAGAGAGAGAGTGAGTGAGTGAGAGAGATAGAGCAAAGGACAGCATTTTACAGCAGAGGGGAAAAACAAAGGGTGAGTCAGATTACTCATCACACAGCGGCACAAGTCACCTTCCTCTGAGCATTTTTCTAAAAAAAAAAAAAAAAAAATCAGAGCGGCTGTGCTACATCAGCTGACCTTCACACGCCCTTTCATTTTACATCCACAACACATGACACTATCAAACACACACAAACACACGTGTTCAGTGTTGTGAACAGCACGGCGCAGGCTTTTCCTGTATGTGAAGCACTTAGGCTAAAACGTCTGCTGAATAATTACATCAAAATGGAAAAGTACAACAACAAAAAAAAGAAAAACCTCTTAATTGGATTTTCCTTGAGGATGCTACAATTAAAAAAAAAAAAAGTCCATTTTGAAATGACCTCTGATGAAAGCGAGGCCAGGAGAGCACACAGGAGAACCTCGCTGAAGAGGATCATTTCCAATTTGTGGGCTTTGAAAGTGCACGGGTGAAGTCTAATCAGGGATATGTAGATGTGGACTGAAGCCAAACGCACGGCTGTCTGAAAAGATAGTTATGACATGATAAGTACAGTGGTGGTTGTGGCAATGACAAAGACGGGGGCAATTAGTGTAGCTTGAAGTGCAATTGCATACTCTTGTGTTTATGACAACACTGCAATACAGCACTGTACTTTAACCAGCACGATGGATAGTTAAAGGAAAATTCACCTGTGAATAGTCTGAATATATTTTCAATTTTAGGGTTTAAACTGTCTAATTGACTTTTTAAGGTTGAGGCTGTGTAGAGCTACACTGTCACCACCACACACAAAAACAGCTAAAACAATAACGACTAATGTCATGATAAAAACAGGTAATGACAAGACCAATGATGTAAACCGCCATGGCTGTAGGCTAATAAAAGAAGGAATAGAGCGAGGGAAGAGTCAGTGCACGATCTAAACCTTAACCGCTCCTGACAACAGGTCTAACCAGGTCACAGAAGTGACATCACCTGTGTGTGTTGCTTATTTAACCTGATTTAAACCCGTAAGTAGTGATATCAAATGTTGCTCAGAAATCTTTCACACAAACACGTTGAGCTGTGTTAGCTGCTGGAGAACCTGCTTCTCCCCTCTGCCACTGATTTCATCATGTATGAATACTGATGTAGACTCTTCTTCATTTACTTTACTGAACCTTTATTTACTAACGCCAAAAACATACGGAATAGTTTTACATTTGGGAAATTCACATCTTGTTGATATGTTTGTTTGTTTTACTGCTGAAAGAAGGTAAACAGAGGGAAACAGCTTCTCTGCCAAAATCAACTAACTAACAAACAGCAGACTATTCAAGGCTACTTTGTTTCTTTGTACCAGACTGATATGAGAGTGATATTCACTTATTAAATCTCAGCAGGAAAGCAAACACACTTTTTTCACTTTTGTCACTGTAAGTGTTTATGTTTTTAACTCAACAGTTGACACAAAGAGACATTATGAGTGAGATATTTGGCTACTTATTAGGAACAACAAGTCCTTGAAAAGAGTTTAAAGATGCTATATTTAAGTTTTTGCTGCAGCCAATGTAGCTTACTGCTGATGTTATTGTTCCACCATACAACTAGACATTGCAACAATGTACATTTAGCACACAATTCTAAAACATGACTCAGGAACTTTTTTTTAGAAAAAGGGTCCTATGTTCCCAGCTTTTCTCCAAAAGGACCCGGGGAACATGCAATTTTTGTACCGATACCTGGAAGTGGATTTGTGAATGACTTGGCATATTTATGCCTATTTTTGAGAAGTGTAATTGTCCCATTGGTTGGTTTTAGACAATGAAGAAAGGAGTTGGTTAAGTTTAGTAAAAAGACCAGGTAGAGGCTAGAGAGGCCAGATAGATAGAGAGAGTCCAGATAAGTAGAGAGAGTCCATCGACCAGCAACAGCGGGGAACATAGGACCCTTTTTGGTAAAAACGGGGAACATAGGACCCATTTTCAAAAAGAGGGTCCTATATAGTATATAACATAGGACCCAGGAAACCGTGGACCCGGGTAACATAGGTACGCTCCCGAAGAAAACTAATTGGAGAAACAGAGGCAAAACAAAAGAGTTGGTGATTGAAAGACACTTGATGCTAAACTCAAAATGTTCTTAATGGCCATTAGCTACGGTAATGCTAATGTTAGCTGTGTGGCAACTGCAAAAAACGTACATAACATACAGCTCCTTTAAATAGCCTTCTGTTTTTAGCAGCGCTGAATCCTGCGGTACACCTGCCGCTGCTTTAACTACAGCACTGACACTGAAGTAGGACAGACTCCCAAGCAGGAGAAATCACAGTGGCAGTTGCTTGCGAGGACAGCGTCAGCCACTGTTAATTATGCAAATGAGCTGATAAGGGAAGCGGAGAGGGCTGATAAAACAAAACAGCCTCTTTTTAATCACAGTTGGGGTTTGCCGGAGTTGTGATCTCAGATCTATAATGCATGTTGTAACATTCATATTCTGTGTGTATGTGTGTGTGTGTGTGAGATAGAGAGAGTTGTGGGATCTCAGAGTAAACACCGTCTTAAAGAACGCCTCGTCAGCCTGTGGTGGCGGTGATGATCATGGAAAGACAGATGGTAATCAGAGCGCGTTCCTGAGTCATTCATCTCTCCCCGCTCCAACACCTATGGGTTATTTGACGTGGATTTATGGGGCAAATGAAGGTTGGTGCTTCAACTATAAAGATTTCAGGAGATTCACAGTACCACGTTTTAGGCAGCTCCACAAAAATCGCAATTACACAGTGTAGCATACAGTAGGTGGTCTCTGATCTCTTCAAAGTAAAGGGAAAAATTGAATTGGAGCAACTTCAGCAGCATCAACATCTTATCATCTACTTTCTCTTTCAGCCTTCACAAGTTTTTTTTTGGCATTTAATTTATTACTTCTGTGCATTTGAGTTGGAAGATATATTGATTAATTATTAATAGAATGATATGAGAGATATCATCTGGGGTTTTTAGTCTTTTGCTGGTCTTAAACATTCAGTACAATTAAGAGATACCATTTTAGGAATTTGTTTTACAGTTTTTGCACTCTAATATGAACATAAACAGGAACAAGATTTTTTTTTAAATCCTCTCCTCTCCCCAAAAGTTTGAATTAATAGATTGAAGTGTGCTGCTGAAGTGGTACTGATTAAAAATACATATTTTATTCATATCTGCTAGTTTGTAACAAATACTGTGATATCTCTATTTACATTTCCTATTTTCCTAAATCAAGAACAGTTTAGAGACCTTAAAAGTAGCTGGAGAGGTTTCTACACTTAAAGTTCAATACAAGAGCAATATTCACTCCACCCTGTGGCTCTACTTTCCTCTCCAACAACTTCTAAAGCTAAAATATCTGCCTCTTGAACCGTCAAAGGCTCCACTATCTTCACCAGCCAGTTGTTAATTTGGTTGTATTTGCAGTACTGATGAGAGTGAACCAAAATAAAGTTGCAAGTATAGCTTCAAGACACTATACATTTCCATATAGCTGCCAGGAAACTCAGAGTTGGGTGATGAATCTGTCGATCTGGTTCCACAAGCAACAAATTAAACACAGTAACTAGTTGCCATGTTTTGAACAGATTTAAGAGCAGAGAAGTGGGCTGTTTGGGTGCTGAGATGAAAGCTAACACCGGCTCAGACCACCTCTTCAGAGGAGACACTTGTCAGGGATGTGACACCACCATCTGTGGGTGAGGAAGAGAAGACAAACCGAGACCTCCGGCTCAGAGGAAGAGAGAGGGCTCCACAGGGAGGATACAAACTGCTCTCTCCTCCTGCTCGCTCGGCTTTGGTGAGAGGCTCCAAAATACAGTATGAATATTAAACAGGCCTGTCATGTGGGCTCTCGTGCTTAGGGGGATTTAAGATTTAGGATTCTCGCACTCAGCAGCGGCTGAGACGAGAGGTGTGCGATTATTTCAGTGCCAAGCTGACACATTCCATCTCATGCACAGATTATTTATTGTTGCCATCCTGAAGTCATCATCAACATACTCAAATCTTTTTGTGAGCTTGCAACATCCACAAGTGCACTGCGGTGTAGACAGTAAAAATGATGTACTTTGTATAGGTCAACCACACACTCTGGGCTATACTCTGTCTACTGCAGTATAATCCCAATTGCAGCTCAGAGAACTGGATCTCTCTGTCAAACCAAAGTTGCGACACCATTACTGTTACTCCAGGCTGCCCTTAAGCTACCAGGCAACTTTGTATTTCCCAGTCTCTCCGGGATAAGGTGCAGACAGGGGATGGTGAGTTGATCCGAGGCCGGGGTTTGACAGCGCCTGAGGCTGCGCTGCTCTGTAGCCGCTACAGTGGAGCACAGCAAAGTGCTGCAATGAAAAATATATATCCTCTAATGCTTGGAAAATATGGCCTATCATGACTCTACACACAAACAATGACAAACATGACAAACATGGTTCACTATCCACAGCCAAATCAAGAGTCCTTGGTCAATAGATATTTACTATTTACTCTTGGCTACATTAGGCAATATATGTGAAAATATTATCATCATTCTTTCAAATCAAAAAGTGAACAGCAGTGTGCGTGTGTGCATAGATTTCTCTGGTGCAGATTTCTTATCTTGTATGTTAAATATTTACAGCTTGGTGTAAAAGTGGGTTAAAGAGGTAGCGTGTCTTTAAAAGCCACGTTAAACCCGAGTTAATCGATTTTACGGGTGCAGCAGAACGAGCTGTAAACACAACGGTGGCATCTGCTCGGATTATAAAGTTGACTGGGTGAAACATTTCAGCTATTGTCTTACTAACACCAAACATTAGCATTCGTTTGCAGATGTGCTTCAGAAGGTGCAATGGATGAAAACCCAGTATTCACTCTCTTTTAGCTCTGTTTAGTTTTCATCAACTCCTGAAAAGAAGCACACCAACTATCACCAAACTCACTGCTTCGTAAAAGGTGTCTGACAGAAGGAGTTTTGTGGGAACCTAAAGATGTCAGGGAACATTTAAATGCACTGAGTTGCATTTCTTGGCTGGTCAGCCGGTAAATTACTGAGGAAAGGACAATTAAAGGACAATGAATGTTTATTTATTCAGGTGATTTAGTTCAGTTCAGCACTGAGCACAGAGAAAAAACTGACCACCCATGACTGTGATTGTATTCTTTTATTCCATCTACTGGTATAAAGTATGAAGAAAGACCACCTTAAACAGCCAAAGGTATCGTGTCATGTTTCATTTTGAGAGATGAAAGAATTGCCATTACCATTTTGCAAGGGTCTGATTTCATAAAGAAGTGAAACATTCCAGTGGTTAACCAGTTCTTTGTTCAGCAACGGGAAACCTGCAGCACCTGCTGATGCTGTGGGACTGATGCCCTTTTTTAAGGTTCGGGTTGCTCCATTTGTGTACACTTTCCTCAGACAGATCTATCCTGTATGCATTAAATCTTGTGGCCCTGCACTGAGATGTGCTGCAGTCAGCACTCCTGCAGTCACAGGCCTGCCTCCGTGGGCTAATAAACTGGGGAAATGCCTGATCAGATTTATTTACTAAGCACACATGAGAAGAGAAGGAGACGGATGGAAAAGTGGCTGCACAGGGAACAGCACAGAAGATACTCTAAAGCTGCAGTCCTGCTTTATGTATCATGGAGGGGGCTGGTTGCTGGTTGCTGGGGGGAGGAGGAGTTGTTATTTGATGTTGGAAAGCAAATGTAGTTTTGGTATGAGAGCAGACACAGTTTGGAGGTAGTGGGGTAAAAATGTAAATGTCAGGGTGACTCAACTAGAAGCAGAGCATCTGTCACATGCTCTTTTGTCTACTTTACAGTCTACTTCAAAAGCTCATAGCTTCAAATGTCATTTAATAGTGTGGTGTCCATTTCAGAGCCTCATTTCAGCTATAATAGTGCTGTCAGACCGGGGGAAGCTCTATTAAAGATATTTTCCACCTGGGAAGGAGACAGACACCTCTGTGTCATCCAGGCTGAAAGAGATAAGGGAAATATCACCTCTGCTGCCAATGCTTTCCTTCAAGTGGAGCAGCAGGAGTCGCAATCAGTCCTCATCCAATCTAACATCTTCATCCATCTCCTCGTGCCCTCGTGGAGCCAGTGTGGGGGGTTGGGTGGTGGGGATGAACCCCCCCCCTCACCCCGCTCCCCACCCTCTCAGATGAAGGGAAGGAAAAGGAGTCTGCCAACTTTTACTTATCAGAGGTGTCAAGCTGTGTGGAGCTTCCCAGACTGTCAGCATCCTCAAAGCCACAAAACACAGCGCACCTGTGCTCCTGCACTGCAGTCAAAGCAGATCATTAGTCCAACAACATCGGCGAGGAAAACACAGAATGAAAGGCTCAAACTCAACATGAATCAGGACTTCTCTTGTCTACGTATACAACAGAGAGAACAGTCACACACCACAACAATAAAAACAACAACAACATGAGTCCGGTGCAGTTGGTGCCAAGCTCTGGCCTGGAGGAACCGACACAATTCATCAATTTTGCAGCGTGCCAACACGTCCAGTGTAAACACACACTGCCCTTGGAGTGAGTGTGTTTATTCAAACTGTTTCCTGCTCTGTCCAAATTTGCCACATACAGAAAAAGATATGATAATATTTATGCAATCCCAGAGCCCAGGGGACATCAAGAAAAATCAATAATCTCCACGAGTCACATCCTCAGAGCTGCTGAGAGGAAACTGCTCGGCATGGCACCAGCAATCAGGGAGAAGTATAATCATATCAGATCTTGCTGTGTGTGTGTGTGTGTATGAGCATAACAGAGGCAAAACATAGAGTTAGAGTGTGTACATCTAGTGAGAGCATATTCTTTATGTCAAGAGCTGCCAGACAGAAAAAAAAAAAAATTAAATTCTTGTCACGACCAAAGCGGTTATCACTCACGGCTGATTTTCAGTGAACAAGCACAATAGTTGACCTTGGATGGAAATTACTCAAAACCTTTCCAACATAAGGATGGGAGGGAAAAAAAGTGCAGGAAATCACTTCCTGTTCTCAAGGTTATAAAGCCACAGTGATGGCTACAGGGAGCGGGATGTGCTTCTCCATCAGAGAGCCTTGGAGTTAACCACCAGAGTAAATGGAACATAAACCGAGCAGAGAAATGGCCTCCTCTAATTCCAGCAGAGCCGCCCTGACAAATATCTCTGTCCTGGATTGGCTTCGCACCGCAGATGCAAAAAGACAGCCGTAAACACACAGTGGGCTCGCTTCCCAACTAATGGGATACCTTCAATGAGGCTGCATTACGGGACAAATATTCATCATGCTCGGTGTTGTTATCAGCCGGGCTGCAGGGGGGCTGGTGGGAGGGGAAGTGAGCTCGGTGTCACCTAGGAAGAGTTGACTGTGGGGTGAGATGGAGGAGTTGGGGAATTACCATAATCACGCTGTGGCAGGCTCTGCGACGCACCAAGGTCACCCTGCTCGGTTCAGGCTCGGCGCCGAGGGAGTACATGAGAAACACAGGGCCAGACGCG
This sequence comes from Trachurus japonicus, assembly GCF_045865225.1. NCBI lineage: Eukaryota > Metazoa > Chordata > Actinopteri > Carangiformes > Carangidae > Trachurus > Trachurus japonicus. The sequence goes on from NC_140925.1 coordinate 22,052,117, forward strand.
TCGCAACACCGGGATTCACACACACAGAGAGAGAGAGAGAGAGAGAGAGGGAGCTCTGCAGCTACGGTTGGTTGAAAAAGACAGAAATATGACCTTTCATTACTGACGATGCTGCTCTGACACAGCAACACAGCCACACCAACAGCCCTTAATAATAACAGCAAGTGGGAGCTAATAGAAATTCAGCCGACAACAGCGACATCTCTCCAGGTTCACCTCGAACCAATCAAATGTTGTTAAATGTCTCTCCGCCACAGACCACAGAGTCACACCCCTCTGGTACTGAGAGGGATTTTTCTAGCACACTGTTCTCCATCACTTCCACTCTTCCACCCCTCCACGCTGTTCTGCCCTCTCTCCATCTCTTCCTCATTAACTGAGATTGGTTGCTGATGCAGCTGATGCAATGTGACGGTTTGGCACTGTCGGTTCATCTGACTCAAATTCCAATTTTCTAAAAAAAGAAGAAAAAACACCATCTAATTTGTACGTTTCCTGAGCAACAATGCAGATGATGTGTGTAGCATGTGTTTCCATTTTTGTTTTTGAGCTTCTTGCAAAACCTAATTTGGATGATACTGAAACACTTCATTGAGGACTTAAATGCAACACTCAAATTGTTGTCTGATGAAAATTTGAATCTCAAATATCCTCTTTTCATCTTTTCCAGAGCTTTCCAGCTGTAAGAGAAACTGAGAAAACCTTTGAAATGTGTTGCAAGCTCTGGGGAAAGCTAGTGGAAGTGCTCTGTCTGTCCAAGGTCAAGAATAAACCCTCACTCTGCAGGCTCCTGCTTTATCACAAAGACAGAAAATAAACAGAACAAAGAATTAACAGCGCAGCAAATCAGACCTATAATAAATCTTTCATCAAAGCAGTAAAGCTCGTTTTAGTTGATTTAGTTCTATTACCCATCTGAATTTATTGACTTTTATCTAGTAGATTCAATCCCAGAGCTGTACTTCAAGGCCTTTTGGGGAGTTTCAGTAGCGGAGCTTATGAGCCTCCACCGAATATCAGCAAAATGGATGATGGACGGGGTCACTCTTGGCGACGGGCCACGGCCCTCTATTCACTGGCAGCAGATTTAATCATATACTCTGCTTAAATAGGTACAGCATCAATCAGTTATAGAAAAGCAATGTAGAAACTGTAGTATAACAGAAATAAGCCTGTAGAGCCGCTGTCGTTTAGAAACTCAACAGGCCTTTATTAGTTAGATAACGCAGAAACAATCATCAGGCTAAATGAGGAGCGACAATAAAGCTGCGTCTCATGTCCACGACAGAAGCCGACGCCGCCGACGCCCTGCCTGATATCAGAAGAGCATTAATCAGCTGCTGAAGGATTTAACGCCACGTGCTTTTAAGTAATGACAACATCAACGAGCTGGCAAATATGAGGTTACACTGACACGCTGTCATTCATCACATTTTCATTACGATTTCCCAACGGGCCACGAACGCCACCAGGCCTCGTGTCTGGACTGAGGACACCGACGAGCTCTCCAACACCAGCTGGGTGCTTCATTACCGTAAACATATATTCTGTTAACAGGCGCCTGGACACAGGGAGGAGAACATTAGAATAATGTATAATTCAAACCATACGCTCCATAGGTGCTGCAGCCGATAGGAGGTGATAGGAGCTGCTCTGTGACAACTGAAACCTCTTGTGGTTTCTCCTTTAGTGTCTCAGGTGCATCTATAGGGATTTCTACACCTTTATTCATTCAGGGACTTTGGAGGGAAAAGAATTCAAGTAATTTATGGATGTAAAAGCAGAAAATTTGACACTAATTCGCCCATGCAAATAAAGATTCCCTCTTAAAAATGTATTAATGATGGATTAGACAGTTAAAGCAGAAGTAAGTGGTCCGGTCGTTTTCGCTAATGCTGCGTTCCAGGCAGGCTTTTGAAATCGTAAATTACAGCTTCAAGTCACAACTTACAACTTTGTAGCGTTCCAGGCAACCCACTCGTGTTTTTCCGACCTGTTTTACCGGTGAAAGTCACTATAACGGCCACTCGTAACTTCCGACCGGTGAACTCGTACCAGATCGAACTGGTACCACTTCACGGTCGGAAAAATACGAGTTTCCTTGAACGCACCATAACAGTCCTCATCCCTACGTCGCCACATTCACGGCGTTCCTTGGCTGCACACACAGCCCTGCATGCCGTTCTCTCTCCTCATTGGATAAAAACTGTAGGATACGATAAATGTTTTCTCCTGGGCTCAGAGCAGAGCAGAGGGACTGACAGACCCGTGTTTCAGTTCAGACACTCTATGTAAGTGATTGCTGTCGGAAGATATAACTATTTAAGACTTATATTAACACAAATATATCACTTACTTCTGCTTTAACGTTATTTAATCTTCTAGATATTTTGATAATGAACAGTTCTAGTTTGGACTTTTTATTTTTCTTGAGCTACTTTTATATACAATAAGCATACCGTTTTTTCATACATTGTCTGTTTTGGCAATCAAACTGGGGACTGTTAGACTATTAGATACTGTAAATGCAATCAGGTTTTGAGAAAATGTATTCTCTACTTAGTACCTATAATGTGTATTTTCTGTATATTACCTCTTTATTTGCATATGTATTTTTAAATCAATGTTTTTCTTTCATTGAGTTATACATGAGTGTGTTTATTAAGCCCATCTGGGCACAAGCATTATAAATTAAATGCTATGATTTGAATTATTCTGCATGGTCAATATTCTGTGATTAACAAGTTTTGGCAAGTTAATGTTTTCGTTTTTTGAAGTGAAATGAAGTAGATACAATCCCACAGCAAACATGTGTTAAAAATGAGCCTTTCTTCAAATGTTTATGCAGTTCTTTTTTTGCCTGACTGGGACATTTGAAGCCGGAGTTTTCTAATATTTAGTGAATTTAGTTTCTCTCTCTGTTTGTGCAGCGGTTCCTCAGCGCGGCTCCTTGTTGTATCCAAACAAACATTGAATGATTGTGGTTAAACATCTCAGATTTTACATCGTCTGTCCACATAGAATGACTCTGTCTTATCCAGATGTTATTTTTAGCAATGGGGTTGCAGGTAACATTTGCTTCTAATGGCTCCTCCATAGAGACCCCATCTGACCGTCCTCTACCCTCTGCTGTCATTTAGAGTCTATTTTGCTTTTCTGGCCAGTGGACATGAAGTTTGATCTCGCTTTTCTTAGTCGTCCAGATTTTGTCTTCTTTTCTGCAGTTTGCCTTAACTGTTATTTCTTACTGACATTTTAGACAAAGGAAATTTCGAGCTGGACGAGTTTTATATCTTTTATAGCCTCCTTTGCTTTGTAGTCAGCAGTTGGCATAATTTCCAGAGACACTTCTGCCTCTGATAACACACGTTTCAAAGAATGAGGGAGTTTATCAGCTCTAAAAGTCAGACAAATCCTAGTGCCAGTTCTTCACCTGCCTTACAGATCCTAATGAGTCAGTTAAGACCTAACAAGTTAATGAAGTTATTAGTATTTTATAAGTAAAGGACAACCACACTTTGGCAAGGAATTTTTCATTTTAATGAAGTTAATGAAATAAAGCTAATGAAATAGAAATTATCAGCATATTAACATTTTCATTGTCTGTTTGCTGCAGGGGCATAATTTACTTATTTCATTATTTTATTATAAAATAAGTTATTTGCCCTGCGGTTCGCAAACTTTTTCTCATTGTTGTCACTTTTTCATTAAAATCTGTTGATATATTGGCAAATATCTGACCAAGTAAACAATTTACACCAGGACTGTGCTTTTCCAGACTGAAGACAGCAGAATGGAGTCTGGCAGGCAGCGAGGAGTGGGAAAAAGATCAGAGTTGAGTATGTCAACACTGAGATCTCTGAGTTAAGCAGGACATAGTGAGACAGCACGCTCGCTCAGGCCTGCTGTTACGAGAGGCTGCTGAAAGATGTGGGTTGTCTCAAATATAAGGTGTTAGAGGAGACAGACACCCTGAGGCTCACACGGGGCGATGAGGAAAAACACGGTGTTCTGGCACCTGTTGATGTCCTGAAGCGATTGAAGAGGCTGAAGGAGTTGTTGGCTCCAGGGGAAGAGAACCAGAAGCGAATGAAGAGAGGAGAAAAGAAAGGAGATTAAACGTAGGAATCCCTTCTGCTTCGTCTTTAATGTGGAACTGGGCTTCAGTGTTGAACATGGCATACAACTGTTCCTATTACGAAACATGAAATTCTAGTGGTGCTCTTCAGCCACTGTTAGTGCAACAGGGCCATGAAGGATTAGTGAGTGAGTGGATGCAAAATGAGCGAGGACAAGGTCCAGGGTCTGACTGAGCTGCACTGTTAGGAAAAATAATTACACAATTGTTCCTGTGGTCAGCACACAACCAAGGACAAAATGTGCAATGTCATTCTTTATTTTCAGAGGGGGCACTATATTATAGGAGTGGTGCAATGGAGTGATGGACAGGCTGCACCCAAGATTTACGAATTAGTATGTAACACACCGTCTTACCTACCCAGATGAAAACCTTATAACTAATGTATTCTTCGTAATAATTGTACAATACATTATTTCCACTATTATGACTGTAGAGATGTGCCTTAGTGCATGTGAGATATTTATATCTGTGAAAAGTGTTTCATATGTTCAGTTTTTGAGGCATCGTTTAAAAGAAAAATCTTCCTTTTGGCTTTGAAAGTAAGCCCTGCAGTGCCAAAATCCTCACAGTGTGTTACAGAACGCACATGGACGCACGATACCTGCAGCACGCCGCTCCATAAATGCATGCACATATTCAGTGCAGCTATAACCTGAAAGCTCCGCCGCCCCACAAAAAATAACAAGCAACATGCGTGCAATAGGCGATAACAACAGCAGACATGATTTAACTCATGAGCCAGAATAAGGCTGCATGAATATAAACATGAGACAGCCGGGGGCAACAAAACAGGCAAGGAGGAAAAGTCAAGAATTTCACTGAGTAAAAGCACTGGGCAATTTCTAACATCCACAAGCAATCAGGAGTTTACAAAGACGGAGGGGAGACTGGTAAAATACAAAGAGGGGGGGCAGGGGAACAGCATCAAAGTGTGTGTTCTTACTCAGACACACAGTCAGTGTATCAATGGACGGCTGGAAGAAGGACAATGAAGACACGTCCGACGGGTCTTACCTTCCAGACTGCTACATCTTTCTATCTACCTGTCTATCCATGACTCTTTTCTTTGTGTAGTTTGATTTAACCCTGCACAGATAAGTAGTGCAGACAAAGGATGGGTAGTTTGATTAAAGAGACAAAACTGATGTAAATTAAACAGGTTCAAATGTGAAAAAAAAAAAAAAAAAGATCGATAATGTCCTTAGAAGAATTTGACCACCACAAATTAAAGACAAACAAGACTGAGTCTGGCTTGACCAACAAGGTTTAATCTGATCTGGAGTTTAGTCAGCCTTGGTTTAAAATGAGTTAATCCAAATTCAAATTAAACTCTGATTAGTGCAAAGCATCTAAACTAACTGTTTACAGCTGCTTGAACAGCAAACAACATGTCACACTGTTACTAGCTAGCTAAATACTGTAATTAGCTTAACAGTAATTGTGGTAGCTCAGCAGAGGAGCTCAAAAACTTGAAGACAAAAGCCAAAAAAAAGAGAGAAAAGATTTAGTTCAGTCTGTCCCAAAAATGCAGCCGTTGCAAAAACTGAACCTCCTCATCTGCTGGTTCAAAATCAACCAGAGATCACAGATTTAATTGGAGTTTAAAGTTTTGATACAACAGAACTAAATCTACTCTTGATTTAAAGTAAAAACAAAAAATTGTAAAGAGAGGTTTCATTCTTACCTTTAAAAAAAACCCTAAACTAAACTAGTTTAGTGCAACAGTGTTTAACTATGATTTAATCTAGTGTAAACCTTGTTAGTATAGTCCAGCCTGAGACTCCACAGTCCACAGCTAAATGTTAACAATGACAAAGCTTCAACATGCAAATCTTAGTTTGTAGCAGTTTTAATGTTGAACCTGATTAACATTTTAGTTTTCTGGCACATGCTGACACACACCACCTGTGTGCCTCACTACACCAGCTGACTGGAGGGGGCAGTGCTGTCTCTTTACTCACTCAGCCTTTGTCATTAACCCCCAACTCCCCCCACAGCCACCTTCAAGTCTCCAGACACAGAGAAACAGTCTGTGTGGACCTTGTAATGGGCCGCTCTCCAACAGATCACAACATTTCCAACGTCAACTTCATCAACAAGACTCAGAGGTGAAATTATTAGGCTGCAAAAAAGCCGTTCACCTTCCTGAGAGTCGGACTGAGGCTCGTCCTCACCGTTCAGGATCAGTTCATCTGGCTGAGGAGCTCGACCAAGTGTTGACTCAAAGAAATGTGATGATGATTGAGTTCATACTGATCATATTGAAAGTTTAATGCAGCAAAGTGCAAATTTAATTCCAGGCAGTTACGCGCAAGTTCAGAGTCAAACTCGCACTACGGCAATTCAATTTTTGATCACAACCGTGTAACTGGAGCGAAGAAATTCCAGTGAACACACAGTTTGACTCGAGGCTCTGGGGGAACAAATGTCAGCGTGTACGATCTCCTCGCTGCTTTCTCCTCCTTTTCAATCCAGGCTGTGACTTAAATCTCCAAACAACATCTCAAACTGCACTTAGGCTAATTCCCAGAGAGATGCCCCGCACTACTCTCCCGTTTTTCCCATGCTGACTCGCTTGCTCTTTCCCTGTCATCATTGCTGAAATAAATCAAAGCTACAATAATTCATGAGTGTTAACAGTGTGTGTGTATGTGAGTGTGCGTTTGATTTTTTTTTTTACAGTGTGCGAGGAGTTGGGAGCAGCTTTAACTCCGTTTTATGACTGTATGAGCAGAGAGAAAAAAGGAAGACAGAAGAATTTCGATTTTCCATCACATAGCAAAGATGAATCAGGTTACTAAAATGAATAAATATGCATGTAACTCAGTGTGAATTAGGCTATTGCTCTCAACAGTGTTCAAATGATGGTTAGCAAGAGATTTACGAGATCCAAGACAGAAATTGTTCCCAGTGAAGATGAAAGCGGAAAGAGGTTTATGAAGTGGTGTTGATATGACTTCTGCAAATACGCATTAACAGCAAAAACCGCAGTGAGGAAAACTGCATCCGGCCAATCAGAGCGGATTTAAGACTTCCAATCTCTAAACTGGCTTGGACGAGGATGAAAGTTAATGAGGTTTCTTGTCAACAAAGAGTTGAGCGCTGCAGAAAGATCTCCGGACACCACAAGTCACTCTGACACTCTTTTTTTTTTGGAAAGGGCGGGGTCACGAGCTGAGTCGCATTTATCAAAACTATCACACAGACCAGTCGTGCATGTTGGATGGAAACAAGCTTGGGTCTCAGTGGACCTGCAGCTAAGAGTCATTGGTTTTTATCCAGTATACAAGAGATGCAGTACAACACCTTTAACTTGATAAATGATGACTCTGCCAAACAAAACACAAATCAAAGCATTTTTCTGATTAATAGACCATGCAAACGGTAATAAAAGTAGAAAACAAACAAAAACAAAACTAGGTCAGGACAGATATACTGCAGAACAGGAAGCTGCCTCTCCTGTTTACCTCCGTGTCTTCAAAAAGGGAAGCATCGCTCATAAAGCAGTGTGGATTAGCAAAACTCTCTGCTACACCACTTATACTGTTAAGCTACTGATTGCACCCTCACTGCAGGCTGACACAATACACACACATGCAGACTTTGCAGCTAAAAATGACACTGACCATCTGTTTTAAGAATTGATGTTAACTAACTAACTAACAAATAACTGTAGCACTGATACCACATGTGTGTCAACCAGAATACAATTACGTGAAATAATCACAGTTACTTCAAATAAAAGAAGTAGTATGTTGCTTTACAGATATATAGATTAATACTAGGGATGTCACGATTATAGATTTTCTTAGTACGATAATTGTCAGAGAAATAATCACGGTATTACGATTATCATGATTATTATGCATCAATAAATTTAACAACACTATGACTGTGTAAAATCAAATATAGTCAAAATTTAATTACATTACTAATCTCTAAATATAGGACCAGTTATTAATCCCCCGGGGGAAGTGTTTAAAATATTAAAAGTCATTAATTGTCATCTATACCAAATGTTTAAGTTTATTTTAATAATTTCTTAAAATTACAATCTTCCTTTACTTTAGCGCACATCTGTCGATATGGTTCCGACATCATCTTTTTCGGAAAGTGACGGTATTTTGGAATCTTTACGATTTATTAATTGTGGCATTTAATACCGCGATTAATTGTGATATCACAACGAACAAAATGTCAGTTTTCTTGTCATGCAGCAATATTTCGTATTTCTGTTTTTAATCCTATTTCAAAAGTGATATAAAATGTTCATGTATTGTTAATGTAAATTGATAAGTAAAGGGTTGGGGTGAATGAACAAATCTTATACTTTCATTGACCCGGTCATACAGCACTCCACAGCACCCACTTTGAGCAGGCTACATAATGACACACTTATGTTTTTTTTAAAAGACACTCACCGGCCAGCACTCCTGCCATGTAGAGCAGACTTATTCGTAAGATGCCGTGGACCATCTCTAAAGGCACGCCGATCATCAGCTGCAGTAAAGCATTGAACCCGAGCTGCTCCAGACTGAGGAGGGATAAAAAAAACAAAAAAACAGGATCAAATGATGGCATGAGTGTTTCTGTGTCAATGGGCAACAACTGCCAAGATTTCTAACTGAATCAATCCTGCAGAAAACCACATGTGGAGGTTCATGAACTTACCCAACGTGCATGAACATGTAGCTGAAGAAGCGCCACACTTGTGCGCGGTGGCCGGGGTGGTAGACCAGGGGGCTCTTCATGAAGTCAGGCTGATACGTCTGCAGTACCCACTTGTTTAGCATAATGCCGTAGCACATGAACACGATAATCTGCAACAGAGACGCCACAATGACAATAGACTGTCAGTTCTTGCTGACATACCCATTACATACTCTCTCTGCACACTGCTGGTACAAAAGGTGGAAATTGCCCTGCAAAACAAAACCCACTGTGCTTTCAGAAAGACGCATGACATTTTCTTTTCTTTTCTTTTTTTTTTTGTATTCCTCGGCCGATGCTTATTAGACTTGTAGAGACAATTACTGTCCACAGAAAAAAAATACAGCACATCTGGTTCAATTCCATTAATTTCTTTTCATAGAATAATGACTCATTGTCTCTGTGAATTAAAATGAATGTGAACCGTTATTATCACATCCTCATTGTCATTACAGACCATTCAGTGCCATTTTGAGGCATTATAAGAGCATTTGGCTTTCTTTCCTGAGAATTATGATGATTTCAGGGGAAATGATGATGAAGTTTTGGAGAGAAACTGTGGACTGTTTGCGGCGCTTAATCCCAAACCATTCAACTGTGGAAAGCTTCTGTGTTAGTCTGTCTTTTTTTTTTTTTCATATGAACATAACAGGTCAATTAATGCCACTGTGGTAGTCGGGTGCTTATTGACCTGGTTTTCAAGATCCAAAATTACTCTGAGAATGAGAGAAACCTCTGAATGCGGGCTGACTGAGGGTTTCAGCTCCAAGGAGTGGCATTAAATGCACGCACTAAGCCCCTGACTCCCAAATGGGTTACCAGCTCATATCGAGCTCACACTAAAAGCGTGTGATCAAAGGCAGAAAATCTTTTCAGCGGGTCTGAGGTGAACGACTGAATCACAAAAACAATCTGAAGTAAGTGTTGTGGGTTAGTAGCACGCAGTGTGAGTCTCAGGTAAAAAACTGCAGGATAAAAGTGTTTTAACGTCTCCATCAGTGAGGACGAACCAGCAGAATTACTTTAGTATGACTGGCACAAGATTTATCTACTGAACCCAGAAGTCAAGCTGATGAAGTCACTCCCTGACCTGGACGATGGTGACGATGGCGATAAAGACAGGCGGGGGACACAGGCGGTTCTGGTGAAAGTACCAGCGTCGGTCCGTCTCGCAGGGCAGGATCTCGTAGGCCACATAGCGCACGAAACGCTTGTACAGACCCAGCCCCGTCTCGTCCAGCAGGATCTCCCTCTGCAGCGTGCGGCGGCCATTGGCGATGGCTCGACGGAAACTGCTGGAGCGCTTGCTGCTCATCTGAGGGAAAAGACGACAAAACAACAAACGTGTGTTATTCTTCAAGGGCCCTGTGCCAAATCCTTATAGGAGAACTGCTGGTGATTTAGAGAAACTTGGAGAAATGTTTGATGAGCAATTTTCCAAATGAGACTGAGGGGAGTGTAAAAACTGAGAGTTAGAAGATCAATACCAATCTGATGGCTGTGGGAACAGATGAACAATCTGTTCAGCTGACGGACCCAGTGTAGAAGAAACTTTAAGGAATCACCAGACAGGTTTAGATTTATTTGCTGCGTTTATTTCGTGCCACTTGATGACTTAATGTCTTTTTTTCGCAATTAACTTGCCTGGAGCCCCCGCCTGAGCGTTTCCTGTCAGCAGCTGGAGGACACACCTTCGCCTGCCGCTGAATTTCTCATCTTAGCAATTAAAGCCGTAACTTTCTTCACGCTAAGTGGCTCAAATCATCAGTAAAGGAGGATTGCCTCTTTTCACATAATCTGAGGGAAGCTCATCAGTGTGACTAATCATCCTAGATGGGACGAGCCAACATTCATAAAGCACTGATTTCACAAAGGATAGCATGACGGTTTATGTAAGTCCTGCTTCTATCATCAGCCAGTCAGAGGGAAGGGTGATGACACTCTTATCTTCTTTTAAGACTTTTCCTGTCCTGACATGGCTCTGAGGCTTCACTGACGATTCTCTTTGACATTTTTTCTGGCTGGATTCAGTAGTGGTTTTGTATGCACTTCTAACTTCTATTCTACCTTTAATTTATGAGCGATTTGTAGGTTTCAAGTGTCCATAATTTGTCAAACACAACAATTCATCAGTGTGTTAAAACAGCTCAAAGTCTCTTTGTTCAAACTGTGACAGCCACTTCAGCCCCATCTGTGTTACACAGACATTAAAGAACTGACAGCATTATGCTGTTTGGTCAGGACTAATGTCTTCATGAGTGACAGTGAAAGATTTTATTCTAATTAGTGCGGAAATGAAGATGTGCTTTATGAATCTGACTTTAACAAGTGTATTTAACTATTAGAGATAAATGCTGTTTGTCTTCAGATACGCCGGCAGCAAATGAAATATTATGAAAACCATGTTACAGGTATAAATGACTGCTTATCAATTTTTGCTTTTTGACAGAACTGTAGCTGAATATTCATGGCTGATAAGAAACTTGAATTATGTATAAGTTGTTTTTGATTCAGACTAAATGTAAGTGTGACTGCTGATTGCAGCTCAGACATTGTAACAAATGGCTGCTCCAAGTGATTTTGCCCTTGAAAAGCCAATCTTTGTTAAGAGGAACAATTCTATGGAAGGAGCGAAAGTGTGTGTGTGTGTGTGTGTGTGTGTGCATGTGTGTGTCTGCGTGTGTTATCACAGACTCCAGGTTTGCCTGGTGAGCTGCAGCTCTGCAGCAGGCCACAGGCCAGCAGGACCGACTCTTAATAAGTTCTTAAATAGAGGCTTAGGATGAAAACTATCCTCATGCCACTATTTTTGACAACCGCGGCAGAGAACCGTCAGGATAACACAGAAAGTTCCTCTATGCCAGAGTTACCACTGAAAACAGCGTCTGACCGGCGAGCTCAGATCCTTTGGAGTAAATATCTGCATTTCCTAACAGACGATGAGAGAGTGTAAGATTCGTTTGGTCGCTGATTTTCAGTCGAAACCAGATGTCCCAAGTCTCCAGTGTAGCTAATACAACACATCTCCTTTGAGGACAACTGGCTGACTAAGCAATTATCTACATGTTATGATGTTATGTGACACTTCCTGAAAATTAGTTTTCCAGGAAAAACAGTGGAGCAGCTGCTACAGTTGACAGTCGACAACAGACCCTGTTTATAGGTTTCTTGGAGGATATGGCAGCTTCATGTGACGCGTAATGAAGCCTTGAGAGGGGGAAGAACAACCCGCCATTTGTAATTCATTAACCAGGTCCTACTTGTAGACTCATTATACTGTAGACACAGTGGGGGGCACAGCAAAGGAAATTGTAGGTCAATGTCTATAAAAGCTAATGAGCTAAACATTCTGGAGGACAAAGACAGCAAATAAATGAGCAAATAATGAAGAGGTAATGAACAGATTGCTTCACAAACTAAGCCACTGTTTTTTTTTTCCTTTTCAAGAAATCATTCAGGAAAAACAGGAAAAAAAAACCCTGCTAATCCCTTTTGGAAGTTAGCCGAGCAGGACGTGGTAACTACCCTAACTGTGGGTAATTATGACACTAGTGGTTGTATGGTGAGGGTGTGAGGGCCTGTTGCACAGTGATAACCAGAGAGACGTGGAGCTGGCCTGCTGGCTCTCTGCAGATGGAGGGATGCATATTTAGTATGGAAATCAGACCTGGAAAATGCAATTATACTATACTTGAGGCAGGGAGCAAAAGCTGAAGAAGAGGAGTAGAGGGACATTAGATGGCAGAGAGGGGGGGAATTAAAAAGGCAAGATGAGATGCCTGCCTGGTTGAGCCCAACTGACCGGTTCTGGAGGCCAAACATTTCCATAGCGTTGAAATCACAATGGAGAAGAAAGACGAGGCGTATCATGAGAAGAGCAGAGAGATGTAAATAGAAGTGTGTTTCTTTCCTCTGCTGACTTCATTTCATCTCCGTTCCGTGAGAACACCTGCCGCCTTCCCACACTGCGTTGTATTCTCTCTCAGCATTCATACCGACTGTGAAAATGTCCCCCCCCCTCCCCTAGACACGGCTAAGCGTAGCTGTCATTCTGCTTTCCCTCCTCTGACATGCAGGGCCGCCGCCTCCAAAGTGAGCGCTAGCTGCCTTTTGAAGTGACGACAGGTTGGGAGATGACAAACAGACAATAAGGCGGCAAAACTTGTGATAATGCACTGAGAGGAGTGACGGGAAAAAAAACACAACACATGATATCACATGAAACGTTTGTGGGGGGATGGGGGGGTGGGGGGAGACCTCTAAGTTGTACATTGGTAACAGTGGAAGTTCCCTGACGAGGCAACGCCTGCCAGGGAATAATTGATGCTGAGGCTGAGAGCACAAAGATAAAGATAGTATCCCCCTTTAGGGATGGTTGCATTGGCCAAGCTGACAGCAGTGTGTGTGTGTGTGTGTGTGTGTGTGTGTGTGTGTGTGTGTGTGTGTGTGTGTGTGTGTGTCAAACAGCAAGGGTCCAGCCTCCTCCTCTCAGTAGCTGTGTGTTGCCTACTGTACACGCTGCTTTCAGCTCTAGTCAATTGTCCTTGATGGATTAATTAGCTGGACCACATGGTCAATACCTCACAGCTCAATACTAATTAGCAATAACAATTAAAAAATGTGTTTTAAAGGCCATTCAGGCATCTGCACTGCAGATACAAAAAAAAAATCCATAAACTTTTTTCTTATTGGAGAGTTATGGTAATAACACTCACAAATCATTTATTGTTGCTAGAATAGTGGGAGATTGTGTCCATTAACGAAGCTTACACAGTGATTCACCACCACTGGGCTAACAGTGTCACTGTACCCATTTACTATCTCATTTGTGAGTCATTCAGAGACCCAAAATCCCCCCCCCCCCCCCCCCCTCTCCGCTGCTCCCTCGCCCTCCCTCCCTCCCTCCCTCTCCGGCACACACACTCTCGCAGCAGAATCTAAATCACTGCGGATCTCAAGCCTCGCTGATTCTACTCTGACCCAGATACTCAGGTTCTTTCTTGCCCAAATCCTTTTAAAATGAGAGTCCACCTTTTTCCCCTCCCTCTGGCAGTTTGTGGCCACAGCTTTCCTTCATGGTTTAATCATTATGGTGCTAAAACTCAGAAGGAAAGAAAAAATAAATAAATTCACTGCGGGACACTTAAGCAAAGTGCATCACTTCTGGTTTGCTTTTCCTTTAGAAAACAGAAAACGTTGGTGCAGGATGTGATGGTCAATAGGTACAGTAGCATCTGTGTCCATGGAGACAGGTGCACTGAGGCCACTTATTGTGACTTGGAAAGAGTTGAAAATGGTTTAAAATCCTATTTATCACTGACTCGCAGAGCATCTCTAGACAAGGTCAGCGACCAAAGTTCATATCTGCTGTGTGAAAGTTCTCACTCTCTCTCTCTCTCTCTCTCTCCAATCTTCCCCAAATGCCACAAAACACACGGTTTAAAGCAGAACATTGTAATAGAAAAATTACATAAGTGTTTCTCTAACTATACGTCCTGAGGGAGCAGAAAATCTAAGCGCAACATTTGGGTAAAAACTCGGCACAAAGCAACAGCCTAAAAAAAAAAAAACCTCCATTCTGAAAAAAGCGAATCTCTCGCCATAATCTCTAAAATACATCCTCTACCCGTGTAATTAACCATGGCAGCCATTTTGGATTCCCGTCGAACATTAGCCTAATTACCACCTGAAGGAAAACAATGACACACTTCTTCAATTACACAGTTGTTACATGATAGCATCAGAGGACTCTTTAAAGAAATCGATACGTGCAATTACACACGTATGGGATGTATCCCACACCGGGACGGGAACGGCCGGGCCCTGCTTTTACGCTTCTTCACAAAAAAGATGTTTGTCTATCGCTGCAGTGTTGATGCCTCGTCGTGTGCACTTTGACACCTCGGGTGTTTCTCGGCACCCCTGCGTCGACAAAATGTCTGTGTGTAATTGTGTGGAAACGTGTCACCGTTTCCACATAGCAAAGCTTTGCTGTGTGGGATTTTGATGCAATGTGAGATACAGGCCTCACTCTTTGGGAGTGTATATGTTTGATTGAGTGAATGTGTGTATGTGTGTGTGTGTGTGTGCTCAGCCCCCCAAGAGAGGTTTTAGCAGAGCGTTACTTATTCACCCCTCTGGCTGAACTGATGGGAGTTCTCTGGCTAAGATTGCCCTGCATGAAAGATGGGTTGAACATGAACGATGTCAGAGACAGTCTTGTACTCTTGTGTACACACACACACACACACGCAGACTCACACACATACAAACACTCACACACAGAGCAGACGCCAGAGAAAGCTGTTGCCTAACGGTGCGATTCAAACACATTTACACCCACCGAGGTCGAGAAAAGCAGTGTGGATTCACGGCTGCACCGAGTGAATGTAGAACAACAAATCAGGAAAATGTTGAACATCCGTTACAGACACAGAGAGAGAGACAGGGAGAGAAATCTCAACAGCTCGTGGGCTCAGAGGATGGAAAAGGCGTGGACTGAGCACACACACACACACACACACACACACACACACACACACACACACACACACACACACACACACAAACTTTCTCCACTTTGCTGTGTCCATTTATAATAATAAATAAAATAAAATAATGTGCTGGGGAGTTCCAACTTCAGCTGAGGCTGGATCACAAATCAATACAGACATAATATAATGGCGGCACTGAACTTTCCAAGTCAAAAATATGACCGTCATTTATCACAGTGTGGAGATCTACTTATAAACGTGCTTGAGATACATAGTTGTGAATGGAAGTGGAGAGAGGAAGAAAAAAAAAAGAGGAGCGAAGACGCAAACTGAAGGGATTTAGGTGAAAATGATAAAAGCCAGAGAGCGGCAGAGAGGAAAGGAGAAGGGATGCTGGAGGTGTTCACTGATGACCTGCTTGAAAATGTCATGCTACATGCGGCACTTTCCCCGCGGCTGCCTGGAGCTCATCCCAGAGAACAGAGACCTGCAGAGCACACGCATCACATGCCTTCACCACGGGAGGCCAGACTCGCATCAACATCTCCAATACCCTCTAAATTAGTCAGCAAATCTGTACTGGCAGCGCTCATGTGTATGAATGAGAGTCTGTCTGCATCTGAGACCGTGTGTGTGTGTGTGTGTGTGTGTGTGTGTCAGGGGGAACTGGTGGGAAAGACAGAGGGGAGGTGGGTGGCTGCATTAATTCATAATAAAACGCTTGACAGTGTTTGTGTGTATGCAAATTGCATGCATGTGCAGAGTATGATGATCACATGCGTGTCTCAGACAAAATCTTTACCTGGGGGTCGATATCTTTGTGAGAGACTGGGCGTTTTCAAATTACCTCGGATTGCTGCCTGCTTCTGCCAATGCCGGGGCTAATCGAAGGCAATTTGCATTTTGGCTGATGGGTAATTTTAAAAGTTTTTCCCTGATGACGTTGGAGGCGAGGCAGAGTTGGGGGCTTTTTTTCCTGCCTAACATATGCTCACAAGGAGTATAGAATGAAAGAGAAGGAAATGAGATCTGAGGGTTCAGGGAGAAGCAGGTACAAAATAAAAAGGGGGATGATATTACAAGGCTGGAGAAACTGGAGGGCTGAAGATGAGAACGCGGTGAAATGAGATGGATCGGG
Organism: Trachurus japonicus; assembly: GCF_045865225.1. Taxonomy (NCBI): domain Eukaryota; kingdom Metazoa; phylum Chordata; class Actinopteri; order Carangiformes; family Carangidae; genus Trachurus; species Trachurus japonicus. The sequence continues at coordinate 22,068,600 of NC_140925.1, forward strand.
GAAAAAAACATAACAACACTTGAAGAATGGCGAGGGAAGAGAGCTGTGCACTTCCGAGGAAAGGAGCATGATGAAAAAGAGAGGCAGCACCGTAGGAGCAGCACCTCTAAAGTGATTTCTCTGCATCAACCTCAGACGTGGGTCCTGCTCCAGACTGAGTGGCCTCGCATGGCCTTCATTAGAAACCACAGGCAGCACAACACAAGGCAAGAGAAAGAGATAAAAAAAAGAGAGACAGATAAATAGAGAGAGAGAAAGCAAAAGAGGAGGAAATGAGCTTAAGGAAGTGAAAATATGCCAGGAATTGCATTGCGTTGAATTAATCACGGTGCTTACACCCGTGTGGTGCCAGCGAGCCGAAGGCAGGTGCTCATCTACACGCTCCGAGTGAATCAGCCTTTCACATATAAAGCTCTACATGAATCTCTAATAGAGGCGCCACTGTAAACACACATAGGTAAAGAGGGAGGGAATGAATAAGAAGAATGAGGAAAGCCTGACCTCATATTCACAGCAGAAACTGAGTCAGAACAAAACATGTGCAGCTGTAGCTGAAGGAACAGTATGGTGCACTGACGACGCCGGTGTGAAATAAATTCTCCAGTTTTACTGCTGTGTACGACGGTCGGGTTTGAATTGAATGCAACACTTATATTATGAGAAATAATAATTTGTTGCTGTAATATTGCGGCTGTCAGTCTGGTGTGGCTGTTTTCCGGTACTTGCGAGGTTAAGTGTCTGGATTTACCGACACATTAACTGGAAAGATTGATCCTCCTTTACCAGGACAGGAACGACCTGAACCGTTGAGTCACATTTTCGCCACTGCAGAGCTTCCTGGCTCCGTCTGAGTCAATTATGTAACCTTTTCTGAAATCCAACAAAAGTCTGTACATGTGGGGAAATTTGTCTCTGCGCTGCAGGACAGGAAAACGCTTTGTGTGTCTCCCTGTGCGGTTCTGACTGTCTGTGTCTGTGCGGTCTCCACTCACCAGCTCGATGAGCTCCTGGTAGCACACCTGTCCCTCTTCATTGCTCTGGACGAGGGCTAACAGCATGTCCAGCTTGGACGGGTCCAGCTGCAGCTCATGGTGCTCCACCAAGCTGGTGAAGTTCTCCACTGCAATGAAACCGGTGTTCTCTGGGTCCAGCTGCAGATAAAGACAAAACAAAAACAACTTTTAGAAACACTGGGACAAAAACAGTTTGTATTGAAGATGCTTCTTCTGTCTGGATTTCTTTCTTTTTCTAAATAATAAACAGCACTGCAGAGATGAAGTGACAGTTTGCCCTGAGGGAGATGCATCAGTAAAAGACAGCTGAGATATATATACACACAGAGAGGCAACAACAGATACTCAAAAAGACAAATGAGAGCCTGAGGGCTGATGGCATAAGCTCATACAGTGACACTGTATTAATTAAGCTGTGTGGGCTCTATGATGCATTTAAAAGAATTGGACCTGCCTTAAGAAAATGCCCCATTCAACCTCATTACGAGAGCAGGCCTGCCAAACCAAACAGCGAGAGGGTTGTAGTTGTTGGAAGCAGCAAGAGAAGACAGACGGCCATGTCATTCTAATTTGCAGTGACCTGCAGTTTCCCTAAAAAACAAAAACCATTCCTCAGCATTAAATGAGGTTGAATTTCCAGTCTTTGTTTCTGAGTGGATGCTTCATTTGACTGTGTCAGTCTGCCCTTGGTCACATTTGCAGCTCGCAGTCACTCTGGTTTTTATAATCACCACTCACTCACTGCGACCCACAGTCCCATGGGTTATTACTGCTGATGCCTTACGCCACTGCTGCTCCTCGTAATTGATTTAAGCGGGAGAGTGTCGTAAAAATGGCTGAGTGCGGTTGTCTAAAATAGCGGCGGGTTAAAAATGGCTTGTAAAGTATAGGGTGTGTATCTACGCTTGGTTTGTGTAATGTGGTTTTTTTTTGGGCAGCAGCTTCACATATCTACTTATCACTTGATTTTCTTCCCATCCCCTCTAAGATGCGATTCAATTGCTCTCCTATGGAGTGTTAATTCCTCATGCCAGCTCTCCTTTAGTGCATCTGACTGTGTTTGTGAAAAAATGTGCCTGTGGACAATTCTGGAGCAGCACAAAGAGACCACATGGAACGGGCCCTCGCTGCTTCTCATTTGACTGTTTCCTGAATGCTAACACAGCCTCATTAGGTTTCGGATAGTAAACCAACAGCCCCTCGTTGCCCCCGGGAGGAGTGAGCTTTCAGATGTTGCGTCAGAGTGGAGTCAGTCGTGCTGGATCATCGTTGGCCATGTCATGAGTCCGCGGGAAGAATCCCCCATCTAGGCCGCCTAAGTCTGGACCCTGCCTGCTCTGACACGCTTAGACAAAAGGTGTTACAGCGGCTGCATGAGGAGAGCAGCATTAAAACTCGGCTGCACCGTGTGGGTCTCTACTGCAGGAGGCTCAGGGCTTAAAGCTCTGCTGCTCAACGACGGAGCAAAGAAGATCAATCGCCTCCTGAACATGTTTACTATGTGCTTTGCTTCCCCCCTTAGCACTTTCCCCACCGTTTTTTTTAAAGTCATTTAGTTGAACACAAGCACCCCTTTAACTGCATTTAATCAGCTTTTTTCCATTTCTCTGCATACTTATGCTTTTATTCACATGGGAGAGTGCAGTGGAGGCAGGAACTAATGGGTTAGTTTTGATGATGCTTGACTCAGAATGAGTGTTTTCCCACCGCTGGCTGATAGCAGTCGTGAGGGGATTTCGTTAGGTACAATCTTGACACCAACACGCCTCTAAACAGAAGCCTATATCTGATAAAAAACAAAGAATCTGTGAACACACAACCGAAGCTGACTCCAGGACAGTTTCTGATAACACTCCTCATGTATAATATTGAAGTGAGGACTTTATTGAAATCTCTCCCCTGCTCATTGTCCCTGATATATCACACTGTAACCTCAACACTTAGCTCCTAGTTAGTAGAGCCTGACAGAAGGCGATTACAACGCACATAAAACCAAATTTGTGAATAAAAATGAACCAAGACGGGAAAGAAAAATGGGGCCCAGGTTTATTTTTAGATAATCCCTTTAACTGTGTGTTCCACGGACGTTTGTTAAAACACGGCCCTTCTCTTCCCTTGAGGAGAGCCGAGCAAAATGGTGCAGATACAGTAAGGCCAGTGGTGAAGAAGTGCAAGGCGCCAGGATGAGATGTCAGGGAATACGGGGGGGGGAAGAGGAAGCACAAAAAAATAAAAAATAAAATACAGCAGAGTGGTGAAGGGAGAAGAGGTGGGTGGTCAGTTGATGAAATGAAAAAATTTTGAAATGAGGGGAATAGCAGGAGGAGGAGAAGGAGAAGGAAGGGGAAAGTAGAGCAGAGGGAGTGAGAAATTAAAGGAACGACACAGAGAACATAAAAACGCTGTTCCTCGTTGCGTCTGCTCGGCCCAGCAGTCGGGGCCCTGAGTCCTCTTCTCCTCTTCTCCTCTTTCCTATAAGAGGTGCTGTGACACACTCCAGCGCTCTGCATCCACTCGCCACCGAGGGGAGATAGATCAGATTGTAATGTGCTCCTGGCTCAGCACCGGGCTGACGGGGGGAACAGAGAGCCGCACTGGGGACGTCTGATAACTGTCAGGCTCCATATGTCAGCACATCACTACACACACGGCAGCGGCACAGACTCACACACAGCGGCAGCGGCGCACTGTATATGGCTGCGCGCATTTATGCAAAAGCGAGTGTTGACGCTGAGCTGTCACACTGCACAGATACGACTCCCTCCGCTGCCTGACCTTATTCAGCAGGAACGTTTACACGGGGGGGGGGGGGGGGGGGGGGGGGGCGTCTGTTGGGGATACAACAAGGTGGAGGGTTGCTTCTTGTTCCCAATTAGGGTTATCAATTAGCGAGATGAGGCACACTGAGATGAATGAGTGTTGGCGAGAAGAGTCAGTTTTTTTTTCTTCCTTGGGTTGTGCTGCTGGTGACATGTGGATGAGGGAGGGAGAGATGGAGAGAAGAAAGGGTTGGAGGAAGGAGGGCAAAGGCACAGAGGGAAGCAGTTATTGAAGCGATCCAACACTGGTGAGGGCGACACTTTGACAAGCTGCATGGGTTTCCATGGTTACCAGTCGCCTGTGTGTCATCCCTTTCTCGCACACACACACACACACACACCCCTCGACATATTGGCATTCGAGAGGCAAAGGAAAGACACAAAAGGGATGGGGAGAGAGAGAGAGAGATGATGAAAAGGAGGGAGGAATACAGATGCCTGAGAGAGAAAGAGAGAGAGAGAGAGAGAGAAGGAAAAATGGGAATACAGGAGGATGGAGAGAAACCAATGAGATCGGAATGAGGCTGGAATGAGGCGGAGGGAGAGTTCAGTTTGTGAAGGGAGGCGGGGCGGGAGATTATGGATGGAAGGTGGTGGAGGGGAGGGGAGGGGGTGGGGGAGGTGTTGAGGGAAAGAGAGCAACCAAACTTGGCTGGTTCAAGCAGCAAGTGGGAGGGGACGGACAGGATGGGATGGAAGTGTGTACAGGAGGGGAGTGGGATGGCGAGCGTCGGGGGGAATGATCTCGGTGTTAACCCCCAGGACCTCGATTAGCTGACACCAGCCCACAACCCACTTATCAGTCTGGTCCACAGGGGCTCAACAACCAACCCCAACCCCAACCCCAACCCCAACCCCAAGCCCAAGCCATGATAGAAGTGCAGCCAGTGGACTGAAACCCCATCACCCAGCATGCATCTGTATGTGGCATTAGCAGTGTGCAGAGCGGAGACAGTGGAGATTCCCATGCTGCCACCGACCTTCAGCCAACTGTAGACGGCACAAACTGAATCATTTTCATCAGGATTTCCCCACTTATCATCTGGTAGAGGTAATCTGATTACCTTCACCAGATAGTTAGATATCCTCAGTCTGACTCTCTGTTCCCCTTGTTGATTGACTGATTAGTTGAGCGACAGAAAATGGCAAAAAAAGAGGGAAAAAAGCCACATATGACCACTTCTAGTGTGTTAAATAAAAAAATAAGAAGATTGTTTGTTTTCCTTGTTGTTTATGACTTGGGGTTTTGGCTGGTGGTCAGAATACAAGTTATTTTGAGCCATCAACTTGAGTTCCAGGAAACAATGTTTGCATTTCCCAACGTTTTCTGACAAACATCTAATAAAAAAATGGGCTTAAATCTTAGTTACTTTTTCTGTCTTGATTTGTCAAATTAAAGGAGGGTTTTCTTTGAGTAATGCAGTAGCTGTGTACAAGAGCCAATTACTTTCATCAAAACAGTTAAATAAATATAAATTGAAACAATACAGAAGTCTAGAGACTGAAAACCTGCAAAAAGGCAAACAATCCATATACAGTACCTATATCTTAGTGTTTCAAAAGCAGGAGTTGAAAGAGTCCTACTAACCAACATTGTAGTTGTTGTTGTTTTTTAAATCACACACTTGATTACATCACAGCGCTGGAGTTTGAAAGGGTAAATCTAAAGGTTGAATGCACAGTATTTATTCACTCATTGGAAAATGGTGATCATAACTTCCAAGAGATGGGAACGCTGCAGCACTGGTGCGGTTCCCAGGCCCGCTAACCCGCTGACACAGAGCCAATATGACAGACTACTTTGGTCTCTGTGAACAAGACGGTCAAGCATGAACAGTGGTGTGTATGTGCAGGGGTGGGGTGGGGGGGGGGCAGTGGCATTTTACAGGGTACAGCATATTTGCATAGCACCAGATAAAACCCTCTCTTGAGTCTATTACCCTCAGGATTCACTGGTGTTCACCCACAACTGGGCCACTGACTCTGTCATTCTCACATCCCATGTTCTGCTCTGCTGTTAGCATCATGACACTCATGACTTCACCACCGCGGCTCTGCGGCGAGACGGCCCGAGTGGAGGAGACTGAAGAGAGACATCCCAGGAATTTTCCTTGATGCAAACACTCGTCTAACTACGCTTCCTGGCGTTTCAACACAGTACAAACAGCCAGGGGGGATTCTCAAATACAACTCAATGCAAATCAGATGATGAGAGGGGATAGTGTATAAGAGCTTCAGTCTTTCTACTTGACATAAATATGTCAGAACAGTATTCAGAACCCCGGGTCCTTATGGGACCGATATAAATAAGCCAGATAAGAAACAAACACCACATTGGGGAGATATTCAGCGACTAATGATAGCATGCTTTAGTGAGTGCTACCGACCATCAACTTGCCTTATCAGTGGCACTGCAATGGAAAGACTATCAAAGAAACAGCGTGTGTGTGTGTGTGCATACTCTGACCATGAGCATATGTGTGAAGCTGCATAGGCCAGAAATAGCCTGAGCTCAGCATTGCAACCTTCTGCAGACAAAGACTAATAAACTCACTCATGTTGCCACTGTTGCTTTCTTCTTCTTCCCCCCTGCAGCATTTTCATGAAGTTTAGAGTGACAAGGCTGCAATTTCCCCTCAGCTTTAGACCTGCACTGCTCATGTAAACCAAACGCATCCTTCCTCTCTGGGTGCAAAGCATCCCATATTGTTTTTGGGAATCTCCAGGGAACACCGGTGGCAATAAAGTTTGGTGATCCTCATATTTTATGTATGTTTGCCTGAAGGAACGATGAACCAAATCCATTTTTTCGTTTGTAAAAATGTAAGGTTGTGGGTTCAAAGCCGTAGATTAAGAAAACCTAGACTACACTTAAGATGCTTTTATGCATAGCTTTTGACCTCGAGTTGCTCTTGGGGATTTGCTTTGAGGTTGATGAAATCCTAGGGTCATAGTGGGAAAGCTCCAGTGAATGTGGCAAAAAAATAAATGTGGAGGGCAGAGCTGCAAAAGCATCACACGTGCCCTGCAAAACATTTTCCTGGATAAAGATGAGGGGGAAAAAAAGTGTCCGATGTTTAGGCAGGCAGCAGGGCTTTGTTAAAAACAAGCTCGCCTGTTCGCGGTCCAAAAGCACTTGGCAGATTTGACTTCATTCTAGTTTAATTAGAGAGACCTTTTTCAAATCAAAGGCCGCCGCATGGAGTCCCAAAAGTGGAAAAAGCCTGTCGTCAGCCAGCATGAGTGATTTGGTCTAGTCTTAAGCACAATAGGGCTATAGCCTACTCAACTGCAGCCTTGCAAACTGCCTATATGAACACACTGGCACAAGCAAGAGTAAACCCCACAATCAATAAAACAACCAGCCGTTTACAGTGTGGAAATATTGGCTTCATCTCCAGCCCAGCGACCTGCTGCATCGAAAATGGGTATCGACACAGATGAGTCAGCCTCTTTGATACTGCATTTCAAATGTGTCTGTGAGGGAATATGTATTGTTGAGGTAACGCTAAGTAGCTTGTTATCGCTGAAGCACGTATACAGTACATGACTCACTGGTGTGACCACGGAGCATCTTCTCACTCAACCCACACAGACTTCCACCACACACATTCATAAAAATGCAACTGTGCACATGATCCCAGACACACACGCACACACACACGTCTCCCCAAGGCTCTTGGGTTTGCTGATCAATGCGTTGCTGATGGGCCACTCATGACCCCAAAACCCTGCAGCAGATAATCAATTTCTCCCTCTTGGACAGAATGATTGCCCAATCCATCTGCCAGTCAAAGCCAAACCCCAAAAGGCTGAGACACTGGAAAGCCTGGAGTTAAATACCAGACATAGAGCAGAGCCTGAAACACACACACATACACAATCATGTATGTCTTGAGGAAGCACAAGCCAGATACATGCATGTTTTCTTGGTATCTGCCTTCACATCCATTCTGGTTTGTTCATTTTGGAGCCGGTTGACCGAGGCTAAATTCAAACATGCATCTGATTGGGCAGTAAAAACAGGAGCTCGGGTCGACGACTCGAAGAAGAAACCAGATGCCAAAAGGATTTTTTTCTAATGTAAATATGACCACCGACACTGTATTTCTTCTCAGTAATCACCTGCAACAACAGGGCTGAAAATGAGGCAAAAGTTTAAAGCCGAATCACAGATGCTATTAAAAAGGAAAAACTGTAAGTGTGGCTTACTCTTTGTTTGACCCTTGAAAATGAAAAGCTGAAGATTTGTTTGTTTTTTAAGGGAAAAAAAGCACTCACAGATGCAGAGACACACACACACACACACACACATCCATGCACATACAGCATGACTGCTGCAGACGCTAATGCAGCAACTCCATGACTTCTCTTTGATCATTGACCATTATTACATGATTTTTACATCATTCAACCAGAGAATACAACAAACCACATCAACCTATACATCCATTCACACAATACATTCCCCCATCTCTTTGCTCATACAACCCTGCCTCTTTTCATCCCTTCCATAAACCATGACATGACGCCCCCCACCCCCCTCTTCCTCCTACTCCTCCTCCTCCTCCTCCTCCTCCTCATGCTGTGGCTCATGATCTGACCTCACATACTCGGGGCCCACATGGCTCCATGATGCTGCCGTCCGTCATGTTGTCTCATGTTCTTGCAAACGGCTCCTGCTATCAATCCCTCACATCAGCTCTCGCCCTCGAGCCTCCGCCGCGTCTCAATCCCTGGATAGACGGCGAGGTGGCCGGGAGCACCGTAACCATAGAAACCCCCGCCGCTGCATGCTCGCTTTGCTTACCTGCTCTTGTATGAGCTGAAACAGGGAGCTTCTATCCATATACTGGCCAGGGAGGTGAGAGGAGCCGCCGAGGACAAGGGCATAGGGAGGAGCAAGAGAGGAGCGGCGGCGGCGGTGGTGGTGGTGGTGTTGGGAAGGATGGGATGATGAGGTGGAGGGGGATTTGGTTGGAGTAGCAGCTGGTGCCTAAATTGTAGCGTCAGGCCCCCCTTCCGTAGCTGCTGCTGCTGCTGCGTCCCCTCCTTGGTGATGGAGAAAGCCCGGAGATCTGGGTCCCCTGGTCTTTTCCTTTCTGCTGGTGGAGTGAGAGTGAGGACGGTGTGGTGGTGGTGGTGGTGGTGGTGCAGACGGGCCGTGACTCTGCTCTGTGCCAGTGGAGTGTGGCGGTAAAAAGCCAGCTTCAGCAGCAGACGAGCGACAGGCGGGCAGGCATGCAGGCAGCTCTCATTCACTCTCCTCCCTCCTCCTCCTCCTCGCTCTCCTCTATCCCATTGCACTGACTGCTACCTCACTCTCTCTCTTTCCCTCTCTTCATACACACACACACACACACACACAACTGCGCCGCCTTGCATACCAATGAGGAAGAGGGAGGGTGGTGGCCTCTCTCCTCCAATGGCAGGAGGGGAAGGAGTGGCCAGGGTGGCTGCGGCTCCTCTCCTCACTACAAGTAAGGCATCTCAGGGAGGGAGTAGGGGATGGGCTCCACTGCGGCTCTGCGCTTACTACTGGCACAGCCCCCCCCTCTCTTCACCCCACGCACACGTCTGGTCTGTTACTGACAGGAATACACACACAGACACACACACAAACAAACCCACACACTGTAAACAAGACAAAAGCTACCAATACACAGTCATAACCATGTTATGAGTGTGTCAGCTTCTCGGTTACATGAGACAAAAGGACTTAAAAAATGGCATAAAACCGCTAATGACATCAATGCCACTGGAAAACTATACCTTGCTCTGCATCCATTACATCCCCTTGCTAATTATAACCATTGGCACATTAGCACATTGTATGCACCGCTGCACAATCAAGCGTTTTCTCACCACCACACCACACAGGCACAAACATAAAATTGAATTAGACTGTTTGGACGGCTCAGTGATCCTCCAGCGAGCTCAAATGAATTCCACTACGACAATAACCCAAGACCAGAATCCTCAGTACAATAGTTCATTATAAGTAATACCAGAACAAAGACTCTTTTTATGTTAATCTGATGCATAATAAAGAGACGGGCATGCAGGGAGCAGAGCATGAGGGGTCCAAACGTACGAATGGAGAAAGGCAACTTGTTACTGCTCATGTGGACAGAAGTGGGTGTGCTTGGTTTTTATTGAGACGCTCTTTAAAAGGTGATTCCTGTCCGCATGAATCCGCAGTGACCCCTCCTCAGGACAATGGCGATAAGGCGGAGGAGGAAGAAGCAGCACAGGGACGTAAATCTCAACCCAACGTGAAAAAATATAAAAACAGCCTTAAATACCCCGGAGTCGGTTGTAGCTGAAAACATCGTCTGGGTTGTGACCCGGCGATGACTTCAAGGAACGGCCAAAATGGTTGAAGCAGTGTTGTTTCTAGTCCTCTGGACCGTTTCCCTGTGAGATTTACTACAAGCAGTGTAACTCAGCCTCTGGCTCCGTGACAAACAGTGCCTCTGTCTGTTTAAGTGCCATGATTGCACCAGATGTTTGGACTTTCATTTTTTCTTATGAAACAAGAAAGCTTGTAAATCCTCCTCAACGAGAGAAGAATATCTGGACGTGCGTATTGCAGCGATGTAGCTGTGCTTGAGGCTCAGTCTGATGCTGCTGACGGTACAAAGCCACTGGTAACTGCTGTATTTGTCCTAATGGATTGGGCCTAGGCCACCTTGAACATGGCAGAGCTCCCAGACTTTCTTTGTCACCTTCATTTACGGCCACCTGACACTCTCTTGTTTAAACAAAACCTTAATAACGACCGTCCAAGTCTATAGAAACGACAGGTTTCCTCTTCTCTGAGGCAGGACTGAAGTCACTCCACGGGGTTCTTTGTTCAGCCACTAATCAATGTTAGGAATTAATTTGTCTCCAATGCTCTGTAGCTGTGAACATGAATAAGACGGTTCTAATTATAAGGTCACTGCTTCAGGATTTGCAAACTGCAATAAAATGAGACAGATTGGAAGAAGAGACAAAATGAAACTGGATTTAAACAGTTGCCTTGGTAACCTCAAAGCACTCCCATCAAACAACAAAAGACATGTAGCATGAACTCAAAAACATGAAGCGCAGTAGAGGATATTTACAAAAGGAGGTGGTTATATGTTGTATGTAGCGTGTAGCACTATTGTATTTACACACATCACACAGTATTGCACATGAGGCAGGTAAACAACTGGGATCACAGGTGCATCGTGGGTCATGCCAGTGGAACCGTTTCCATTACACTGCCACCCAGCGATATTATACAGGTGACTGACAGAGCAAGATAAGCCTCCAGTGATATTCTGTCTCTGCTGCCTGAGGTGTCCCCAGCTGAGCGGTCTCTCTTGAGCCTGACTAAACCCCTTCGTGTTCTGCTCGCCACCGGTGGATGGAGGCGGGCGGCGAGACAAACCCGGGCAGCCTGCACCTCTTTAACGAGGCCTCAGAGCGGCCCACGGAACGCCGGTCTAAGAGCAGGGAGAGAATAACAAGACCTTTCAGGGAGGCAGAAGCACATTAATTAGACCACCAGGCTGCACTTTTCCTCACCGGCTTAGTGACCTTGAGGCCAATATGGAAGGTGTCCATTTATCCGGTGTCAGAGTGAGAGTAGTGGTTTCCCTCAGTGAAATGGACATTAAGAAGGAGCTATTAATGTATGCCTTTAGGCTCTGGATTCTGTATGTGTTATTTTACACCGGCTGTATCAGATATTTGGCATGAAGATTGCATGTAAGTTGATTTTTCTTGTGTCCACAAGTGTGGGGATTTGTTTATGTGCACAATAGGATCCTCAAACCAATTTTTTGTTGTTGCAAAAACCAAGATTCAATCCAAACCAGGATTGAATCATTATTTTTCTTGAATTCGTTGCACCAGATTGCTCTTTAAATAGATGTAGTCCTTCGTAAATGAAATTCAGCTCCTGTTGCTTTCCCTCGATTTTTAGGTACCCACTAAAATGAGGCTCCCTGGTGTTTTCAGTATTACAATGTCCATTTCTGCTCTGACAAAAGATTGCACAGCTGCAATGTCACGGTGTCTGAGAGTTATAAAACTGGGAGCTGCCACATTTCTGCCTCACAGTATTTTCTCTGCCCACCTTATTAATCAAAGTTTAAATCTAGACTGTCTGCATTTAGATTTACACATTGAAACACTTGGTATTTTGTTGATTCTTCATAAATCAGATGCAGGATGCTTTTAAATATACTGGTTTTCTTGATATCTGCTGGTACAGGAAGAAAGTTTGAATCATTTGATACTGATTTGATGCTACACTGAAGGAAAAGATGTTCATGTGCATCATATAGTCACCAAAGTTAAATAGTCGTTATTTTATTTTTAAATCTTGAATAGGCTTTTAGTGAGGAGAAAGAGGCAGCCAAGGCACAGTGGAGAGGTGGAGAAGTGAAAGATCCTTTGAAATGTCCCTCCTTTGAATGTCTTGTAAGCCCATACAAGCTGGGCACCATTTGATGTCAGCAGCTTCAAAGATCCAATTGATAAATCAATATAGCACACATAGATGCACTGAAATGGAATACTGCTGCTACAAAGCATAGGCTACATGTTGAGCCTCTGTGCACTTTGCTGAATCTTATATTCAGGAAAGTACAGTATACCGGCCTGGAAAGAGCCGGTAAATCCTCCTTAATGGAGAAGAGAAGAATATTAAGGTGTGCAGCAAAAAGCGACAACCAGAAATTACCTCATGAATTCTTAATCATACTTGGTTGTTGAGCTGGACCAGTGTCCCTATGTGGACATCCATGTGAGATGGAGTGCTATCTAGTGTACCCTCGGAAACATTCCTGCCATCTACTGCCATTAAAAGGGCGGAAGAGAAAGTTTAAAACATTTATCGAGGTGAAAGAGAAGAGAGAGACTCTTGGAGAGGAGCTACAGTCTGAAAGCTCAAGAAAAGAGGGAATGAAAATTCAACTTCAGCATCAAGGAGTTGGCGCTTGTAACGACTGGTGTGTCAGATCCAGTCTGCATGTTGTCAATGTGCGAGATCACTGACCTAATCTTTTATAAAACACACAGACAAGTTTATCTGGGGATTTCTGGAGCCTGCTAGCTTCCACTAATCATGTGAATTAAATTTGATGGTATTTCACACTGGAGCCGCTGAATGTCAGGCAGTAATGATTGTGCAATAGAGGGAATCACCCGCATGATGAAAAACAGCAGAAAAACGAATCAGGTCACTGAATGACACACTTTTAGTTCAAAATGCTCCATTTAGACGATCTCTTGGGGACATAAAAACGGAAGGAGCCAAAGAGGGGAAGGAGAGAGCGAGAGGAAGGAGGTTGAAAGGGGGAGATAATTAAGCCGAAAAGGGGAGGTAAAGGGGAAAATTAATAAAAGAGGGGTGTATTACAAATTCACTTAACTCTGCCAAGATTTAAATTCATGAGGGAGGCACTCTTTCAACCTCGGCTATGCAAAATTCACGTCTTGTTCAGTGAGTGATTTCCCTCTCATACATCAAACACCATTTTTGACATTATAGTGTCACTTCTGGTTGAGTTCAGGGTTTCCGGGCAGCCTCTGTTGATCGGGTTGGGACTGGAGTTGTAAAAGTCAAGCTGAGGTGAGGGGAGACCTCTGCTGTCTAAACCTGCAGTTGCATCCTAAGCTGAGGGCAGCACCGTTGGACAACATCCATAAACACAGCACATACAAAACCACAGAGTATCCAAGGACTGCTGACAGACCAGGATCAGAGCACCAACTGAGCTAACCTGAAAATACTTTACAGCTCGTCACTCTTCCACTTTCATTCACTAAGAATATAACACGGAAGTTGATGCTTTTCTGCCTGCATTGCAATCACACACCTACCATTACAATCTAACTTAAAGGGATAGTTCAACATTTTGGCAAATTGGCCCATTGCCATAATCCCAATAGTCATAGCAGTAGGTTCGTTACCTTTAATTGTCGGTGCAAGCTACTTTTAGAACGGCGGAGCAGAGCTGCGAGCTGCTCAGAGCTACACTATGGAGGCTAATGGGATTTCTTGGTTTCCCTCATCAAATACACAATCCAACAACTCCAAAACGCTCTGGTGGACAAGTTGTGACCTGCACATTCACCACGCTATGAGATAATAACACAACGTTACCACACAGAGTTGTTTCAGAGGTAAATACAAAGACTGCTTGATGAAAAACAGCCCCTGAAGGCAACACGCATCAGCTGTTTTGCATGAATTTACCTCTAAAACAACTCTGTCTGGTAACGTTGTGTTATTATCTCATAGCGTGGTGAATGTGCAGCTCACAACTTGTCCACCAGAGCGTTTTGGAGTTGTTGGATTGTGTATTTGATGAGTTTGATGAGGGAAACCAAGAAATCCCATGAACCTCCATAGCGTAGCTCTGAGCAGCTCGCGGCTCTGCTCTGCCGTTCTAAAAATAGCTTGCACCGACAATTAAGGTAACAAACCTACTGCTATGACTATAGGGATTATGGCAATGGGCCAATTTGCCAATATGTTGAACTATCCCTTTAAGTACAGTATATGATGACACAATTATCTGTTTGTCTAGCAGCACTAATCATTTCTAAACCAAGTCTAAGCTTATATGGACAACAAATGACACTATCAATTACTTATCTTTAAGCTGCGACTGCCCTCTATTGGTGAAATCAGCTCACACCAGTTGTCACCAGTATGTCCAGTCCACCGATTAGTTATACCGCTTATCTGTGAAGGGTCTAAGGTGGGGTGGGGGCTAGGGCCAATGGCAGGTGACAAAAGGGGGAGGGTGGGGTACACTCTGGACAGGTCACCGGGGTTGATGTACAGGGAGAAACCTCACCCTCGCATTCACAACTTGTATGATGGGACAACATAACTCGTGCCAGTGCTCTTAAACACTTGTGTGTTGTCTGTCAACGCTATTTCATCTTTGTTTGCTAGCTTTTGTCTACAGAGGACACAATGTAAAGGAGAGAAAAGTCTGTGCATGAGATGGTTGTTTCTAGTTGGTTGGGGTTACAAATACAAAAAGATATCACACAGTTATTTAAGTCAACACATGATGGTTCTGGTGTTAACGGCAGCCTGATGTAGCAGTGTTTGTTACTCGTGTCCTCTACCTAAGTCTCTGGATTAAAGGGGCAAAAGGTTAAAGTCAAGATTAGAGCTAAATGTAGCATTCTCCATGAGCAATGTATGTGATGAATCACATGTGACGGCATGTAGTCACAATGTCACATGTGTGGGTTCACACCGCTCAAATAAAACTATTGGTAAACTTTGCGTTTTAGTTTTATCACAAATTTTTTTTTTTTAAATAACTGGTGCATTTTTCTTTCAAATGAGTACCTCTGGTAAAAAAAAACCTCTCAATTGTTCAACTAAAATGCTGTGTCATCTTGTGGCATGACGGACAAAAGCCCACAATAGCTTCTGTTAGAGTCGTCTCTACTGGTTCTGATTGACAGCTCACAGGTGCTCCGACACACTGCGCCCAATGAGCAGCCTGTCCCGTAAGAGGCGGTTTGACAGCTGACACTGTGGAAATTGTTACCTGCTCTACATACTGACATGAGGGAGGGCGTGTTGGGGTGGTGACCACCAGACGTTAACAAAGAGCGCCTTGGTGTGTTGCGAACTGACGGGCCACTGTTGGCTCGGCCGCGCAGCACTCAGCGCAGCACTTGGCCGTCGACACCTGCTCAGACATCCAAGTGTTGTCACAATTGTCAAGAGCCAGACACGCACACACACGCATACACTCATTCACTCTCACTACCTCCACAGAACGCACTCACACACACTCCAGCTGGCCCCCGAGGGCGAGTGCATGTAAACCACTGGTGTGTCAAAGCCTTGTTTTCACTTTCCGTTGTCTGTGTGGCACCCTGTTAGTTCAGTGCAGGTCTAATCACTGAGACATAAACAGTTTTATCTGTGACATTGAGCTAAATGGTGTCAAGCTCAAGGCCATGAGTGGCATATTGAAACAGTCCACCCCGATTTACTAAAGATATATGCATGTGCGACTGTTGATTAACTAGTTTAAGAAAACGCCTATACTTTTTTTTTTCCATCTCTTGTCTGAGTTTTACCCCAAACTCTACAAGTACGACACCGGTGTTACACCCTGTCACATGCAGACGATGAAGCCATCCTTGGTGAATTTGGTGTATGACATGGACATGTAAGGTTTCTAAAATGTAAACGCAAACATCTGGTTTGAGAGGGGTGAATTTATTTCCTATTTCCTTTGTAGGTTTTCTTAGTAAGACCTGGACGTGCTGTTGTCAGATCAATTCGGCCTCAGCTGAACAGCATTACTGGCAGATATTCCGCACATACTCTTGTTTTTTTCATGTTGTGTTTTATTTTTCATTCTTTTAAAACTACTTTATGTGACACTGTATAACTTCATAATGTAGTTTCGCCCCTGTGAGGCGGCCTACTGCTGGAATGACTCACATTGTTTCTGAAGTTAAAAACATTATAATGGTTAACTGGTTAATTTTGCTATACAGCTCCCCAGAGGGTACATCCTTATGTGCAGTGACTTTATACTGTAGAATCATTTTGTTTTCTTATTGTTGTCTTATTACTAAAACATATATCTGAAACAGTAGCAGGCAAAGTCTACTCATGATACAGCAATAGTCTTGAGGAGTCTGAGCTATCTAAGACTGTGAAAGAATAATACTGTTTACAATGTCAAACTGAAGCCTAAAGTTAAAACCAAACTTATGTGTGATTGTAGTCTTATCTCTTAAGAGTGAATGTGGAGCGTTTAGTTGTTATGGATCCATATTATTCAAAGAGCCGTCTCTATTAGAATATACAGTATCTGTAGAGATAAAAATGGATACAACAATAAATATGATGAGCAAACACATTTGAGAATTGGTATCCGGCATATTTCTGCATAATACTAATTTACATTAATTATGCTTTTGCTCTAACTACCTGGAAAATTTAGGGCAGTTAGATGTCAGATTAATGTGAAAATATTCAATATTGCACAAATGCTGCTTGAAAACTACTATACATAGTTTGTAATAATAAAAGTGCAAAGAAACCCTGAGGATTCATTGCTGGAAAAGAATTGATCTAATCTCAAACCATCTTCATACCGTCTGTCCCTGACTCCTGAGTAAATAGAAAAAGATTTGACTCAACTGAACCTTATCCAGAGTAAACAACTAAACAGTCAATGAATCAAAGCCACTCAGACACAATGCTTCTGTTGTCACACAATGTGCTGTATAGCTTTGGACCCGTTACATCTAATCCGCAGCCCTGATACCGAGTGCGTTGAAGGCCTCTGGTTGTGAAAATGGTGGGTGATGTTACCCAGAATGCATTGGGCCAAAGGCAGGACAAGACTTGAGAGGATTTTAGGCAGCTAAAATTACAAACTGGCAGCCGATAAATTTAGAGGCGCAACGCTAAAACACTCCTGACATGGTGTAGCCGCCTTCTGTAAATACATGTGTAATATAACTCCCACTCGACTCTCTCCATCTTCTGACAAATAAACCAGGCACTGGGTTAGTATTACATAAGCCGAGTATATTTGCACCTCAGACCCTGGCATGACTAAAGATAAAACTGGGAAGTGTTGATTTCAGTGTTTTGGCAGCAGAAATTAATGACTGCACATCCACATCCACATCCACAAATAGCAAGAAGAATACTACATTCATATCAACACTGCTCCATTAAGACATTTCCACACCCAAGGCTGCAACTAATGATTATTTTCATTATTGCTGATTGTTGTCTTGATTAATCATTTTGTCTAAACAGGGTTACAGTGTAAAAAAAAAAAAGCCCAGTGTAATTGGTCTAGGCCTGAGGTTACATCTTCAAATTGCTTCTTTTGTGCAACATCCAAATATATGAAATTTTAATGTTTGTGCGGTAAAATGATTAAATATTGGGGATTTTTGCTTGGAAAATAACTTAAATGATAAATGAATAATCAAAGTAGTTGCAGATAAATAATCTGCCTGTGGAGTATCTGATTACTGGAGTAACAGTGGAAGCGTACCCCAACCCACAAAGACACTGAGCCTCATAAACAAACACAGTGGGTTGTAATTCTGGCTCGATTATTCAGGACCAACCACTGGATCGCTGTAAATGAAGCCCAATTAGGAGCAGCCTATAAACTGGAGCACGGTACGGGCGGAATAATAAATTGTTCTGGTCGTCAAGTTTCATCTCATTAGGCCGATAATGACTTTGATATGGTGAGTTGAGACGGGGGCTCGGGAGGTCCAGCCTTGTGGAGGACGTCCCTCTGTCGGCGGGTGAAGGGAGTGGTCTAACCGGGGAGGTGAGGGCTCAGGGCTCAGGGCTGGTGCTGCTGGTGCTGCTGGTGCTGCTGGTGGGGACTGGGACTGGGACTGGGAGGGGGGAGAGTCACTGTGTTTTGGCTGCTTCTTTTCAGCACCGCTTCCCTAAATGGGGCACACAAGCGGCCAAAGACAAAAAAAAAAAAAAAACACCAAACCGGGGCACTCGGTGACAAAAACAACGGACTCGTACAAAGAAAAAAAAAACAAGCCCAAAGCCACTAGTGCTGCTACACTTGGAGCGAATAAGAGTGGCAGACAATGGGCATGTTGTTCATGTTGTTCATGTCGTTGCTGTGCATTGATACAGTCTGCGTGCACGCGCCGCGACGCCTAATTATCATTCTCCTTCCTTTACTCACTCATTCAGTTGCGCCATATAAATATTTATAGTCACTTGGTCACTCTTAACTCCCCTCCTCACTCACTCACCCTCCCTCCCTCCCCTGCTCAATGCACTTGTGCCGCCCCCCTCCTCATTCACTCATCCACCAACTCACCCTCTCATCTACTCCCTCCCTCCCCGGCTCAACTGTGCCACATGAAAAAAAAAATCACTCATTCACTCACTCACTCATTCACTCACTCACTCTCCCTACTCTCCCCATGTTCACTCTGTGCTCGCTAACCCACTAACTAACTCACCCACCCTCCTGTTACAACACGCACGCGCACACGCAAAAAAAATTCAAGTCATCAACTCAGTAAAGGCAGGTGGAGATAGGGGGGGTGGGGGGCAGAGCTGCTGGTATTTTCCTCACTAAATGTACTTCATTTTAACTTCAATGTGATTATTTACATTTTTTTATCTGCTAAATGTTAATCCTGTTGAATTCTAAAGTGAGATGCAGCAGCTGTATAATAACTGTCTATGATGTTAGTTGAGCGGACACTTCATTGCTTGTAAATGTGCAGTATCCTTGTGTAGACTGCACTGTGAGAGGACCAGCTCACATGCAGCCCCCCTTGGCTGTCCGGCATTGTCTCAGCACCACTCAGTCTGATGTTAGAGTGAGGAGAGAAATTAGGTTCATAACAAAAAAACAAAACAAAAAACAATGTCATCTAACTGAGATATCCATGGCACAAAAGTCGGAGGAAAACACTACTAGTGTCTCTGTGACTTTCATATAGGAATCAAAATGGCGTTGCAGGGAGGGACAGACCTGATATTAAAATAAGGAATAAAGCAGGAGAATTTTTGTAAAGTTTGTTATTTGGGTGCTTTTTGATGCTTTGGACCGGCGCCTCACATCTTTACACACATAGGAAGAAAGCCACATGTCATATCTGTTATTGACTGTGGTCTGATGCGCCAGTTGCTGAACAAAAGAAAGCCATCACTGCGCCCTATATTGAAGGACTTTGGTTTCGGGCTGCGGTCCCCCTCGCAGCTGGACCCACACCTGGGCACACAGCAGCCACTGAGACCCCTGTCCGAAATGTGGTGATCGATTTTATGAGCCGATATCAAAATCCCTGATCTTTGGAGGTGTTGGCAACTTTCCTGACAATGGTGCTCGAGTGGCGACTGCCATAGTGACAGTTATAACCAAATCTGTCCAAAAAACAGCAAACAAAGCGAAGCCACCCGCCGTGTAACACCGCATATAAACCCATATTATCATCCCAAGTGTCACCTGCCACTTAGATGATGTGACATTTAATTTATAGGAGGTTTAACAGTAAATAATCTCGACCACGTCACTCAAAGTCAATGGCCGGACTGTGTTAGTTGGGAAAATGTATCGATGTATTAAAAGCAAAAACGAAACCCTGCACCTATCAAACCGCGTGCATCCGTTTGAGCATAGATACAATGTCGATATGCATTGGATGATTTCGGCCCAGGTTCCGTCTGTTTGGGTCAATTTAACGCGAATTGTGCAAAATTGTTCACAGCACGCGCTACTTCCAGCGGGTTTTCCTGGAATAAAAGTTGTTCGCCGACGCGGGCGAAGGCGAAGCGGCGTGTCCCCGTGAAGCCCAATGTGTCTGCTATCAGCCCATAATGTTTTGTGGATCAATACTCCGCCGTGGTTTTTATATTTGTCGGGAGTTGGAGGATGAAGAAACACAAACAGGACGACGCCAGTTCCATGGAGTCCGCTAGATCAGCTGCTGGCAGTTGGTGTTCTCAATCACGTCCGCAGATAGGCTTCATAGGCTCACTGAAGCGCCTGTGGAATAAGACGCTTAAGTGATCCCGTACACTGACGCTTCACTTTGTGTGGACAACTATAATAACATCTTTATTTTTTTTCGAAAGGAAAAAAAGTGGAGCTTTGTCTGTCAACTCGGAGTTTGTCGGGAGAAGCTTTATTTCTGACATTTATTTTTTCCTGTTTCTGACGCTCCGGTGTAGGCTGCCAGCTGACCCGGGTGAAATTACACCTCCAGGACTTTTTTGTTAACTTATCCAAAAGAAAAGTCACCATGGCAGAGACGTCGGCAGCTCCGGCCAAAGCCAAAAAGGCAGCCAAGCCCAAGAAACCTGCTTCTCATCCCAAATACTCTGAGATGATCAAAGCGGCCATCGTTCACGACGCCAGCCGGAGCGGTGCGTCCCGTCAGTCCATCCAGAAGTACGTGAGGAAGAACTACAAGGTGGGCGACAATGCCGATGTGCAGATTAAAATGGCCCTGAAGAGGCTGGTGGCATCCGGGATGCTGCGCCACACCAAAGGCATCGGTGCGTCCGGATCCTTCAGGCTGACCAAACCTGAGGACTCCAAGAAGTCCACCAAGGTGGCCGTGGCTGCCAAACCCAAGAAGGCGGCGAAGCCCTCCAAGCCCAAGAAGGCAGCCAAACCCAAGAAGGTGACCAAGACGCCGGAGAAACCCAAGAAGGCAGCTGCTAAGAAAGTGAAAAAGGTGGTGAAAAAGGCGACACCGACGAAAGCCAAAAAGGCACCAGCTAAGAAACCCAAGGCAGCCAAGCCCAAGGCAAAACCAGCAAAGAAGGCAGCCAAGCCCAAGGCTAAGACACCCAAAAAGGCAGCAAAGACGGGGAAAAAGAAGTAAAAAAAGGACAATAACAGAGACAAAGACACTGTAAATACCGAAGGAAATGTTTTCGTATATGTATTATTTTTGTAAGGTCTCATGCAAACTTATGCCGTTTTTACCAGTAGTTTTCCCTCCATCGCACTGTAACCTAAAGGTGCAGTAGGAACACTTGTGAGCATTTTTATTTGGCGTTAATACTTATAATAATAATGTTCATCTCTGTCTGGTCCTTGGATACATATATAGGCTATAATGTTGGGTCTTGCTGAAAAGGAAAAATGTGTATATAGTTGAACTAATGAATAGTTTGTTAGTGCACGGGGTCAAACTGAAAATACAAATGTTTCAATGGTGAGCATTGTTGAGCCTTTACAATGTACAGACCATAGGCAGTGGACGTCAGCAAGATTTTTCCTAAAGGCTCTATAGTTGTCATTCAAGCTCCATTCTTGTATATTTTCTCATGTCCAAAAACGATTCATAATAATCACCATCCCACTGTGTCCAGTCACTTTTGAAGACTGTTTATACTGCAACCCAATAAACCTTTGTCATCTTCTACCGAGTATGTTCTGTCAACTTATTGCGCGCATTTTACGCGTGCGTAATCAACGCCTGGTGAAGTGGTGGACACGGGAGCGGACTGAGGGATTAGCGCATGTATCAAAGATTAATAGGCTTAACTCTAATCGGTATCAACAGACCAATAACACCCTCTCCTCCATTTTCCACGCACATTACCTAGACATATAAACCTCCAGAGTCCGCTACATGAGACCCTGGCTTATTGTGCGCCAGGATGCTCCAGACAAAGAGCGCTGATGGAGACTCCAAATACATGCATATGGCTTTCTGCCGCAGAAAAGCTGATTGTGCTACTTAAATAATACAAAGTCAGTGTGAATGTAACATAGTTACCTATAATATTAAAATGGGAGAATAAGCAGATATTTGTTTCCAAGTCCTACAGAAGTCACATGCACTGAGCGTCAAATATCATCAGGTTGCAGCAATTACACCCATGCAGTCTGAATGACTTCAGAACCACTTTCATGTATCTTTTGGATGTGCCAAACAAGGGCTTTACTGATGAAAATTAATTCTTACATGAGCCTACATATATAAGGTCCCTTAAGAGAGCAGGAAAATGGTAAACACGGTGCTGAGGGATAAATTAAGTGGCGTGATAAAGGAATATTACGTTGCATAAAAGATCAGCATTCAACTTAAGTTCCCTCTTTTGTTCCACCACATGGAACTACACTCTATATCCCAGCATCCACGTTCCTGTGTGTGGCTCCAGAGTGATGAAGTGCCTTTGCAGACACACCCACTGCTGGTCGTCCTGCCGCTCACCTGACATGCAACACTGCCATCTTGTGGTGTCTTGCAGGAACTGTTGACTCTTCTTTCACCGCTGTTGGAGGCCCCCCTCCCCATCCCGAGCGCCAGACAGACTGGAGTCAAACTGATGAAAGCCAAGAGGAAATCCACGTTACACTCTACACACTGTTAATTATTATCATCATTATCATTATCTCTGCAGACAGGTAGAGGATTATCAGACTAACCATGTTAAACAGCTTCAGGCTGAATGATCAAAGAGGGGCATCCATGCTTGCCAGGGCAGGCTCATCTTGTTTTCAGTTGCTATGTGCAAGAGGGCAGTTAATTCACTTTTTTTTCCAACGTAAGAGTAACCCACTATCATTTTAGCAGCACAGCTTAACATTACTATTGAAAATTACTTTAAAGACACTTTTTGCGATTAAGGTGATGTGGTATCCAGAACATACAATAACAAAGTCGTAGGAGCAAAAAAATAAGTGATGTTACTAACACTTTTAACAACGTCTTGTTTGGATCAAACTCATTCGCACACAGAACAAAACGAAACATGAAAGGTCAAGTCTCTGAAGTCTGATACTGATGTATAAATGCTGAAAAAAGACCCGATATATAATATAAATTCAGTTCCAAGTCATCAGCACTCATCCCAATATCCACAACATGAGTTTTTTGGGCAGAAGCTCCCACACAGTCTGGTCTGGTCTTTTTATTAAGCATCTAAATCAGTTCATTTTCATTAAGAAAACAGCCATATTTTCAGCCGCAGAGGAGTGTCCTGCACAAAGAGCAGATCACCAGCTTAACGCATCAACAAAACAGACAGTAACATGGCCGAGTCATGTTGGAGAACAATGCGATGGCAGATGATGTAAAATGGTCAAAGTGTATGCACAGTGTCAGGTTCATGTCAATAGAAAAAGCAGATTACAAATCTATTTCAGTCTCAGTTAAAATGAATTCGATTTCAATGTGAACAGATGGAGAAAAAGCAGAAATCTGACCAGATTCTTTTTTTTAAAGGACTTTGTCTTTTTTGAAAATGCTTTGTCTCCTTTTGTAGGAGAAAATATTTCTTGCTTACTTGCAGATGCATATTATAACTGCCATTTTTCTCCATGCACTGAGAGAAATCTCTCCCCGCCACGGCAGATCAGCCGTGGCCTTATTGCTAAAAACATTTTAACAATAAGATTCAAGCTAATTAAAATGTTTCCCTCTCAGGCAAAATCAAATGCCTAAGAGGAAAATAACATGCTATAACTACTCATTGCTGCTGGAGTTATTTGGCAAATCAAGACATGAACATCTTGTGTCCGTGGTAGCTTGGTCAAAAATGAAAGTGTCGCTGATTGAAGAGTTTCAGCCGCAGCCGGTCAGGATGTCCTCTGTTAAAAATGCTTCATGTACTGTACTGCCCTTTGGTTCCTTAGTCTTTGTCAATTTGGCATTTCTTTAGTATGCTTATGAAACACTGCATGTATACAAAAACTTGCCATCAGCTCTTACAGATGATTGAGGGGAAAGCAGTGGACTTGACACTACTGTCTTTGTGCATTTCCTCTGTTTTGATAAAGCACCTTGGACATGAAACCGTAGCAGTTCTGAGCGCAGACAGGCTAACTCCTACTTAGCCTGGTTAGAGAGTGTAAGGCAGAAAAAGCTGGGCATGGCAGCAAGGAGAATAACATGATCACTCGTTTCCAATTGCCTTTGGATTTTTTTTGCGATCTGTTGACTCGAGGGGAAGAATAAAGTGAAGAAGTCAGACACTAGAGGGGCAGAGGTGTGAAGAGTTTCCTTGAAGCCTTTGTGTGGAGACATGTAAAATGATGCAGCCGTCTTCTAGTTCAGACTGCAGTGGCTGTGGATCTGGTCTTGGAGGTTTGGTCTTGACGGATGGAGGGAGCGTATGTTGTTTCGAAGTGATGGAAGCTCAGCCGGTTGTTGGTCATTTCATTCTAGCGACGGCTCTGTAGAGGGCGAAGCCCAGAACTGCAACCACAGCTGAACCCAACGCCACTCTCAGCCAGAAGGACGTGTTGCTCATGTCCGAACCATTCAGGTGTCTGAGGTGGGAGGGGAAAAAAAAAAAAGTCAACCACACTGAATTATGTACAGATAGTGCTGTTATTGCTTCTCTAACATCTCTTCCTATTACTTTTTAGATTGATCTAAGTTTAAAAACACAAGATTTTTCTCTGAGTGATGTTGATGAGTGTTTTGACTGGTACATACGGGTACATTGCGGCCCAGGCGAGCCGGCTGTAGATGTTCCTGCTGGTGGAGTCGAGGAACTGGCTGGAGAAGGGCAGCGGTGGAGGCAGCCGGTGTTTATAACAGAACTCTGCCGGGGTCATCCCGTGCAGCTGCTTGACTTCAGGAAGGTCCACCTTGGAGGCAACCAGCACACATGGGATGTTGCTCTCCATGTAATGTTGCTGAGTGAAAAAAAAAAGAAAGAGTTTCAACAACCTGGAAAAAAAGTCTGCATCACTTTTATTGTAACATGTACAAGGACGCGCGGTTGTATTAAAATTATGAGGCGAATGATTGTTTTATTTATCTATTCAGTGGTGAAGATGCTAATTTCTTCCTGCATGTGTCAACAGTCTGACAGCAAAAATAAAACAGCAACTTTGTTTACTTCGCTGATAATAATCAGAATAAGAGACCAACGCTGAAGATGAAATTTGACTACTTTGATTAGTAAACAACCCTGATTGCTTTTTATTTTCATAAGACCTCCACTGTGCAAAGTGCCCAGATCCAGATTTTAAATCTTAATGAGCTTTCTCTACCAGTTGGAGGCTTTGTCCAAGTCGCTCATCTTTCCAAGAGGGAAGATCTTTGGTTTAGTGATGTTCACTAGCTTCCAGGAAATTTTTGTATAATAGCTGAAGCTGGAAGTGGCCTGCCTTCTCCTGCAGAGGCAATAACTGCAGGGTAATATCTACAGATTGAAATGTTGCATCATTACAATACAGTGAGTGGATGCACAGCTATGTCTCTCATTGTCACATTCTGAATAGCTTTACTAGATTCACTGTATTGCACATAGTTAGAGCCATTCTTTCTATAGAGCATGTCAATAGGATATATTTTTTCCTTTTATTTTAATGCCTCTGTTAATACTTTCAGTTGATTTGTCAAAAAGGTTCCACTGAAATTGAGAACCATGAAATTACTGTACACCGCAGCCTTCATTCTATCTCATTGTTATTATGATGGATTATCTCATCCTGGCAGTTTTCTATTCTCCAGAATTTGTTTTTTGCAATTACAAAAACGAGCAGTCGAAAATGCTGAAGGCAGCAAAGTGAGCTTTAATACTGCGTTATGAGCCAGGCTGACTGTGTGCAAACAAAAGCACACAGAGGGTAAAGTAGATGAGGAACCTATGAGGGCATACTGTGAACACTGGTATTACCCCTTTCAATCCTGCTCCAACTTTTGTTGTGACTGACCTTGTATATACTGGCACAATAGTCGAAGGAATGTGGGTCACTGATGTCATACATGAGACAAGCAACGTCACAAGAGGCGTCTGATGCCTTCAGGAACTCTGCCTCCACATCCACCTCATTGAGCTGCAAGGGGGGGAAAGAAATGAAAACAGTTTGGTGTTGAGGCTTCAGTCAAGATCAGAGGAGAGAGGTCAACGTGAAGATCAGGACGGGGGCTACTCACGATGAGGTACTTGTCCTGGTTGCTGACTGGGACAGTGTTTATGGTATAGGGGGAGAAGGCACTGCTGGAATTTCCTTTATTCTGTGCAAAAGACAAAGTGATAAACTGTGTTGATGATGGTGATTAGCAGGAGCTTATATGTTTTTAATTCAAAAACATTTGACATTTTCAGCAGCAGATGATGTCTTACCACAACGTTGCGGCCCACAAAGGCCTGGAGAAAGGCCGTCTTGCCTGTCCCACGCGGTCCGATCACTTTGCAGAGAAACACTGTCCTCTGCGTCTGGTGCTTCTCTAGGTCCACCTCTTTCTCCCGTGTCACTGAACGTACAAACAAGCAGAAATGCAACGTATGAACTAAAAGTAAATTTTGCTTGCTGAAGAACCAGTAAAACGAAAATTTATTACATGAAATTAATTTTAGACAGAAGTAAAACTAGTCTATACATTCAATAAGGTGCCCTCTAGTGGCATGAAGAGGACTGCCACAAAGGATAACAGCTTGGTTTAAAATGCACTGCAAGTGCATATTACATCTGTCTAAATGCAGGCTGTGCAGGCTTTGTTGGATTAATTACAAGTGCACAGACAGAGACGGATTGTGTGTGATTAGCAGCCGTGAGACATTATAACACACTTTCCAAAGTGTCCCCACGCTGTAACAAGTTAATACACAGTGTTGTGACTTCCCAGTCCTGTGAGAGGATGAGAATAGGTCCTGTATGTTTGTGTGACGTGCTGCTGCTGCTGCTGCTGCTGCTGCTGCTGATACATGGAAGCACGCTGAGTCCAGGTAAGTTTCAGATATTTAAAGATGGAAACGTGCGCACTGTTTTCTTATATGTAACAAAAGCGATCGAAACAGAACAAAAGGCGGTCAACAAAAATTACAGCTACCTAAACTCGCCTCTCTCCTCCCCCACTGCGTGTGATTCAGCCCCCTACATCACCTGAACCCTGTGTATCACCGTGGCAACCAGACCAAACAAATCAAACAACAAATAATCCACACGTGAAACAACAACATATGACTCCTACACACAGTATGTCTGCTGTGACACCCGTGAACACGTGCACCCGTGACGATGAATCACTAATTTAGTGAAAAAACTTTTTTTTTTTTTTTTAGACATCATGTGTGACAGGGAGTGCATTATTCCAAAGTGTGGACAGGCGTGCAAGGTGCAAACTCCAAGGTGACAGTGAACAACTCATTGACATTTCAAGGACAAATGCACACCTATGTAAATCTATGAGGCTACTGTGAACTGGATTAAGACTAATAATCCTCCTATGGCACTTAAGTATGAGTTGTTTTCCAGAAGCATGGAAGGTGTGTCTCCACACTCCACACACAGAACCCAACCTCTCTAATGTACATACTGTTTGCATGTACATCGTGTGTTGGGATCATCCACGATTAACACTCAATCTCTCTCTCACACACACCTGTGACTGCTGAAGTCTGTGACTCCTGCTCAGTGAGGATAGGGTAGCCTAGGTATCCTAGGTGCTCCAGGCAACGATGGATGTCAAGGTAAGCAGAAAGCCTGCATGTGAGGGCAGGGACACACATGTGAGCTTTGAACAGTGCAGAATATAAATGAATTCTCCAAGTGTGTTAAAGTGTAAAACTATGACATGCTTACAATCAGATAATATCCATCAACAATGAGTGAGATACTTACATCCACTGACAAAGGTAACCGTGGTTAGATATGTAGCCCTCGTCTGTGGTCGCCACAGTCATGTAGACCTCAGCACCCCATGGCATGTATGGACAAACACAGAACAGGTTCTTCAGCTCCGACGGTGACAGGGCAGAGTCTTTGTCCTAAGAAGGAAAAAACAACAACAACACTTCTTCAAAACAGGGACATCCCCCACTATCACTGAACAGCCCAGTGGGACATTGGAGCCAAAAGCAGCTAGGACCGTCTACTCACTTCATCATACTTGTCAAACAGCTGCTGGAGGAACTGATGGCCTAAATGATTGATTTCTGTGGTGCAGCCGACAGCAACCCTGAGCCTGACAACACAAGAACAGCAATCAGACAGAAACATGAATTTAATGCATAGACACACCTGATTTGCGTGTACAAATAAGCACAACACAGAGATATACTCTGAGATGAATAACTGTTGAATACACAGAGAGGGATCTTTTCTCCAAACGATTTCACTACAACCTGTAGGGATTAGGGACGGGCATTTCAAGCTAAAGCACTATTCGATAATTGCCGGGAACTAAGCAGTACTGCCCGTCAATCGCTTTGAAGCCATCAGTCATTTAAAAATGAAAAATGAAATTGCGGACTGTAATGAGAATCAGTACCGGAGAATATTGTACAGTACCGCTTCTCATCACAGTGGTACCGTTCAATTAGGTCCTCGTCAAGGAATGACAGCACATCTCAATGAGGACAAAGTCTCCTCTCCTGGCGTAAAAACTACATCAGTACTCTTAAGTAACGCTTCTCATCAGACTCTGCACCGTGCAGAGTTTGTGTTTTATTGAACGCCTATTTGAATATTCGAAAATCATTGCCCATCCCTAGTTGGGAAACTACAGTGTTGTGTAATATAACATTTTACAGCTGAAATGATACATAGGATACAGTCAGTAGACTTACTCGGGATAAAGATAATCATCAGTAAGCTCAAGATTGTCGTCATAACCGAACTTCCTGAGGATGGTCCAAGTGGTTTCGTGTCGGCCCCTCTGGATAAATAATGTATTAAGGAACAAGAACCCTAAAAGAGACGAGACACAAGTCTTTGACGGACTGTGGCACTGCAACAACAAATCTTCATGGTTTCATTCATTCCCGATTTTTTACCATTTAGGGTCAGGCCGTTGTCCTGCACGCCCTCGCTGGTGTTCTTCCAAACTACTGTCTTCACGTCCTCCAAGGCTTGAGTGGCCAGAGGATTTCCAAAACAAGATTTCTACAGAGAACACGGTTTATTTTATAACAAACAAAATGTCCAGTTTCAAATAATAGCAGCGTTAAGTGATTTTAACTGGCACCTGAAATCTGTTGAGTTCAGCGTCACTGAGGATTCGGTCATTGTCCTGGTCAGAAATGTAGAATATTCTGCTCAGTGCTCGGACACACAAAGGTTTCAGCTGGGGGGGGGAAATTGAAGGACAAAGAACGTGTCATTAATCAACCAATCATTTGTAAGTACAAGTACCAGTAAATACGTGGACTGGGACGGAGACAGACCGACTCAGCAGTGGGTGTCTCATTTCCAAAAATGGCTGACCTGTTTGTCTTCAGGGTCATAAAGAGGGGCAGTGGGGTGAAGAACTGCCTTCTGTGCATAGTAGAACAGCTCGGAAATGTTTTTCAGGTTCTTTGCAGAACACTGGAGAGAGAAAATCAGCAGAGAGATTATTTCAGATACAATTACCCACACAGTCTAAAAGCCAGATAAAGTGTACCTGGGTAAATATTTGTGTGAAACCCAGCGACCATATGTGTATCACACTGGTGAGGTTAGCAGGTGTGTGTGTGTGTGTGTACTGTGTGCAGACTGCAGTGATTAGCAGACTGGATAAGTCTGCAGGTCGGCCTCACCTCAACACATGTCTCAATCTCAGAGAACTGGTTCATGATGGGAAGAATGGTTTCCATTGAACTCCCACAGCGAAGATCAGACTTGTTTCCCACGAGGATGATGGGTATTCTAAAATAACATATAAAGGGAGGTTAACTCTCAACGCAACACTGTCATGATTGGTTGTATGCAATGACATCACAAATGAGATTCTTCGGGGCATGCCACATCAGGAAACAAACACTGTGTGTTGCACTCGCTCTCCACATTTTGGGCATTTTGCTGATGCTCTTGTAACATTTTCAGGGTGACTTAACTCCACAACAGGCTTAAACTCCCAGTCTGCCAGGTTTGGCAATGTGACGTGTAAACAGTGGGATGTAGAGCAAAGTTCATCAGCAAAGCAGAACCCAAGTAACACACACCCATCGACAGATTATACAGTACGTACTTGTTCCCTTTTTCTGCATCTCCGTTTACTAAGGGTATCCATTTGGTTTTGATCTGAAAAATAAAGAGGCAGCGCATGACACAAGTGCAGTTTGTCGTTTAAATGCATTAAGTAAAATATGTGGAATGCTTGTACAGTATGAGACAATGTAAACCAAGCAGCAGGTCACTACCTTGTCTATTGTGTCCTCGTTGGTGACGTCGTACACTACACACACCACATTCGCCTGCAGTGATAAGAACTTAATGTCACAAACAGACAGCAGATTCTATTAAACCTTTTCTAATTAAACCCCTGGTGTTCCCTTTAGCTAAAAGGGTGAATTAAAAGACAAATAGTGCTTCTCTTTTAATCTCTTAATGCTATCTGCATTAAAAAAACTATTAGTAGGGAAGAAAAATGACTCGTGTTAAAAAAACAAACAATAAAAATAACTGATCAGGGTACATGAGAAAAAGAAAGGAAAAATATCAGACTCAGAATGTTGTAGCTTAAGGCAATACACCTAAAAAGCTTAAATGGTCATTTGTTTTCTGTGCACAGTGGTGAGAAAAGTATGTGAACTGTTCGGAATTACCTCCAATTATGTATAAATGTGTTCTTTCTTCCAATTTATGACCATGTACAAACACAATTTAATTAAACTATTAACATTCTTGTCCATTTTTATCACAGAGTAGGATTAAAACATGAAAAATGTTGAATTGTTCAAGGTTGTTCCAGCTTCATTTCATTTCTCATTGAGCTTTGGAGGACGCTTTGTTGTTAAAAAAGGACAATGGAGTAAGTAAAGGATGTTATTTAATACCATAAAGTGGGCTTACCTTGATGATCTCATTTTTGAGGATGTCATCAGTCTGCTCTTTTTCTGTGAGGGTCAAATACAAACACAGATAAAACTTGAAAATCAAGTTATACACACCCACATTGCTTTGTCTATGGCTGCTTGTTTCTACAGCTGGTGTTTTGATGTGCAGCAAGCGTAGAACAATCAGTGGACTGGCCAACGGCAGTGGTACGTGAGAGTCGTCAGGTGATGTTACCTGAGTAGTCCACTATGTGTGTAGGCACCTTCTCTGGAGTCACGTCAGCAGGGATGGTGATTTCTTCAGCTCTGGGGGGAACCTGTCAGAGAGAGCAGATGATCATCAGGTTATCAGGCCACAGCCTCCTGTTATACACACACCAGCCTTTTCTATCATTAAATGAAAAGAAAAGTCCACACATTTACCATGAAATGTCTTGAAACCAACAGAAGACATGGTGACATGCTTTTACTACTAGAAATTACACAACAAAATCTGTACTGTCCAAACTGCAAATAACAGAGCAGCCCTTACAGATTTATGGAAATGATCTAAACAACACAAAACCTAATAAAATGCACTACTGAATCATTTTGATCCTGCAGACTGAGTATGAGACATCTTCTACTTATTCCACCCAGCCATCATTCTTCTGTCTCATTCTGCAACAAGACAATTTTGCAAGTGGAGCGGCAGCAGAGGTATATTTGCAAAGTACAGTCATCTGCAACGGACTGTGATAACACCTCCTGCCTTAAACAGGCTGGGAGGAATTTTATTAGCATGAATGCGTTTAACAGCACCAAGAAATTATTTGTTTTCCTCCAGGGCACAAATATGAAGAACCTGGCCAAGTATTGAAAACTGTAGAATGATTTTTTGGCTGCAACACACAAACATGGTGAGGCCAACGCCTGCCACAACAAGCTACAACCTCTTTACCATCCTCCACCTAAAAAAACACACAGCAGCTGCAGTCACACTCACATCTTCTGGGAACTCCTCTCCAACCAAAGACATGATGAGTGATGTCTTCCCCACCTTGGCTGTTAGGAGAGACATGGCAGAGGATCAGAAGACACACACAGACTCACATGATCCATTTTAGCTCATTCTGAGGTGTGTGTATAAAACCATAAAGTACTGTTTATTGTTTTGTGTTGCTTGTCTGTTTTTATTTCAGCTGCACAGAGCAATGTTTATCCTCACATGCCATGATGATAACTGTCACGATGATATAGATATATAGACTATAATATGCAGAGGGCCTGATAACGGCCGAGTCACTGTACTTTATCTTTTATAGCTTTAAGCTAACGGTTATGATTTTAATTAAATCCTAATACTAACATTAAACTCTTCCTACGGTTATTTAAGTTATACTGTAACTGCTTGACCCCCAGCCAATTTAAATTTATTTACATATCGGTGCTTTCTGGCGGATATCTATGGAAATAACCATTGAAATCCATGTGTGTGTTATCGCTTGAACTCAGCTAACGTTAACTACAGCTGACCGTTCACAAAATTAGAAGAGGAAAGTTACTCTAAGCTACGTTAGCATTAGCGGAAACTAACGTGCGAAGAGCGGTAACTTCGTGGAAATAGTGCTTTAAAAAAGACGCAATTAAAACCAATGAAAACGTCTTTTAATTCAATAGTCTTCGACCAAAATGAGCAGCCTTGTAAATTCAGCTACAAGTTAGTGAGTGAGCTACAACGGCTAAATGCCTGCTAGTCCTTTAGCTTGTGGTCAGTTGTCAAGAGTTAATGACTTACGTTCCCCCAATAAAAGTATCCTGACGTCTTGTTTCATGTTTCCTCTCTGTGTGAAGAGCAGCCAGACGCGCTTCGGTGCTACAGTGACATTTATCTTTCATTTGAATGTCAAATTTCTCTAGCTAAAACCAAATGAGTGCCTCTCCACTGCGATATGAATGCACCCAAGGTGAAAACATTATCGTTCCGGTTCACGGAGGAGACGGGGAGAGCGCGCGCCCTGCTGGACAAGCAGCGCGACTGCACAGGAGTCTGGAGCGGTAGGGGGAAGCTGCAGCACAGTGGCAGGGAAAGGTTTGGACACCACTGGTCAAAACTGCTGTGGAAGATAAATGATTCTCCAAAAGATGAAAAAAAAAAAAAAAAAAATACATACATATATATATATATATATATATATATATATATATATATATATATATATATGTGTGTGTGTGTGTGTCACTCTGCCCCTCTGTATAATATAATTAAACATATCATTCACATCTTTGTCTGATACTTTACTGCAACAATACTTTTTATTATTAACTATGTTAAGGGGCAGAGCTTAATTATAATCCAAACAGTTATGATTTATAATAATTATGATTTCTATTCATAAAAGCGAGATATTTAGAAAATCCAGATGGGATGAGATGATTATCATATTCATTCTTCCAATAACTGTCTCCTTATAATCACCTCAGGTGATCTTTCTTGTAGAGAAAAATGGTCCCTTCACATAACAGCAGTAGCACAATGTAATACACCATTTAATTATCATGATTATAGTTCTCTGCTCAAACATTTTTGTTGAAATTATTTGATTTGTCACTCTTTTGATTTCTTCCCTTAAGGGTCCTAAACAGCTTCCAAATATGAATCAACAGTGGTATCTACTATTCAAAATGGTTATTGCAGCCATATCCAAACCTTTGAAATTGGCATTGGACTAAGCCAAAACCACTGCAGATGCAGTTTTCACAAAAATAACATCACATTTGCATAGTAACGTGATATTATGTTCCTCAGCCAGAGGCTGATTTGATATAAACAATCTCACTCACATAAACACACTGTGTTTTAGCACAAGACATTTGTTTAACTCCATGAAAAGAGAAACAATGATGAAATCAGTTTAACATTTCTGGGGTTTTGAAAATCATAATAAACCATGTGTAATGTACAGACAGGGTCAGCTGGTGTTTATCATAGTCTGAGTTAGTCTACCAGTTTTGGTCCTATTTCATTGTATATGTAATGTTCAATAATTGTGCTCTCTTTGTCATTGTTGTGTTTGTCTTATTTGCTACTTCCAACTGGTTTTGTATCATATTTGTATCCTTTAATATAATGATGTTGCATAAAACTACTATATACTGTATAAAAAACAATGGGACCACTGTTACTTTCATTTTATAGATTTGACTTTTTTTGCTATCAAATACCTACCGTAAATACAACTGACATACAGACTATTTGCAAACAAAAACTATTAGCAAACTAAAACCAGCTGGTAGCTGGTAATTAGAGAGACTGTCATTTGACTTGGGAAGCCTGAATTTAAGTCACTGTGACCGAAACAACAGTTTCTACAATTAAAATTCAGGAAGATTCACACAAAATG
Source organism: Trachurus japonicus (assembly GCF_045865225.1). Lineage (NCBI taxonomy): Eukaryota > Metazoa > Chordata > Actinopteri > Carangiformes > Carangidae > Trachurus > Trachurus japonicus. Next base: position 22,103,044 of record NC_140925.1, read on the forward strand.
TTGTTAACAGTACACCTGACCGCCACTGTTCCTGTGGGGGGTTGTTGAAGGTGTCTTCTTTTGTATTCGTGTGTGCCACTCTAGTACTGTTATTGTCACACTCTCACATTGCAGATTGTAATTTTTCATGCTGCTTTTTTATTAAAATCCTAAATTAAAATAAATAGTCAAACATTCGAAGTAACTGGATGTACAAAACAATCTCTCCATAAAAATAGCTGAGGTTGAAAACCAAACACATGAAAGAAAACAATTAATTACATGAACTCCATTGCAGCAAATCACATCACCATTAGTTTTAACCATTTCCCTAAAAAACATCTGATAAAAAACTATTTATGGGACAATAAAATTACATTAAGTAATAGTATAAACTAGGCACATGTGAAGAGATAAACCTACAAGGTCTACGGTTCATAAACCGATCAGAGGCCCAGCACCTCCCACAGCAGGATCTCATTATAAGCTGCAGTGAACAGAAGCGTCCCGGAGGGAGAGAAGTGACACGTCTGCAGTGAGTCACTGTGCTGCAAGAAGTCCTGGAACTTGCCACTGCTCGACTTGATCAGCTTCAACACTCGCTCTGATAAGAGAATAGAAACAAAGTGAGAAATTCATTAAACCCACCCTCCTAACTTACATTACGGATTTCTTAACTGTTTTTAAAAAGCTGGTCTCCCATCATGAACCCAAACATGATAGTTTACCTTTTGATCCCACAGCTATGAGCTGACTGTGAGCCGAGGAGAGACTGAGGCATGTGGCCCAGTGGGGCAGGGCAATCTTTTTTATTATCTGTAGTTATAAAAAACAAAAATATAAACATTGTATGATATTACACACATATTCATAGACATCTACTTTCTACAGGGACAGGAAGAATCCCAGCACTATGGCATTGAAGCAGGGTGAGTGTCCACATACCTGTTTTTTAGTCAGGCTGTAGAAGGACAGCTCTTTCTCTACTCCGTAGCCAGTATAGACCACTAGGCCAGGGTCCACTGGGCAGAAGGCAGCCAGACTGGGAGGTGGGCTGTCGTCCTACAACACAAACAGTTTATAGACACATGAAACAGACTGAGCAGAGTATAACAACATACCAGACCATGTCAAAATAACAAACATAAGAGGAAACACTCATTTGGCGTCAATTAAAATAATAAGATTGAAACTGGAATCCAATCTGACTATTTGACGAAACAGGGAATTATATTATATGTTGTAAACTGAATGCATTATTTGGCTACATGATTAGGTGGGATTAGGTATCAGGCCCATCGTTTAGTGTTTTAATTTGTCGGTGCATATTCTCATTTGCCCAGGTCATAGTATTTCAAAGGAGGTTAAATCGAAAGCAACTGGACTTAGTTATTTGTCTAGACAAATAACTAAGTCCAGTTGCTTTCGATTTAACCTCCTTTGAAATGTTTTAATTTGTGTCTTCACATCAGAAAAGGAAGCATGAGTAGGCTTGAGCCTTAAATTAGGGGGATATTCAGCAGCACTCGACATTTGGAGTGACATTTCTGGTCATTACGATCATGTTATTGGTTAACATAAGAGTCGCTACCCCATGGTAGGTCGGAGCAGGAAATGTCAGCCAGTCTAGCAGGTCACACTTGTCCTTCAGCCAATCCACAGCCCACACGCTGACACGTCTGTCGGAGCTGGCGGCCAACCACGTCTCATTTCCTTCCAGTCCGAAATTCTTACACTGGGGATTAGAAGATAAAACATCTTAAGAGATGTACTGCTGAAAAAATGTCACAGGAACCTAGGGAAGACTTTCAGAGATAACCTTGTACTCTAGCTGTAGAGAGCTGATGAAAAGAAAAGGTATTTGTTTGAGGGTCAGAGAAACCCATTCAGTAGCTCTAACATTATATGAAGTATATTTGAAAAGTGAGGTGGATTTGGAAAGATAATCCAAGAACTGTTTGTCTTAAAGGTGTTTGCTCGATAAGTGTTCGCTCTTGCAGAAGCACCTATCGCACCGTCTACTGTGCTGTCACATTATTCTCTTATTCCTTGGTCTGATTCACTGGGCTGACCTCTTCATTCACACACTGGATGGTGGTAATCGGCGCTCCTTTGTGGTCCCTGATGACACGGATCGTTGCTCCATTCACTGGGCTGCTGACAGCTACCAGACCATTCTTACCCCCTGAAAGGATCACATGACCTGTTGGGGGCCAAAACAGATTCACAGCCAAAGTGAATGACACATGGCAGCTTCAACATTACATGAAGAGGGTCTTTTGAAAAGTCTTCTGTGGATTACTGAAGCTGTACTTTGACCTGTCCTTTGTGTTTGTCACCCAAATAAATACTAAAAGAAGTAATTATAGCTGCTGCGCAGCAATGGGTCGGGTCCGGGCTACTTTTGGGCAAATTTAGGCAATTCTGAGCAACAAACAGGAGAATAGGAAGACAAGACAGTTGTCCTTATAATGTCCAATTTGCATCAGTTGAGGATTGAACCCACAACCTCGGGAACCAAAGACCATTGTCTATCGCACTGAGCTAATTGACAAGTGGCAGTTCAACAGTGGCTTCACAAATTGAGTAAGCCATTCACTGTCGTGTAGGCAGAAAAAGAAAAATCCGTTTTTGAGGTAAAATAATGATATGTATTTGTCAAACATCTACTATGAGTCTAAGATGTTAGGAGCCTTCGCACATGGTCCAGTCCAAGCTATTTGTATTTTTAAATTTAGAAGCTTGCTGTGATGCCACCATTAGGACAATTGTCTTGTGTTTCGTGTTGAGGACATTTGACATTTTGATTTGTCATCATCATCATCACCCTGGCTGGGTCTCGAACTCACAACCTCTGACACCAAGAACCAGCGCTTAACTCAGTGAGCTAATTATCTGGAAGTGAGACATGGTGTGTGTCTTCTCAAATAGACTCAGGGAGTCAGTGCCCGGGCAGCTGTTGTGAACGCAGATTTCTGTTATCTAAACAAAAATCTGTTAATACATAAAATGCATTTAGACAACAAAATAGCTTTAGGACATCTGACATTTTGATCTGTCATCATCATCATCATCATCATCACCCTCGCTGGGTCTCGAACTCACAATCTCTGACACCAAGAACCAGCTCCTAACTCGCTGAGCTAATTAGCTGGTAGTGAGACCTGCTATGTAGCTTCATTTATCCACTCAGGTGAGCCAGTGCCCGGGCAGCTGTTGTGATGAAATGGTCAAAATGTCAATAATTCAGTCATCTAAACAAAAATCTGATAATACATAAATTGCATCTTGACAGCATGGAAATGTTGGTGATTTGTTTTTAATGATAAGTGTTTTGCTTCATAAGAGAAAATCTGATGTTTAAAAATTCCACTCTCACATTGGCTGCAGTTGTTCCCATGAGAGCAGAATTCAAAATGTTCTCAAAAATTCAGTTTTTGAATTAAAATTCTGATATTTGCTAAACTTCATCAACCATGACTCCAGAATATTGTCATTTTTTTTCAGGAAGTTTGAAAATGTATTTAGCAAGAATTTGATGGTATATGTCTACAGTACTGTTTACAGTCAAACGTTTTCATGCACTGTAGGCTCAATTTTTGCTTAATCAAAAATCCGAGAAACAAGTTTTGTGGAGGACAGTCTGGAGATGCTCTGTAGCAAATTTGGTGACAATTGAGCAAAAATTGTGGGAGGAGATACATTTTAAAAGTTTTACAGTTATTGAAAAAAACAGAGTGATGGACTTCATAATTTGTAATAAGTTTAACTGGACAAAAGTTTCAGCAGTATTGAGGCTACATTGTGGTGAAGTTTCAACACTGTAGCATCTACCGTTGGTTTGGTAGGAATTTTTAAAGTTTTTAAATTTAAACGCTTATTGTGCCCCCCCTAGGAGGGGGGGGCACATGTCCTTGGAGTTGAGTGAATCTGGCATGGGACTGAACCTTTGTGCAAAGTTTGGTGAGTTTTTGCCCATGGGAAGTATGACTTCCTTGGAAGAAGAAAGAAAGAAGAAGAAGAAGAAGAATTCCTAGGAATACAATAGTGTCCTGGCAGCTGCGCTGCCCGGACCCTAAATAAGGATAAGGAAGTAAGAAAAAACGAATTCAAAATTACATTGGACAGTGCTATGCTCCCTCACCATTAGCAGAGTACTGGACTGCAGTGACAGCTACGTTATGGGGATGTAGCTTCATCTCCATCTCTGAGGAGGCAAGTCGGAAGATCCTCAGTGTCCCGTCACTGTATCCTGCAGCCACACATGCACTCTCCTTGGTGGAGGAAGGGCTCCAGCACACACAGCCACAGGCCTGAACAACAGGGAAAAGGCAGTGTGTGATTTCTAATGCACACATACACATACAATATGCCATCTTGCCACCCACCGCCTGTCAGCAAAGAGCACAGGAGACACGCCCCTGATGAAATGTAAAAATGTTGTAACCTCTATGATTGCTGATAATTTATTTAACCTTAGAAATGCATAAAAAATGTTTGTTTGTTTTGTTAAACATGATATTCTGTGATTTCCCATTCATATTTATGGGGAAGAAAGCCACTGTTCCCTCAGGGTCTGATCCATCTATTAACTGAGTATGTTTCTTAAGTGTGTTCCCTCACCTGGTTGAGCACCTGGAACTGCACGACCAGTTCGTTGCTATGGACGGTCCACACCCTCACGCTGCCGTCCTCGCTGCAGGTGGCGAAATGGCTCTCGTCAGAGCTGAACACCACATCGTTCACCTGAGGAACAGAGAAAGTGAGAAACACAAAAGAGAATCAAACCCCTGCGTCTGAGCTAAGACACAGGAACAACTATTCCCTCACTTCTGAGAACCAGAGGTCTGTGGTCAAGTTATTTTCATCTTTTTCATCTGGCATTTTTCTTGGAGCTGCTGCTCTTTCCTGTTCCATTATACTTCCTTTCCCTCTTTACCTATTGTCCCCAGTTAAAAGTATTTACATTTACAGACACACTTGCTATCATAATAAATGTTTACCATCATATGTAACTTGAGATAAATCTAACCATGTTCATTAATAAGTAGAGTTTATTAAACACTAATTATGAGTTGACAAAAAGTAATTAACTAGTCTTCATTCCTCAGGCAAAGACTTCCACGGTCTAGGTCGGAGCAAAAACACTGTTTGGTCAGAAGCCGGTGAAAGTGTTTTTCATATATTCTAGCTCCCACATTAGCAAATGTTTTATGATTCGTACCAAACGTCAGGGGAGAGCTATTTGTATCTCACTAGAAAAGCTGATAATTGTATTTCTGGGCTGTTAATTGCTTCGCTTAACATTCATTACTTTCACTCCACCATCTGTTCTGTTTCACCACACTTGACCCTGAGCGGCTGCAAACTGCCTTCCTAATAGGAAAAGCTTCTTTTCCTGGAGGAGGATCGCGTTTGATGTATGATTGACAGGCCATAAATAGAGATTCTCAATGCAGACATGTGAAGAGAGTAGAGAATCGGGAGGATTTTCCTGCAGTGGGGGAGGGGCTGCCTCACTTGAAATTAAAACAAATCCTACAATGTCAGAGGAAATGATTACCTTCATATGAAAAAAAACAAACAAAAACTTTTATTTTCAGGCCATTAACTGGCCAAACTGAAGAAAAAGATCTCTGCACACTTGGATCTATGCAATTTCACTTTACTGGCAAAAAATAATTGATATGACTGCAGTACAGCTATTGTGCTTTTGCAGTGTGTCAGCACTGAATGAGAATGAATAAATAAGAAGTTAACATTACACCCAAAAAACTGCAGGATGCAGCAGTTGTGTGTTGTCCTTTTGTAAAGCTCTGTAACGCATCTGGTTTTTCCACAATAAACTGTAAATGGGTAGTAATAATATATTTGTACATCACAAATTTTACTATCATAGCTGTAGCTTTTGACATGTAACCATGGGTGACATGTGTAACATGCTATGGACAGCTGTGTGCCAATAACTCATCAGGACCCCACGATTTGGGATGTTCATTATCTCCAAGTCTGAGGCTGGAGATGTGCTTATTTCTAATCACACTGGTACCTTGGTCTGGTGCCCGCTGACCAGCCGGATACTGCTGCTATCTGACCAGTTGATGTACCAGAGGGTTCCAGCTGTGGTGCCGACGATGCCCATGTCCATTGTGTTATCAAATGCTGCACTGACCGTCGTCCCATCCAGCATTATCTCCTGCTCCAACACCACACTGGTCCCTCTGAAAGACAGACACAACAACAATGAGCCCATGGAAACAAAGGAAGACTCGATGACTCGAGGACATATTTCAATTCTTTGATACACCTTATAATTTGTTACATGTTCTTTTTGTGCAGTTCCAGCAGAAGATCACATTCATATCATATATCATATCATTTCACAGTTGTACAATCATATGAACTGTTAAAAATGTTGACCAAACAGACCTGATCAGCCAAGTAGCAAATAGCCAAAATGAAATGTCACTTAGAAATGTCAAAAAAGTGAAAGTGTTATCGATGTCAATGACAGGACAAAAGGTTGGAGACATTTTATACAGCAAATCAATTAGCCCAAGAGGTGGGGCTGTTGGCACTGCTGTGGTATCTAGACCAGATGTCATAAAAGTCACTAAAGTCACCTCAGAGGCATGAATATGTCTTTGCAGCAACAGCTACAAGTTGTTCTTCTTCAAAGAAAGGTTCAATTGATTTTTAAATTGATTCTGAAACAAAACAGGTTTGCCACTGTGTTCTCAGGGCAGCATGTATGAATACTTGTATATCACAAAAGATGATCAAAGACAAGAGCCGTCTGCTCAGGTAAGACTCTGAAATAATTGTATGAGAATGAGTGACAAACCTGTCTTCCACATTGCAGACCTTTTCCTGAGGCTTCATGCCCTGTATGACGTCCACCCCCCACTGTCGCAACCAGCGGGTGTTGCTGCCTGTCAACAGCCGGTTCCCCCGACACAACAGAACGCCTACAGAGAAACATATCAATCCAATTAGCAACAAAACACGTCCGACTCATTATTCAATGCGTCTTTACTGAGAACTATAAAACACATCTCCAATACAAGCATAGAGGAGAATAATAGCATTGATATTGTTTTCCTGTGTAAACTATTACCAGTATTAAGCTAGAAACACTACTATTATCTGTGCAGTTAATTTGTACCAATCTCTCCCTCATCAGCTTCCCAGGCCATGAAGCAGCGTTGTGTGTTGACGTCCCAGACAAAAATATGCCCTCGATTGGTGGCAGTGAACAGAAAGGAGTCCATGTAGTAGCACAGAGCTGTCTGCTCCACATCACCAACTTCTGCTGGTGACTTCACCCTCTGGACCTACAAGGGTGACAGAGAGGTCAATACTAATGTACAAGAGCAAATACAAGAGACTATTACCCCAATAGTGAAGTAGTAAATACATCACAATGGACCAGTGGATAAATGGATCTTGAGTTAATAATGTTTTGTCAACTAGACTTTCTTTTTTAGCTATTTGCTAGGTTTCAAATGTGCTTTTCTCTGGTCATTTACCCTGAGGTCTACATCCAGGCCATGCGAGTGGAGGCAGCAGAAGTAAACCCCTTGGCTGCCCACACAGGCCAGCTGGCTGGCTGCTGTGGGGCTGAAGGCTGCATCATGGATCGGCCCTGACATGCTCACACTGGAGAGCAGCTGGAAGGTTTTGCTGCTCCACAGGGCCACCTCTGGGTCGGAGAAGTCTCCTATACGGCGGTAGGAAGAAGAACTTTAATCAATGTCGATGAAGGGAAAATATGACTGAGGGGTGCGAACTGAACTGAATTTTTACTGACCAACAGAGAGCAAGAAGCGATCATCCCTAGAAAAAGCAAGACTCTGCACCGCCCCTCTGTGGTGGGAGATGGTATCTTGACAAGTTCCACTCTGGATGTCCCAAATACAGATGAGGCTCTTGCTGCTGTTGCTACCACCAGCTGCTGACGCCACCGTCTGGAAAGGAGGAAACACAAAGCACTCTTTCACAAAGGTGAGATTTCTGACAGTTGCCAATTCTGTTGTCTGTGGCGCAAAGACCATGTAATACACATCCAGTATCACTTCAGTAGCATCACATGAAAGGTAGACTGCAACAAAATAGCTCCAGGGTGCACACATTGTTGATATTAGACAAAGTTAAGAAGATTTAGAAAACACAACATTGTTTTTTCCTCCTTCTGCACCCACAAAGGGAACAATATCGTTTTAATCCTGAGGTAGTGATGCCCTGCAGTCACGAAACAGTCAGACAGTTCACCTGCTGAGCCTCAAGTCTGATTCAGTCTATTTCTAGATCCAGTCCATTGAAATTGGTGCTGTGATTCTTCCCATTCTGCTAAATAGTCACAATGTACCATACACTCTGTATTATTTCTCAGAATTTTTGCAATACATAGACACACTGAATGAAATAAGACCACTAATGCTTTGCTTACACACACCCACACACTCAGAGATGAATAACTGCAGAACCTTTCCTTTTTTCCAGGAGAGCAAAGACGTTCACAATACCTTGTTTTTTTTCTGTGCAAACAATGTGATACTGTGTTCTGTTCAGGTATGGTAGTACTTTTCTCCTATTTTTGCTGCTACAGTTGCTGTTGTCTGAGAAGCTGTTCACTGCAGTTACTTCCCCTAGACAGCGGGAGTTTGTCCACCACCTCAACACACTGTTGTGAGCTGTCTGACTTGATTCCACTTGACAGTTTCATACTCTGTTACCGATAACAGCTTCATCAACACTATGGATATGAACTTTTGACTTTGTTGTAGTGTGTTTTAATTCATTGCAATATAACTGTTAGAACTACCTGTGCATCATTTGTGACTGCAAGACAAGAGATCTCCTCGCTGTGACCCTGCAAGTGTCTCTGGCATCCTGTGTGAAGGTGCTCCACCACCACCACACTGCCACACGAGTACGCAAATAAACCTGCAAGAAACATCAACTTCTGGGTCAGACAAAGAAATCAACAGGTATTGTTACCAAACATCCTCCTTCTGGGCTGTGGTCAATGACATATGGTTATGAGAATGATTATGAGAGCTGTAGATGCATTTGTTAATCAATAACATGTTGCTGCTTAAGAGTGCACTTGAGTTATAAACTAGTCACATGCTCGTCTTCTATGTCTCTCTATTTTCTTCTCTTGTGCTTTGGTTCAGAAAGTTCAGGTTTTATTTCTACTTTCAGTATATCAGTATATCAAGAACCTTGGTCAGGACTCCACACCATGTTGCCACGCCCATTGCCATTGTAGCCAATCACAGCTTTTAGCTTTATGCCTTCTCCTCCTGTTTGGGGAGGTGCAGTAGCCTGAATCAGAGAAAACAGAGAGGATGAACAACAACAGCACAATAACACAGTCAGTGCCTACGTCATGAGAGAGGTGCTCCTTACCCGATCAGTAGCCGACGTCTTAAAACGTGGGATAAAGTGCTTGTAACAATCTGGACGTACTGGCTTCTTCCCTTTCAACTCAACTAAATGACATAGTAGCATTCATTAAAAAAAATACACTGTCAAAACAACATGCAGTTCACTGTCAGTGCTGAACAACACAGTGGAGCAATTACCAGTGTCAACACGGCTGGTATTCAGGGGAGACGTATTGACCAGCTCTGTGACTTTGAGGAAGGAAGTGGCAGGTCTGGGGTCAGGTGAAGGACCTGGGCTAGTTGCTTGGACAAGAACAGTTGGGATGGTCAGATGGTCATCACAAAGAGACACAGAGCCAAAAGCTGCAGAAGAGAGATACAGGAGAAGAAAAACCGACGGCAATTAAACCTAATCATGAAATCCCTGTGACTGCTGAACACACAGAAAGAATTCAGCAAAACATCAACAATACTACTGATTGATTGACTTTCTGTCAGCTTATTATACATTTAACAACAGACAGACTGGGCTGGTGGTGGCTAATTTAAAACTGGACAGCAGAACTTACCACCCTGGTCGCCTTGGCCGTTTGTCCTGATGTCAAGTTGTGGCGACCGTAAGGAGGGGAGTGGCACCGTCTGTCGAGGCATCCCACTGGACAACTGGATTCCACTCACTTTACTCTTTGTTTGAACTGTTAGATGAAAACACAAGATAAAGATAAAAGTCCTAATCAATAAAATGTATGAAGTTAATTCAAAATATGCCTAAACTAAAGCACTTCTGTTAATTTACCTGATTTAGGAGCTGAGATGGAGCTTAGTCTGAGAGTGGAGCTGTGAGGGAAGAAACCGCACATTAACCTAGAGAGCTTGTTTACCTCACACACATTAATAACAACACTCAAACATGCAACATGAATTATTACCGGCTGTCAGTTGAAGAGTAACCATGATGTGCCAGGAAGTCCCAGAAGAATATGGCGTCGCCCACTGAGACAACGCCCAGTTGGTCGGGGGTGAAGCTCACCTGGCAGATGGGCTGACAGTGGCCTATAAACATCTGGAATCAACACATACCTCAGTTAGTACTGACACAACAAAATACTGAAACTCCTAGTGCTAAGTGAAACAAAGACAACTGCTCTCATGATTTGATTACCGTACTTGCAGCTGTACAGGAATGTGAAATTACAGGTATGAAGCATGATTATACAGTACAATAAAACATGGACATGCCCAACTGTCAATAATTTTCTTGATTAATCTTGATTTTCTACTATTTTCCGATTTTTTCACAGGCTAATGTAATCAGTAATCAGTTAAGTGAGACATTATTAATTGTGCTGTTGAAATACCTTTTGAATGCATTCACTCACAAAATAACTGCATACTTGAAAAATACACAGAGCAGCAGTTAAAACATACAGTAAATATGTCGAGAATATGTAGTTTATTAAAATATAAAATTACATTAAAATAATAAATTTAATTGGAACAGTTGTCTACCTGTGAGTTAATATCGAGCTGCATGTTATAATCCCACACTTTGACAGTATTCTGTCCTGCTGTCAGCAGGAATCGACTGTCCTCGCTCACCGTGAGGGACGAGCACTGATGTTTGTGCACCTTAGAGATCTGTAAGACAGAGATCAAAGACAAACTCTGATTATTTGGCTGAACTAAGACCATGTTAATACATATTTTAAGAAAATGCTCAATCTTGGACTGTCCCAACAAATAATTTGATATTTCGAGACAACAGATCTGTGGTGTTACCTCTCGGAGCAGACGGCCTGTCTTGGTGCCAACCCAGAGTATTTTGTTAGCAGACGTGGCAACCAGCAAGTGCTCAGTGGAGGCCGGAGCAAAGCAGACCTTCAGTGCAGAATCCAGACGGGGGCTTTCTGTGTCCAGAATACTCACATCTATATGGAGTAACTGGAAACACAAATATATGTCAAGTAGGACAATAAGAAATAAGAAGCCAGAACAACATGACCTCAAATGCTGAGGCGACAGAAACAAATTAATTTTACTTGAAGGGCTGGGTATAGATCAAATATACACATAACATATTCTGTATGGTATATAGTGTTGGGAATAACACTATACCAATAAAACAAAACAAAATGGTGTTGCTCCCTCACTCCTTAGATGAGATCTAATTCTAATGGAACAAACACGGCATGGTGCAGAACGATGACAACGTTAAAGATACCTCATCCAGAGAGCGTGCGTCAGCGATGGTGACTATGTACTCAGAGGGACCAACGAAAGCCAGACAGCGACTGTCACTGCTCACTGTGAGAGCGTCTGGAGCGCGTTCAGTGCCTCGGGCCACAACATTACCTAGACAATCAGATATAGTGTGAATCTTTCAACACTGATCTAAAATGTGGCTACTGGCTACATGATATACTGATTTAGTCAGTGTGATTCAAACTGATAAGATACAGAGTAAAAAAATTGTGTGTGCAATATCTCACAGTGCTTCAGTTTCATAGAATATATGTAATGAAATTGCTAGCTGATGCTGTGCATGCACATTTTATAATAGGATTGCACTGATATAACTTCACATTGGTGATTAGTGCAACATATAATGCATAAACCCGAGGCATGTTTGTGCATGTGTTTGTGTGTGTACACCTACATGAAACTTTGATCACATTGCATTCTTCCTCAGAGGAGTCGTAAAGTGTAACAGAGCCCTGGGAGTCAGCGCTGTACATGAACTCTCCATCCGGAGAAAAGGCGAGACCCACCACTTCACCTCTGTGCTGACTATAACAGATGCATGTAAAAACAGAGTCATTGGTAAAGAGAAATAGGACACAAAAGCTGCCATTTGCTGCTATTTGTTGAAACAGATTCAAAATGTACTAGCACTGACACATACAAGGCATACATATGGTTTAGATTTAGTTAAACTAATGAGAATATATGTATATTTAAGTGTTTTCTCATGTTGTCACTTCCAGACTGTATCTGTAGCAACAGATGTCAAATCATCATAATTGAACTGACAATAATTTAACTAGCTGCATTCTCCAGTAATTAAATGCGTGTTGGGATACCATACAACACCATAATTGCACAAGTAGTTGGTTTTCACATACTTGTGCTCAGCCAGCAGCTTGGCAGAGGAGATGTCAAAGACTCTGATGATGCCAGAGCTGAAGCCACAAGAGAAGACCTGCTCACTTGGATGGAAGGCCACTGAACAGGGGCTGTCCTCAGACACAAAATCATACAGCTGAATATGGGAGAGAACAAGACAAAAATGTAGTACAGCAGCCAAGTGCAATAGTAGTGTGAATAGCCCTAAGATCCACAAGTTGTAAGAATGTCAAATATATTACGAAAGTAGTTAGATGATTTCCTTTGAGCCCTAAAACATTGACCGAATCTCGGCTGACCTGATCTAAAGAATCCATGTTCCAAATGCGAACTGTGCCGTCAGAGGAAGCTGTGGTGAGATGCCGGCGGATGCCATCCACACTGAAGCCGAGCACGGTGTCCGTATGCGACCTCATCAGCGTGTTGTAACCACGACTGCTCACATCAAGGAAACCCAGGTTACCAGTAGAAGTGGCTGCCAACACCTGAAGGCTGTCGGATGAGACTGACACCAGGCTGACGGGTCCCTCATGCTCTGAAAAAGAAGAGTTGTGTCTGTCTAAGTTTTCTCTGTGTGAGGACGAGAGAGTAAACATGAGCATCTGCACATTTGCAGATATGAATGTCTGTGCAGGTTGTTAATTTAATACCACAGCTGTTACATTCTGCCACAGAGCCCAGAGGAGTGACTACATCCAATATCCTCTGAAGTAATTCACTCTCTTCATCATTAACATTTAAAATATTTACAGCATCAGGTGTTCATAGGCTTTTAACATTACTGCCTCTGCAGTGATGCTGTTAAAGCTAATTACAGAGAGAAATTCTTGATGTGTGTGGTACAGTATATGGAGCATTTATCTAGGCAGCCAGTACAAATCTTATTCCAGTTAATGACATGTGATACTACTGGGCTTTGTTAATTATGCAATGTGATGGAAACTCAAATATGGTCCGTGATTCTTTACTTCCAGAACTTTATCTTAACTTAATTTATTAAGCTTATCAGCACTGTCAACAACAGCAGATGCAATCTTCATTGTGATTCTATCGGTGCCTGCGGAGTGGGAACTGCCAGCTACAGTTAGTTTTGCTGGAGGAAATGTTACGCCACGCCCTGGTGAGCCTACCAGCCTCTAAGAAGACAGCAGAAAAATCAAGGGGCCAGAGGCGCAGGAAGCCATCTTCAGAGCCCGTGGCGCAAAATGATGAGGACACACTGATGCTGTTGATGGCAATGCCTGGACCTGGCACACACACACACAAACACAGACACACACACAATGTTAAGGATCGTCAGGCTATTTACAAAGTTTTTACCACTTCCCAACCTCTTCCCTTCAAACTATCTAATAACATTAAGTGATATTTTCCCTCTCAAGCTGATGTCAGACTCACCTGTGTTAAAAGTCCATTTCTCCCTCCGGCCTGCATGTTGTTGCTGTGCAGGCGACAGCCTCCTCACATTTCTGATAACAACTCTGCTGTAATCAATCTCAAAGATATGGCCACTCCGGCTGCTAGCAAATCTATAAAACAGACAGTCACAGAGGGGACAAAGCTATCTTTAAATAAATAATAATCTTTCCACTGTATCTGGATCTGACACCTCGCACACTTTTTTCCAATGGCAGGTAAACACTGATGCTGTCAGTGACTCCGCTGACTCACAGTGTTCGATCATCAAGGTGCTCGTTGGGGGAGTTTGCCTCTTCAAAGGCCACATCTGTGAAGTCCAGTGAGTGGTATTCACCCAGGTTTACCGGACAGGAGCGCAATGTGCCATTCCGCACTCGCCACAGCCGAACGTTGTCACGACCACAGGAAACCAACCTTGAATCAAAACACTGAGAGGTTAGTCTTGTTCACAGACTAGCCAACATGTGTCCTATTTCTACTCTGTTCCTGCAGCCATGTTTTCCACCTGTCACTCTCTGGCCAGGGTACACCTTTCCACACTGAGAAGTAGCAGAAACCGGAGGTGAGCATAGTGAACCTTTGGAGACTCCATAAGGAGGTTTCTAAAGCCTGCGTACTCTTCCATTGGCTGAATGCTAATGCTGGAGGAGATGTAGCTGTTTGTAGCCTACTGAGCGCTCCAAGGGATGATGAATTTCATGAATGCCAGAGGCCCCCTGGGCACTGTGGGAGTCTGCCAACAGACCAAACAGCCGCCTTGCTGTCACTGCACATCGCCATAAGTATCATCCATGAAACATATTATGCTAATGCAACATTCAAGCCCTCATTTCATAAACAGTGATATCCTTAGGATTTTTGTAGTAGATTTTCTCTCCCTGTCGGCTAGCTGGATCCAGTCTTCCTTTGATGTTTCACCTGAGACTTCTAGTCACTCCTCATATTCACACTGGTTCAGTTACTGGTCACTCATTTAATGACCAACCTGTTTTTATCAGTCATGAATCTTAGGTAGGTAGGTACTTTATTGATCCTGAGGGAAACTTCCTCTAACGTGTGTGGACAATTAGCTATCGAGACAGTGCAGATAAATCAATATCATGAACATTTACTCTAACCAGGTCAACACATGGAAAGAAATATGAACCAAAATGGTCCCAACTATACTGGCATACACAGTTGGCCCAGAAGAATTATCAAATAGACAAAAAAAACCCCCATAAGAATCAGTGTACCTTGTTTCATCAAAGGAAGTGACCTTCATGGTGTGAATGTCCACATCTGTGTGTGCTTTGGCCAAGACGGCCACCTCGCCACCTTTACTTATGTTCGAAGTGTTCCACACCACCACCATCTAGGAAAGGTTACGGTGGGACCAGAAGCAGAGAGACTCAATCAATGTAATGAGGTGAGCAATTTTTAGCACGACATTTCAAACCAGCAGCTAGATTAGTCAGTCCAAGTGATAATAGAAGATAGTGCAATAGGATCTAATAATACCTTTGGCTCTCTCTACAGATTCTGAGAGCAGCTATCATGGCCGCGGGAAGTAAGGGTGCTGGGGGTGCTGCAGCACCCCTAGTGAGATTGGGGAAAAAAATTCAAATAATTATGAATATGTAGCCTATTAATAATTTATGTTGAATGTTCTGGTGACTAATTAGATCTTCCAATGTTGAACTCTTTTTATAGGCCTACAAACAAAGTAGTCCTATGTGTAATCTTAATCTTCCCACTAAGAAAAACAGCAGAGCGCTCCCTGACAGTTATCAGTGAGCTGCAGATGAGTCGGCAGGAGAGCACAGCACCCTCTTTTTCTTTTTTAGCGGAGCTGTCCTTACACACACAGATGTCCATGTAAGTTCCTGGTGTTTTTTCCCCCATATTTATTTATTTTACATTTAGTCTATTTAGACCTATATGACACTTGACAGCACCAATGACTATTAAAATCCTAACTAGTTTTATTATTAGTATTTATAATTTAATAGAGACTTAATTAAGCCTCTCAGGCCAGTGTGACCTACACAAAACTTGGGCAGATTAGTTTTTTCTGAATTGTACACTTCACATCTGGGCTCTATTCATCCTGTCGGGGGTTTATTTCTCCCTAACGACCAGCTCACTCTACATTATCTCTTACATAGATGTAGCGCCTCTTTTCTGTGAAGATAAACCTCTTCCTCATCCTACTCTCATCCTACTGAGAGCTACTTTATGTTAAAATGTATATAACTTGGGGGGGGGGGGGGGGGGTTGTCAGCACCCACTGCTCAAAAGTACTTCCAGCGGCCCTGGCAGCTATGGCTACCTGGAAACACAAATTACAGTATAGGAGCTGGAGCATATGAGAGGGTCTGCATTCAATACACATACTGTTTTATTGTGGCCATCTTTACCAACTCCGCAGAGAATACCCCCGCTGTACGAGAAGCTTCAAGATGGAAAGAGATGAAGGAAAAAAAAGAGAAAATTAGCATAAGCTTGCAGGCTTAAATATAGGCTTGGACTTCAGTGTGCTTTATGTGAGTTATTTACCTCAGAGCGGACAATGAATGAGCATGAATCCTAAAAATGGCAAGACAGTTTCCTTTGTTGTAATTCCATACTCGAACGACACTTTGAGTGCCAGTTTGTGCCGAGGCCAGCAGTGTCGTGTTACCATCAAAAGCTAGTGCAGACACCTACAGAGATGCAGAGAATTAAATATCTGTTATTCATACGCTAGAATAATCTTTCTATACACTGGATACAACCACATCCGAAGGCCAGGCATTAAGCGAGTCAAAATACCTTACTTGATGCTAGTGAAATGGGCCATCGTACATATTGGCAGAGATTTTACTGTGGGGGTAGAACAACACATCACAGCTAATTTACCTTATCAGTGTGACCAATGAAGAATCTCTGGTGGTTAGAGGAAATCTTCATAGAAACGATAATCGCCTGACACGGATATACCACTGCGTCTCCTGATTTGGTCCACAGAGCCTACATGTAATACAGCACAAGCATTAGTGTTTTGTCAGTCTTTAATTAATGCATTTAATGCACGACCTTGAAAACCATTATTTATGTGCAGCCAGCCTTGATGATGGTTTTGCTCCAAATAAACATACATGCTTTGAAGTGGCTCCTCCAAAGCCGATGATTCGATTGAGCCTGAGTATCGGGTCTGGAAGCAGCTTCTGATAAGGAGAGGCGAAAAAGCAGAGATTTTATTATGAGCTTAAAACCCAATTACGTCCAAATATCAGGTTTCATTTCATTTTCTGCTGTCATCATCTCTTACCCTCTGCTTGGCTTCTTTGGATGTTGGTCGATGGACAGGATGTGGAACAGGACTGAAGACAAACTGGGAATACAACAAGGTCAACAGTGTTTTTTAATGTTACTACAAAACCATACCCTACTACTGAACATGATTGGTTATTATTCTTTTCAATTTTATTGCATGTGCACTCTGGTCAATATGAAGCTTCACCTCTTCTTCACTTTCGGCCCCATGTTTACTAAAGGTGTCCTCAGAGTGTGCAAAAAGGTGAACTCCATTGTCACCGCTTTCATAGGGCGACCTGGATGTGCGCTGGTGTGGACGGAGGAATGCCGACTCCTGCTGCTGATGGTCGTCATCATGGCAAAGCCAGCCATCCCTGGAGGAGACTACACCCAGCTCAGGTACCGTCGTCACCACAGGGGTTCGATTCCTCAGCAGCTGAGGAGACAAAAGAAAGCTGAAAAATAAAAATACTAGCATCCCAGAAAACTAAAAGGCTCTCACTCATCAGTTTGGTGTATTTACAGAGCTGAGTGAATTGAATTCACAGAAGTTAGAGTACTAAGGGGTTGTCAGCCTTACTGGCTTCGGGGATGTAATCTGTTGAATGAGGGACACACGATCCTGAACTGGTTTGCTGAGGCTGACACAGCGAGACTCCTGTCCACTGGGGCTTCTTTGACCTGAGAAAAAACCTGTGAAACACAAGGGCATAAAAGTCATCTACAATAAATTTGTAACTACAATAAATTTGTAACTAGAAGTGGGTAGTTGATGTAAGGGATAATGCCTGATGAGGTGTCCAGTTATAAGGAATTAATGGACACCTCGAAGGGCATTATCCCACTTACTGTATACCATGGTCACTTACTAAATGAATAAACATTAAATCAATCTTTTATACTTTAATGTGTTTTACAGTTAAAATCCTAAGTTTTTCACATATCACAGCCGAGCAGACTATTCTCTCGTCCAAAGGCGGGAAAAAGGAAACCTGCTGTGGCCGCAGCGACTCTGCCACAGCCTGATAGTTGATCAGTGAAGGGAAGTGAGATGACGGCTTAACGTTACATGATACAAAGTATTATTTCAGAAGGCCAGTGCAGTTCTTACCGCTTGTGTGTCACAGACTCCAATGGTCAGAGGATGATGTGCTGAAGAAAACTTGTTGTGCTCTGAGTCTCTGCTGCCATGGTTACTCAGTGGCAGTTGAGCCAGCTCAATAATTAAGAACGGTCATCAGGCAATTTGACCGAAACGTCTCTGTAAGTGTCCATTAACCCTTACTTAATTTTTCACCCAGATGGTATAAGAACAAATAATACAAATGATTTAACATTAAGCACAGACTATGAGGAGTCCAACATGTGGGATTGTCAGAATTTTTATATTTCTTGTATTATTTCTTTTGAAGGTAAAAGAAAAAAATATGATTCGATCTAAAAGAGCATATCAGAGAAGAGTTGCTTTAAAAAGCTTTAAATGCCATTTCATGAAAATGATGAGCAGCATGATATTTAATGACTTACTGGCCTCGGGCCTCAGATTGGCTTTTTGAATAGAGTCAAAGGGTAACTTTGTTCCTTCTGAGGGAAACCTGTAGGACAAGATAACAGACATTGTGACAGTACAATGAGAAAGATCAGATGTTTCCTAATTCAAAAATAGCACAGACTGTTGATTTCATCTTCATCTTTCATTACATGGTTTTGGTTCACCCACATTGCCACATGTGTTTGTTTGTTAAATATTCCTAAATGATTGGCTGTTATACGGTGTAAAGCAGTCAGTACACATGAGAAGCTGACACTAATTATTTCAAATCAAAATGTTGTGTGTGCAGAAACATGTTTCAGTGTCCATCATGCACTTTCTGCTCTCTGGTGGGGTAACCATACTTGATATGATCATAGAGGTCATGCCAGGAGCCTCCCTTGGGCACAGGGAAAGACATGTCTCTGGGTATGGGACCTGTTCCCTGAGAAGATGCCAGACCCATCAGCCTAGCCTCACTGAAGGAAACTCCTATTGAAAGAGAAAATTGGACAAGCAGATGGAAAAGTTTAGTTTGTCATAAACACACAAAGTGGGCACTCAATTTAATTAAAAATGAAAATATGTAGGAAGATGAATGAATCTGACATCGAATGATTGTCATGTGAAGAAAACATTTTTTCATCACATGACAGCACAATTAGTGCTTTCAAGTTTAAGATTGACACGATGATTTAAAGCTGCATTGATGAGATCACCTTTCTATTACAATTTTTATGTTTCTCCATACTGAGATGCCCATTACATCTTTGCATGTCATTATCTCAAACCAGTGAACAATATTACAAAGTGTGCATGTGTAAAAAAATAAAAGAAGTTTGAGGACAACATTTTTTGGTGACATCAAACTGAACTGAGGCTCACCTGGATCTAGTAGGAGGTCACTGGTGAACATGTTTTTTACTGCCAAGTTGGCACAAAGCTTGATGCTCTTCAGGTGACTGTAGCTGCGGTTGAGGTAGACCGAGAGTGTGTACTGCAGATCCAGCATCATACAGGTCCAACGCACTGAAGTGGGGGCTGGACCCACCAACCCTGGAGCACACGAACAAAAACACAGCTCAGCAAGACATGCAAGAGTAGAGTATTTACATTATTGATACAGGGGCAGAGGATTCTCAGTGGAGTTATTAATTAAAAAAAAAAAAAATATTGCAATGAAAACAGTGGTCATGTCTCCATTAGTATAGTTAGTATGTGTGTACATGTATTTTACCGTGTCTAGCAGATTTGGCTGTGCTTTCGTAGACTGAATCCTTTGCAGCTCCACACAGGAAAGGAAACTGAAGCGAGGTAGTTGTGGACTTGAACTCCTTAAACATGTTGGAGAAGGCGAGACGGACAACCTGGCCCTCCTACAGATCACAGCACAGAGAGATTTCAATTACTGAGACCTTCCTGTGCAGCCCATAAAGTGTCATTTATACTGTAGTTGATAAACCAGAAAACCAGCCACTGGGACTTTCTTTCGATTTGTGTTAAATGTTAAGATAAACAATAAATATCATCCACTGTCTGAGCTTTTTACATGATATAGTGCGACAAGCATTAAGGCACTACTTGAAAATTACTGAATAGTCTGAAATATCAACAATTTAAAATGTCAAATAATCACAAAGACAGCAAATAACCCAGTGACATGAAAAAGAGACCCATTAAAAGATACATGATTTAGATGGCATGCTTTTGATTTGTTCAACATACACACATGCACAGACTCGTCCAATAAAATCAGGTTCTAACTTCTATACCTCCACAGCAACATCCAGGTGGACCACAAAGTATTTGCCAGGTGTGGGCCTGAAGAGGAGGTAGAAGTATCGTCCTGTCAACCCCAGAGACTGGCTGCTGTTTTTGGGTATCAGGATGTAGCTGTTGGCAGGAACAGGACCCCCGATCCGAAACACTGAACACTTCAGCGTCTTGTCCTAGGTGGGGTGGGGGAGGTCATAGAGAGTGCAAATAAGAAAAACTACCTTTGGTACCATAGATACTCCTAGTTAAAAGAGATACAGTGAAACTTCTGAGTCTCTCACCCTGTGTCAGATTAAAGGTTAGGGATGGGAGGGCTGAGACAAGAGCA
The DNA here is from genome assembly GCF_045865225.1 of Trachurus japonicus. NCBI lineage: Eukaryota > Metazoa > Chordata > Actinopteri > Carangiformes > Carangidae > Trachurus > Trachurus japonicus. Next base: position 22,123,871 of record NC_140925.1, read on the forward strand.
GTTTATAACATTGGACTCTACTAGACTACAGTAGCTTACTTCCCTGCTGGCTAAAAACTAACTAACTAAAAAGACAGTTGGCGCCTACACAGGTATTTGACATTTCAAAGACATTTGGGGGTTCAACATGCCTTTCAAAATGACATTACTGCGAATTGTGCAGCACTTAGTTACCGTGTATGTTGACACACCCCCTTGTTTTGCAGACTTCTTCCATTCTTCCACTCTGACATGTTTGAATATGTTGACATAAGGATGCTGCCAACCTGTGAAGTCATAACAAGGTTCAGTAACAGTGAGCTCAGCTGGACTCCACGGTTAAGATTTCATTATGATAAGATTAACTGCTTAGGTTTACAGCCATAGACTGTACTTACAGTCTTTGTTTTGTATGACATGCAAACCCAGCTCTCATTAAAAACTTTAAAGTTAACTTTACCTTTGGAGGCCATTGGTGGCAAATATCGCAAACGTGCAAATCCGCTGTTGATGTCTCGAGTCCTGCAGCAACTTGTTGAAACTCCAGCAGGTAACGTTACGTTAATATTGTTAAATTGTTAGCTAGCAAACAGACGGTTAAAAGGTCGGAGCGCCCCCCCTCCTCTCAACAGTGAGTAAAACTACTTCAATAACATTGTTTTACATTATTATCAACTATAAACACTTTTACCGGTTCTCCCAAACACCAGTAAATCAACAGTTTTGATTTGACATTAAGTGCAGGAGCAGCTCTTGTGTCCTTCCCGCTCCAGCCTCCGCCGTTGCCAACGACAGCACGACGCTCATGACGTCGACGCGTTGTTTCATACTGTGGGATTCTGGGTAATGAAGTTCACAAGGCAGAATTGAAACAACCCACCTCAGATACTTGAGTTTCATCCTATTTAAACCAAAGACGATTTATAAACATAGTGTAGTCTCTTTGCTTAAACGCTACTTCTGTCAATGAACAAATATAATTTTAATTTCCAAAGGTATCTCTCAAATATTAAACAACCACAGTCACTTATTCACATAATAAAACATGTTAAAACTTACAGAACTTTTATAATAACATTAACTTATTCACAATTTTTACATATTCACAATAAACATTATGTTAGTAGGCTACAGTGTGAATGCAACAATGTAGCAGTTCAGTCTGAATCTGTATTTACAACATTTGGGAGTGACTCCACAGGGTCCTGAAGGTGAATGAGGAAGGACACCTGCATTGTCACAGACTGTCCAGTCTCACCCAGATCCTCACACTGTGCTGTGTCCGTTCTGTTCACTTGGGGACAGTGCAACAAAGCAGCATCAGGTTGAGAGGGGGCTGGCTGAATTTGTCGTCTGAAAATCAGAGAACTATCAGGAGTGAGCGAACCGTCGGGCATGGCCCTCGTCGGTGTGGCAGAGGATCTATTGCGCTCTGGCACTGTGGCGATGGAGAAAGTTTCCACTCGAGAGTCGAGCACAGCTAGTCACTGTCCACAGCAAACAATCTCAGCCTCGACCCTCCAGCTGCGAAACTTCCTCCTCAGCTCTGTCCTCACCTGCATTCAGAGTGAAGGTGACTCATTTTTACAACAGTTTATGTGCCGTTTTGTATCATTTAGCAGTCTCATACTTGAAAATCCTTCAGTGTCGTATAGAGGCCTAAGTCTGCCCCTGACAAGGGATTTGAAAATCAAATTTTACACTTTTACAGCCATGCACCATGACTTGTACAAATGGTTCAGTAATCACTTCACTACCTATTTAGAATACAAACTTGAGTAGAATCGACTAACCTCTTTATTAGCGTAGCAGTAGAGCACGGCCACCAGAAATCCCTGCAGAGAGGCCAGGTTTGTTTAGTGTCAGTAACGTGTAGCTACTACATTTGCTTTGCATGAATACATCAGTGTCAGTAATAAGAAGCAGCCACTCTCTGATCAAACTGAACCTACCTGAAATGAATTGAGAAAAAGGGTGAAAAAAACTTTAATGTAGCGCAGAACACCTGTAGTCTGCTCATCCGTGGCAAAGATGAATACGACCTCATGAATCCCAAACAGAGGAATGAGGGTAAGAGTGGCCTTAGCAAGCCTAAAAGGACAAAAAACAGGAGGCATTTTGTATCAACGTTCATATTTCTGCTTACTGTTTTCCTTCCTCCTCCTGCCAAACTGTATCACTCTGTGACAGCCAGAGTAATGGTCTTGATTTAGCTGAAAATAGACACAGCAGTTCAACTAATTTGTAATTTATCATCATTGAGAACATGCTGAGACAACTTGCCGGAGTTTGTAATCAGGGTATTCGCTCTGGTTGCTGGCTCGCAATTTGGAAAGAATCACCTTCAGGATCTTCATGAAAATCATAAAGTTGATCTGTTCATCAGAAAATCCAAATATGAGTTTGGGCTGTATACCATATATTATGTGCAAAGAATATATATCATGCTATATATGTTGTGGAGGAGTCCTTATGCCAAACGGTGACATCCGAGAGATACAAATAAACATTGGTTATGATTTGCATGCACCATCCTTACTAGTGAAGCTAGGAGAATTGGGAAACGAATGATCCACCAGTAGTTCATGTTCTCATTGAGAGCCCAACACCTGGAGAAAAAAGTGGATGTTAGTAATCCTCCATTATCTGCCATGGATCAGCAGGGGAACAGGTCTACTTGGGGTGATAGAGCACATGGAGACACAACACACACATGCACGTACACTTACTCTTTGTTTTCCTTCAATAACTTCATCACAGCCCAGGGAATCACAAACAGAAGTGGTGTTCCTAAGATGAAGGATTGAAAGCCTCAGTGCTGGGGTGCTTTAAAAAAAAAAAAATCTATAGAAATGACAACGTAATTTTTTCCCAGGGCATCTCTTTCTAAAAGCTGCAGGTTTTGTTGTGATAGACCCTGAAGGAATGTGCACTTATTAATGGGCGGACAAAAGAGGAGTAGAGGTATGACAGTGACAAGGTCTCCTCTTTTGCAAGGTGCCCCCTTTTCCAGTGTAAGCTGTTATCATTGTAGCACTGTGGCGAAGTGCTCTTAGATTCTAGAGGGTGACAAAGGGCAGATCACCTCCGACAACTGAAGGTAACAAGTCCTAGAGAAACGTATTACATGCTTGGAGATGGGACTTACCCCAGCCCAGCCAGATGTAAGGCAGGTATTTGTTGTTGTCGATGAGCACCGAGGCTATAAGCACAGAGTAAAGATGTATTGCCTCTCCAAAGAACCAGTAGTGATTGGCCAGGACACAGTACTGCATCATCACCTGTGCAATCCGGCAGCCAACAGCAGCCTAGAGAGAATGGGTGTGGAAAAAGCCACATACTATGAGAATCCAATGCCCAAATTTGGCTCATATTTGGCATCCAAATGTATTAGTCTTATACTGGTATCTCATCAGGGGCAGATTTCAAATAAGACCCACCTTGTGACTGAGCATCTCACTCACATCGGCCTGTTTCATGATTTCACGTCCCCAGTGGCGCTCCAACATGGTGTCCTTCACAATGACAGATACAGCTCGCAGGATGAAGGAGAGGAAAAGATTTGCATGAATGTAGTTTCTAGTACAGTGTAGTTTCCTGTCAGGAGAAACAAAAGTAGAAAGTTTTTTTTAGCCACAGAACTGAAAATTTGATTGATTCCACCACCTCTTTGCTTAGCTAACAGAATCGTCTTATTTATTTGATTTGATTCGATTAACTTTATTAATCCCAGAGGGCAATTCTGTTCAGCAGTCCGCCAAGAACCCTACAAACTCCCATGCATACATAGCCTACATATTGTACATATATACAGGTGCATATATTTACAATGTCAGTGGAAGCAAGCAGGTGCCCTACCGTGTTTCCCACTGAGCCTACAAGGTATGTAACAATAGGTCAAGGGAAGCGCACTAATATCTGGTCGACAATGTAAGTAGACATGTGGAAATAGAATATATGGAAATAGAAATATAGCTAATACGTTAATAAATAACAAACAATCAAAATTGTAAGAAATACTAAGAAAATAAATATTTTTCTGAGGGATTCAATTTGCAGCATGGTATATAATTATGTATTTGGGTTCGAAAGCATTTGTTTGCATCTGTCAAAGATGAATGAGTCATGAAGACCCAGTTGCCATGAGAAACTCTAATGTATGTGACAATAAAAATTACTGCCCATCAGCCTACCTAAAGCTCAGTAGGATGATAAGAGCCGTTGTGAGCGTGAAGAGGGACAAGGAATATCCAACAGTGTACACCATCCTGAAGCTCACCATCAACTGTTTGAACCACAACTGTAAAGACAAATCAAACAACAAAGGCAGGACTCATAATTACATTGGTGCTATAACCTCTCCCCTATGCTTCTTGTTCAAAGCAGCTTGATTCCTGTATGAGTCACCTCCCTGTATCTGCCATGTGTAGTTATAATGGTCAAATTCAATAACTAATGGGTTTTTTTTTTTTTTTACACCTGCAGTTTGGCAGTAGTTGACTTGATCTTTCACAACAAAATTCTAGTATTAACTGCACTTTTGACAATTGCTGGCACACTCAGACTCATTAAAATCTAGCACTCAGACTCAATTGCTGGCATTCAGTTACTTTTTCATACATGATGACACTCTAAGTTCCAGTAGTGAACACTAAACAAAGGGGAGTGCATTAGCAACAACTGGACACCTACAGTAAGTTGGTTGCCATACCTCCTGAGACGTCACCTCTTTCTCCTCCTCGCACTGCGTCATGTCCCTCCACACCTGCCCGTTGCTCCCCCTCTCCCAGCGGCCGTCAGAGCCGCACCGCCGACGCACAACTCCGCGGGACACTAGAGGAGAAACAATCGTTTCCTGCATATAACCCATACAGTTTATCATTACAGAACACTGGCGAGAGAAACTAAAATATAAGTGCATGCTACTATGATCCAACACATACACACATGTGCAAAACAATAAAGGTTCAAGTGTCAGCGTATGGACAGACTTTCTCTAACAACTGCCTAATATTTATAGAAATTAAAAGAGTACAAACTGACATAAACAACATATTTATATTGCTGTTTGTTTGTCCTATCAATGTCACTACAAGTGTGATTTACCTTTGTCATACCAGGGCAGGTAAAAAGGACATGAGATGTTCACCATAGAGCCGGCAGGAGTGTCTGGCCAGCAGGCGTATCTGTCAAAAGTCCTGTTACAGAACAAGCCCACTGGAAAGGAAGAATAACACTGAAAATATGTGATTGAATAATTGAACTTCAAAAATACTAAAGATCATGTTTTATGCAGTTTTATTAATGTGACATTTGAACAGTGGTGTGATTGCATCTTTTTTTCCCACTTAAGAGTATTTTACTTCTTTTTAACGGACAAAAGGGAAAACATTTTTTACGTTACCTTGACATGTTTCTTCCCCAGAAGTCCACTACTGTCGAAACATGTCAAGGTAACATTAAAAAAAAAATCCTCTTGAAGAAGTAAAAATAAACGTTCTTTTTTTCCCCTTTTTCCTCTTGTGCCATATTCCTTTTTGCATGACGAGTTCATCCTTCACCATACCTTGAGGGTACGTCTCATTTCTTATCATTTTGACGCAGTCTTCTTTATACTGGACCCACTTCTGATAAGTCTCCTCTAAGATTTTTCCATTAGCCATATCAAACTGGAAGGACACATGCAAAAAATGTACGTGAAGTGCCTGCCTTGCATTTCAAACAATGTATTAAGGATTTTTCTGAAAATAAAAGTAATGTATTTTACCTTTGACAGTTTGAGAATTATCACGCAGATCAAAGCCATTATGTCTCTATGTGTCCTGTCCATAGCTGCAGACTTGTCAGAAACACTGAGAGGGGAAAAGGAAATGGAACAAAATGGACCATTAAAAGACAAGGTAATAAGTACTGAGCATTTTTCAAAAACATGTATTCATATTTCAAATGTCAAAAGATCTGTATTGTCCATAAAACTACTGGTGAAAGTCAGAAATTATTTGAGATATTGGACCTACTGTATGCAAAACCCAGGCAAACTAAAATAGCTGTATTGATCGAGTCATTCAAAGTTTTTTGCCACTTAAAATGGTACTTTTGCATTCCTAATGAGTCTGACCTTCCTGTTTCCAGCTTTTCCTCCTGTCCCATGGCAATATGTACACACTGGCTTCAATCCTCTGTCAAAAAACCTTAACAAAGAACAAAGTCTCCAGGTATCTAACCTTGCACCATAATCATGAATTTTATTTCAGATTTTGGAGTAGCAGTTGTAGCACCTTCATTTCCCTTGTGCATTGAAAGGCGACAAAAACATTTTTTGCCACATGCATTGCACATGACTGGAAAATATCCGGTTTCAACAATTTTGTTCAAAATAATCTAAAAGGAGGGTATTTAAAGATCACCTGCAGTAGTTCTTTACAGTAGTAGTTACTGAGAAAAACACCATCAACAAGCGTTCATTATCACCTTGTGATCATTAAACTGCAAACAGTTCCTACACATACAGTATACAGTACACAATGCATTCATTAGCTAGAGAGGAACTTACTTGTGCATTAGGTAAGATTGATTGCCAAGATTGTTATTATTGTAAGAATGCTGCAGGTAGCTTAATTTGGTATGTAGGACAGGCATTAATATAAGCATTGTGCTTCTGCCTGTGCCTTTTCAGTCACTATTTTGTCGATAATGTTTGTGTCGATAATGTTTGTAGCTATTGTGTGATGTGACTGAATAAAGAATTTCATCATCTTCATCATCATCAAGATCTGTTTTTTTTTACAACATGTTTTCTAGTTTTGTTTCTGTCACCTGAGACACCCCCCTTGGTATGTTGGGGCCCTGATATATTGGATCAATGTCAGTTTGTTGGGGAGGTGGGGAATCTATGCTGCACTCCGATGCTGTGAATATATATGTCTATAAAGTGCAAAAATTAACAATTAATAAAGCTCTGCTGGAGTTTTCATGCTTGGTTAAATAAGGGGCACTACTCCGCTAAACTCTAACCAACTCTCTCTGCCTTGGATACACATTTATCACCTATAGAGCGGGATGCAGTCAAAATGCAATGACTTTGATGATCTGTTAAACTTATACGATATATGTTAGAAGTTACGCTTTGATCTGATCTGATATCATTCGGATGTTAATAATTGATAAAATTGCCTTCCTTGGAGGAAGAGATTATCATGATCATGATCATTGTTATTTTTTATTTTTTCCATTTTCTATCATTTAACACATTTAACTGAATAATCCTCGAGAGTGTCTCTAGTTTATCTCATTTATCAAAAACAACATATTGTGTTGTAATGATCTATTTTAGATCAGCGCTTGTGTCACACCACACAGATTCACCTTGGGCCCTCCTGTACAGAACTGCATTGATCAGGAAATCAGACTCAGAGGGGCCCCATGTCAGCGCTATCACCGGGGGCCCTAAATTATGCTCAGCTCAGGCACTGTCTGTCAACAGACTGACAAAACACTGATTTGATTTTTCTCTCCTTGTGGACTTTACCAGTCATCGCCTGAGACAGCTCAAAGACTGAGACCACACCAGGTTCTGTTTCAGTGTCAGGAACAGTAGATCATATGTCATTAACAAAGGCCAGTGTGTTTTCAACCAACCTCCTTCTCCACAGTCCCAGACATGTCACACCTGAAACATTCTTTCAAAGTAACTCCTGGGATGGACTATCTATCTATCTATCTATCTATCTATCTATCTATCTATCTATCTATCTATCTGGAAAATATTCAGTAAGAGACCCTTACAAGTCTAACGCTGTTAATGTAATGCCATCATAAATGAAAAACAAGAAACAAACTGCCTATACTGTATATTTAGGCCATAATAGCTATGCAAGCTTGGCTTCTTTCACCACTTCAGTAGGCTACAGTTTGCAAACACTGTAGGAATATTATTTCTTCAGTTATATTCCAAATACACTGTTTAATTTCTGTATTTATTTAAGTTGCAAGAATTAGAAACAAAAATAAAGATGACACACAGAGTTTTTTTTAGGCTATATTGGCAAAACATGTGAACACTGTCCGTTTTTTTATTGAGGAAAGTCGATGTTGGGTAACACGTCCCTTCACCTGTAGCCTACAGTATAACGCATTTGGGTAAAACATTCCCTTCAACCAGTTCTGTAAAAAAAAAAAAAAAAACTACCGAAAACAAAGCATGCAAAACAAAAAGCTGTCACTTACATTGCGTCGGAGAGCTGCTGTCACAGATGCTCGGTCCTGAGTGGCGCTGTGTGTGTTTTCTGTCTGCGACCTCACCACAGTCTCCGCTGCTTGTTCGTGCATCGTCTCTGCTGCAGCTTTCTGTCTCCACCAACTCTCCGCAGCCCGTTCACTCTGTTAACATGAATGGAAAAAAGTGGCACATCCGCTCGTCCAACCACAGGAGGTGTTGATCAGATATTTATTCTCTGCACACATGTGGGAAGAAAAAAGGTGATCCTACCCGCAAAGAAGAGCACAACAAGACACTTACAGAGTTTATTCAAGCATTGCCACATTCAGCCCACCTTGTATGGGGAATGGGGAGAAGAGGAGCTGCAGGTGCACAGCACCAGAAGGTGATTCAACTGTATTAAGAATCATCTGCCAAATTGTCTGATTTAGGTTTAATTTAGTTGGTGAATTGATCCATTAGAAGTCACTTTTACCAGTGGTAATTGTTCACTTAAGTCATTATTCAAGCAAAACTCCCAAATATTCACTGGCTCCTTAAATGATTTCCTGCTTTGCTCTGAATTTTGCCAGAGTTTTGGATTGTAGGTCGCCATCAATCAAACGTGAAGAAGTCGGCAACTACAAGATTTGATTTTGTTTTAGGTTATATAGACAGATTCACTGGTTATAGATAGGTTAGATGATCAACTTGTGTAGGCTATAGGTTCATCTTAAAACTGAACCAAGTTTATCCTATCGTTTTATCCATAGAAATCCAAAGTGTAAAAATGACAGTACCAGGGTTTATGTGTCACATGTGTTGATGTGTCTCACCTACTTGGTTTAGTGGTTTGCGACACTTGGCTTTGTAACAGTAGCTTCATATTTATTGCACACATGAGCGTGGTGTCAGTTTTCACAGAACAGTGCATTTCCCTAAATACTATATATAATACTTCTAGAGAAAATGATTTAAAAAAAGATTATTATCTACCAAACTTGCAGGCCATGGATAATGTGTTTTATTGTTGCATTCACAGGTTGAACAAAAAGTGATTTATTTAAAAATGTTATTTTACTCCCTTTCTCTCTGTTTCTCATTTCCCATAAGGCGGTAGGCTACTTGTTCTGAAACACATGCTGAGAAAACCACCATGTCACAATGTTAGTTTGACACTTGAAGAGTTAAGTGGCTCTCACAATCAGCTCACCACTTAATTAAAACATTTCTAGATTGAGTAGCTGCAACTTTATTTCCAATTAAATGAATGGTTTTGTGTTAAAACACTGGCCATCAAGCCGGTGATAAGCAAGAAAACGATTCCATCCTCAACAGAACCGGTCCTGAAAGCTAAATAAAATATTCAAAAACATTCAAAACCAGTGGTTTAGAAAGCCAGTTAACTAGAACATAATTGGACTGTCTGGTAATGTCATCTCCAATTAATTCTAACCATGTGATTATCTCCTATTAATTGGCTCAGCATGCCACGCTTTAACCAGAGACGCAAACAGAAAGCTAAATAAAGAATTCTCTAGCAAACTCAAATTAGTGCATTGAAAATGATTAACATCCCACAGGATATGAAACTGCGTCCTAATGAAACAAATGGTATGGCATGGTATTTTTGTCCAATGCCATCTCATAAGGCCATGTCCACATACTCTGATTCAATTTGTGCAGGATCAGAGTGAACATGCAGTTTTTGTTGTCTGAGTTACTGATCACCGTGGCTCTTATGTGTCACCGTTTTATATAATTGGCCTTTATTTAATTTATTTGTATTTACTGTAGACAAGTTGCCTGGTTCAGAGAAAAGATAATAAACAATAGGTACACTATAAGTTATTGTTTCGTTTGGACATACATAGCTTAGCCAACCTGTGTCCTTGTACACACTTTACAGTTGTGTAGCTCTAGTTCAACGCAAGGAAACAATATGAAGGGGAACTTACAGTAAGTATCATTCCTAGAACATGTTGCTCTCCAAGGTTTGTTTACTGACCTCTTAAAGAAATGATTTCTTTGTGAGATCTCTGGATATTAACAAGGTTGCAGATTGCCTGGGCACAACCGTTCTGTGTTTTACCCTTCTTGTTTTTCATTTTAGTCTTTTATCTTGTGGTCTGGTTCTCTGATGCCATTTCTCTGCCCCTGACCTCTGTTGAAATCTATTCATTATATTGTCTCTGTTTAGGTGAAAACTGAAAAAGGACGGACTGACCACTGAATATTCATTTTTGACTGTATTTGATTGCTGAACGTGGAGGTTCCCAGTGATATGAGATGAATGCTGTGTCTGATGGGGTGAGGCTGGAGAGGGAAAAAGAGATGCTGGATGAATACGAAGAGGGAACAGAGTGGCCGAAATGATTAGAACCAGAGTTGGTGCTTGACAATAGTGTAAAAGGACATTTTTGGGGTGATGGGAAGCCGTGCATAGATCCGTGACATAAATATCACCCACCAGTAGTCAGAAAGATTGCTGTTGCTTTCCCTGCTATCAACGATTGAGATTTTTGGGACAGCACAACTCTCAATGGGCTTCTTGAAAGAAAACTTCAACCAAGTGACAGGATAATAAATTATGTTTTAAAACCCATCTCCTCATTCCATCTCAATGTTGTTACTATCCCTGATGTGTTTCCAAGACGATTCAAAACGGCATTCAACAAAAATACCAACATAAATGATGTGAAATATATGAAAAGACAAGTTCTGAGGAAATCAAAAGAATTCAAAGGAATAAAATATCATAAGCAAGGAGGAAGGCCCTGCAAGGTGTTTTTTACCTTTTTACTGTTTGGAGTCGCCATGACCATGACCTCTGACCTTTGACCACAGACTGTTTGAAAGATGTCTCTAGCAGTGACAAACCCAAGTGTGTACTTTTTAAATTGGTTAATTTAAGTCATTTTTATTTATGAAAACAGTCTCACAGTGCGGCTGTGCCTTTCCAGTGCATTTGACGATCAACATAAAAGATAATAAAAATGATCAATAATATTGTTTAAAACATCATGTCAAGTATTTTGTGATGACAAACAGATCTCATTGAGAATTCAGGCTGCTGTTCCACTTGTTGAAACATTAAAGCTCTCCAAGTCTTTGTGTGCACTCAACAGTGGATGGATTCATGTGAATAAAATGCAATAAGAGAGGAAGATGGAAATGAAAAGATCTTCCCGATGCTTACTGCTGGGAGAAAATAGCTCTCCTCCGGTTGATGAACAAACACTAAACATGCATACAAACAGAGCAGATTGCACACATGTCTAAAAATTGCAGTCCATGTAAAAATAATGACTAACCTTTAAGGGCACCTCTGAAAATGAAAGAATGATAAACAAGATCTACATACTGTAGAAGTGGTTTTTGAAGCTGAGCGTGGGCGTACTAGTACACTCTCACACTGGTCATCACTTCGACACACGGCTGTGTGAGGAGACAAACAACTCTCTGCTTCTGAGAGAAGCATGTTATTTTTTTTTAAATTAGCTCCTTATGTCATTAACTCATGGGGACGTGTCGACACGTGCAGACTTCCACACGTGCCTTCAGTCATATTTCACAGAAAAAGAATTAAACAGGAGGACTTAGCCTACTGTAGTAAAAAAAGAAACCAACAACTGCCAGTTGACAGTCACCTGTCACTCACCTGAAGCTGACGGAGCTGTCAGAGGAGCTCTGCTGTCTCTCTTTAGCCTGGTGTTTGGCTGCACTTTTTATAAGTTCACTATATGAAGATCTCACCTCCATCTGAACACTGATCATGTGGCGCTGCCCAGCTGTAGCAGTGTGTTTTATAACGGCAAAAAACAAAAAAACACAACGCCGATCGTCCGCTCAGGATGGAGGATCTGGTTGCCGATCAGCACAAGCCGCGAAAATAATGATTGTTCACGAGTCGGAGTCGAGTCTTAAGTGTCTGTGTGTGTGCAGACAAACTCGAGTCCTCATCTCTGCTTCATAGTAACGTTGTCTGATGTGCAACTGTTTCCCACTGAACAACACACAGCTAAACTGACAGCAACACAAACAAAAACAACATAATGACAGATGTTGACAACTAGTTGTTCACTGCCACCTAGTTTATGACCTTTGACCCTTCCTGTTCAATGCTGTGACCAGTTTCAGTTGTAATGTTGTGTTCTGTTACCGTATGTATTGCTGGTTTTCTCTTTTGACCAATGTAGAACTCCCCAGAGCCGACGTATGAGTTGCAGTACACCAAATTCGTTTAGCTTAAATTTTTTTTAATTTTTTTAAACTGAATATGGAGACTTAAAAAAACATCACCTGTAATTGCACTCTCACAACTTGGGTTTTATGCTACAGTAGCTGCTTGTGTCCATAGCAGGCAGCAGGTGAGATATGAAGAAAAACAATGGCAAAAAAGCACACGTTTCAACAACCTGTTGCCTAGTTAGGATGAATCACACTTAGTCTTTTTCACTCACATACAGCAGACTGGTAGAATGGATCTATTATTTCCAATGCTCATGTGGGTACCTCCGTGTGAGATCATTTGGTTGGTTATTGTTAATTTCTGAGTTAGTGTGGCACACTCTGTGGCAGGTGTAGTGGTGGCGTTTCTGTTTGAGCAGCTCTGTGGTTAACAGTGGACAGGTTTGTTCACAATGTTCACAAAGATGTGATGTGATTCATTTTACCAGTCTGCGAGGTAGCTCTCTGTGTATGGATGTGCTGTGTGACTGCATTGGCAAACTTGTCTGGCCGTGTGAAAGAAATCAGTTGCCTTTTTAGCAGATGTACCCAGATAGAAGAAAACCTGGTGAAAAAAAAAAGACAGAACTCATGGGAACAATTCAGAGCTGCTCAACAAAGACTTGTGCACTTGAGGCTCAGTAATACTCTTCTTCATTTAGGGTGAAACAGACCAACATGCATTTGGAGTTCACAGGAATATGCAGTCAGTTGAAGAAAAGAGGAAAGACATTTGAGGACCTGAATGGACAAATGAAAAAAGACCTACGACTCCCGACGGCGCCACCCAATGTATTCTCTATGGGAGCGACACGATGCTCCGCGATTTGGTCGGTTATACAGTAGTGTGGCTGGGGCTTAAGGGTTGGGAGAAGTTTCAGAGTCCTCCGTGTCTTCTCGGAGTTACAGCGGGGCTCCGTGCAGCACTGCATGTCCATATGACGGTTGAGAACGGAGCTCACTTTTCTTCATCCAAAAAGACACACCAAAAAACATCCAAATACCTCCATAGTACTCGTCTGTAATGTCCCTCTTGTATTGAAGCCCCAACATCAGAAATTGTTCCGAAAAAAATTAAATGTGTCAGTGCAAATCGCGCAAGATTTGCACAGACACAGGCAGAGCAGTGAAGGAGCTTCCGCTACAAACAAGCTTAAAATATAGACTTATTTCATTTTTTTCGGAACAATTTCTCATGTCGGGGCTTCAATACAAGAGGGACATTACAGACGAGCACTATGGAGGTATTTGGATGTTCTTTGGTGTGTCTTTTTGGACAAAGAAAAGCGAGCCGCGTTTGCTACCGTCATATGGACATGCAGTGCTGCGCTGAGCCCCGCTGCAACTCAGAGAAGACACGGAGGACTCTGAAACTTCTCCCAGCCCTTAGTCGACATGAGGGTGAGTAGATAATGAAATTTGAATTTTGGGTGAACTATCCCTTTAACACCTCAAGCGGGTCCAGTGGCCTTTGTATTGCACTTAAATATAATAAGATGGATCTTAAAGCTCTTATGGTTCTTTATAAGGCTATCTCTTTTGGGCCTCTTATAAAGTCTGCACAGCGTTGAAGACTCATATCTTAATGGAGCTTTGTCTTTGGGAAAATGACTACTGACTACTGGTATAATAAACTGTTATGTCAATGGTGAAGTCAGTTTGATATATTTTATTTCAATATGACAGATTCTCTTGTGCAAAAAGAGCAAATGTACAGAATAACATCTTGATTGAGAAAATTATGGAAGGATGTAGCTTCACTGTTAAGCATCTCCTTGCTTGTCAAGTCTTTTCTATTCTTGTAGATCCCTCTTCAAGACAAACTAACAGTTTGATAATAAATATATATATAGTATATAAAAAAACAATGTAAAAATGCAATAAAGCTAATAAAATAACTGATGAATTGAGTGCCTTTATACAGCTGGAAATGACCAAAATTACATAATTTACATCAACCTCTAATAACACAGCCTCTGTTATTTTTTAGTTACATGTGCTGCACGACCTTCTTCAGCTAAATCTGCTCTGTCCTCGGTCAGATATCCACCACACAGCCCGGAGCGTTGGCTCTTATGGCATCAGATATGACCTTTGCTCCAGATTCACCGATGCCATTTCCCTGCAAACTAGACAAACACAAAAACAGACAATGTTTTTTTTTTTATATGAGCAGAATAGCAGCATGTTTGTGTCCTTAAAACCCTGCTTTCAGAGACATCGTGATTTCGTTCAGTGACGCACACAGATGGAGAAGATGCACAAAGGAAAACTCACTTGATGTATGTCAATTGATGGTTTCCCTTCAAGGCCGTTGCAATGAATATGGCTCCGTCCATACCCAGAGAGTTCTCCTGCAGACTAATGATACACACAGACAACAATATTTTAGCTCTTCGGTCAGATGTCCAGTGATGTAAGAGTAAAAAACTCATTTTCAAAAGCAAAAAACATTTGATACGGCTGAATGTTTGTCCACGTCAATAGCTGCAGTCAGAGGACAAAGAATAGATTACGAGACACAGAGCTACTGCCTTGTAATCAGTGAGATGTGATGTATGTGAAAAGCTGAAACTTATTTAAAACAAATGCATTTAAACTGAGGGAACTCATTCTCATATAACAGAAGCGGTGGAATAAAATCATCTATGAAATCAGCATGGATTGTATGATACAAATTCAATGTTAAAATTCAATTTCAATTTCAATTTGCTTTAAAAACAAAAAGTGCATGTTTGGCTCCTAATAATTGATGACAAGCTCTTACTTCAGTGACTTGAGGCTTCTGTTGCTTTTCAGTGCGTTAGCCAGAGCCTTTGCTCCCTCCATTCCCACCGTGTTCCCGCGTAGACTGAAACACATAATGGAAAAATGTGAAAGCTTCAAAAATAATTATAGCCTATTATGAAAAATTAAGTTGACATTCTACACTGAGCTCTGACAGCTGGAAATGTTCTATTGTTGCAGTGTTAGAAAACCTGAAACGTCGCACAAAGTTTTCTATCCGTATTGTTAGCTTGTTCTTAATGTCATTGTATTGTACTGTTTTCCTCCATGTTGTTCTGTTGGAAGTTGAGTTTTGTTTCTATTTTGCCTATTTCAAGTGAAATCACATGGCGACCCAAAATAAATATTTATTTTAAGTTAAATTGATCATTTTATTTCATGATACTGCTATAATAACTTGGTAGAATATCAGGTCATTAAATCATGTCAAATTCAGTATGGCCAGTTCTGGGATTAACACCATGCAATAAATAAATTTCACATGTTTTGTTTTTTTTGAGGTTATACATCATACTGTAGTTCACCAATGCAATGTAATCATCCAGATAGATACTGGATGGGTCTGCTTTGATGTCCAAGTGAAAGAAAGACCTGTCAATCACAAGCTCCAATCTGTACCACCTACTTGTGTCAAGAAATGCCTGCAGATGTGCAATCACTTGAGCCATTTTTAGACAACTGTACGCATCCAAACAGAAGCCAATCATCTTTAAAGCAGCCAATTACAGCATAAACGTGTTTCCAGATAGACTGAATAGAAAAAAAACTTCTACTCCACATGTAACAATGCCTCTCCTACTCTTTTAAGCCTGTATTATCTGGGATGTTCAGCTGGGACTGTCGGTGCAGAAAAGAGCAACGTTCTTAAAGCGTCTGAATGTCAAATAACAAAAGAACAGTGTGAACTGCAAGAAGTCTTGGACTCACTCTAAAGTCTGCAGGGTTTGGTTGCTCAATAGGGCATCTGCCATGGCAATGGCGCCTTTTCTACCTGCTGAGACCCCCTGGAGACTAGAGAAACAGCATGAAAAAACACAATGAACACGTGAGAAAATAAGTAAAGGACTGATAAATATTGATCTCTGCACAGTTACGATGCTGACCACAGTGTGTGAAGAGACGTGTTGGTTTTCAGAGATTCTGCCAGAAAAACAACGCCTTCATTTCCAATAGCGTTCTCCTGCAGACTGGAAACACACACAGACACGATGACAGCTGTCAGTCACGAGGGAAACAGAGAGTGAATGGTGGATGATGGGATAATGAGTGTAACATAGGCCTTACTCCAGGAGCTGAATGGTGCTGTTGGAGAGAAGAGCGTGGGCCAGAGCTTTAGTGGCAGAGGACTTGATGAAATTCCACTGGAGACTAGAAAAAGAGAGACAAGCACCTACAGTAAGGTTTACACTTAAGGAAAATATTAATCTCCCTGCAGATGTGTGTATTCAAGTGGTTTTAACGGTGCTTATACTTTACTTTCCACCATTTTCTTCTGCTTATACTTGGGATTTTAGATGGAAATTGTCCTCTTTTTATTCCACTGCATTTACGTGATAACCACACTGTTGCCCAAAAAGTTGGAATAATATATATATTTTTTTACCTCTTCTCATGAAATAATTGTGACAATGTGATTTATTCTTGATAATGTGTAGGCTAGCCTATATCTTCTCAAACCTTAAATGATCAATCTCTCCCAAACATATCACTGTGAAAATTGAACCTTTATAATAGGAATAACAAGAGGAATGTAATGTAATGTAAGAAAATTATTCCAACTTTATGGACAACTGTGTAGTTAGCTGGCAGTCAGGATTTTACATGCAAAACAAAAAACGCACATCACCATACTCTGTCACAGCAACATAAAATAGTGTTACCTCAACCTGCTACAAATTAAAATGTTGTTTTTGCAATAGTCTTCATCATAATAGTCAATGACATGACACTGTGAGGAGCCATTCAGCTACATGATGAGCAGTTTTACTTTTGACACTTTAAGATCATTTTGTTGATAATTAATTGAATGCAGTGTATTTATTTCTGTTGCTTCTGCTTTTACTAGGAAATTCTACTTTCTACCACGTCACAACAGTTAAATACATCTCATTAGGGTTGTGTACAGTTTCTGACTAATCTTGAGCAAGTGATGATGAAATCCTTGCTTATAGTTTTGTCTTTTCTAATTAACAAGTAGATGTTTTTGCTCAATCTCTCCTGTTTTTCACTCAATCTCTCTATGAAATGGTTAAAATCCCATGGTACACGATGATTTCAAGTTATTTGGGTTATTTGGGTTATAAGTTATTTAATATCAAGATGATCCTGATGACCTGCCCTTTTTTGTCCCATTATTGTGGTTGACAGGAACTGTTACAGTACAGGTGATATCAGATCAGGTGTCTATGTGCATGTTTACACTTCCATGAGAAGCTCCACTTACTGCAAAGAAGTGAGGCCTTGATTTTCCTTGATTGCACCGGCTATAGCTTGAACCCCTTCATCATGCAAGAGGTTGGCTGTGAGGCTGGAACACACACACACAAACACAAATCTGTGTAAAACATGTGGTTTTCAAGTTTGACTAATGGTCAAGGTGATTGTACAGTAGAAATGATCATAATGTATCTGCTACAATGAGAATGTCACCAGATTCCCTCATTTTCCCATCATACCATAGCCCTGAGTGACATTTGTGTGTGACATTTACTGAACAGTCGGATATTACCAAGCCTCTGTGGAAATATTCATGAGATGACTCACTCGAGGTCCTGCAGAGAGTTGTTCTCATAGAGGGCATAGGCCATGTTCTTTGCTCCCTCCACGCCGATCGAGTTCTCCCTTAAACTAACCACACAGTAGAAACACATGGAAAGGGAGAGAAAGGGTTTAAAATCACAGTTTTCCCAATAATCTCAGTGTCATATGATATGCGACTGGTATTTATGTACATACAGTAATCATCAACAAGTCCTGATGTACTGTTATTGTTTGACATTATCATGAACTAAATATGAAGCTACAACTGTCCCCAACTGGGGACAAGAGACACCAACCTGACTCGCTGCCTCTAATTCTCCAACCAGCAATTTATGCCACTTATAATCACACATACAACTCTAAAATCAGACAGGCTTGGAATGAGATGCTGAAAGACGTCTTGCACTGCAGAACAAAGGTCAGGACTTCTGTCTGTCTACTGTATATAAACTGTTACTGGACAGATAGAGGCGTTCGATTTTTCACCACGAAATGTGATTACATATTTCAGTAAGACTTTATTTGTCGCCTATCTCTATAACTCATTATAACCATACTTATAATGAGTTATAATGCAGTTATAGCACTGTATAACTATAGTTATAAACACTCATAAATGATCATAATGCTTTATAACAATAGTCATAACACACTATAAAGCATTTTATCATGACTTATAAGGTCAGGTATTATAATTGTTAGTAACTCACTGACAATGCCCACATCGATAATGCATTATAAATATAGTTATAATGTGTTATAATTGGCTTATAAACGTGTATAACTATCATTATAAACACTCATAAATGATCATAAGGCTTTATAACAATAAACATAACACATAGAGCATTTTATAATGGCTTATATGGTCAAGTATTACAATAGAGTTATAATGCTCTAATAATAATAATAATAATGATAATAATGATAGTTATACATGTTTATAAGACAATTATAACACATTATAACAATATTTATAATGCATTATTGATGTGGGCATTGTCAGTGAGTTACTAACAATTACAACGTGTTATAAAACCTGACCTTATAAGTCATGATAAAATGCTTTATAGTGTGTTATGATTATTGTAATAAAGTATTATGATCATTTAAGAGTGTTTATAACTATAGTTTTACAGTGCTATATCTACATTATAACTCATTATAAGTATGGTTATAATGCGTTATAGAGATAGGCGTCAAATAAAGTGTTACCCATATTTCACTCTCTCAGGAAAGCGATGGAGCAGAAAAATGAAAAGCATCTTACTTGAGAGAGACGAGGCCACGGTTCATCCTGAGTGCTTTGGTCAAAGCTGTCATCCCCCTGTTGCTGATTGAGTTGCTCTGAAGTCTGCAAAAAGAGAAATTGAACATAGAGGTAAAATAATTATAATAGAAGATGTTCACAGTACAAAATGATTAAAACTCATGTTGTGAAAATGACAAAATGTATTTGTCTTTTGAATAGAAGGTGATGCGTAATGTGGAGGTACTGACTGAAGCGAGAGCAAAGTGTGGTTGAGTGTCAAAGCCTCTGCAAGAGCAACTGTTCCTTTGTCTCCGAGCTGGTTGCTACAAAGACTGCAGACAAAAGCAAAAATTGACCCGTTAAGAGGAAGAGGAAGTTCAGTCATTCACCTTGAGGTATAATGTAAAACTAAAATACAGGTTATGTGGTCAACGAGCAAAACAATGATCTATTTATGAGGATGTTAACCTTCAGATTCAGATTCAGCTTTATTTGTCCTTCACAGGAAACTTGTTTTCACCTCCCCGTGCAAAAACACACAACCTCAAGATACATAAATACATAGTACATTACATCACCCACCCATACACATTAAACAGAAGCACACATTTAGCGACGCAATCTATTTAGTTCTGTTATAGCAGAGGCCACTGCTATAACAGAACTAAATAGATTGTGTCACTTCTGCTGAACTTGACCCTCTTCCAGGTAACCCCTGTCCCTCTGAAAGCCTAAACATACTATAGATCTACAAATAAATGTCACACATAAAAAATATGAACAGTTATAGCTTTTAATCTGCTGGGTTGAATGTGAAATATTATTCTACAGCTCAAAATAAAGTGTGGTTTAATATAATCAAGATTACATTAGCTTTGTGAGAGTCCGGTTTGTCTTCAGTGCCTCTGCAATCCTTTTAGCTCCTCCTGCTCCAATTGTATTCTTCCGTACACTGAATCAATACATGCATGAATGAGAAAGATATTGATTAACCTACTTGTAATATTTATAGGACATGCAGGGAACACAAGTGACACACAGACAAGACTCACTTGAGAGAAACCAACTTGCGGTTACACTGCAGAACTTCTGCCAGGGCCTGAGCTCCTTCCTCGTCAATGGCGTTGTTCTGGAAGCTGATGGGATGGGATTAAGAAAATGAAGTAATGTGATCATCATTTGAGGAATCACTGTGTGCATAAAACAAAATCTATAATAATTACACTCACTTGATTGATACCAGGACTTGGTTCATTTTCAGAGCTTCTGCCAGGAACTTTGCACCTTTGGAGCCAATGTTGTTGTTGCGGAGACTAAATCATGAATAGGTGGTTAGAAGATACAAAGCAAATGTGCGGTATTAATTCAAATACTATGTGTATGCTTGTGAAATATGAAGATTAAAATCAATTCAGGGATTTGGAGTTGAGAACTACTATTTAACAAAGCTGTGATACATTTTTATTTATTATTTCTCCATAATAACTGTAAGTGAGTGAGATGATTGCCTCTCTTGTAATTCCATGTATTTAATTATATAAAAATTACACACATTCAAGTTATGAAAATAGATTTAATGCTCCCTTTCAGTCTCTGATGGATGTTCAATTGAATTAAGATCTGAGACTGTGAAGACCATAGTTTATGATTTGCAATTTTTTTTAACAGTCTGTCATCCAGACTATATACAGTATATATCATCCAGACTATACATATATATATGTATATATATACACAGCGGGGAAAATAAGTATTGAACACGTCAACATTTTTCTCAGAAAATATATTTCTAATAGAGCTATTGACATGAAATTTTCACCAGATGTCGGCATCAACCCAAGTAATGCACACATACAAAGAAATCCGAACATTAATGTCCATAAATTAAGTTATGTGTAATAAAGTGAAATGACACGGGGAATAAGTATTGAACACATGAAAAAAAGGAGGGGCAAAAAGGTATGGAAAGCCAAGAAAGCAGCTGGAGTTTGTCAGTATTTAGAATGTAATCCT
The DNA here is from genome assembly GCF_045865225.1 of Trachurus japonicus. Lineage (NCBI taxonomy): Eukaryota > Metazoa > Chordata > Actinopteri > Carangiformes > Carangidae > Trachurus > Trachurus japonicus. The sequence continues at coordinate 22,145,089 of NC_140925.1, forward strand.
GTCTCCTATCAGTGCAAAGTAATATCTGCTGGTTTAGTCCTGATTGATGCCTTTTAAAAAGGTTTCTCACCACCAAGGTGTCAGACAATAAGTATTGCATTATGGGCAATGGCAAAGAGCTGTCTAAGAGCTGTCTAAAGACCTACGCAACCAAAGATTTCAGACAGAAGAGTCAAAACAATAATCAGAAGGGTTCCCTAACTGTCCAGGACCACTGGTGGAGAGCTTCAGACAGACCTGGGATCAGCAGGTACAGTTGTTTCATAGAAAACAAGAAGTAATGCACTCAACCGCCATGGCCTCCATGTCTTGCATGGTGTGTGTGCATGGAGGCCATGGCAGTTGAGTGCATTACTTATTGCCCATAATGCAATACTTATTGTCTGACATCTTGGTGGTGAGAAACCTTTTTAAAAGGCATCAATCAGGACTAAACCAGCAGATATTACTTTGCACTGATAGGAGACAGGATTACATTCTAAATACTGACAAACTCCAGCTGCTTTCTTGGCTTTCCATACCTTTTTGCCCCTCCTTTTCTTCATGTGTTCAATACTTATTCCCCGTGTCATTTCACTTTATTACACATAACTTAATTTGTGGACATTAATGTTCGGATTTCTTTGTATGTGTGCATTACTTGGGTTGATGCCGACATCTGGTGAAAATTTCATGTCAATAGCTCTATTAGAAATATATTTTCTGAGAAAAATGTTGGCGTGTTCAATACTTATTTTCCCCGCTGTGTATATATATATATATATATATATATATATATATATATATATATATATATATATACACATACATACATAGAGGCCAGTTCACTTGTAATGTGTCATATTTCAAAGGAAGAAGAAGGTCTCACTTGAGAGAGATCAGCGTCCGGTTCACCAACAGGGCCCTACTGAGAGCTTTGGCACCTTTGTTGCTGATGGTGTTTTCTGCCAAACTGTGAAGTTCAACAAAAGTGGTTACAATCACATGGTGTACAATACTGATCATGATTGCATCCATCATTATTGATGCCCCAATCCCACCAAATCAGAATTAGATTTCTACCATGTATGTGAGCAGCTAGGTGACTTTTGATACAGATAGACTTAAATGTTCTTCATATGAAGTTTTACCTCAAAAAGGAGAAGAAATGTAAACATGATCTAACCTTATCTTCTGGATATGGCAGTCTTTGGCACTCAGGAGGCTTCCCAGCAACTCCATGACATCATCTTTGAATTGATTATTCTCCAACCTGTTCAACAGAAAAAAAAACAAAAAAACAAAACAGGAGTTTCATCCCTGAATTTGTCTCCCAAGTTTTAGCATACTGGGATATGGTGCTTTGTGGAGCTAACCTTAGATGGCTGCAGTACAGCAACTGTGGTAGCAAACATTTCACTGTGCTGTAGTTCAAAGATCCGGTGAGGTTGGTCTGTTCGCTGCACTGTGGAGACACATGCAGCAGGTAGCCCAGCACAACACAGTGAGCCCGACTTAGCTTCCCTGCCAGGCTGCCCAGTCGTAAATCTTCCTCTACGCTCCGCAACAGCTCTGTGTGTTGCAGCTCCTGAAGGCAATAAGCCAGGTTGACCGCACGCAGGGACACAACAGCACCCCCGCTGACTAGAAGCCCTTGTAAAAATCCTGCGGCCCAGCCCTTCTGATTGCCATCATCTTTCCCAAGTGCCAAAAGACCGGTGAGAGGCTTCAGTGCCACTGGACAAAGCAGGCCTGTCAAGAAGCGCACAAATACATCCAAATGACCATCCTCAGCCTGTTGTGCATGCTGAAAGGCACTTCTGAAGTGGTTCTGGAAACCAATCTTGGGCCAGGACATGGAGCTTTCTGAGAACAAGTCAAAGATGGCCCTCTTGGAGGAGATGTGGTAGAAAGTAGCTGCAAGAAACTCCTGCAGAGTCAGGTGAGTGAACCGGTAGGTTGTGTATATGGCCGACTCCTCCCGAACAAGAAGTCCAGCACCGAGGCTGCTCTGAGTTAACAGCAGATCTATCCCATAGGCCTTGAGGTCCTGCTCACTGAAGGTGTACTTGTGTTTGATGAGCCCATAAAATGCCATTCGTCCAAGATTCCCCAGCAGTTTACGATTGCTCCCATGAAGCTGCTCCGTTTTCACAGGCTCCCTTCCTCTTGGTTCGCCAACTTCTGCCTTCATGGAGCAGAATTGGGCATAGAGCTCAGTGCAAGTCCTTGGAAGATTTTCCTGTGTTTCGCTCTGCATGATGTACATCAGAGTATCAGCTACTATCCAGCAAATGCACGGTATGTAGCACATCACCATTAAGATCTTATGGGACTCCAAGTGTGCCCATATCTTGCTGGCGAAATCCTTCTCAGAGAAGTGATGGTTTAGGAAGATCTGGATGTCCTTTGGGCTAAACCCTGGGATCTCAGTCACCCTGTCTACTAGTCCTCCAGGGATGAGCGAGGCCACTCCTGGCCTGGCAGTCACCCACACCGCCATATTAGGGAGCAGATTCCCACGGATGATGTTAGTGATCAAGTCGTCAATGGACACTTCCTTCTTTGGGTCAGTGCAAGACGCTGCGTCTGAGAAATTTAAAGTGCAGCGGAATTCGTCCAAACCATCAAGTATGAGCAGTGTCCGACAGGAGCCGCTCAAGACCAGACTGGGGTCTGTTAGATGAGGAAAAGCCATTTTCACCAGTTTCTCAGCTGAAAGCTTTTCCAGTGAGTTCAGCTGGCAGAAGGTAAACGGTAGGACAAAGCTCACGTCAGTACAGATGGCCCCTTGACTCCACTGTCTGATAAAGTATCGGACCCACGTGGTCTTGCCGATACCTGCGACCCCGACTGTGAGGGAGACCCTGGGAGGTAAACTGACCCGCGTGAGGGGCTCCAGCAACTTGTCCAGCCCCAGCTGTCTGAGATGATTTCTTTTTCCTCCTCGAGTCGCTCCCACCTGCATCAGGTCATGTTCCTTCTGCTGGAGGTCGGAGAGCCCATCCACCAGAAGTAAGGTTCTTGACGAGATGTTCAGTTTGGGGCAGCTGACTGAATCTCTGTCTCTGTACTGCTCATATCGACGTAAAAGGACTTCTTTGTGCTCCTTCACCAAACAATCTGCAGAAAAAGAAAGCAGATTAGTTGATTGTCAGTCATGAGAAAAATTATAGGTTTCTTTCATTGTTTGCTGAGAAGTTGGTGCAGGAAATGAACTACATTTATTGATGCAAAGTGACAAAAAGCATGTCACATTCAAAGTGTTCATGAGGAGCAGTAAGTGACTGTTTCAGACATTCAGGACTAAATGCACCATCCCCTGCTACTACTGGATGTTCTCTCCACCACTTGAGTGTGTGGGTGCCTGAATTTTTCATCACCCTGCAAGCGAATGGTCAACACACCTGCAGAGCAGCTTACCATGGTTTATGATGAGCTGGGCCACTTGAGAGTCTGAGGACTCTATGAAAGCCTGGAGGGCTTCTGAGCCTTGAGTATCCTTGCCAGCAACAAGAGTTGTGAGCATGTTAACCTGGTCCTGCAGCCGTCCTGCTTCCTTGATCTTTGTCTCCTCAGCCGAACTCAGCAGATCCACCTTTCTCAGGTGGGTTAACATCCCCCCCAGAAAGGAGGCTGTAGAGAAGCGTCGCAGCTGCTCTTGATGCTTTTTGACCCAGCTAAGATCTTAAACAGGGCAAAGAGCAGAGAAAAAATGTAAAGGACACATGCTGCTCAATTGTATTATCTGCACTACAGGTTCAAACACTTTCCAATTAACGTATATACTAGAAAGCAACATGAGACCGAAGGTTGATTAGCCATATGCACTTCTCCTTTTTCTATTGGGCAATGAAGTTGCACCACACCTGTAGTTCTGATAAAGTCTGTTCTTCTTTTTTATTTCTCTTTTTCTTAAACTCTGATAACTGTGAAATTCATTCACATGGTTGGGTTAATCCTCATCACAGCAGAGACCTGAATTTAAAACCCTGGGAGAGAAGTGGTGGCTCATCTGTTTGTCTCTTAGCCTTATGTAGCAGTAACGACGGCCTACAATTATCAGCAGTGCTTGTGAAACACAGTGACAGAGTAATCTCAAATCTTCGCCCATATGTTTAAACTCCATGGTGTAAATGTACCCGTCTGTGTCCAGTTACACTAGATGACATCATATGCTACTTTTCAGCACAATTAAGAAAACTGTGTATCTCAACCTGCCTCAATTACAATCAAGCTCAATTCAAACATACATTTAGATTCATTTACACACCGGGAAGAAAACATTTTGCTAAAGGTTGACATCATTATTCCCTACCCCGGGATAATCATTGAAACAATATACTGTTTCAAAATGTACAGGTAAGCTCTCCAAAAGTACTTCTCCTGGTCACAAATTGAGAAAGAGAGTCATTTCCAGCAATTATAAGTGTGCCACACAGCATTAGGGTTTTCCCCAGGTAATTGGCAAGTGTGGTGAGCAATATGTCACACTTCCACTTAAAGCTCTGTGCGTTAGCTCTGTGTTAGCGTTAGCTCCGTGTTAGCGTTAGCTCGGTGTTAGCAGGGCTTAGCAAACAGCAGTAAACACAAGCAGTAGGTGGCGGCGGCGAGGTTTTACGACAGTGACATGTGCCTCCCAGAACTGTGGGGGAGTTCCGGAGAGGGAAAAAAAGAGAAACCAACGAAGGAGCGAGCTATTTCCGGCCGACTTGCAAAGTTCTGCTTTAATCTCTCGATAAATAGTAACAAGTACTAAGCATAATGATAACATATCACTTGGATCATTTGTTGACTTTGTTTTAAATTAATGTGGTATTTCTTTTTCTTTTTGTGCTGCTGTTATGGACAGTCAGGAGTCTCTTTCTGCTCCTGCATGCTTTACTTTAAATAACATACAAAAAATTAAATAACATGTTTAAAAAAAAAAAAAAGCTTACAGGGGTGAGGACAGTTTTCTCTTGACATCAATCCCTCCATGAAACGGACACACTTAGAAAATAAAAACTCTTACCCTCCGTTTCTGCTTGTGAAGAGAGAGAGGGCGTAGACTGAAGGTCCACGTAGCAGTCGTCCTGCCAAGTGATGCGTTTGCTTCTGTCCAGAATAGAATCGTAATGTGCCTTCCTCTCCATGAGAGAGTTTGGTGTTTTCTGCGCCCAGATGTTCCTGTTTGTGTCTGAACGATACGAAACAACATTACCCACACAACAACAACAACAACAACAACAACAACAAAAGGCATTACAAGCCTCAGTGCTTTCCAAGAACTTCTGCCCCAGTTTGCCACAATCGTGACTTAACTATAATGTCAATGTGTCATGCAGTACACAGACTCTGGCTATCTGTAGAAATGCACTTGACAATCAAAATTAAATTTCAGGGTATAGAACCATTTGTTTTCCAACTTTCTCTGATGTTGTGAGGCAAGTTTGACAGACATACAGCTTTTACCATTTGCACTGACCAACTTTTAATTTGAAGACATGACAGCTGCACTTAAAAAGAGTGACTAACAACACAAAACTGCATCATAATTATAGCTGTAAGTCAGCATAAAAATGTTTGACATCCCCTTATGAAAGTCTTTTTAGTGACACAGTTGTAGCTTTTCGAGTAGGTCACATAGAGTAGCTAGATCAAATCAGGCTTTTTAAGTTATTAAGCCATCTTCAGGATGTTACAGTGGAGGCTACAGTGAGTTGCTAACAGAACATGAAGGGATTCGAGCTTGGTTGCTAACTTTGGTAGAAGAAAAGATGCGACAGAAACAAGGGTTCATTGACACTGCTTTCCCCTGCTTGAAACCTCGCTTGGTGCTAAACTCAGAACATTTCTTCTTGACGGTGAAGTAAACAGCTGCTAGCCTAGTGCTTTAGATTCAGCAAGAGTAACTAACATTTAATGTGGGGTTACTGTATCTCTATTTGGTAGAGTAAAGTCTACTTATCCTCTCCTCCATTTCTGGTCCCCTCCAACTCTTTCAGTCCACCATGTGCCCCTTTCAATTTGTTTTCATATAGCCTAGTCATTTGATGTTTTATTAAGATGATTTGTGATAAGGAAACTTAAGTTTTGAAATTTAAGTTTAAAGCTGTTCAGACCTGCTGTTTTCAGTTCATCTGGTTGATTAGGCCTATAGGAAATACACTACAGTCAAAAGTTTGGACACAACTACTTACTCAATGGTCTTTCTTGATTTTCTTAGATTACGACATAAAAACTAGGAATTATATAGTAAACACAAAAGTATTATCTGTCACCCGACATAAACCCAATGAGACGGTTTGGGGTGAGTTGGACGGCCAACAAGTGCTCAGCACCTCTGGGATGTCCTTCAAGACTGTTGGAAAAACATTTCCAGGTGACGACCTATGGTGACAGGAACAAAAGTGTGCAGAAATCTGTCATCAAAGCAAAAGGTGGCTACTTAAAAAATCTAATATATACAGTAAAACATATTTTGCTTTGTTTAACACTATTGTGTTTACTACATAATTCCATGTGTTCTTTCATAGTTTTGATGTCTTCATTTGAATCTACAATGTAGAAAGTAATAAAAAATATTGAATGAGAAGGTGTGTCCAGACTTTTGACAGGCAACGTATAGGCTGCATTAGTGACTGTCTCTTACTGTAGTTTACACTTTCACAGTCAGAATGTTTGTTACAGATGACTGCACTCTGCTGTTTTACTGTACAAAAATAAGCACACGCCCTACTTGATTTTAACTTTAACTTGTATATATTTTGTAAATCTCATTTTATTAGAATACATAAATGCTATTACTATAGTTTATTATTAGTAGGACTCTGTAGGACTAAACTATTAATATAACTGCAGTAGAAGGAGCTGCAAAGATAAATTCAAAATAGGTTTGAAGGTTGACTGAGACAAACGGGAAATAGCAAATGCCTTCCTGTGTGGTTTGTTTCTGATCACGTAACTTCTCACTAAGGAAGCTTATTCAAAAACCCCGACCTCAACTACATTGAGACAGCTCACCAGTTTCCTCTGTAAAGTTTGCAGACGAAACATCTTAACACAAAGTTATCATATTGGGAGGCTTTTAACAGTTGTGACCAGCCATGTAAATGCAGCGCAGCAAGTAAATTCACAGTTATCATCAGCAACAAGCAAAAAATACCCAGCAGTATCTGTATGCACAACGCAAGCAAGTTAACACTCAAGAGCAAATGAAAACGCCATGCGGAACAGACTTAAAATGACACAAAACATGAGTAAATCATGAGGTGCCAGTGGTTTTGTAAAGTGAATGAGTCTGTTGAAGCACCAGGATTTACTAGAAAACATCTGTAGCTGTCAAAGTTAAAAAAAAAAAAATCCAAACTGTAGTGTGAAGACCACAGTCGGGTAACTCACCATGGGGTTGTTGAAGTTGGCTGCAGGTGTCAAAAGATGGAGGATGCGGCCGGCGAGGACGGTTTAGATGTTAACAACATAATTCTCATGAAAGAAGATGAAGGATAATTCAGGTGTGAGTTAGAGGAACAAAGAAGTCTAGTAGAAAACTAGTGAGCACATTAAACCAGTCACAGACACAGCAGCTGAAGTCATCATAACTCAGGACTGTTGCCGGGAGACACCGTTTCATGCTGCAGCTACTTCCTGTCTCTATGCACTCTGCTTTCCTGTGTTGTGGTTAGCAGGTTGAAGAGTGAAAAGACACAAGACGAAAAAAGAAACTTCTGCTTTGCACTGATGCACACACCGTGACACGAGCCAGCGTCTGAGAGCTTAGCCTACAATTCCCTCTATTCAGTACAACAATGGGATGGATGTTGAACTGCAGATGAGACAAGCTCTAGGCCTATGATTAACAGGCTTGGAGACAATCATGAGCTTCAGATAGTAAATGCAACAGGAAGTGCTACTGTACTGTAGACAGATGGTGAATTAACACATTTGTATTTGTGTTTCTGACATAATGCTGCATTCAGACAGAGGCAGCAATAACTGAAACCTTCATACAGCACATCCGCCCGCTGACAACAGAGCAGTGGTTTGCAGCTGTCTGGAGATTATAATAATTGCATATTTGAAAATGGAGCATATCAAAACGAGGCAACAGCAACAGGTTGAAGAACAAGTGTGAAACTTGAATTGCACATCTGTGGAATTATTTTAATTCAAACCTGCTACACGTACATGACATTGGAAGGAAAACAGGGGAAATAAACTTGAAAGGCAAACGCTGAAAAGACATCTTTTAAATTATGACCCGGGGACGCAGATGATTCAAAGTTTTCTTTCCAGTGTTTGCTATGACATGTTGTTCAGTGTGTAAGTAGACCATGGAGATTTACTGCATGTTAACAGACTTAGTGTCTCGTCATTGTGAGTTTCTGGTTTTGCTTACACAGTCACGTTAGATTTTAATCTGCTTCTGATCTGAATATGCAACTGAGGTTAAAAAGAAGAAGAAAAAACTTTGTTCTGACATATACTTCTTTTCCACCTCTTATGATTGTTGTCAGTGCTCTTTATATAAATACAGTAGCCTACATCTACTGAATACAGTATAGAGATGAATGCAATTCTCATATTAAACAAGTGCTCTGAGCCAAAGTGTTACATCAGCTTATGTTCAGCATTGTGTTGCTTATTTTATGATTTTATTTCATTTCAAAATATTTGAATAACCTATATATTATTATGGGATGTAATATTGAGGTGGATGCTCTTTCCTTTAAAACATGTACTATGCACTATTTTATGTAAAAACTAAAAATATACATGCATACAGTAAAAGACATTTCAAGAACATTGCATAACACAATTACAAGGGAAAACATGGTATTTGTTCACTTTGAAAGCTAGAAAGGCTTTAATTTACATGATTTTACCAAACTGGTAGATTGATATGAAAGCAGCAGTGTTGTTGTAAAGAAAAACTGATTTCATGGGGGTTAATTTTACTTGACAGAGGATTATTAAGAAATATCAATATCGAAAAGTGAGAACTGAGGAAAATCTCCTCATTATTTAAAGCAAACAAAGTGAAACTATGTGCATCTCTGCAGATGAGTAAGGCAACATCACAAGGCAAGTGGCCCACTGACTTGATCAGAAATGGATCATATTCAAGTATATATTTATTTAATTCATGGCACTTTCTCTTGGCAAATGTATCTATGTATAAATCTTAATTTTAAGAATCTATGAAAAAGGAGAATCATATTAACTTAACCAAACAAAAATTATCTCTGTATTACTTCATTTCATTTCATGAATCAAATCAATCAATTGGCAATAAATGTCTTTCCCCCCCTGAGAATACTAACATCATTATGGCTGCAGCAGAGATGGCTGTACTTCCCTCTAATAAATGAGGAATCAGCTGATCGAATAAGACACAGGTTAAAGGCACAGCAGAGGTTTCTGAGCTGCTAAAAAACAAGTGAAATAACCACATCACTTGTGAAATACAAGTGAAATAGCTCTGAATTTCTTTTCTTAACACAGAGCATTCTCTCATCACCTAAAATAAAAACACTTCATTCAAGAAATCACTTCAACATCCGCCTTTCACATCCCTTTTTTCCCTCTAATTTTCAAATTAAGAAAAATGTAAACAGTTTGCTTTACAGAAGCATACAAAAGTGGTTACAGACACTCAGCACAAGTTAGCTTAGGACATTCACATTTAAAAAAGACAATCAAGCCCTTAGAGTCTAAACTGGACTATTAACAGCATGTAGCGGGAAATTAAAGCAGGAAGTCGACCCGATCTGAAGAATAAATGTGAGCTTAAATATAATCTGGGTTAAAAAGCCTGTTGTTAAAACACTGTAATACCAGCTGAGAGTGTGATGATGGGAGGTTCATTACATGGGCAGAGCTTCCTGCATAAAATCAAGAGCATGGTTGTTTAGATTGTTTAAATTTACAGGCTTTTTCCACAGTAACACAAACAAGTCAACAAAAATGACCAATCAGGACTCAAGTATTTTTTTTTTTTTTTAAATCCTCCCTTTTATCTTCCTTTTCCTTTCAAAGTAATAACCAGCACAGTTCACGGGCAAAGGTTGGACACTAAAATGTGATATTATCTTATTTTTTTTTATTCAGCTCAAGGGGTTGCCGGATTTTGACTTGACTTGAAATATCACGTCACACACTGGATGTAACCGCACCGTTAGCAGACAACTATTTCTTCAGTCATCTTCCCAACACACAGAGAAGGACACTTGCGGCGGCATTTTCTTTTTCCAAGAAAAACAAAAAACAAACCAACCACACGGGCCGGTTTCACACAGGTCAAATTCACCTCTGATTACCCCCCACCCAGTCTCTGTCGCTCTCGCTGCTCCAATCCTCCCACGCCCACCAGCACTTCCAGGTGCAGACGCGGTGATTTCAGAGCCTGGATTATAAGTCTGAGAGCCCCTCTGCGTGTTCACTCAGCTCCATCGTGTAATAATCCAGAGGACGCCTGAGAACAGAGAGAAAAACGTCTGCGAAAATGCACATGCTTATCAAAAACCATGGGAGTCAGTGCCTGGCAATTAGAGCCACTGTCCCCAGTCTATTTCTGATAAAGAGTCTTTAATTGACCTCAGAACTCAGTTTTATCCAACTCCACTGTGACTTGTTGCTTTTTTCACAGTGAGTTCCACTTATTATTGGAGTTTTCCAGCAGTGAAGAAACATTAGCGTGGGGAAGTAACTCTAATGTCTACAGTACAGTATGTTTCTCTCAATTGTTCAATGTTTGTGTATAATGTGAAGATAAAAAGGTCTTTCTCTTCCTTTCCGAGCTGCAATCTGACACCGAAACCTGACATTTACTCTTGACATTTCACTCTCACAATGTTGGGCTTTTCTACTAAACTGACACTTTGCCAGAGACATGGATTAAATATACAGAGGTAAAAAACCATAAATATCGCAAGGATCTTTTAATCTACAATTTACATTGTAGAAATGTACCCAAGGCTGAAACCAGAGGCAGCAAACTACTTCCCTTGTTCCAGAGGCCCCAGAGCCTCATTTTGTTCTTTCCCTAATATTCAAAACACCCGCTGAATATGGAGCTTAATGACACCCCTGATTGAATATCCTATTCATATACAGTACTGTATGCTAATCACAGTGTAATGAAAAGAAAAAGTCAAGAGTTTAACAAATGTTAATGATTTGGTTTTGTGAGGATTTTTCTACAAGCAGTCGTCACAGTGACTTGATTTGTGATCAGAGGTGTAAGAGGAAAATTGCACATATTACAGTAGGAGTTCTCACCTCCTCCTGTAGAAGTATGTGAAGAGAGCAGCTCCGAGTCCCAGCAGCAGCAGCACTGCTATTATCAGGCCGATCTGCAACCCCAGAGTAGATGCTGGGAGAGAATTAAAGTAAAAGGTCAGTTCCTCTTCCTGCACAGGTTCAGCTTAATGGAGCTTTCAAAGAGCAACAGGTTGCGTTTCCTTGATGGGCTGCAGAGCACAACACAAAGCAGAGAACCTGTAGGACAGTTCGTCTCAGACTGTTGCTGCATCACAGTGCAACAGTGATGTGAGAAAGTGAAATTCAGATTTTCTTCTTTTAGTTTTTCTAGTTTTGTGTTTCCCAGATGTATTATCAGAACCGCTCACTGGTACAACATTTAAATTCATAGGACATTTAATATCAAGCCTTCAAATCAGCGCTCCTTTAGCAGCTTTGTCAAAAAAAGAAGAAACAGTGTAGATAAGAAAAAAAAACTCATGCTGCTGAACTTGCAGAAACCTCTGAATGTGAACAACCACAGCCTCATTTCATGCTGCATGATGCAGACCCAGTTTTCCGCTCAGTTAGAGCAGTGAAGTCAGTGAGGGATGGAGAGCTGCAGCTCTTCCTTTAACAGACGACTGCGTCTCGGCCCACTCCTCTCACTCTCTCATCACCTAACACACACAAAGTCCATGTTCACACTCTTCATTTCCCTGATTGAGAGAGACCAAAATTCAAGTGCTTTCAAAAAAGATAATTACAGCTCCCAAATGAAGGGCTACACACCGTCACTGCATTCACCAGTCGTTGTAGCTTCAATGTCACAAATGACTCCTGGAGCCATAAAAAAGGGTTGAACACTGATCATCAAATTATGAAAATTATTAGAGCTTCATAATGTGATTTCTTAAAGGTCCCATATTATGCTGTTTTTCAACTATTTCACATGGTTCTAAGTTGTCCAACCATATAGTATTCCTAGTGTATTGTCCCCAAATCAATCTGCAGCTCTACATCTCTTCAATCTAAAAGTGTCTCTCCAGAGCTCTGCTGAGAACGAGCCGTTTCTGTGTCTGCACCTTGAAATGCAAATAAGATGTGTAAACCACGTCCACTCCACACTTGTCACGGGGAGAGGGTGTGGTTTTCACTACAGGTACATGTGCCAGTGTTGACATAGGGACAGGGGTCGGGCATTGATTTCCGAAAAAAAAAAAAAAAATTCTGAGACTGGCATCTTGTCTGAAAAAATGTAAATGTTCTTTCTATTTTTTTTTCTTTCTTTTTTTTTACTGTGGCAGAAGGAGAAACATGGAGAGACTCCTACTACCATCAGAAAGTTCTGTGTGAAACTGTCAAATAAAAAAAACCAAGTGAAACTGAGGAGCAGCACAAACTGTGCACTGTTGTATGGACTGATGAGAATATTGAGGTGGTTTTGCGCCGGGAGAGGAGACTTCCTCGTTCAGATGTCTCTCATTCCGTGATGAGGAGTCGGACCGCTGCGCTGATGAGAAGCGGCAATTTCATTTTTAATGACATGCGGCTGTTTTTCAGTCAATGATTCAAATCGATCATCTGGCGGCCGCGGTACCGACGGCTCCTCCTGTATCTACCGCATCTTCATGTCAAATGACGGACGGACGGACGGACGGGGGGGGGGCGCTGTTCCGGAAAAGTGTCAGCGGGCAGAGCTCACGTTTTTCCAGACTGGCCCAGGGGGAGTATAAGGAAGTACCGGGAGGTGGAGTCACTTGAGTTCAGCGCATCCTGACGTCAAATCTGCCAGCACTTCCAATTCGCCTGTTTGGAGACACGATCTCAAAAAAGTGTAGAAATCAATGAAGGGAGTGAACAGACTTTTTTCACCTCCAGGCGTCATAGAAAGGCCACGGGAACACATAGGACCACTACAAAACCTGTAGAAAGTGGATTTTGCATAATATGGGCCCTTTAATTATAATCATTTCATTTTCACATAAGACAGACTTTATAAAAGTGCTGTCATCACTAAGATTGAGAGAACGTGTAAAGGACCTGGATGTGAAATTTGTAATTCAATAAAACACACTATGTTTTCAGTCTTTTTTTTTTTTTAAATCTTCCAGATGCAGATGATGTACACATGACTGTGTACTAAGAATGAAAAAAACAAACATCCTACATATTCAACTATCAAAATAAGAGCATGTCACCAAAGTCGCACACAAAGTCAATGTAGGATGAAGTTCTTCCTGTGTCACTATGAAAAAAGGTCTTGAATACCGACACCGGCATGTACTTAAATTCTACTTTAGAGAGAATGAATCTGGGTAATTTGGCTCAATATTCAGACCAACGACCAGGGTTCAATGAGGCTGAAGAAATTAAAAAGAGATAAAAAACCAAATAAGTTCCTACTTTCATCTGTGCTGAACAGAGAGCGAAGCGTCTGGAGTAAAATCCTTTTGTGCTCACAGACTGAATCAATACATGACATTCACTGGAGAACTGGCTTCTTGTTTATCACATCTGTGAGAATGTTTCACTTTTCATTTGAGATTCTTGTTTTGTTTGACAAGTCATGCTGGGAATACACTGCCAGCTTTGTGTACTGACTCTGTCTCTCGACTTAAGAGTTTTCAGGCTCCTGAAATGTTGGATTTCTTGTCATTATAATTTTGTCCCTGGTTTATTTTTAAACAGAAAACTTCACCAAAGTGCCACCTGCTCCACACGAAGCTGCTAACATGGTGAGAAAATATGTACATTTTTGTATCATGTTCAGATTCAGCCTCAATCTTGATAATATACAATCAGTGCTTTATTTGTTTTGTTTTATGTTATTTGTTTTGGACAAGGATACAATCTGCCTGTGTTTCAATTTGTGCTTAACACCTGAGGTTTGGTCGGACTCGTTGGAGTTATAACAAGCTGGAAGAGGTTCAAGTGCCAGTAAAGCTGCATATGGCCAATAACTAAGGATGAGGGAGAAGTTATTATTCATTAACATTAAGTGATCCCTGGATACCATTTAAAATAATTGCATAATCTTAACCAGAGACGTTCTTAACGCAACTGTAGGAGCCATGAATGAGTTGTAACTTTAAGGGTTTTTGTTATTTTGCTTCTGTTTGTTTGGATTATTACATCATTTATAATCACTGTGTAGTGGGATAGCGGGTCACATTAGTACATCACATGTTCACCTGTTGCTTTCCTTTTGCATGTGTGTGAGTGAGAGTGAGTGAGTGAGTGAGTGAGTGAGTGAGAGTGAGAGAGAGAGAGCTGGGTTGCTGTATTTTTTGTTGACCGCTATTTTCCTTTCTTTTCTTGTTGATGACTGTGATTACTTTGACTTTAAGTTTGTGCACTTTACAGTAAGAGTTGTCACAAGTTCCAGCATGAGTTTACCTGAGTAAGGAAAACAAATTTGATTGGTCGTTATCGAGCGGGCGGGATATTCAAAGCTTGGGGCAAGACCGAGCTCGGTGTGTGTGTGTGTGTCTCTCAGACGTTTGACTGACGGATGACGGATCCAATATCATTGGCTGATTGTGTGCAGCGTGACGCATAATTCGTGTGCCTGCATTATCCAATGCGAAAACCCCCCCCCCCACACTTTCATCCCGGATTTACTCAAAAATAGAATTTTGCACAGAGTTTGGGCTACATCGATAGACATAGATGAGTTATTACACTAATGTTAAGACCCACAGTGGGCTCAAATTCAATTTTCTTTTCTGTACACCTTTAATAAACAGTTGAATCCTTAGTTTAAAATCCCAATGAGTTTCTTTTGTAAGCGTATTGGACACCCGGGCCCAGCCTTCGCCTCTCTGTAGACTGCAGCAAAAATTCCCTTGGTAAAGGCTTTATTACATTACATTGCTGAATCACTGGGTTAATGAGTCTGATTAGTACCTGTTTACTTTTTGATGTGAGGATGAATTAACTGTGACAACAAGCATTTTAACTGTCTGTCTGTTGTTTGGCTTGTGATGCCGGTGGTCACCTGTACTTGTGAAGCGGTCCGTGGTTGGAGAGGAGCAGACGTCTCCTTGAACTGAAGCTGGATTCATGTGAGATGTCTGGATGATGAGAGCTTTCTGGTGGTCGGACAGCGCCTGGATGTTCCCCCACACTCGCAGCCAGCCGGACACGCAGGAGAAGTTGGCTCCTTGAACAAGAACGAATGAAGTGTTTCATTTTCTACACATTACACTGCTCAAGATGTGATTCTGCTACTTAGCAGCAGAGTAGATGGTGTGAAAAGGAAACGGGAGATGGCTTTGTCCTGAAGAGTGTCATTAATGATGTGTGTGAGGGATGCAGATGTAATAATGACAGAATGACAGCTATAGAGCCCATCTATCACTACATGATTTTCCTTCGGTTTCAGTCCTATAAGAGTTTAATCAATCTTGCTGTGAAAAAAGTTACACTTCAAAAGCTCTTGCACTCAGTTCTAGTGATACTCTGAAGTGTTTCTGCACTGACTCCTGCCGTTAAGACCCTGCAGCGCAAAGTAAATGCAGCCAGCAAGATCATCTGTGCCCCCCCCCGCCCTTCCTCACACCCGCCTCACATGTAGAGATATCAGCATTGCTGGTGACGCCTCTCACCAACAGTGACAGTGTTTATAACTAATAGATCTTTATTGTCATTATGTAAAAACAATGAAACTTCAGTTTAAATTTCTCCTCAAAAACCAATGGTGACAGTGGTCCATAACCTCCTCTTTAATTCTGTGAATGGACAGAGAAACAGCTCAGTGATAAACCTGTCTAGTCTTACTTAATACTAATAGAATTACCAACCAATCACCTCACAGGAAATAATGACCCAACCTTGTGTTCCTGACAGACAGCGAAGATAGATGGACTTAAGTATTTTTGCAGAACAATATGACATCACAGTGAAATTGCCCTTTGACAGAAAACAACGTCCTCACTTTATCTTTTCATTCATTTTGGGCTTATTATGCCTTTATATGATAGGACAATGTGAGAGACAGGGAGTCAGGGGAGAGAAGGATGGGGATGACATGCAGCAGTCATAGCTTTAGAGTCTGCTCTTCCTTTTATTCTTCTCTAACCTTTTATACATTTTAAGACTATTTATTCTATTCAATTATTTCAATTTTGAGAGAAGCCACATCAAATTCCATTGTAAAGTGTGTGTAGTGGCATAAAAATACACTTATTAAAAATCAGCTAAATGTGGTGGTTTCAGATGAAAGTGCCTCACCTTGGAGATACAGGGCAGAGATGCCACAGTCACATCTCTTCTCCAGGTAGTCGGCCACCTCCGCGTCCCTCTTCCCCTGTATCAGACCCGTGCAGTCTGTGGGAAACGGACAACAAGCAGTCGACTTTAACAACTACAACAACAAAACACATCATCATCCTCCACAGGCTGTTCTGGGCCACATTTTATGCATTTTGGTTCCGTTTGATTTACGATCCCTCACCTCCCGACTGTTCGTGCCTGTCGCTGGAGAGGGGGCCGAGGCAAAGGTCGATCTGACTGGAGAAGGCGGGGCTGGGACAGAGGTTGGTGCTGTGAGGCGTGGGGGAGGAGCTTGTCCAGGAGGAGGGGCTTCTCACCTCGCAGCAGGAACACCGGCTGAGCGAGACGGGACCGTCTTCCACCGACCTGCACGTACATGCAGCAGGAAATCAATGTGTAGTGTATTCACCCCTCGTCAGCAGTGAATGAACAAAATGTATTCGAGGGATGATAAAGTCAAAAGCTCATGGATACCTAGGTAACGTAGAGAGTCGCTATACACACCAGTTTGTTCAAAGCAAAGTTATAAAGGTAAAATCTATCTGCTTAGTACATATGAGAAAGAACAGATATTCATTTTTGATTACAAAGTCATTACAAATGACTCATTCATATTTAAATAATAATACCGCCACCTGATGCTGCTTGCTGTTGCTGAAGTGAAGGAAATCAGCGTTCATTACTACCCAGTTGTTGTGTGCAGTCTATTATTTTCTGAAGAATAATTCTCAGCATGTGTCTTGATACATTACATACAGTACATGCTAGATTTTTTCTCACGTTCTCCTGAGTGAAGTGAATACGCATGCTGCTGCGCTGAGCCGACCATGCTCACACAACCAGGGTTTCCTTCACATTTTAAGTGTAACCCCCTGCTGAGTGTGACTGATTGAACTGTTCACCTCAAATGCTTTTTCTCCTGGAATTTTTTTTCCCGTCACTACTTCAGGTTGTTTCAATCACACATGAAGCACACATGCAACACATGAGGCCGATCAATCACCATCATATACTCAGCTAATCTGTCTTACTTTTCCCACAGGTTTCCACATGGTGTGATTTTATGTAAATGTCAAGATGTTAATGGAGGCAGCCATGTCCAAAAATATCAGTGAAAACCCTGAGAACTGAGCCATGAACACTATTATCAGCTCCACCTGTCCTTTTTTATGATTGACAGACAGTTACATTTATGACTTGTTAAGTGCATCTTGTGCCAGTTAGAAGTGCAGTAGCGGTTACCATGGGTATCTTCTTCCTCTAAAGGTCCAGTGTGTAAAATGGGGTGAAAACCGTGACATCTAGCGTTCAGATTCTAGATTGCAGTGCTCACAAAAAAAAACAACAACTTTAAAGGTGAATTTACAGTCATATTTACTCAGGTTTGCACAGCTTTTGCTCGTGTTAAACCTGCACAATCTGTCTCTCTGTTTGGTTTTGAAACATGTGAAGAGTTATACAGTATAACTAAAAAACTTCTCACTATTTTCTATACCGACTAACTACTAACTCTCTCTGCTGTTTCCTCCTCCTTCTTGGTTTATTTAATGTGTGCGAAACCCGCGAAATGCGCTCTCTGGCTGGCTGGATTTTCCATTCGGGCTGCCGTACAAACATGACAGCACAAGATCGCGACACTCTCTAAAGCAAGACCCTTGCTATACTGTATGTATAGAATAATTATGGGGCTACGAAAGCCAAACAAATTTTATTTTATAGCGATTATACACTTATACAAATATATTCATGGGTAGTATATTCAGATTTTGCCAATAAACCTTGCCGAATATTACACACACAATAACAATGTCTATGTCCATGTTTTCTGGTTCTTTGTAAGATAATAAGATAAAGGCCTTTTTGTGGCAGCTTCAGCAGTCAGGTAATAGCTTTCATTGAGTTCGAGACTGTGAAACTGAGTAAAAGTTCAAACCTGTTAACACTGTCTAGTGTGTTGTGTGTGTGTGAGTGTTGTACCTGAGAGCTGGAATCACTTGTCTCCCTCTGCTGGTGGACAGAGAGGACAGCAGCTGCTGGTTTTCACTGAACACAAGAACATCTCTCAGACTGGAGTTGGTGAGAGCGGTGCCAGCTCTGCAGACACTGAACAGGTCGTAGCACAGGACCACCGCTCCACGCACCGGCACGGTGGAGCCCTCTGGGAAAGTCTGATCTATGCAGGAGAGAGAGGGGGTGAAGGAACGTACACAGACATGGCAGGAATGAGGATGGGGAGAAAGAGAGACAGAGTTAAAAAAAAAAAAAGAGAGAAGATGGGAAACCTTTGTAAACAATTCTTGAACAAAAGCCTCTTCAATGGAGCCAGATCGCTGACAGGTTTTGGGATGTCTTTTCTTCTTTTTTTTGTCTTGTGTTTGTTTTGTATTTATTTATTCTTATTTATATATGTTGTTGTTGTTGTTGTAGTTGAGCTCTTTCTGCTCTTGTCTTGTTTTTATGTTTTCTGATGGAAACTAATAAAAAGTTGAAAAAAAAAGAAGAAAAGAAAATTTGGCATTGTAATAAAAGTTGTATTGACACTGAAACAAGTATTGGCATTGAAAAATGTTCCACTGAAAAATAAAACACAGGCATAAAAAATACAATATTTGATTTGGATTTTTAAAAATATATTATCATGCATTTTTCAATGTCAGTCTTCAGATTTATTCTTCATGTCCGTCTTTTTTCAGTGTTTGTTTTTTTACACTGACACATTTTTTAAAATCCATATAAAATATTGTATTTTTTATGCCTGTGTTTTATTTTTCAGTGGAATATTTTTCAATGCCAATACTTGTTTCAGTGTCAATACAACTTTTATTACAATGCCAAATTTTACTGTCAGTGATCTGGCTCCATGGTCTTCCACTGTCTCACCTGCTCCAGT
The DNA here is from genome assembly GCF_045865225.1 of Trachurus japonicus. Classification (NCBI taxonomy): domain Eukaryota; kingdom Metazoa; phylum Chordata; class Actinopteri; order Carangiformes; family Carangidae; genus Trachurus; species Trachurus japonicus. The sequence goes on from NC_140925.1 coordinate 22,164,458, forward strand.
GACATTTCCAACAATGTAGAATCCATCCCGGTCGATAGATCCGGTCAGTGGAAGAGCGATCACAGTCCCGCTGCGCTCCTGGTCCAACACACTGAGCACCAGGCCCTGCAGATCTGTCATCGGGGGCCCGTGCAGCTCCACAAACGCCCTCTGTTGGCTGTGATTGGTCCAGTGGCCACTAGCCACCTCACTGAGGACCACGCCCTCGGGGGCTGGCGGCGGGCGGGGGCAGCTGTTTTCCCTCAGAGGAGTGGGTGGAGCCACCTGTGGTGATTGATACATTTCTAATATTAAGTTTTTTAACAACTTATATCTGTGATATATCCACTGATCTGAGACATCATTAAAGCAGAAGTAAGCGATCCGGTGGTTTTGGCTAACTTCTTGTCAGCAGATGGAGATAGCAGTACCCGCCCTCGTCCCTACGTCACCACATTCACACGCATCCCTTGGCTGCACACACAGAGAGGACTGCCCCTTTATGCCGTTCTCTCTCCTCATTGGATAAAGGTTGTAGGATACAAGGAAAGTTTTCTCCTCGGCTTACAGCAGAGCAGAGTGACTGACAGACCTGTGTTTCAGACCAAACACTCTATAGAAGTGATTGCCATTGGAAGATATAACTATTTAAGACTTATATTTACACAAATATTCACCTTACTTCTGCTTTAATCAAAATATTAATACAAAAAGTTATAGTGCTCTATAAATAAAATTATTATTATTCAAATTATTATTAAAAAGAGAAAATATTTTGTTAAGAGGAACTATGTAAGTCTGGTTGCTTTTCTGCTGTTTTGCTAACCCTCCTCCTGCCAATGTGCATTTGTTTACAATGAAGCCGGCGAGAAACCAATGAGTAGAGCGGTAGATAACGTTATATATCATATACAGTGTTATGATGTGTATATTTGTGTAGTTTAATCTGTCATAAACAAGAGATTACAGGTTACGGGGCGCGTTTGTGTCATGGTGCTCAGAGACCAGAGCTGGGACACTGGGATGGTGGCACTGATCTTGCAAAGTTGTTTTTCAGCAAAGAGAAACTATGTGGAAGGGAAGGAGTCTCCATTCTCCCTGTAACAAGTTAAGCCATTTATTAAACCATCACAATTACTCCAAAGTTGTTTAATTAAGGTAAAAATGTAGCACAGTTATGGTACAAATCCTGCATAGTTCCTCTTTAAGTTGTGAAAATCTGGAAAAGTATTCCTATGATGACTGATTTGTAATGACTAGAAATGAAACTTTCTGCCATGAGAGTTTCTACCCCTTTATTAGAATTAGTCAGGACTGACTTCCTGTTTTATTGAAACAAACTCTGAAATCTTTCCCCTTTGTACTCACTGAGAAAGCAGACAGGTCGTGGGGGTACAGGCCTCTGCAGCGACTCAGGGCTTCATCACCAGGCAGAACTTCTGGATCCTCCAACAGGGGCAGCTGACCTGGGGTCAGAGCTTTGCTCAGCTCCAGCGTCCCTCTATCTGATCCCCTCTGCCGGTACACCACTGCATCCAGCAGGCCCTTTGTGGGAATCCCCCTCTGCGAGGCAGACGGGGGTCCAAAAGGGCTGCGGTAGAGCGCCACGGCATCCGGTCCATTCTGGATCGTATTGGGAGGCAGGCGAAGCGATGGAGCTGGCACCAACCTGTCACTGCCCAGCAGAAAGTAACCCTTGGAGGTGGTGAAGTGTCCGCTCAGGCTGATCTCCCTGTAGGGTTTGTTGTTGTGTGCGCTGAACAGCAGGATCCAGATCCCCTGCAGGGACACCCTGCGACCCGACGGGTGCCACAGCTCGATGTACTCTCCGTCCTCGGCCGCGCCGGGCGTGTCGGTGTTCAGCTCGTTGATAAGGAAGTCACTGTTCCCCCATGGTGGGAGGTGGGGCGGCGTCTCCGTACCTCCCGGAATAACTAAAACACAAAACAAAAGGTTTAAATGATTTTTTAGACGACATTATTCACTTTTGTTTTTTTCTTTTTAAAGTATTTTTTGACAGGACAGTTGAGACAGACAGGAAATGGAGAGACAGAGAGACAGAGAGACAGAGAGACAGAGAGACAGAGAGACAGAGAGACAGAGAGATAGAGAGACAGAGAGACAGAGAGATAGAGAGACAGAGAGACAGAGAGGGCCATCGGAGGAATCCAACCAGGGCCGGTACAGTGAGGACTGTAGCCTCTGTATATGGGCTATAAGACTCACTATTGAAAAGATACAAAAACAGTAACAAAGTACAAAGTGAACATGAAGACACAGAGCTGCTCAGTTAATTGCAATGTAATGTTTGGTACAAGTCCAAAGAAAAATTAATTAATTAATTTTATATTTTAAAATATAAAATTAAAATGTTCATTTGAAAATAAACAAAAACGCAATATTATGTTTTTTGCATATTGTGCATCCTTAAAGGGATAGTTCACTCAAAATCTACTCACCCTCATGTCGAGTAAGGGCTGGGAGAAGTTTCAGAGTCCTCCGTGCCTTCTCTGAGTTACAGCGGGGCTCCGTGCAGCACTGCATGTCCATATGACGGTTGCGAACGGACACCACTTTTCTTCGTCCAAAAAGACACACCAAAAAACATCCAAATACCTCCATACTACTCATCTGTAATCAGCGCCGTAACGTAACCGTGCGGGGCCCCGCACGGATGGCCGATGGCGGCGGCCTGATGGCGGCGGCCTGATGGCGGCGGCGATGGCGGGGGGGGTTGACAACAGAGCAGAACAATCCTGCCTAGGAGCTATCCATGGTAACTTAACCAAAAAGTCTCTTGAAATATCAAAAAAAGAAGAGAACTATGGACTGTGGAAGCTTGAATGGCCAAAATACAGAAGGTATCATGACGTGAACCATATGTTGCGGTGTAAAAAAAAAAAAAAAAAGACCGTTGATTCGGTGGAAACCCGGCTTAACGGGCGGGGGCGGGGCCCCCCCGCCTCGCGGGGGCTGCGGGGGTATACTTTACGGCCCAGTCTGTAATGTCCCTCTTGTATTGAAGCCCCAACATGAGAAATTGTTCCCAAAAAAATTAAATAAGTCTATATTTTAAGCTTGTTTGTAGCAGAAGCTCCCAGTGTCTGTCAGTGTCCCAGTTCCCAGTTCACGGCTCCACAAATCGCACGAGATTCCAGCAGAGCAACACTGGGAGCTTCCACTACAAACAAGCTTAAAACATAGACTTATTTAATTTTTTTCGGAACAATTTCTCATGTCGGGGCTTCAATACAAGAGGGACATTACAGACGAGCACTATGGAGGTATTTGGATGTTTTTTGGTGTGTCTTTTTGGACGAAGAAAAGTGAGCTCCGTTTGCTACCGTCATATGGACATGCAGTGCTACGCCGAGACCCCCTGTAACTCAGAGAAGACACGGAGGACAATTTGAAATTTCAATTTTGAGTGAACTATCCCTTTAACATAAAGCTTAGCTTAGCATAAAGGCTGGGAAACAGCGAGCTGGACTTTATCCACAGGTGACAAACATGCCTTGCAGCATCGCTAAGTCTCTGGTCAGGAGGTGAAGTGCTGGGCCACTTCTTTGTTAGGGTGCAGTGACTTCCACTGTATCAAGCATCTGTTACTGTTTATCAGTGAGTTTTACACCTCATTGATGTTAGAGACAAACAAGGCCCTCTCTGTTCTCTGTGTTCATTTTCTCCATATTTGTGTGTTTTTGCTAAAAGCTCACAGACACTGATGAAGCGAAGCAGCACTTCTGGAATCGATCAGGGCAGTGAGGTCGGTGTTGCAGTGAAACACAATTGTTAAAAAGGCGCAACTTTTTGAAGAGAACTTTATTGTTGTCATGACTGTTCCCTTTTACTCCAAGCTGCCATCTATTACTTAACATCAATTGCTTCCTGCCTTACTTCAGCTAAGCTACACTAAGATAACCAGATGAAAGCTCTAGTTTCATAACTAACTAGAAAATATTAGTGGTATCAGTCTTATTCAATTCTCATCCAAAAACCTAATTAGCATATTATTCCTTTGATTGCAACAGTATTGAGTTGATTAAATAGAAAACAGGTAGCAATTAATTTTAGTGCTGATCTGAAGAGGAGAAATTTGGTTTTAATTTAATTACAGCTCATTTTCACTATCATGTAATGACTCTCCAAATGTGGAAAAATCTGAATCTACAACAATTAGCTTGCTTATTATTATTATTTTTTTTAACACGTATAGGAGAGGATCCTTACAGAGCACAGGGTTTCCTGCAAAATCCAAACACACATTAGTATCTATATACAATAATGCTATGGTATAATATACATAGTTAGACACTGTGCTGATGTTTTCTCAAGTTCAATATTTGTGAAAGGAGAAAGAGACAAACGGCCTTATTCATTTCTCTTGAAATCAGTTCCTTCTGAGAGCAGAATGACTCACAACTCTTTAATTTTCAAAACTTCTACTTGATCAAATCAAATCAATTTATTTATAAAGCACATTTAAAACAACCAAGGTTGACCAAAGTGCTGCACAGTTCAATGATCACAAATTACAGACAAAAGGACACACATTTTGATGACATCACAAAAACCAGCACTTCTGTACCACCTTGATCCCCAAAATCATGAAATTAAGAAAGTGTGACAGTGCTTTTCTTCTAGTCAGACAGGAAACACAAGTTACTCGAGGAGAAAGGCAGACACTGACAGTGCTGCAACATGTCTGTTGTGACTTTAACAAGTCAAGAGTTGTTGCATTTGATAAAAATCAACAGGACTCTTCAGTCAGTATGCAAACAGTGTCATGGAGCATTGCAAAGAGGACAAGTGGAAACGACTCAAACTGATCTAATCAATTCAAAGACAGGGATCTGGCTGGTACACAGGTGAGTGAGGCCTGACATCAGCATGATCTTAGAATAAGTGGACAGCTCCAGTACGTCAGAGTGTTACTATCTCTGAATGCCTCTACAGTTACCACATGTGGTCTCACTTCCTTCCTCTATACAACAATAAGCGTGTTCATGTTGCTTTGCTGGTGTGACAAACAGGTCAGAGAGCGAGAGAGAGATGGTGGCTGGATGCTCAAGGTGTTAGTCGGCCCCCAACAAACAAACTAGGCTGCAGGGCGTGTGTGTGTGTGTGTGTGTGTGTGTGTTTTAAATTTGCTGGTGAGATTCAAAGAATTTCAATGATGCTGGTACTGACCACCAAGTTTCTTTCTTTTTTTTTAAAGTATATTTTTTGTCTTTTCATGCCTTTATTAGACAGAGCAGCTGAGAGAGACAGGGACGTGGGAGGCAGAGAGAGGGGGAACAACATGCAGGGAAGGGATTCGAACCAGGGCCACTTGCAGCGAGGACTGTAGCCTCTACACATGGGCTTAACCTCCTGCGACACTCGCCCCCCCGACCACCAAGTTTCTGCTTTTATACAGGCCTACTTGTTCCTGTGATGAAGCACTGTCCCCCAGTTCCTCTTTGAGTGATTGAGGAAATCGATATTCTCCCTGAGGTCAGCTTCTTGGGTATAGCCTGTTCATTCTGAGTAATACAAATAAACTGTCACTTCCTCTTGGTGACTTGTTATTGAAATATAAACTCAAGTGCTGAAATTTAAAGCCCTAGTATGTAACTTATTTGGCTTTTTATTAGCAAAAATCGAATATGTCTTTCATAAATACGTATTTCACTGAAGTCGGATCACACCCGCATACAAATGAAAGCTTTCTCCTACCTTAGAAAAGTTGTTACAAGTCGTTACAAATATACAAGGGGGGGGGGCACACCGAACCGAGGCGGCCATGTTGCATCGCCATTTTTTACGTTGAGTGGCAGCGTGACCGTAGGTAACCACGGAAACTCAGCGGAGCTGTCGGCTCGGGGAGAAAGTTTTCCAGGTAGCGTCTGTTAAAAGTGTCACCACTGTGTAGTGTGAGGAAGGACGGAGGCACTGGTGTTGCATTCAGGTGCAGTCAGACAGACGGCCGTTGGTAAACCAACCGGATGTCATTTTACTCCACCAGAGAAAGATGGTAAAACGTGGGTCAGGTAAACAATACCACATCACCATGACAACATATCGTCACGCCTGTATTGTTGCTGGCGGACCACTTGTTTATCCTGTTACATGCAGCGTCTGTTGTCTGTCTGACGTCTGCCCGATTTCATGTGAATGCAACATCAAGAAAACGTTCCGATATGCAACCGCACCGCTAGATGGGGGGAATTCCTACATATTATACCTTTAAGGGTTAGTTACAGGTTGTCATAGTCATTTCAGTTTTATCAAACACTGATGTGCTTGATTCCTACACACTATCACACCTGGAGTCCACTGAGCTCCACAGCTGTAGGTTAGTCACGTAAATCAAACAGTTGAGTGGTTGAAAAAGAAAGTAGTCCCAAAGGAAAGTCCTGTTTTCATTGCCAGAGAAATCTGGGGACACTAGAAAACCACCATTTTCTACATACTGTATCTCTGCCAGTGCTCCCAGTTGGCTCTCTCAACTTGGAGCCCACTCAAAACCTACTGCAGGTAATGTGCAGACCATGCACGACAACCTCACGACAAACCCACAACAAATACCACAAAACCTTTCTTTAAATGCTGGTCCAGCTGGCAAAGTGCTCCCCCCTTGGGTGATAATAAATTATTGCTCTGGAGCTTTTGCTGGTGTGCGGATTTTTTAAACAAAGTAAACATGCTATTTTCTGCTCTGCGTCTGCATTTTATAGTGATCATGATGCAATGTGTACACCGATTTCAAAAATAATCAACCTGAGCAAAACAAGAGCAACAATCTAATTATAATTGAATACATCTATTAAAACACAACCTGGAAGTTGTTTTTCAGTACAAAACTAATAATGTCAATTAAAGACAGAAAAAATTAACAGAGCATTTTTTTTGTTGCATCAAATGTTGTTGGTGTGAACTGTGGTGGTTTTAACCAACTGGCATGTCTATGTCTATGGCTAGAATACTGTGATGCTGCTTTAAGTGTTAATAATCAGCTGTTGTAATATTCATGAAGCTCAAGCCTCTAGGCTGATCTGGTGGATCTGTTCTCTCCATGTAAAACACAGACTGAAAACAAAAACATTTCTGTATATCCGCAAAACATGGATATTAAAACAGGTTTTCAGGGGTATTTACGTGCACATTCATAAGCTGAACCACTCATCCAGAGACTCACCGATACTGTGAGGGCAGATCTTTGGCCAGGGGCACTGGTTGGGCAGCCCAGGAGTCTGTGTGGCCTCCCAGAAGACACCAGGATCTCTGGCCCAGGTGGCCACACCACAGCGACTGAGGGAGAAACCTCCCTCACGCAAACTGACAAAATAATAAAAACAGTCAGACACAGGCTTTATGATCCAACCGTTGTCCTTAAAAACATCTAAACACATACAGTACATGAGTGCATGAGTTGCTGTAGAATTTGGTATCCCATGCATGCTCATGTCCCTCTTAGGATGAACTGCAGTAACCTTGGTAATCCTGACTTCTCCTCTTGCACAGCCCATTAAAATATGAATTTGTCCAATGATCAGGTTTATAATACTGTAAAAGTACCTGCACAGATAATAACACACGCTGTACTATGGGATGCTAACATGCTGAGCTGATGGGGACTATGATAGCCGAAACATTATGTATGTCTACTATTATCTACCATTGTGAAAGTGTTGGCATGCTGTTGTCAGCATTTTGCCCAACACACCATTGTGCCAAAGCCACAGCCTCACAGAGCTGCTGACGTGGCTCCAAAACCTTCACCTCAATGTACAACGCTCAGGTTTTCATCAGCAGCAAGGTGTCAGATTAACTCTCTCTTTCTGATCTGAGTGTAATTGTCATGGTCATGTGTTTAAAAGCTGTGATGACACTCCCCAAACACAGGAAAAGTGCAACAGCAAAGAGGAACAAGTTGATCTCTCATACACCCCAACACCAACTAAGCTCCAGCTTTACTGTATTTCACAACACACTTCTGAAATAAAACCAACAAACTCATCTGATAGCCACACCAAACACACACTACACTGCAGTCTGATAGGTGTGGTTTTAATAGTGGAGTGGAAAACCAGCGTGGTTTCTTGCCTGTTGCTGAGTTGGTAGGGTTGTCTGCCTGGGATGAGAGTCTCCGTGAGGTTGGCACTAGGCTTGTTTCCAGGCCCGGCGAACACAAACGCATCTAAAGGCTGGATCTGGCTCAGCGGACTGCCCACAGGGAAGTCTGAGGCTCGGCCGCTATAAATGGCCACCGCTCCAGACTCATCTCCTGTGAAGAAATTAGTAATAGGGAACAAAGAATTTACAAGAAATGAAAGTGAACAAACCGATTCAAGTTGACCAAAACACATTTAGCTCTCCATGACGTTCTATGTCTCATAGGCCTTGTTCACACTGCCACTCCAAATCCGATTTTTGTCATATCCCGATTGTATCTAGTTAGATTTTTTGACAGTCTGAACAGCCAAAAAACCACATGAGATCCGATTTTTCCAAAACAGATTCAAACCGCATACGAAGGTAGAAATTCAAATGATCGGATTTGTAGAGATCTGATTCAAAGTGAACGGTGTCGTTGCTCAAATAGGATTTGGAAGCGTCTTTTGTGTCACTTGCAGCGCGACACAAGATGGACAACGTAATTGCGGAGAGACGGAAGGCATCGTTGGTCTGCCTGCACCAAGTGGCCCCGTTCCAGCGGTGATCGCTGCATGGAAGGCCGCACTTTTCAGCAGTCCCACGATTTGGGATATGAACACACACAGTTCCCTGTTATCCATTTTGTTTGATTTGATTTGTTTGATTTTAATTTAATTTATTGGTTTATTTGACAGGGACAGTGCAACACTGATCAACAGAATTTAAAAGAAACTGCAAGTGAGCCAGAGTTACAGTAGCCAGTAAGGCTAATTTTCATCCGTTGTCCCTGGCCAGATGTTATAGGCAACCTAATTGTTTGTGTGCTAGAAACCAATGCGGATGAGACATGCAACATGGACACATGCAGATCGGATCTGACGACTTGCAACTAGAGATGCACCGATCCGATACCCAGATCAGATATCGGCTCCGATATTGACTAATTAGCTGGATTGGATATTGGATGAATGAGGCCGATCCAGCATTCTGATCCAGTCATTTCTTTTTTATTAATATCATACACAGCAATACAGTTACAGCCATCTAGTGTTATTTATTTATTTTTGCCGCTAATGTACACTTTTTTATTTGTTAATAAGTAATATTAAGTACATTTATATCTGTGTTAATTTGTTACCTTTTTTTAACAAGACTAAATGTTTATGTCAAGCCTGATGCCTTCACTCACATGGCGAGGTTCATTCATTCAACAGTAGTAGGATCAGATCGGTATCAGGTATCGGCCGATACGCTCAGCGCAGGTATCGGTATCGGACTGGATCGGAAAAAACTGGATCGGTGCATCTCTACTTGCAACATGTTAGTGGACTGTCAGTCAGTGAGATTGGATCATGATCAGATTTGCAGTGTGAACGAGGCCATATAGACTCAGGTGTGTCATCCTGAGCACTAGAGAACAGGTTGTGAAAGCCCACAGCCCACTGACCTTTCATGTAGCTCTTCTCTATGGTCAACCAGTTCCTGGAAGACTCCACGTTCACGTCCACACTCACACTGACCCTGTCTGTCTTCCCGTCCAGCACCACCAGCACCAGAGCACCTGCAGCCGGGGCGTCCGACAGCTCCACGAAGCCGTCCACCTGCCCCCCACCCAGCTTCAGCTCGGTGATGACCGGGCTGGTTGCCGGGGCGGCGGGCGGGCTGCAGTTGTTTCTCTGACCGGGGGACGGGGACGACACCTGAAAGCCCCATCGATCTTCGGACAGCAGGCAGCGCTCGATGGACTCGTCCCCTTCCAGCGTCGTCTCGTCCTCGACGAAGGCCGGCTCCCCCGGGGTCAGGGTCTCGGCCAGGAACTCTGCGCCTCCCGTGCGGCGAGTCATGTAGACCACGGCGTCCACCAGCCCCACGGTGGTGACGTTCATCTTCTCACCGTAGCGGGCAGCAGACGTGTGGTAGAGGACGATGGCGTCCGGGCCGTTCTGGACCGTGTTGGGAGGCAGGAGGATGGACGGTTTGGGAAGCATCTCCACAGAACCCACCAGGAAGAACCCTCTGTCGTCGGTGCTGTGGCCTTTCAGGTCCAGCACCTTGTAGGCTACGTTTCCATTCCCGTTGTAGAAGACCAGTGTGTATCCCTCCAGCGAGGCCCGCTGCCCGCTGGTGTGATACAGCTCCACAAACTCAGTGGTGTCCAGCCTCGGGTTGTCGGCGTTGACCTCGCTGATGATGAGGCACGGTTCACAAGTGACGGCGACCGCCAGGCAGAGACAGGCCACGGGGACAAAGCTCCCCACCATGATGCAGCTCTTCTGGAAGCACTGAACAAACCAAGGCAGCTTCTGCAAAAATACAAAAAAAGGAACAGAATGGCAATCAGCTGCTGCACCCCACATGAGCTACAACCATCAGTTGATTGTGATTTTTCAAAGAAACTATCTTTGAGCTTTGGACAGTTTCAAGCTGTCAACTTGAACTTTAGGAAATTGTGATGGACATTTTTAAACATTTCACACAGCGAAGATGAATCAGTCACTTAGGAAATGCTCACTTACAGCCTACATTCCTCACACCCATAAATAAACTGAGTATTCACAAGTTTACCAACATCCTGAGGGAGTAATACTTTATTATTAAAGGACAACAGCCCCTCCAGCTAAATCTAGACCACAGACTGAAGTTCACAGCTTTATTAGATTGACTGTTTACCACTTACAGACCACGGTGCCCCGAGGAGAAAAAAACACCATAATATCATGAATGAGTCTTCTATGAGTCTATTTTTTGTTCCTGGTGACATTGGGCATGCACGTCTTCTGCATGAGTCATGAAATGTTGCGAAACACACACTGGCGAGCAGATGGAAACTTTGCATGAAACGGTGAAATGCCTCAGCTGTGGATAAATGGGATTAAATAGAAGGATCATCTCAAAGAAATTACAACTGTAGGCTGAGTTTTCTTTTTCTTTTAGGATTAACTTTTTTTTAAATGGGCTAAATAAACAGAAATCTCATGCAATTTTGCCGATGTCTGTGTGTCATCTCTCCAGAATCAGATCTAAATCGTAACGTTAGCTGTGATATGTGTCTTAAAGAGGCTGCATTAGTTTGCACGACAGCGGCTCTGTGGGAAGAAAAAAAAAGCACGCTGGGACAAATAAATGGACGTCTAAAGATGGAGAGAAAGAGCCTGTGGAGTTCACATATCTGCCCTGAAATCATCTCCCATCTCACAAGACTTATTCCAGTCACGGCTCGGCTGCTATGCATGCATCTTTCCCTCCGAGGAGGAGAAAAGAAGAAGGAGAAGGAGAGGAAGAAGGAGAAGCCTGTCAATCTGCTTCCTATCACCGCCACCAGCCCCCCCGAAAACGGCTTCGTGACTTACCCGCACTTCCGAACCCGTCGTCGGCCAGGTGTCGCCTGTTGCACCGTCGAAGCCTCTCCGCTCTCCTCTCCTTCCTTCCTTCTTTCCTTCCTTCCTTCCTCTTGTCCTTCCTTCCCAAGTCGGAGATAATGTTTGGTAAAGTTAGTTTTTTAGCTCTCCGCCGCTCCCTTCATTCACAAAGCAGCAGCACTCAGCACTCCCTCCTTCTCTCCGTCCCCCCCCTCTCTCCCTCGGACTGTGGGCGGTCAGACTGGGGGTGGAGGGGTGGAGGGGGGGGGGCTTCTCTTTTTTCTCTCCGGCTAGATCAGCACACACCATTCAAGCCATCCACGGCTCAACGTGAAAACGCTAGTAAACCCAGTAGAAGCCCTGTAAAGTAGTAGGCTAAGTGGTTACAATGTAAAATCCCGTTGATACAGAAAATAAACAAAATATCTCCATGCATTGTAATGCAAATTTTTAGTGCACAATAGTCCACCAAGCCTTGGAGTTTCATCATAAAACACAATGTAAAGACCTGGGGGCCCCTGACCTCACTGTGAGAAAGAGGAGAAGCGGCTTGTAAGTTCAATGAGAGCCCAAAGCCCGCCCTCCCTCCACAGGTTAGAGCTTGTCTTGTCTGAAGCTTTTGTCTGGTTGGTTTCTAATTGTTTTCTTCCTCAGCAATGATATCATATGATTTTGTGATTAGGTAACCTACCTCCAGCTACTTGTATAACTTTAACTTCCTGAGAGATGAATGTAGCTAAAGCCCACTGGGTGAGGTGGAGCACTGCCATGGGGCCCCCTGACCCCCAGTACCCCAGGTTCAAATACATTTCAAAGGGATTGTGCAACTGGAACACAATGTGGGCTTCAAGGATAAGACCTTCAAGTGGATCTTGAGTTAACTTAATCCATGGGTGCTGCAAAATATAATTATAACTAAAATCTTAGCCGCAGTACAAGTAGGCAATATAAATAATGTTTCAACTTTTTTCTTTTCTTTCTTTCTTTTTCTTTTTCTTTTTTTCTTTTTTTAAACTTTGTTGGACTGCCAAGGCACAAAAGAAGAAGAAAAAATGAAGAGCAACTTGTGGTATAACACATTCATCCAAGCACCAAAATATTTTAAGTTATAAGAATAATACATTGAAGATGCAACAAGTATAACTCCTTGAGATTATTGTGATGATTTCTTATTTGTACACGTTAAGCACAGTCTTAATTGTAATCTAAATATGTATAGGCTACTACATACTATTTGAAGCAAAGGCTTTTTTTCGTTTGTAGAGCACCTTGATTTATGCTCCTCTTGAGAATAAGAGGAATGTGTTGATAAATGTTTCAATGTGTTGTCTGACTTTGTACGAGGCCTAAAACACTGAACTCACTCGACTCACTTGTCCTGCAGACTCCTGTTCCTGGAGCAGTGCTGGTGCTCCTTAAACCTCCAGTGCAATCTATAAAAATTGACCACAGAAAACCTGGTTACAGTTTGTGCAGTTTTACTCCGTCAATAGGCCCAGAGTTTCATTTCCACTCCCTGTGGAACCAGTATCCAAACTGAGGTCGGAGCGATTACAGTGTGATGACAGTGCAAAAAGTCTGGCTTTCCAGAGCAGATGTGAAACCATAATGCATTTTATATTTTAAGAACATTGTTTTTTTTTTTCTAAATATATATTTACCTTTTTTTGTGTTTGAATAAGAGATCACATTGAACCACAAATGATCAGTGACCACAATGTGCAATGAAATGCCTTTTTCAGCAAAAATATCCAGTATCCAGGTTCACTGTGAAGCTGCAGCTGGAAGATTCTCTGTAAAATTATCTATATTGTGATATTGTGCTTTTGGCTATTGTGAAATATTGTTTGTTCTTGGTTAAAACTTCACTTAGCTATTGTGGTCTCATATTAGTGTTGAGATCCTGTGTAGATTCCCTAGGCAGGTTATTTCAGTATTTCCAGCAGATGCTCGTCCAAAGTCAGTCATACCCTCAGTTAGACATATGACAGACAAGGTTCCTCTTTGTGTATAACTTTCTAAACGTGACATGACCTGAATAGCCACATAAAAGGAACAAAAAAGTTTGTACTTTGACACTCATAATATGGAAGACCAGACAGAGATTATCCACACTATGTCATACATAGCCTATAGTTTCAGAGGTGAAAGGACTGGTCAGAATGAGGATGTGTTCAACATCAAGACAAGACAAAGTCAAACTCACTAGAAGCTAAAGTGATGTGGAGACAGTAGAAGCTTTGGGGGATATAAAATTAGAAACCTGTCAGACTTTGTGTTCTCCACACTTGACTGATGTCTTGTCTTGAGCCCATTTTGAAAACAGACACCTCTGTTATTTTACCACCACAAAATTTACAACCTCTTCCACATAATCCATATAATAGTTTGTTTCCATGTCTTGATAATATCACACTGACGTTATTTGAGTTAAATACCTCTTAGCACCACTAGATGGACCTATAAGCTCGGGTTGAGTGTTTGACCTGAAGCGCTGTCAGCACAATGAAACCGTCAGATGGGGAAAATAAACAAAAAGACCTGTAATGAGAGAGGCTCCCTGGGATGAAACTGTTTATGGGTGACTCTGATTCAAGTCTGCCCATCCAGGAGCGACTCTGTCCTCTGTATTCTTATGTATACAGGCTGTGTGTGGTTTGTACAGACAAGACACCGCTGTTGGAGTGGTGTGCTGTTTGACCGGGGTGGCGTGTATTCTGACACAGAAAAAAGGTCAGTTGAAATGTTAATGATGTACACATCCTGTTCACGGTGTGCACAAGCTGAGAGTGCAGCAGGTTTTTCAGATTTTCAATTGAGTTCCTGTCAAAACGCAGCTCGCTCTTCAGGAGTCGACAGCCCCGGTGACAAGGTGCATCTCATTCATTTGACTGGTTTGTTTTGATGACTCACTACTTTGATGTCATCGCATCTGATTCACCACTTAATGCCTCCTTGTGGCAGGAAATACTCTTCCCTTGCCGACTGCATGGAGGGACGGTGAGCTCAGTGTCACACAGGAGATGATTTTAATTAACTTGAAGATTTAATATGGGCTCACCTGTCCACCAGAAGCATTAGTGAGTCAAGTGTTTCATTTATGACTTTGAGGTAACTGAGGAGAAGGTGAATCGCCCTCAGCCTCAGCTGATTCACTATTAATCAGCAGTGACATAGTTTTATTGTGACAGTTCAGTGTAACAGAAGGACGTTTCTTTGCCTATGATGTATTATATCTCAAAATAGTGACATTGTTTGATAGATCCTGAACCTGTTTTCTCTGGTGTAGTCTGTCCCTTATCAGAAAAAAGAGGAAGCCAGTGAAGGTAATCCAAGATCTGCACGCCAACATCATCCAACTCAGCATAATGCACAGGAAGTACATTTTATCTCAGACAAATGTGCTGTCATGTCAGTCGTTTGATCGCAGTGAGGAGTGTGACAGGCATTGGATGTGAGCCCTGAGTCATTTTGTTGGAAGTGAAGGCAGCCGGCATCATCTCTGACTGAATCATCAGATGAAATTCAGCAGCAGCAGCAGCAGCAGTGGGCTGGGGAGGATATTTTCACCCTGTGGGGGAATGGGACCAACTTGTAGACAGATCAAATGCAGGAAGGACCAGGCACAGGTCAATAAACCAGATCATCCTGCCCCAGACTCAATGTGATTGACCACCTACAGTCTAAAATCTATTTAATCTCACTCTGTGTGTGGACTATTTAAACAAGAGTTTTTCTCTTTTTGCTATGTTTTTCACATTCTCGCAAGAATCTGGGTCCTCTAAAATTTATTTTTTATATGACATTTTATAATGTTCAGACATGTCCAGTCCATATTTAATCATATATGGGGTCATAGTTTGAAATATCTGGGCAACTACACTTCCCAATTCTGCGGTATTTTGTGAAGTGTTATTTTGAACAATGACACATTTTTTAGGGGTCTCTTTGGGCAAAATCCTCTGATTCGTTAGTTTAAAAGTTGAACAGATGCAAACAATTGTACTTCACAGTATAATTTAGATTACAGTTGTTGACTTTTCAATACTCTCAAAAGGTTTTTGAACCTACAGACATTATTTTAGATTTCTCTCTTTGTAAATTAATCTGTACATTTCCAGAAAATGTAAATGATGTTCATAAAAAAAAGCATACAGCAATTTCCTGAAAAAACTGGTTTACAGAAAATGTTACTCAAAAACAGAAAGCACATGGTTTTCTCTGAACCTGTTTCCATTGAACTGAAGCATTTACAGGTGACACTAACCACCGTTTGCCTGATGTTTCAGCTGTTTTGAATTCTCCACCTTTTCTATGAGCAAATTGAAAGAAAAAAACAGGTGGACTGACTGTACTTATGTATGTTCCTTATATTGTGTTTGGACAATAATGGTGGTTTACTTATGTCACAGAGAAATGAAACCAGACACTATATGACCTGACCTTGACTTATGGCCTGACGTCAGTGACTACCACTAATCCACAATCAGCATAGCACTCGTGACCTTTTGATGACTTTTTAGTTCTTCCTATATATACATGAGCAATGCCCCTATGTAGCTCACCAAAAAACTGCTTTGCATGCTGTTGACCCTAAAAGCTTCTCTGCTGTGCCTCAAGCTAATGTTTCACCTCATTAGCCTGGACAGACATAAAAACTGGGACACTGTGATGAACAAAGCAGGTTTGTGTACGTATTCATTGCAGGAAAGCGTGGGACAATGCAGCGGAGAGGGAGGCCATGTTAACAGGAGTGTTGGTACACTACAGTTCTCAGAGGTGTAACGGCAGTGAATTATGGGATAAGAAAGAGCAGCGTTGCATCACAGAGTCACGTGTGTGCGTGTATATGTGTGTGGAGAAGTATTCCACCTATATGTGTCGATATGTGATTGCAGGCACGTGCGCGGTCTAACCAGGAGGTACGGGCATGGTGTGACATTGATGAATAATGTGGGTAGGACTGCCCCCCCCCACTCCTCCTCCCCCATTCTCCCCCGTTCCTTCCTCTCTGTCTTGCAGGCACAGAGGAAGCTTTCTACCGCTTCTCCTTCTCTCTTTTTTTTTTTTCAAGAAAGCACCCAAAGAACCTCATCAGCATTCAACATGCATCACCAGCTCTCTGCATCCAATCACGTGCACTTACCACACAGAGTGCATGTGTGTGTGTGTGTGTGGACAATGTGTGTGTTTTGATGGAGGGAGACAGGCAGAGGCAGGCAGGGAGAATCCCTTTGTGTTCCCTGTGAATCCCCAAGGTCATGTACAGGCACTGGTGAACAGATCCAAGACAAGTGCAAAGCAGAGACGTTATCCCACAGCACAGTGTGGGAGATGTGAGTGTGAGTGTGTGTGTGTTTTTTTCCCTTGTACATTGAGGTTAATGGCAGCGAAGGCATCACCAATCTGCTTCTGGGTGACCAGATGTGTGTTGGATTATTGATCTAAAGTGATGCTCCATCTCCCTTCTCATCAGCAGCAGAGCCTCGCGGGATCAGTCTCAGCTTGTGTTGACGACGTCGACTTTCACTGGTGAATATTCCCACAGCATCTGTGGGATAATCCAAAAAGGGGTTAAACAGCTGAGAGGGGATAAGAGGTGTGAGAGCAGGAGCCCGGCCACAAGTCGATTTTCTCCGAGAGATTGCAGTCATGTTTGATACCCAGTTCCCATGGCAACCAGTAGCCGTGGTGTACCTGACCTACATATGTGCTTGTATGTACACAAACACGCACTAACCATCTGTTACTGTGGCTTCGTATAGCAGCTCATGGGGACGTAGAGTGTCTGCTGAATGAGTCGATCAGCTGAGATTGCGGGAACGAGCGGCGGCGCCAGGAGCTGCTTTCACCGGTTTGAGAAGCTGTCAATGAGTTGAGTCAACAAAGGCTTCAAGCCACATTAAGACAAGCAGCCATTCTTTGTTTACAATAGCCACTGTAAACACATGATGGTATTATCATAAATATGTTGACATGTAATTTGTGACAAGATGGCAGCACTTGCAATTTTAAAATCACCACAAATAGCTATTATAAAGAGGTATTATAGCTCAGTGATGTAACAATAAACTGAGCTGACTATTCATATTTACTACCATGGACAATAGACCAATATCACCAGAAAGCAAAGATTCTGTTTAAATCAAACATAACATGAGGAAATTAATTACTTCTAGGGATGGCAGTTTTATTGCATTTCATCCTCTCATGGATGAATGCAATAACTTTTACTCATCATCATCATAGGTCAAAATTTTCTTTTTGTCCTATATATTAGTTTATAACCAAATTCCTGCAAAAAACTAAAGAAATTGTGTTTTGCAATATATTTGCTAACATGCTAATCTAAAGTGGTGTATGTGATAAAGCTTAAACATGTTACCTGTAAACACAAGCATGTTAGCATTTCTGTAACCTCAAGGCCCAGTTTTCCAGATCCTGCACAATCCATCACGTTCATCACATCGTGTCCAGTCACTGCTGACGAACATTTCAATCTATTAATATGTGTATTTTTAGACACCTATAGAGTTTTTGTTATTTGTCAGGAGAGGCGCCCGTTGATGTATTTTTCTGATACCTGGATGTGAATTGCTTTTGAGACGCCATCCATCACTTACACAGAGAGCAGTTTAGAAAATTACAAAGTGGAGTCAGCTGATAGATTATCAATAACTGATGAATGGGCGGATGGAGATCGAACTGAAGCTGAGCCCCAGCTTTAGTGTCAAGGATTTATGGTCAAATGGGACTGCATATATGGCTGACACAATGATTTAGAAGGACTGAAGAGCCACACTTTGTTGTGATGCTTAATGTGTCACGTGCAGGAAGTTAATTCATGGACAACACCTCACATGTCAACTGTGACAGATCAGCCGGCTTATACAGACCTGCAAATTAAAACACGGGGCGTAGGCTATACAGCACAGTAGGCTATTATACACAAAGAAAGACATAAAAATCATTTAATGAAATGAATTTCACCTATAAGCTTTACTTTCACTTTTTCATTCACTTGCCATTTGCTAACTGCATTGTCCACAGGTAGTGTACTGTGGGATTGTGCAGCATTTTAGCGTTGATGACCAAAAACAACAGAACACGAGCATTGACAGTGAACCAAATCAGCAAAGCTGCAGCGCATAAAACCAAAACAATGAGTATAAAGGTGTTTTAAAGCCGAGGGGAACTGCAGATTTAGGTGCTAATTCTCCATGGACTCATCACAATGAGTGGTCCCTTTCACATAGACGTAGTTATGTAACCCATTGTTGATGTAAATATATTTAGTAGAGCTGCATTTACATAAAGCGGTTGAACTGTTCACCACTCTGTAAGTGCGTTGGGATTGAGTGGGTGTCGTTTTCGTGCACCTGCAGCTGAAGCTTACCTGTACCTCGTGTTTAACAACTTGTGGACCTTGTGCCCTCTTGCTTGCTCCCTCTCTTTTCCTCTGCATTTTCTTTTCTTCACAAGATGTTCTGCCTCTCTCTCTCCTGGGTGCGCTGTATTCCAAAATAGCTGTAACTTCTCCTCTCTGTCTTGCTCTTTTCCACCGCTCTGCTCTCCCCTCCATGTTTCATCGATTCTGCCTAGACAGGGCAGGGGACAGTGTTCCCCTGTGGGGCATTCTGGGTAATAAATCTAATTCCTGTCTACATGTGGAGGCTCATGGGAAGATTCTGGCCCACTTTTCACCCAGACAAATATATCCACAAAATGGAGGAAAGTGGGCCAAAAAAAAGTAGCATAGATGTGCACCTGAATAAGTAAAAGTGAGCTACTTCTTTTAGTCGAATTAGGACTCACTACATCACAAGTAAACCCTTCAATAGACAATGATTTTTATTTTTCTCACTGTAAAGCCAAACACTTTTTACGTTTTATAATTCATCAAGGAAAAGGTTCTTATATGCAGCAAACAGTATGTTTTATAGTGCTTTCTATCTTCCCATTAGGATAATCCATTCATAACACCACCTGTCATTTCATGTGATTAAACTCTGTCATACAGTATGTTGACATGTTTAACCAATTTTAACTAATTAACCTAAGTCACACTAAGTCCTACATGATTTAAAAAAAAATGGGGCTGGAGGAACATCTGACTCACAGAAAAGTCTGGATTCCTCTGGGGAATTTTTCAGACAGCTATTTGCAGCTAAAATTGCTTGTGAGTAAAGTATTCAGACAAATGAATAATATTATTTTAGCTTTGTAAATTTGCTTGAAGACCTCACATTACATGGTTACTGACTAACGTTGACAATTTCTCTAAATTTAATAAAGGAAAATCTGATGTTTGGCAAATAAATCCATACTTCACTACACATAATGAAAACAGTCATTATTCTTGGGAGTTATTTTGTCTACAAAAGAATAAAGTCTTGAAGACGCAACCAAACTTCAACATTTTCCACAGGAAATAATTCACTTAAACCGAAGAAGAGTGATTTGAAGCTCTGTGGCTTAATATTGTATGTTTGATTTAAGCTGAATAGAATTGTACAATGGCATTTATATTTTACCTAACTCCAACATTTGAATAAAGTTTGTATAAGGAAGAAAAAAAAATCAGACTCAGGCCTTATGCCCCGCCCACCTCCACCGGTCAACAGGTGAACCAGTAGAGCCAATCAACCAGAGGAAACTAAAGAGACTTTGCTACATGTTTGAGCTTCACTCAAGAGTTTCAATGAGTTTATTGTGCTTTAAAACCAGTGATTATGGGATGTATCACAGCGGTAAGTGCACTTCATGAGTTATGTTGTTTGTTAGCTGCTGAAACAGCAGTGTAAACTCAGCTAATGTAAACTCTCAGCTTCTGTGTGAGATGGTTGTGGTGACTGACAGTGACTGAACAACAATGTGATGGTCAGTGAAAGACCAGAGAAACTCAGTGACCTGACTGAGTCAGACCAGCCTTGGTTGAGGAGTGTGTTTTGCACCAAAAGCGGAGGATGATGTTCATTTATATATGCAGTGTTTTGAGTGTGCGGTTGCTATTTCTAAGTTTCAAAGTTCACCTCCAGCACCTCTTCCAAGTATTTTGCCTAAGGATGAGCAGTGGCTTTTTTCACTTTTTAATATATATATATATAAAAATGACTCCTTGTGCGTTAATAATAGCATTTCTCTTACCACCAAGATTTGATGATGTCCCTCACTTTCAGTTTTCATTCATCACCTTTATTTATTCAGGGGGGCCAATTGAGAGCAAGCTCTCATTTCCAATGGCGCCCTGATTACAGCACAATACAAATCAATACCAGTTAAACACATTACAATACATATCCCTAATATATACATTCAACATTCAACATAGCACATTGTGAATTTAAGAAGCACATGTACATTCAGAATACATAAGATCAACAAGAATGTTTTTAAAATGATTAAAAGGAATCAGTGAATCCAACTGAAGCTGAGACAGTAAATTATTCCATTTAAAAGGAGCAAAATAAATAAAAGCGAGTTTCCCTACCTCCGTTTTAACAGCTGGGATATTAAGAGCCAGTGGGTTTTGTGTACGAGTGGGATATTTAAAAGATCTGAAGCTCAGTAGGCTAGATAGGTACAGTGGAAGTTTTTTTAGCAGTGACTTATAAATAAACAATATACAGTGTTGCTCCCTTCTTAGGGCTAGGGAAGTCCAACCCACATTATGATAAAGATGACAATGATGGGTCATGAACCCATCGCCCGTAACAAATCTAATAGCCGAATGATAAATTGTATCTAGTGGTTTAAGAACAGAGGGAGAAGCATGCATGTAAATAATGTCACCGTAATCTAAAACGGATAAAAATGTAGCACGCACTATCTGCCTTCTACAGTGCTGAGGAAGACAGGATTTATTTCTATAAAAGAATGCCAATAGAGGCTTCAGCTTTTTTAAAAGTTCTGTAACATGTAATTTAAAAGACAATTTATCATCCAGCCATATACCCAAATACTTATAACAAGAAGGGTTAGGGTTAGTATCAGTTACCGTGATACAACTGACAAATGAATAAATGCAAAATGGTATAATTTATTGAAGGTTTTAATAATAATAATAATAATAATAATAATAATAATAATAAAAACTTATTTAACTAACTTATTATGTAATTCATACAATGTAAAATGAAAGCAGTAATGAAGGTAAAGTATTAATAAAAAACAACTTATTTAACTAACAGTAACTTATTATACTATGTAAAATGTTACATCAATACAAAAAAAATACAAAAAATTGAGACAAAAATAATAATTTGAAAAGAATAACAAATAAAAATTCAGTCCTCCACATTTGAACGCCAGCAGCAAAGGGGAGCTGTGATTCGTCTGAAGAATCTTTGAATCCTCTTTAGCAATTTTGTGGGTTGACAAGAGGAGGATGAGGCTACGGCAGTGGAGTCTATTGGTTTTTCTTCATCAGGAAGCCACACAGCTGGATCTTCATCTTGTGTGACAGGAAGTGCTTCTCTTTTAGAAAACCAGGCAGCTGTCTTTTCATTACGGGAGAGTTTATGTACCTCTCCATCAGAATACCAGGTGGCTGGGTGTTTTTCATAGGTGACGGGAGCTAGTCCTCCATGAGAATGACAGGTGACTGGATAGTTGTCATCGGAGACAGGAAGTAGTTCTCCATCAGAATAGAAGGAAAGTTTGTCTTCTTCATAGGAGCGAGTGACAGGAACGCCATCTGGTGTCCAAGTGGTTGGACCGTTGTCATGAGTCCCAGCGGAAGCTGCAGAGGTGTTGACTGCTGAGTCCTCCATTGGTTGGATATTGTTCATAACTTGGGAGGGGCTCAGACTGGAATAAGTATGATAATCAATTAGTGAATGAGACAGGACATGAATGCAGTCATAAGTCCATCATGTGTTATACCAGTATAAAGAGAGATGTGGTCACTTACTAGGATTTGCTTTCTGGATGCTCTGTCAGGTGAGACATTGTAATGAAATGATGCTGGAGAGCTTGACTCGGAGAGATTCTCAGATCCCCATCAAGTTGCAGCATATTTTTTAAGATGTCCACAAAAGCCCACTGGTCCTCAAATTCAGCCATGCCCTCTGCTGGATACATCTGAATTTGGAAATAGAGTCAGGTCAAATGATCCAGCCGGTGTCTCTTATGGACGGATAAATAAGTGTTACTGGTTCAGCTTGGGTACTAAGTGATTATTGCTCAACACAGCAGAGAACACTTACATTAACCAGGTCAATCAGAGAGCTGGGGAGCGCAATATAACTGTTCCGCTCCAGTACTTGCACTTTGTTGGCAGTCGTGTATTCTTCAGGTGTCTGAAGAAACAAAATACATAAGAAAAGTTTTTTAAAAAGCTAGTAAAAAAAAAAAAGAGATGGAACAAGGAGGAACAAGGGAACCCTACCAGAAGCCTCCATGTTGGACCATAAGCAGACTCCTCTTTACTAAAAAAGTAGTGGGTATACATCCCAGTGCGGAGCATGTGGTCGTTTGGCTGACCCAGAACCTCGACCATACACTTCATCTGGAGACAGAATGAACAGAAACATCTCAGCAGGTAGTCTGCATGAAGTTTCCACTTGGTTCTGGACATGTGCCTTAAGCAGCAGACCTACCATCTGATAGTCACATTCAACAGGAAAGAGGTTTTCAGCGAGGTAGAGGAAGGCCAGGACACAGCCAACTCCCCACATGTCTATAGTCTCGGTGAAGGGACAGCCAAGGGCAACCTCAGGGGCCCTGAGGAGGGAAGACATGGTAAAGGTGAGAAATCTGAGACTGAGAGAAGAATAATGACATGAGATCTGCTTGATTAACAGATGCTGAACACAACTGTGCAGGTCAGGAAGAACCCACCTGTAGCCAAGTGGCTGAAGCTGCAGGCCAAGGTGAATTTCGGAGGCTGGAATGGCTTCACCAAAGTCTATCAGTTTGACCCTCAGGGGCTGATCCGTCTTGCGAACAAGCATAACGTTGTCTGGTTTAATGTCAGCATGCAGGACACCCAGACCCTTCAGAGCGACCAAGGCCACCAACAGCTGTTGAACAAAGCAGAGTTTAGTTTTCCATGTGCTGCATTTGGTGTATGTGGAATAAGAGATAAGTAACTCAGTCCTGGTTACACACCTGATGTGCAATTGATCGGATCTCGCGCACACGCAGAGGCTGCCAGTTTTGCTCTTGCAACAAATCATAGACGTTCATGTCCAGCATTTCAAATGCAAGACAGGGTTTTCCCATGTGGTCAAACTGCTCAAAGAACTTGACCAGATTGGTGTGGTCTGGATTCAGGACACTGATGACCTTTAATATGGACATCTGGGAAGACCAGCAGAGGAAAGACATCAACGGCCTGTGGTAATTAATCTGATGTAGCGGGTGTAAACTGAACACAGGAATAAAATCAAAGGGAGTCCAAAGATCTACCTCCTTCTCCATGTCCCGGATGAAATCACAGGTTTTAAGGATTTTTACAGCCACCGTCTCTCTTGTTGCCAGATTTTGGCACTTGGCCACTTTGCCAAAACAGCCTTCACCAATAAACTCCAGGATGGAGTAAGTAGAGGAGTTGCTCATCAGGGTATCACCTGCCTGGAGCTCAGGTGCTGTCGCTGTGACTAGTGAGACACATGGTGAGATAAAATATAAATGCAGATAGAAAGTTATGTGAGTTATGTCCTTGTATTCTGTGGTTGTCATTTTAAGACCGTGAAGCACAGAAAGTTCAGTGGATTAGACAGACCAACCTGTTGATTGACAACACACTGGTGTCCCCACTGTGCTTTCATAGCAGACAAATGCACTATTACCTAAACTGTATCAGTGTGTTTACCGTGGTCTGTCTCACCTGCTGCACCAGAGGCGTTTGAGTCGGGCCACGATGACATTTTTCAGTCAGATCTTTTCAGTTTAGTTTGTCTGAGGCTGAGAACGAAGCTTCAGTCTTCTTGAATTCAGAACGTGTGTCTGTCTTCTGCAAATGACTCCTGTCTCCAAACGTGTGTCTCTCTCTATCAGGGTTGATAGTGAAGTGACCAGAATTCACCCAGAGTTCTGCTCCAACACCCGGTTCTCCTTATGACATCACAATGTCATGTACAACTCACGTGTGTTCTGTTCCATTTAGAACTCAGGCTGAGATCCATGTTATTATTCGAAATCTCTGCATGCATGATTTTTTACATTTTGTGTTTAATATGTTTGTAAATTGATACCAGTAAAGCACCTCTTAATTGAATAGAAGTTAGAAGTCAGAAAGAAGATGAATTCCCCCATGAGTCCCATCTGCCAGCTGATCCCCAAATACTGTCTGACCTCAGACCAGTGCTGCTGTTTAGCCATTGTCAGAATAAACTAAACCAAAAGATGAAATTGACAAATTGTCTATCCTGAACATTAGATAAATCCAAGCAAAACTCAAACTGAACTGTTATCTGGGCCTTGAACCATGACTGTAGCCTACTGTCAAAGCTGAAACAGATCCTGACCCAAACACAGAGTTGCACTGTCCAACTGTCGCTACAGGAAGGATAAAACAGGAATTCCCTGCTACTAGTGGTGGAAAAAAGTAAATGAAACACAAGAGAAGTGCAAAATATGTAGCTTTTAAAATCCAGTAACCTGCAGTCAATGTTGATGCTGTGAATCTCAAGCTGTTATCGTTTCTATGTACTAAAATCATCATGTCATGGTGGGAAGATCAACTGTAGTAGGCTATTATCTTATGTTGAAGGCAGCTACTGTGAATTAGATCCTTTGACATACCAAACTTGATCTCTAATTTCCTAACATGCTACTGTTTTATTAACTGTCAGTGGAGCGCTGCTGCTTTTCATATGTTGATATCTTCTAGCCATCTGAAATTATTCATAGTTCATAAGATATATAACTCCATGAATAATGAAAGGCTTCAATAATGCTACATTATAAGGCCCCATCATGACCAGCATATGTAGTGTTTGACTCGCTTTCTTGAAACCACTCTGTTCTCTACTCTTTATTCATCTGTCTTTCATAATAATCCACTTTCTCTTAGCCCTTGTGTCCTCCTCAGCTCTATCCAACATTAATAAGTGGGAAGGAACAAGCCTGGTGCATGACTCCTGGGAAAAGTATATGAAAATGCATGGTAGAGATCAACATCTATTAGCAGCTGTTGTGCTGAGAATTACACCCAGAGATCAAAGCCGTGTAGTGATAATGTCTTGTCACAGATTTACAGCATCGCATCCAGCAGTCTGGTTCTGTGCAAACAGTTCACTGATTGGAAAGTCAGAATAGGAAGAAGATGAAGGTGCACATTGGGACAGAAAAGTGAAATAGCCTTGTCAGATTCAGTTATGTAAAAGTCGAGTATTCTACGGAGCCCCAACTATCCAAAAAAAAGAAAAAGAAACATGCTTTCTCTTTTCAACAGCAGGATGATCACTAACTGCAAATCGTAGTCATTTTTTTTCCTGTGCTTTACATAGAAAGTGCATTTTGTTGACACAGGGCTTTGTTAGTTGTTTTGTGTTAGTTCACAAATCAAATATAAATTTATCTTAGTGATCAAATTCAAATTTGTAGGTTTTTTATTTTATTTTATTTTATTTTTATTAAACTAGACTTGGTGCAACACTATTTTCCCCACACGTTTAACAACATCATATATACATCACTGTGGCTTCAGGCCATAATTGCACATCTTCACCTTTGTTATCTCTTTTTGCAGGAGCCAGTTCCGTATCTTTTGCAGTTCAGCTGCCGCGGCCCATGCGAATCTTTCTGCCTGAATGCGTCATGATAATTAAAAATGGAATTTATAGTCTGAAGAGCAACCATTTCTAAGGGTTCATTAATTTTTAATGGTTTTCCAGAATGGGAATGGGAGGAAATTATGTAAGATAATACATCACACTTTAGACATCATGCAGCACAAACAATAGAAGGTGTCACTTTGTCAGTGAGTGCAGTCAGTGCACTTTGAGGTCTTGTTCAAAGTACAAAAAGGTGCGTTGTTTAAAATAAATGTCCGAACTCTGCCGTGAAATATCTTTGACCTTTGACCTCAAGCTGCAAAAACCAACATCATCGACAACGCAGCTTTGACACAGTGAGACAGAGCTGCGTTCAAAACAACACAGGTTTCTTCCATGTCACTTCTAAAAAGAAATACTGGGTACAAATCCTCCTGTTTTTATTTAAGACAGTTTGTTTCCTTCCAGCTGCCCACAGGAGACACTTTCTGCTGGCACGGAGTCGACAGACGCAGCACCGTGGCTGCTGATACACTATGTATGAGAAGCTAGCACAATTAGCCTGGAAAGCCCATCTCTCTCCCTGAAGTGGCTTTTTTCCCACTCTTTCATCCCTCCATTTGCAACGCGAGCTATTTTTGACTTCCTCACTAGTGATGAATACCTAAAAAAAAACAAAAAAACAAACAAATGAAGACAACCTTCTCTGTTTGAAGCCTTTTGTGTTTTCACTCTGAGCTGAAGGCGAGCTGCTTTACTTAGCGCCTGCATTAATCACATTGGAATGACTTCTTTCGTTTATTAGCTTTTTCTCCATGCGCATTTACATAGTCGGCATCGTTTTCATCCAGAGAAAGATTTTTACGGTCGAGGAGATGTGCCACCTCACTTGAAAGTACGATTTGATCAATGGATATCATTGGCATAAAGAGCATCTCTGCATGCATAACTAGTTGTGTTTTTTTTTTGTAAGTTTGGTTGCAGATACAATGTGTGTTCACAATTCTCATGCATATATACACAGCCAATGCTGACATTTACATATCTAGTCTGCCAAGGAGAGAATGTATCACTTTTGGACCATTCCTGCCTCTGTAAACATGAAGAGGAAGTCTTTGTTTCACTGGTAACACATGCAGAGTTCTTCCTTTCTAAACAACTAAAAGGAGGCATCCATGAAGTATGTGTCCTGTCTTTTTCCTGCTTGAAATGAGCACAAAAAAGTTTTTAAAAATTCTCTGAAAGACACCATCAACAAAGTATATCTTTTTTTAATGGAAGCCTAAAGGTTAGATCACTGTTTTCTTTTTTTGTTTTTTTCAGCGAGACCCTTGCTCCACGCTTCAGGCCTGGAATCGATTGTTAACTCTGCTGCTCCGATGACAGGGGTCCTGATTGGTCACCACCCAGGGAATACCGTTCACAGCTGCAGCTGGGATAGGCCGCCGCCGGCTGTCCTGAAAATGAACACGGCACATTTAAGAATGCGAAAAGGGTGCAGAGAGCCTGGGTGTGTTTCCAGTCTGCAAGGTCACAGGCGCGCACGCCGTTTACACGTCTGCATATTCAATCAGTGCTGCCTAATGAGTTGTACAAATTTAATCATGTAGAAGGTTGTTTAGTTCGCCACCAGGTCCTCATTAGATTGTTGAGAGGACCTGGGACTCATTTCTCTGCCGTCAACCGCACAGGTCTCCTCCATGAATACACAAAACTAAAGCCTAAAATCCAAAAAAACTGATTAGCATGCGTATTCTCCATGGTCTGAGTGGAGTGTGTCGTCGTTAATCTCATGGGCACACACAAGCTTTGGATAATTGCGTGTTAGTCACACTGATCTTTGAACCATATTTGTTGTTCGCTTTATGCCGTGCATCCCTTTTATTGCTGCAATGACCATTTTTATGTTGTAATTTCTATGCAGACTTCATGTTTATATCATTGCCTGCAGTAAAAGTTGTCTCTGCACATATATATAGGCTTCTATTCACCGTCTTTTTTCCCTAACACAGATGAATTAACCAAAGTGGTTTGCATTAGTTTGCTGAACCGCTTTAACGTTGCTCATGTTTTGTTAAAGCAAACGCGTCATCTCCCAGGCCGCTCTCACACGTCTTTCTGTGCGGTGGTGTTGTTAATTTATTGAGGAGTTTGCTAAAAAGGCAAAGTTCCTCTGTGAACACAGGCTGCTGTCTGCATGTATATCTGCTTGTTGGCATAAGTGCTCATGTGCATGAGTGCCGGCGTCCTGAGGGAGGACATACAGTACGTATGTGCTCGTCTGACAAACATGTCGTTTTTGTTACCAGCGCCAACACTGATTTGGACGTTTTCTATATCGAAGCCGTTAAAAATCTATATTTTGTTGTTTTTGCACCGACCTTTGTGAATTTGTTTTTCAGACAGATCTGACAGATATCTTTCTCCTTTTGGAGCAAAATTTTTGAACATTAAAACTTTCTCCTTTTCCTAATCCATCCATCCATTCATCCAACCCCTCACAGACTATCCGGTGCTGTGTTGCCGTGGTAACTCGGCGATTAGAGCCACCCAGGCGTCCTTTTCCCCAGCAACACCGTTCAACTCCTCCTAGGAGATCCCAAATTCTCCCAAGCCACCTAGAACATGTAGTCCCCCAGCGAGTCCAAGATGTCCTCCCAAATGTTTGCACCAACGCTCTCAAAGGAAGACTCTCCGGCCCAGCTCTGCCAGGTGAACTGTTCTGCTGTGGCCCACCACCACGGCCCTCCTCACCACCACGGCTCTCCTCACCACCACCGTCCCACTGAACGGCAACAGCACCTGTAAATATCAGTAACACCATTCATTAGAAATAGTTCACATCAGAGACATAAGCAATTTACATCTGCCCAGCAGCAGTTCACTGCTTTTGTTTTGGACCTGCAGCTCTAATTTAAAAGATTTGATGCTATCAATGGGAATGTATTACCCTGTTCTTACCCTGACAGGCCAATTTACACCTCACAAATCTCAGGAAGTCATGAATTTAAAATCAGCATTAAGCAAATGAATCGACTGATCCAGCTCACATCATGTTTGTGTGTGTATATATGAAAACATACACATAAATGGTATATTGGCAAAGCCAGACAAAAAAAAAAAAAAACATAAAAAAATCTCCACACAACCCTGGAGCCAGTTCACCCACATTCAGCCCAGAGCAGCCAAACCCTATCTGATTGGCCTTGAGAGGCTTAGTGAGGTAAACCAGACCTGCAGCACCTCCAAACTGACCAGTCAGTCCACAGCCTTCAAGTCTTCCATCTTAAGCTCAAAAATACAGTGTAGATATAGAAACTGTATTAATACTACCAATACAACCTCAGTTTGAATGCGATCGAAGCATCAGGTGGATTGGCACAAAAAAGCACAATATAAAAATCTGACTCCAGTGAAGTAATTGGCAGACAACAGCAAAAAGAAATGCAAGTTATTCTGTGTTAATTAGAATATATTCAGAAGTGACTTACTGATGTATTCACCTCATGAGTCATGTTTTTTGTTTGTTTGTTGCTTTTGAAAATACAACTTTTGATTAGAGATTAGTCCTTTTCTGAAGCGTTCTCTCTTTGGTTTTACAAAAGCAAAAGTTTCTGGCAAATGCACATCTGCTTTGGTCGCAGCCTCGAGCCAGACTGACGCTTCACTGTATGTCACGGTGTCGCCACTAGCTGCTACAGAGCAGAGGTGTGTGTGTGTGTGTGTGTGTGTGTGTGTGTGTGTGTGTGCACCTCCTGAACTGTTTACGTTCTCATCACGGTTCATTACTTTGCTTCAGCCACTTTCTCTCCACATGTGGCCTCATCTGCCATCCCAGCGGCCTGAGTGGGCTGAGGTCACGCAGGGACAGTGAAGAGGGACAGACACCCTGAAACACACAGCTGGCCCCAGCTCGCAGGCACACACACACACACACACACACACACACACACACACACACTCACACACTCTCCTGTTCTAAGGGAGGAGGCTGCTCACTGGATCAGGGAAATCAATTGTCCAGAAGAATAACACTGAGCTGCAGATGAAGATCTGCAGTGCTCGCCGTGTGTGTGTGTGTGTGTGTGTGTGTGTGTGTGTGTGTGTGTGTGTGTGTGTGTGTGTGTGTGTGTGTGTGTGTGTGTGTGTGTGTGTGTGTGTGTGTGTGTGTGTGTGTGTGTTGGGAGGAGGGCTTAGTGTTTCATAAGTAGATAGCTTAATTTTTCAGAGATCCAAAGTCTGTCATTGCTTGCTCATAGGGTTGCAAAGGGGCGGAAGATTTCCAGTAAATTTCCAGAAACTTTCCATGGGAAGTTAAGCTGGAGAATTTGGGAAATATTCAAAATTAGAAACTTTCCATGGGAATATGGGAATTAATGGGAAATATTGGGAATTTATAGGAATTAAAGGGATAGTTCACCCAAAATTCAAATTTCACTCATTATCTACTCACCCTCATATCGACTAAGGGCTGGGAGAACTTTCAGAGTCCTCTGTGCCTTCTCTGAGTTACGGGGGGGGGGGGGTTATCCCTTTAACTGGAAATTGGGGGTGATTTAAACAAACTATATCATATCCAAACATAAATGTAAATATTTTGTTTTGTCATAAGCAAAAACATGACATTTCAACTAGGGCTGACCCAAAAATATTGAAGCTTCGAAGCTTCGTTCGTTGCCATGGTAATCGATCATGAAGTCCGTCTCATCATTGAAATGAGTAGGCTACTTGGAATCCTGGAAACCTGCCTGATAAGTTTTGGAGACATGCAGTGTTTGTTTGCCATACATTCATTATGTACATACATTCAGATTTATTCCTGTTTATTCCCATATATTCCCATTAATTCCCATGGAAAGTTTCCAACTTTGAAAATTCCCAGAATTTTGCAACCCTACACCTTCTGGATTATCTCTTAATCATCATCCTCTTTTGTTACCTATGCTAACAAAAATAAATTACATTCATTCATTTCTCATGAGACACAAACCTGCATTTGCACACAGACCCTAAAGTGTGCAGTCAGTGATGACATGATCACAAATTATCAAAACGACACATCTCAATCACGTCAGCCTGTTTAATCTCCTCAGACGTATGTCTTTCCATCACATATGTCCTGATTGTATTTATAGTAGCTCTTCAGACTCAGCGCCAGGATCGAGGGTGCCAAGGACAGATGGCACTTCCTCTGTAAGCCACAGCTTTTAATAAAGAGCATGGCATAAATGGCAAAGACTGAGAGATAAGAAACTGGAGGGAAAAAAAAGCTCAAGATAAAGATTATATATTTGGTGAACACACCCAAACAAATCAAAATGCATTCAAGCAGAAGAGAAAAAAACGCTCGGGGTTTGAGTCATAGATCTGAAGAAGCTCCGAGGGTCATATTTACTGGCAAAGTCAGCCCAGCCGCTCCTTTTTTTAAACCACGGTTAACTGAATTTCCGACTCCCTGTTTAGATTTCCTGGCAAGTGTGCCGGGAATAGTATTTTTGGTCTTGTTTGAATAACTGCCAGTTTAGATGTGATCCATCTTTAGCGATCCAGACTGGGGCATCTCTGACGCCGGTGATGATGTAAGAGCTCCACTGGGCTATGACTGCAGAGGACCCATCATTCTGGCAGAGATGAGAATGCAAACACATCGCTTCGTAACTGTCTGTGAAAGACTGTACTTACATTTTTGTTTTGTTTTTTGTTAGTGCATTACAAGAATTTTATCAAGAGTGTTGTTTCCTTTAGATTTGTGCATCCTGACAAGTGAAAGTATCTCAGCATTTAGAGGCTGCAGCTTCCCCGCCGTCTCTGCTGCTTCCATTTCTGAAAATGCTGCTGAAGATAAGAGAGACACGACTAATGAGCAATAAGTCCCAGAGCAATAATTGCAGACCAGACTTCAGTGTCAGGGTTGAGCTTCCTCTCTGGTATTTTCCAAAATGACGCCTATTTAATGTCGCTCTAATGTCATCAGCCTCCACTTTCTGTAATGTGTGGCAGTCTGTTGAATCAGTTCAAGGCCTATAGAGCCCATAGAGGCAATAATAAGCATTAATAATAGAAATGATGATAATGATGATGATAAAAATACATCATAATTATGGTACACAAAAAGGCTTTCCATGAGTTAAACTGGCCACAGAAACATAGATAAAATGTTCAATACAACACACACATATAGCAGTTCTAAATGTGAGTTTTACTCAGGGTTTTGAATGTGGACAAACCAGCGTAGTGTCGCCCCAGCTCGGTCCTGAGTGGTGAAGACAGGAGGTTTAATGGAATTCATCAGTTAAATTTTAGTCTGTCCTGAGTCATAATGACGGATCACATTTACAGATCTAATTATTTTAGGTATTTCCTATTCTACAAATGTTTCATTTTTATTCCCCCATCTGTCCTCTTTCCATTTCCATTTCCATTTCCCAAGTTTTTACGCCTGAATTTTACTGCTGTGCTACGTTGTAGATTCAGTATTTCAGTATCTCATGTCATGTTATATGCTCCCAATCATCTTTGAATATGCATTAACTCAAATCTATAAAGATTGGCTTTCTTGTTTAATATTTTAGAAGGGGATGCCCCGAGGCGATCCTCAGAATCGGGAATGGGGCCGATCCAGGATATATGAATAACATTTTTTCTTTTGGCATTGGAGCGGTACACAGAGAATACAGAGAGAGAGAGAGAGAGAGAGGCAAATCCCCATCAGGATGTAGCGGTCATCTGCTTCATCTTGACTCCAGTGCTTTGCAGTGTTTTGCCCAATCCAGGAATTAGGTTTTGGCTTGAACTGCAAAAATTAGCATGCAACTTTTATAGGACAGTCCTTTTTAATACTGTATAATTGCTCCAGTGGCAACACAAGGAAGCAGAAATGTGCACATTATGTTCAGTCCATATGTTATTTCCTGGAGAAATCAGTAGATCAGTAGCATGCAACTTTATTCCCCCCATTCTGGTCCCCATTTCTCCACTTCTTATTTCTCTCCTCTCACACTGCCCCGCTCCAACTTCCTCTGTCTCCATTTCCTCCAATTACTTTAGCCTCATTCATCCCCATCTCTTCCCTCCACACTTCATATACTCGTCTTCATGGATGAGGGTGCATTACAAAAAAAAACAACAACCCAAAAACACCTCCCCTCCCCTCTTTCAGGATCCTGAAGTAGGTCTGACGTCGCTGCATGGGAAGAAATGACGCAGATGTATTCATAAGAGTAGGTGGTGTAGTCCTCAGGAGAGAAACAGACAGGGGTAGGGGGGTGGTGGCGAAAGGGAAACGGGAGACTGAGAGGAGAAGGCAGGGAGAAGAGCGAGAAATGAAAGGGGACGAGGAAATGGGAGTGGAGAGGGAGGCGACTGAGGGAGACAGATGAAGAGGGGGAATGTGAGAGGGGACAGATTGATGAATGAATGTTTGTGCATGCCACGGCGAGGCAAATGCCAATTTACTACACCAAGCAAGTGTTTCGAATTGAAGTGATGTTTAGAGAGAGGCTGGGGGGTGGGGGGGTGGGGGGGTGGAGGTGGGGGCATTCAAAGTTCTCCCTTGTTTCATATTTGAATCCCTCCTGAGTCTCTATTTTATGAATAAAATCTCTATTTTATAAATAAAATAGAGACAAAATAAACTCAACAAATTATTAAATAGTCATAGTGATCGTTTGCACATTGAAAAAAAAAACACTGAGCTTTGCACACGGTCAAAATATAAGATACAAGCTTTGTATCATAGCGTAACATTTGACTACAGGAGCTGAATAGCAATCTTCAGTTTACTGCAAACTCCTGAGGCCGTTAGCAGCTCTGACCTCACAAAGACTTAGTAGAAGTTTGTGTTATGTGCGCACACACCTTCTGCTTCTTCCCTATTTCACACCTGCATTAATTCTTTCTCATAACAAACACGGGGAAACAGAATCAAGTTGTGAACTCAACCCTAATCTAATTTTCCAAAGCTAATACATTTTAAAGTGAGCATGATGCAGTTTCCTTTTGATGTACAATTGCCAAAACTGCATAGACTGTACATACAAAATGTTCACTGATGATCTTATTGTAGTGACAACAGCATAAAAAAAAAAAAAGAAATCTGTGTTTCTATTTGAGCAATTATAGAGTCTAAGGGAAAATGTGTTTTATAGTTGTTAAAAGCAGAAAAAGTGTAAGAAATGCTCTTTCTAATCATTGACAGAGATTCCCCAACCTGAACTCAAGTGAACAGAACGACAGACAGAAGTCAGGATGTAAACCCTGAGCTCTGGTGTAAATGTCATGAACTTTTCACATTGGCCACCTCCCAGAATCTCAATTTCAGTCCCGAAATAAAATACATTATGGAGCCATTTGTCACTGCAACATACCTTGAGAAATGGTTCTAAATGTGTTTTCTAGCAGGCTGTGTTTTCATTAGAGTTTTGTACAACATACAAAAGAAAGTTAACAAAACATAGCCACAAATGGGCTTTGTTTCCATTTATAGAGAAGAATAGAGCTGAATTCTCGCCTTGTGATATCGCTCCAATTAAATGTGATGACGGATTTCAGGCAGGTCGGTGTCTCAGTTGGGACTAGCTCCCTGGGGCATGATGACAGCAGGTGCCACCACTTGAGTGTGAGAAATGTTTCCATTTCAATTTTGTGAAATATCGCTTTGTTGAATAGTTTGAAAAAACACCTCGAGCGAGTTTTGAATTTTTTTTTTATTGTTATTGTGACATTTTCCTTTAATTCATGCATTTCTGTTACTTGTACTGTTCATAATTTCAAATTGCACATCCAGCAGGTTAATATAAACACACCCAGAGTTACCATTGGAGTTGATATGGCAAACATTTAACAACATTACCAATTACGTCACGTTGTGGCCACCTATCAAAGTCTAATAATCCCTTTTTGCTCTTTTTTGGTCTCCATTGTTTTCACCAGTTAATTTAGAGCTTTTGGTTTTGGGTTAGGGTTAGGCCACAAACAACACTGTCAGAGATGGTGAGACTTAAACCAGAACACTAAATTGTGAACAGTGATCTGAAAGCCACTATAAACACACTAACATAATAAAGGGAATATAAAGGGAGGTTTGGGTAATTCTGTCCACCTTCATCATTGGAAACACCACTGTCATATTGTATTCACATTGTCATTTCATAGGCTGTGTTTGATAAAAATAGAAATTATAGCCACTTTAAATGTCACATGTGTTGAATTTAGAGCAGTAAAAGGTTTCATTAGAGGTGACATCTCCTGCTGGGTTCGTTTCAGAGAGCACAGTGTGGTGGGAAAAAAGAGGCTCCAGTTAATTCAATTTCCATGGTGCAGCAGTCCTGGTGAATTACACTTAAATATGTTTTCATTACAGTAATACCTAGAGCAGGGAATGAAACACAAGCCTCTTTAAACAGGTAATGACTACAACACACTGATGGAGTCGAGAATAAATCTATCTGTGCACTGTAATACAGTTTATAACCAGGGCTGCTGTGCCTGTGGTTTGTTCCTGTCTGAGCTCAGTCAGATGCCAAAGGCAGTACACCAGGCTACATTTTTGATTTACAATTATCCTTCAGACATCTGAAATATTTCCACTCAATGGAATTAGTAAGGGTGAGCGTATTCACTCCGCAGCATCATATGGCTTTGAATGTGAAATAAGTTTCTCCAGGGGGAATGCGGGATGTGTTGACAAGCAAGTGCATACAGTAGATGTTAGCTGCTTTGGAGTTACAGTGTCTGAATGTTTGTGTTCATCTCCACCTAAACTCACAACTCGTCAGAAGCCATACTGTATACTATTTGTTTTGTTTTTTGCGAAGTTGAAATTTTCAACAAAATTCGCCACCCCCACAGGAATTTTTTCGATTCTCCTTTAAAAGAGAAGAGAAGAGAATTGATACAGACTGGAGTAAAATAACAAAGACAGAGTTTCTAGTAAGACCTGAGTTCAGCCAGAGGTTGAGCTGAACACAACACACACACGCACATACACACAGTTATCTGTACAGCTGTCAGTCAGAGTTGCTGCCTGCAGCGGCTCAGAGGTCAAATTCATGGGAATGATGTGCACAGCTCTATATCATGTTGACGTGTAAATGGATAATAGGTAGCACCTTAGTTTTGATGCTATGACAGTTGTTTTTATGAAAGTAATGAACATATTGCGATAAATATATATATAACAAGACAATGTAACATGTGTAAGAAGGGCTGTAGGAGTTTAGAAGTAAGTTCATTGTTCCACTGTCCACCCTTTACCCTTCACAGAAAAATTCTGTTGATGCAGTGAAAGGAAAATTTTTACTTTTTCTAACACTTTGGATTTTGTGATGTGTAAATTTCATAGTTTGTTAACTGTTGAATTTTATTCTCCACAAAACTGAATTGCTCACGTGACACCATAAAAGCTGACATCTCCTCACTTCAAAGCATAAAAAATTTGTGATCCCTAAAATATCCAGCATAAGTTTTTTATTGCACGGCATAAACCAGCCCCCCCTTATGTTGTTAAAGCCTCCACGCTTCCACAATAAAATACCAAGGCCGTGTCCTCATATAGTTATGGGCAGCGTCGTGCTCAGGAAAGTTTGTAATCAGCGTATGCAAGAGAAAAAAAATGATTGCTTGTACTTTACGTTCACACAAATCCCTCTTCGCCTCCTTCTGTGACCTGTTAGCTTCAGCCAATAACTACACGCAGTGTTGAACATCCCTGCCTTCAGCAGAAACAGGCCTTCACTCTCTCCCAGCACCTGCACTAATGAACCCTTTACTTTGATGAATTAACAGAGCAGAACTCTGTTTGTCTATTTAAATATCACACAGGGTATAAGGCGCATAGAGCACTTCCAGAGATGAATGTGATATGAGCATACCGCCTGGAACGGCGTGCGTAAACAGAATTGCTCTGTGTGCGAGGGGCTGTTGTTTCCTCTCGGTGACGGGAACGCTGACATGTGTAACTAAGTTATTTATAAGATTTAGCTGATGATGAGGAGGATGATTGCAACAAAGCACAAGTGTGACAGACTCAGCGGGACGGCATGAAAACACAATGATCCTATTTCTGAAGTGTTTCACCTGGGCTGATCAGTCAAGTATGAAATGACACTATACTGACATCACTGTATGTGCGTATTGTAGCGTTTTAGTACGAAACCTGGGTATAAAAGCTTCATGCATGCAAAAGAGGGAGAAGGAAAAATTTATGAAGGAGGGGACACAGAGGATGCTAATGGGATCTTGCAGCTTTGGCTCATACCTCATGTAGTCTTCTTTCCCATATTCATGAGATGAAAATAAAACAACCACAAAAGGAGCAAGATAATCCCTTTATTTAAAAATGTACAAGTATGATGAATTAATGCATGGGTTAAAAGTACAGTGCCTTGCAGTTACTAAGGCAAAACCCTGAGTACCAGTAATATCCATTTGTGCTCTTTTGCAATTGTTTGTTTGAATAATTGAAAAAATAATATGGGTAACACTTTATTTGATGCCTATCTCTATAACGCATTATAACCATACTTATAATGAGTTATAATGCAGTTATAGCACTGTATAACTATAATTATAAACACTCATGAATGATCATAATGCTTTATAACAATAAGCATAACACACTATAAAGCATTTTATCATGACTTATAAGGTCAGGTTTTATAATAGGTTATAATTGTTAGTAACTCACTGACAATGACCACATCGATAATGCATGATAAATATAGTTATAATGTGTTATAATTGGCTTATAGACATGTATAACCATCATTATAAACACTCATAAATTACCATAAGGCTTTATAACAATTAGCATAACGCATCATAGAGCAATTATAACTCTGTTATAATACTTGACCTTATAAGCCATTATAAAAATGTTCTGATATGTTATGCTGATTGCTATAAAGCCTTATGGTAATTTATAGGTGTTTATAATGATGGTTATACACATCTATAGCCAATTATAACACATTATAACCATATTTATAATATGGGCATTGTCAGTGAGTTACTAACAATTATAACGTATTATAATACCTGACCTTATAAGTCATGATAAAATGCTTTATAGTGTGTTATGATTATTGTTATAAAGCATTATGATCATTTATGAGTGTTTATAACTATAGTTTTACAGTGCTATAACTGCATTATAACTCATTATAAGTATGGTTATAATGAGTTATAGAGATAGGCGTCAAGTAAAGTGTTACCAATAAGGAAAACACACATTTCATACAGTGGTGTTTCCTTAATCTGTTTTAATAACCTCATAGTACATTAGAAAATCTTCTCCTTCCCAACTAACTCACAAAGCAAATGTTATTAAAGCACCAGAGGAATGAACACGGACGTTATACAGCAGCAGAATCAAAGTGTTTTCTGTCTGTGATGATGATGAAAGTTTGACGCCTTGTACTGTCAGCATCACAGTAGAAAATGTTCATCACCACAATGAAATGCATAGATTGGTGCGGGACAGAAAAAAAGAAAGAAAAGAGAAGATGCCCACGGCAAGACAATAGGTCTGATTCCATTCATTGCGCTCATTTATCCAAAACAGTGGTGCCCACAGCAGCACACAGGGTTTGCAGAGGAGAGCAGAGCGGAAGCTTGTAGGCTACCTTTTGTTCGCTGCTAGGCAACCTCAACTTTAAAGCTGTTGATTGGCGGTAGTGTGTGTGTGTGTGTGCATATGTGTCTGTATGTGTTTATCCCTTCCTCCCTCCACCTCCTGTCTTAGAGTTTCATAATGGTAAACACTGACTTGATGGTTGCCTGAAATGCACCGTCCTTCCAAACTGTTCTCAGATGCCGAGCGCCTTAAATGTTTGCGGCCAGTCCTGCTTTTAACTTCCAAATTGCTCCCCTGCATTTCTCCATCTGTTTCGATTTGGGACATCCCTTCCTCCCCCGAGACTCAGCCGGTCCAGTCACACAGGCCAAAGTACTTTAAGAATGATTACATTTTAAACTTGTCTTCCTGTTGCTCACCATTGTACAGTGTCCACCACCCAGCTTTCAAGAAATGCTTATGTAATGTGACCAAATTTAATCAACCAGTGAGTGTGTTGTGTAACAAGCTTTACACCAGAACCTCTGGAACATATTGTAATTATATTGAGGTGACCAGAACATAACAGGTCATTGCACGCGTAATCCGCTACTGTTAATATATTTTGGTTGCATTGACTGAGTTTACGTCCAGGTCTGGTTGCAGCTCCGGTCTCTGTAGGTGGAGCTGCATCTGTTTTTTTCACACTCATTTCTGATGAAACTGGAGTTTACACAGAGAAATTCTCATGTTAATCCAGCCAAGTGAAACTTATGCAATCAATAGGTGACGCTCATAGTTCCTGTTATTCTTTAACACCATCCGAAAAGAAAATAACAACATGAAATTACATAATATGGATATATAATAATATGAATGCACAATCTGAATTAAATGTTTCATGAAATAAGACTAATGGTTGATAAATGATTTGGTCAGAGGTTGATACTGGTTATCACACTATATGCTTTTACTGTAGGCATCGGATTGAATGGCATTATCCTTAAAGACCACAAGCTCTTACCTTTATCAAACTCTTACACTGGCATTACCCATAATTCCACCTGCTGACAGTTCTAGCAGCCTACAACAGAGCCTCCATAATGTAGAGCAGAGTGGAGGAGCAGCCTACACAGGTTAGGTGGATTCACTTCTTTCTGATATCACAGCACCATCTTTCTTTCTTTTTTCATCTTTAAACCTATAGTCTTTAGCTGCAGCTGGTGCCACCCTCAGTGACACCACTTTTTGTAGTTTCCTTTGGAACCACAATAATGCAGCAGCAGATTCCCAGAAGACAGACCGTACAAAATCATTAGAGCTCCAGTTATAAGACAGTTAAACCACATTAAACCATAAAGGTCGTATAATAAAATAAGTGAAAGATTAATTATAAAACAATCAGTATTTTGAGGGTGCACATGCACACACATGAAATGACTTCATTGTCAGTGACCCATCAAAACACTGATGACAAGATTTACGTACAGCAAATAGAACAGACATAATTCTATACACACATCAAGACAAAGCTGTTTATGAAAATGCCTGGACTGTACATGAATACCAGAGTGTAAATGGTTAAAATACCCTGAGAAGAAGACTATTAATATCTCCTCCTCCTCCTCAAGGGCTTCTTATGCGCTAAATTCAGATGCATCTCAGGGAGAACACAGTGTCACAGCCACGCTGGTCGTCAGGACAACTCCTGTGTTTAGTTTTCCTGGGACTCTTTGTTTTAACCCACTTAAGTGACGACAAATGGGCACATGATCAGACAGATAACATCGAAAATGTTTCCCTCGATGGGCAAGAAAGCTGCGTTT
This sequence comes from Trachurus japonicus, assembly GCF_045865225.1. NCBI lineage: Eukaryota > Metazoa > Chordata > Actinopteri > Carangiformes > Carangidae > Trachurus > Trachurus japonicus. The sequence continues at coordinate 22,205,037 of NC_140925.1, forward strand.
CAGTGCTGCTTGAAGCCACGGATCTCCAAAATGTCAACTTGTGCATGATTGTGTGATTTCTTTTTCAAATACTGGGTATTAAAATGCTTTTTTTAGCTTGAAAAGTAGAAGATTTTCTCAACTGAGGGGATACCTAATTCTTCAGTTTATCTGAAATAAGAAATCAACACAGTGACACAATTTGTATTTTCACATACAAATCTAATATAAATATAGGTCTACATCATGGATTCCATATATGAAATATACAGTATGTACTGTAAATATGTAGGCTATATGTAGATACTATATACTATATAGGAATTGAAATGGGAAGAAAGACATTAAACATTTTTAACAGAATATACATGAAATGTATATATGAAGATATTTTTAATATATTTATACAAATTTGTGTTTTTTGCTATGTTCTTATATCCGGAGGATGTATAAATGTGATAATATTACATGCCTATATCCCCAGGAAACATATAGCAACATCAATAGGCTTATAGCTTTATAGTGACATATCTGTCATATATCAACTTCAATGGGGTGAAAAGCTATGCTTTATAGTTATTAGTTATTTATTCATGTTTTGATGGTACAGATGTTCTGTAGCTATGGGGATCCTTCACTTAAATGTGGCTCTCAACCTCCAAGGCAACTCAGAGGCCTCATTATGAATGTGCAAAGCATTAATATATTAATGTATCATTCATTAAATACAAACCTTTTACAAGAACTTGTTATTGTTAAGCTTTACCATATAAATGAAACGTAGCATTCAGGCTCCAAAACATTTATTTATTTATTTTACTATAGATTTGCACTTTTTTATTATTAAAAAAAAAAAAACAATTTCTCAGACAAAAGTATGTATTTTTCAGAACCACCACTGTACGCTAAGGGAAGTAATTAACTGAACACACTCTGATAAGTATTATTTCTCTCTGTGTTGGGCTCTGATATGAAGAATTAGTGCAAAGTCTAAGTGCAGGTTTGATGGCATGTTCAAAAAGAGCAGGAGAAATTGCCTTCCCTCTCAGTCTGAATCTTTTTTTTTTTCGAGCTCGCATAATCAATCTCTTGCTGCACAACAGCCAATTTCTCTGTCCGTTTTGATAAATGCAGCTTTGCTCTGAAAAGAGTTTCTTGGGTTTTGACCTTAAACTGTGTGATGACCTCATCAGCAGAGCTATATGCAGCACTTGGGCAGACCTTCGCTTTAATGATGTGTTAAAATTGAATAGCAAGCAGAGCTGTCTTAATTACATTACATACAATGAGATAATTAATGAGGTAGTCTGCGCTGCTGTGTATTTTTAGTGTTAATGCCGTTAATGAGATTGAGCTGCTGTTTCTTTTGTTTCCCGCTGCTTTGAGAACAATGAGTCGTCAGGTCATTTCTTTAAAGTTTCCTCCCAAGACAGCTCATCTTTTTTTCATGATGTATAATCTCTTACAGGAAGTGGACGCCTCTCTCAGCAGGATTTCTATTTGCCTCCATAAAAAAATCCACCCCTCTTCTCGACTGTTTTAATCACAAACAACAAGCATCCACTCGTATCATGTTACCAACCGGGGAGAGGGAAGTGAGATTACCCTGGCAACACAGGCGTGTGTGTTTCCAGCAGATGCAAAGCAGCCACTTCAGGGGACTTGTTTTTAATCACCTCTAGGAAACTGCTGGTGTTTGCTGTCGCCCCAATCAAACTTTGTCTCCGTTTCATGGAAAACAGGGAACGAGATCACAGGTTGTGACAGGAGAGCCAGAGTGGCGTGAAGCTGTTGGGAGTGAAATCAGCTATGATTCACTCCTTCAGCACAGTCACAGAGGTGTAGAGAATGACTCACTTAGGTCTCAACCTGTTGCATATCAACATACGTCTAACTTCTTTTTCTGCTCTGAGCTATTTTCAGCTGCGTACGCCTCTGAATCTGCCTGGTGCCCCACTACATCACTGCAGCAGCTCAGCACAATGCGCAGAAAATTATATCATTAATGTTAGAATTCATTATTGTGTTATTATTAGTTCAAACAACAACATTACTCACTAAGATAAACCAACGGCTCCCAACCTTTTCCAACAACACGCTGGCACCCTCCACAGCCAGTAACTAATCACCAAGTAACTATTGCATTACTTTTTTATTAAAGGATAATTACCGGTTTTTACAATCTGGACCTTATTTCTAGCATAAAATACGATCATTTACTCACCCAGATAACTTTGGTGTCATTACAAGTCGTTCCGAAGAAATTAGATCCAGCCGAGAGCCGCGTATATCCATATAATGTGAGCACACAGGGCACACAATGCAGCCTCTAAATAATACATTATCCGCCGCGAAACTCGTTCATTTCGCCAATATTTAGTTTTGATAGGCTAGTGCTATTCCTCTCCGAGCCCGTGGTGGCATGTTATCAACATCTGGGGTCTGTAGGTTGACCTACTGACCTCTGACCTGGATGATGTCATCTCCAACCGCAGCGCGGCTTGTTGCTACCGCTAATGCTACAGTTAGTTTCTGCGTGTTTCTGACTTGTCAGAACAAAATGAGCAGCTGGATGAAGTTCAGCTTCCACAGGCTTCCTCTCCTCAACCTGGACTCACTAAAGCTCCGGCTAGTTGAGATAAAAATGGACCCGAATGCCGAAGCAGAATCATTATTATCAGAATGAGCTGGGCAGCGCTCAGAGATGACATCATCCAGGTCAGAGGTCAGTAGGTCAACCTACAGACCACGGATGTTGATAAAAGGTCAGCCTGGACACCCTGGAGAGGAATAGCACTAGTGTATCATAAGAAAATGTTGGTGAAATGAACGAGTTTTGCGGCGGATAATGTGTTATTTAGAGGCTGCATTGCGCTGCCCCGTGCTCTCGCATTATACGGATATACGCAGCTCTCGGCTAGATCTAATTTCGTCGGAACGATTTGTAATGACACCAAAGTAATCTGGGTGAGTAGGCTAAATGATCGTATTTTATGCTAGAAATAAGGTCCAGAATGTAAAAAACGGTAATTATCCTTTAAATGCTCAAATATGTCAAATTACATGGAAAAAGCGCCGATAGTGACACTGTCCACCAGTGGTTTTTAAGCTCAGAGTGGGCTGCTTTGCTGCCGCCACCTTGCCAGTACCCAATTCTGCACAATTCCAGCTAATCCAAAAATGGGAAAATAGGACATTGGCATTTAGAGCCAAAGTTTTGAACGCAGCCCACCAGGCCTTTATTTCTAACTCCCTCTGTTTGATATACATTCTGTCGTAATGCTATTCCTGTTAAAGTCGCTACATCATGTGCTTATACAAACTCAACACGTTTTGTAACCATTTCTAAAGAAGCCCTCAGCGGCCGAGATAACGTGATCATTTTCTCAAGATCTCGGGGAAAAAAGACGTTGTTTTCCCAAGATAACAGTGTAATTAATTGGAGATCTTGAGGTATCAAAACAACATTAGTGTGGCTCATTTAATAAGATAGTAAGGGAGGCTTCAGCTTTATCGCAAGCGCTATCTTAGTGAGCCTGATGTCTTGTTAACTACACAGCTGACCAGCTTCGAGCCCCTGGGTGTCTCCGTGGATACCAGATGATGACCGAGAGATGCCTATTAACATACCGCCACCTACTGTGAGACAGAAATCTCATGCACAACTCTAATTAATTATGTCATTAGCCCAAAAAAAGCAAAGTTTATTTTCTCTAGATCTCAAGAAAACGATCCTGTTATCCTGAGAACATGAAGGAATGCCCTCTCAGGGTTTCCAGACATTTCAGATTCAGTGGGAACAAACCTTTCATGTCCTTGCAGAGCTTTTATTGCTGCTGCTGCTGCTGCTGCTGCTGCTGCAGTCAGTGTGTTGTGCCACCTCCAGGAGCTGCTGTCTCTCTTGTTTGCATTCTATAAAGACCTGCTGGTTTCTTTAGTTTACAGCCACTGATGGCTCCTCTCTCCTCTCTTGTTGGCATCAAGGGTACGTGTAATAAATATAGTTTGTTTGCCATAATGGAGGCGACGCTCAGCAAATTCAAAGTGCGACTGCACTCCTCTGCAGCAGCCAGAGGTCAGTGTGGCTGAGTGACTGCCTGACAGCCTGTAACAAAGGGCATAGCCCCAAGGCCACGGGTCACACCCATACACGGTCCAGCCATGTACTCGCTCCATACCTGCTTTTGTTTAGATTCAGCTGCTCAATATAACTGTGACAAATTCAAATTCACAAAATACCAGTGCTGTCTCCCCTGACTCTAATCCTCTTCCATAAGAGTGTTACACAGTAACTGAAATAGATTTATTCTTTCACTGGCAGGGGCTGCAGGATGCACTGGGTCACCGCTGGTTGAATTATCTGCCGCAGACAGGGGAGAGTAAATTCCCAGAGTGGCTCCAGTGCACACTCTTCCATAGCTGGTGGCAGCGCCATGAGGTGAGTAAGACTAGTGTATGACGTCAAAGCTGAGCCTTCTTCATTAGTTGTCGGTGCAGCGGGGCACTAGGTTTCATCAGGCAGCCTCTAATGTTTAAAAAGAAGCAGCTGCTGGGATGAGATCCACAGTATCGCCCAGATATTTAATACAGGGTGAGAAAAAGAGGTCAGTCTACTGTATGTTGATACTGAGGAGGATTACTTACTGCAGCTTCAGGGCTCAGGACAAATAAAAACACATTTAATACTTGCTCAAGGTCACAGGCACCAATTACATGGCTGCTTGGGTCCACAGGTGCACAGTTAATTGTCAGCACCTTTGAGGCAATCACATATGGAGGGGTTACATTGGGAGAATTGTAACATTGTCCATAAAAATAACAGAGTCTAACTGAACGCTTTATGCGACTGCCACAAAAATGTTTTTTTCCTTCAGTAAGTTGCATATGATGGATATTTCTTTCTTTTTTTTTAGGCTAACAAACCAAATCAGTTCAGTGCATACACGCAAAGTTCACACAGCATGCTGATAACAAGCAGAGACAGCCACTGAATCAAAGCCATTTTCCTATTCTGCTTATTCCACTGCAAAACAGACCATAAAACTAAAAACCAGGTTAATGGCTGCACAGGCAGAACATGAGGACTGTCAGTAATCCAGGTTTAAACACCACCACTCACAAGTCACATTAACCTAATTCTTTAATTGTTGGTTATTCTGCAGCTAGAGCAGCAGAGAAATCTCTCAAATTAGTATTTTATCATAAATAACCTCATTTATTTTCTGGCTATGACCTTGGAACAAATGGACAGACAGGGCTGACACTCTATTCTCCTTCTTTCCTCTTTCTTTCATGCTGTTTTTTTCTTCTTTTGAATGTGATGGTGGGTTACTGAAATGCAACACGACAGTTCAGTTCTGCTGTTATGGTTTACAAGCACAGTCCTGTTTTCTTTGATGAATTCTCTGGCATTTTTCTCAGAACTGCAGGTATGATGTATTGGGTGGTTTTAACACTTGTATTCATGTCACAACAGATCCTGGCATTGCATGTTGTCTTTGTATGCCACCCATGAGTCAGAGCATCCCTGCTCTTAACCAGACCACACACTTGATCAACGTCTGTCACTGATGTCGCCATCTTTGATCATTTTTGTTATATTTTTGGCTGTTTTCTTGACTCTGATGCTGCAAAGCGTTTCATGTCCATTTTTAATGAGAATTCAACACCTTCCTTGACCTGTGTCCATGATAATTAACAGCTTGTTTTTTGCAGAAAAGTACCAGCACTGATTCAGTTGCAGCCTTTAAAATAACAACAGTTCGAGACAGATCTGTACAAACAAAGGTGCACTTTGCATGGAGGCTGAATGGAAAAGGATGAAAACAAAATTACAAGGGCGCCTCGACATTTCACAGGAAATGCTATTGAATTCTCGCCAATTCACAGATTCTGGTCTTTTGTCTGTATTCAAATATGCGTTTGCAGCTTTTTTCCAAGATGAAATAAGCAGCATCAGGTCTGTACTACTGAGGCCCATTGAAGTCAGAACTCTGCCTCCACCGACCAGCAACAGCACAAGACCTTTGTAGAATTCGCTCAACAAAATACTATCTTCTTTCCTCTTTCCTCTGTTTGTTCCCTGCACCTCTTGCTTATATTTTTTAAGCTGTTGCACAATATCAACTTCTCATTACAGATGGGTGGTTTTCCTGCTGCTTTCTGAAGTCTTTGGCATGGCTTTAGATACAAAAACATTTCCAACCTGAATAAGCTTGCATGAAACGATGGGGTAACTGAAACAGAAGCCGCACTGGAGTCTGATAGCAGAAAATATCAGACATAGGTTACGTTGATTGTGATTTTCTCTGTGAGAGGGTGATTTGAAATGTTGGTTGGCCTTTTGGCACAGTTTTAGACTGGTTTACTGTACATCATACCCGATACCATCTCTCTTGGTGAGTATTGTTCAGGAGTAAACACGTTGTATGGTGTGCCCCAAGGTTCAATCCTGGGCCCTATTCTTTTGTTTGTTTACTGTATTCTGCCACAGACATTTGCATCTGTTGTCCTAATTACTTCATATCTGCAGTCATCTTTAAATTGCATCTCAGATATCAGTGACTCAGCAATATGTGTCTTAAGTTAATTGAAGAAAACAGAGATACTGATTAGTGGAGAACAGGCCAAACGTCTTCACGTCTTATTCTCTATGGCTATAAATCTGGAGGTAACCTTTGACAGCAATTAGATATTAAAATTTTAAAGCTTAAACTACATGTCACTAAAATGAAAGACATCATGAAAGTCATGCCATTCCTTTCATGGGATGACAGTGAGACCATATTCATGATTAGTGTTGATCTCTTTTCCCCAGACTCACAAAGAACTTGATCAAAGATCTGCAGCCAGGTTCCCTACCAAAATCTCTCCACTGGCTGCCTGTAAGATTTAGAGTTGAGACTATATCAATGAGATCCCCACAGGTTATATTATTAACAGATCAATGTGTTCTGGTCACTCATTACTGTAACACTAACAGTTCCTCAGTCCAGGTCTAAAGCCTAAGCCTTGGCTGCTATGTTTAGTTCATACACCCACAGACAGTCTTCCCATAGAGTTGAAAATGTTCACATCACCTAGAGACCAAAACTCATACTTTGACACTTAAAACTGGAGACTTTAACGTGGACTTTCTAATTCATTTTAACATATAAAGTGGAGTATGGCGTTGAGCAAAGATGGCAGATAAATGACCATCTATTAAATAGGAAGAAAGCTTGGTTAAAATGGAAATCCACAGGTTTTACAAATCATAATCTAGGCAGAATTAAAACCTTTATAACGTCTTGGCCCTGGAGCAAAGTTGTCAAGTTTGAGGTAATTGCTCAAATGTTTGATGTTTGACATTTAGCAGTCTTGGAAGGTGTAGCTGCATTTTAGGGAGTAATGCTTGGACTACTTATTTTCACGATCATATAACAATTATCTTCTAGCGGTGTCCTCAGAATGCTTATTTTGTCTAACAGTCTCAAAACAGAGGATATTTATTTTACAAATGCCAAAACACGTACAGAGTCCTCTCTTTTGAAGAGCTGGAACCAATGAATTTGTGCTTGAACTATTACTGTGGTGATAATCAAAATAGTTGCTGATTAATTTTCTGCAGATTTTCCAGCTGATAAAGGAAGTAATTGTTTCTGGGTTTTCATAGATAAGGACTTAAAATTGGACTCTGCTGCACTGATTTTGTAATCTGTTTCCTCTACACTGTATGGAAATGCAATGCTAAAGTATGAGCACTTGACTTAATACATGGCACACAAAGCAATAAACACAGAGGCGATTTTGAATTTATTAGAGAAACCTTTTGCAGTATGCTTCAAAAAACGATCTACAATTAGGCTGAGGATGATGATGGAGCGGCAGACTACTACTACAGCGTTCACTCCAAACAGGTGCATTCACAGCATCACAGTGCTGAAGTGCTTTTTTCTCAGTAATACAAAATCCATGTCCCAGCAGGCGCCTGAAATACACTTCAAACTAATTGAGAGTCTGACTGGAGGATAGTCAATGAAAGCATTGATGGAAAGTGCTCCCTACTATACAGACTGTTGTTGAATGTCCCAGTTATTGAAGTGAGCAGTTCCAAAGACCGGCTTACTTGGTCCTGCTCAGGTCCATTTGCAATCAGGGGCAATAATTCATCTCTGCTTATCTTGGCCAAATACGAAGCCATTAAATGATCCAGTCCAGACAATACAGGAAATCATCTCTCCTGTACGGTCCAGTCGCAGACGATGGTTTTGCCATCCTATCAGTGAATTCTGCTGGACGTGAATCATCTTCGCCAAGCCGCTAGCAGTAATTCCTCTGTCACAGCTGCATCTCTTGTTTCCCCAGTTACCGAAAGTCATTAGCAGATAATTGAAAGTAACGACACTGATTATGAGAAGCGCTTGAGCAGCATCCCTGGGGTCTCTGCAATTTACAAGCTGGCAATGACATGCTGACGACGCTATTGTCTACCACGATCCGTAAGGGAGTTGTGCTGTTTACAGGATGGGAAAAAAAATAATAGTTCTGGTTTATGATTAATGACTATGTTGTGTTTCAGCACGTCTGTCCCCATATCATAATATTGACCTTCGAGTTTGCCTCCACTACCGTTGATAGGGAACCCGTGGTTAAGGGGGAAAAACTAAGAATAATCCTCCTTAAGATAATTGATGCTCTTAAGAGAATGAGATAGCTCAGGGTTCATTTTGATATAAAGTCAAACTTTCAAGCACATGTAGCTTGAATCCTTAAAGGAATAGTTTGACATACAGAACATTTGCTGTCTTGCTGAAATTTTGGTTATTGTACAGCTACAGTCTGCAGTTTGTTAAAAGTAGTTTTTACAATGTGGTTATGTTATGTTATATTATGTATTTGCATTGACCTCACTGTATGTTATGCCGTATAGTAAATTGACTGACTCATCAGACTGACAGCAAAGGATTACAATGATAAGAGTTCACAAAGTTTTTTTTTCATATAGCAGCCCCTCAACTCACACAGAGACGGTGAAAACAGACCACAAATAACACAAAAAATATCTTGTTTGTGATCAATATTCTTTTCTTTTCTAATGTTAGAATAGAATAGAAAATACTTTGTTGTCTACAACTTGCAATGGCAGAAATTTGTCAGTTGTTTTTGAATGTTTTCGAATGAAAGATAAAAGCAGAGCTCAGGTGCTGCAAACCTCTGTCATTTCTCTACTTTTATATTTTTATTTGCCTGTCAGTGGCATTCAACATAACGTTCCAGCTGTGCATTTAAAGGTTGTCTGGCATATAAAAAAACATCATTAAGCAGCCTCGGTTGACGCAGTGCATCACAGATTTTGGATACATGTCAACATGGTGGATTTGTGGTTTTCGGCCGGGGGTGAAGAGCTGGAAGAACTGAAGCATGGGAGATGACAGATGTTGGTGGGTGGCGCACGCAGGTCTCGTGGCAGCAGACACACAGTGCACATTCAGGCTTCAGAACACAGGGAGAATCTCTGCCCTGAGTGGTGATAGTATGAATATGAATGAAAACATGAAGCTCATGGTTTTCATTTAGAGCGACGAGAGTCTTCACAGTCTGAACAAGAGGATTTTGGATGATTGACTCTGAAGATATTCAAATGTGGCCTAAGTAAAACAGGACTTTTAAACACAGGAGTTTTTCTTTTTAGTGTGGCCACCTTAGCATATAACTAATTAATTAAACAGACATGCCTCCCAAAATTATGCTTACATCTTACTGCGTTTTGTCTCCTGGCTCACATAAACACCTGCCGTCCAGAAACATTTTTAATTTCAGGTCGAGCTTATTTCCGGTTTCCTTTAATTACACTGCAGTATGCTTCCATGGTGCATCGAAAATCCATCTGAAACGCTGTTACACACACACACAATCTCTAAACCACCTATTAGATTATCACAGATTGTAATATTTTATGTGTATAAAATTGACATCTTGGTCTGAATGAGGGTGGATCACTATCTGTAAATGTTTCTGGCAATCTTCGTGTGAGAGGAAAGACCAAGAGGTCACAAAAAAACATGATTCACTCTCTATGGAATATGAATATCAACAGCAGATCTGTGCTAGAGGGACAGTCAATGGGTCTTTAGATTTATTATGTATCATACACTGGGGATAAGATGAAATTTCTCATGGTGGTCTGCCCTACAGTCAGGATTCACAGTGCATAACATGCACATACTGTGCTGTGCATTGTAGCCTGTTGTGCGAATGATAGTGGATATTTTCTACAGTATGTAGAGGAAAGCAGCAGTGTGCTGAAGTAGAGATATGGTAAAAATGCAGCACAAACAGACATCCTCCAGCTTAATGAGCCCTCCGTGCTGTAGACTGAATACCCACTTTTACATAGAGAACAAAATGCCTCAGTTTGATAAACCTAAACAAAAATACACAAGCAAAGACAGCAAGTGTTTGTGCCGTACCCCCACTGCAAGGAATGTGGCGCAGGTTTCTAAAACAAGAACAAAATTTCTGAGCTTTTTTCTAAACCGAGACCTTCTCAGTTGCTATAGCAATGGTGGCAGACGACCACACACTGTCTGAGAGTTTATGTCTGACACTGACAAAATTTTTAGTGGCATACCACAGGCAACATACAGTACATATAAATAGGTTAGTGACACAGTACAGGTTTGCAGCTACACACATTTTGGATAAACAAGGTTATTTTCCAACGACTCCTCTGCACTAGATTTGGTGCACACTCACTTTGTCTCTTTTTTTTTCCTGCTCTGACACTCTTCTCTTCTCCTCTCCTTTCTCTTTCCCTTCCCCAGCTTTCCAGCTGTGATCAGACACTATTTCGCATGACGCCTCGGTCTAGATCTGAGGGAACGGGGGGAAACATCCCTTCACAGACGACCCCTGCTGAGATCACTATCACTATCTGAGTTTCCTACTTTAGAATCTCCGGCAGCATTTCCAGCGTCATGCTTGCAGCTGTTTTGCAGAATGCACTGGCGAGAGAAGAACAGTCCACGGTGCATCTGACGGTTTCAGGGTGATTCATCTGTAGGTGCAGAGGCAGGAAGCTGAGGTGACGCAGGAGGTTTAATACCATACAGTATGTTCCCTGTGGTGTTAGGATGAGCAGAAAATAATATTACTCTGCAGTCTGCAACTTGGAGCACTTAAAAATACCAGCCTTCTTTGTTTACTATGCATACATCCTCTAGAAGAATGCTTCGCCTGTGCTTGTTTGTCCTCTTACCCAGCTTAATTTCCACCGAGGAAAACCACAGTAGGTGGTTTTATGTAAAAAAGACACAACAGCTGCATGTCTTTACTGTTCACCAGCTAGGCAGAAATGCTCAGTAATTACATGCCTGTGACTGTTGTTTGCACAAATCTGTCCACATCTTCATATGTGCAGCAGCTTTGGAAACACTGTACAACATTTTCAACTCTTACCAGCAGGGCCGTTGTATAGGGGAGAAAAGTGATGATAATTCTAGGGGCCCAGCGCCCTGTAGGGCCCGCAAAAAAACCCAGTAGTCTAATCTTTTTATAACTGAATTATTCTGCTTAGACCCTGACTAATACTCATAGTAATGCTGAATTGGCATCAAAACAGAGTAGGCTAAATAAAAAATGATAATACATACGTAGTCTAAGAAAAAAAGTGGAAAAGTCAGGGGCCCACTTTAGTATTCTTTCAGGGGGCCCAGAATTCCTAGCAACGGCCCTGCGTACCGGGCAGAATTTTTGTTTGGAGGTTTGTGAGTCACATGCAAAGCCAGATCTAGTTGGAGATGAGCTCATTCTGTAAAATGAAATATGTGTTTCAAGTACTCCTGAATTATTTATTGTCCTTGGAGTTCACTTTCATTCATAAACCCCGGCAAAAGCTACAAGGACATGACAACCTCTTTTTTTTTCTGCCAAATATTTCATGGTGTGATAACATCAAGTTGAGAGTGTGAGTGTGACTTTTCTCTGTTAAGCCGCGTCCTTTCATGAAATCTGATCCAAGCGTCATCTCACCGAGAGACCTGACAATTGACGTTTGAGGTGGCGACATGAATCGGGGCGGCGAGCGGTCTCTCCGTCTGTCACACAGTCACCTCATGTTGCCCCAGCGATGGGCCTCCCTAAGGAGAGCGTAACCATGGAAGGATTTAACACTCGATCTCATGGAGACAGCTGCATCCAGGGAGATCACTTTCCTAGCTGCCCATGCTCCTGGACCACTTACTGAAGGCTTAACATCCAGCTTTCTTCAGTCCTGGGAATCAATTTGGTTTAGCTGACGGTCTTTTAAAAGCTGCAGCTGAGGAATAATCCAGCATTGCTGAATCTTTGCAAGGTCAGTGCAGCCCAATCGAGAAAAAAAACAAACATATTTTCCTACTTAACCCTACTGGTATCTATGCATGTAGATTTTTAAAGCCACATGTGTGTGTGAATGATCCTGCTTATGGAGAGACAAGTTGCTGCTCAGTGTAATGTGTTGCTTCAAGCAGAAAACAGTAGATACCATTTGGATTAATGAGGGAATGACCTGATGCTTAAAATTCAAATGTGGTCCGCATTTAATGCATCCACTTACTGCCTCAGCATGAGTTCAGCATCTTCCATCCTATGAGCTGAGCGCTGGAGCTAACACAATTAAGACTCTTACACTGCCACTAGGCTGCTGTAGCCCTTTAAGGGCAGAGAACAAGCTATCACAAAGGACAAGCTTCCACTCGCTACACAAGCCCTGCGTGTCATGGCTGACCTTTCCTTTCTCTTACACTGTCTGAAGTGATTAGCTTTTCTCAGTGGCAGATACACCACAGCTTACCGCCACTGTCCAAACTGGGTCTGATAACAACTTGAGCAAACTCCTCCACTCTGACACAACAGCTGAGACGCAGTGAGAAGGGGTGGTGGGCCGATAACTGTTCTCATCTTCAGTGCCATATTCTAACCGCCCTTGAACTCATTTGCACTTGGAGGGCAGCAGATAATTCCTATCTACAGATGTGTTAATTGGGCTTTCGGAAGGAAGTCAGCATATTAAAGTAGTCTGGAGGCTCGCTGGTGAAGCAGACCAATGCCTTGGGAAATCACATGTGATTCAAGCTGACCTTCATCTAATGTGCAGTCTGGGGACCGTACAAAGCTGGGCCGAATTAGCTTTGCCAACACTGGCAGAAAAAAATTCCACCACAGGATTTCTGACAACCCAGAGAAATACCCAGGAGCCACGACATGGTGCATAAATTTATTTCAACATATATTAACATTTTCTTTTCTCTTTTTTGTTTTTGTTAAAGACACAGTACATATAATATTTACATTAGATTCTACAACAACACTTGCTGGCAGGAAACAGTTTGATAATCTGACAAGGATAAGATGGGTAAGAGGAAGGCTACTCTATAGAGCTCCAGTAAAACTTGATCTAATTTGACACCTCATCATTAAATTGGACAGTTCCTGTTTTAACAGTCCATGAGGAACAACTGTGCACACTGCTAGCAGTCTAATGATGACAATGGCTTCAATGTATAACAAAACCCACAGCTGCACACTTCAGAGCACTGATTATCTTTGTCCAATTAGGGGCTACATGTTTACATAAGTTTAGTTAAGATGGGTTCACGTTATGACACATCATGTAATAATGTGTCACATTATGATGTGTCATGTTACATTGGCTTATGTTATGATGCATCATGATGAGCCATATTATCTTGCATCATGTTGTGATATGTGGTGATGTGTCATGTTGATATACATCATGTCATGTAATGATGCATCATGTTATGTTATGGTATGTCATGTTATGATGTGTTTTGCTGTGTTATGATGTGTCCTGTTACATTGCCTCATATTATGATGCATCATGTTTTAATATGCAGTGATATGTCATGTTATGATGCGTCATGACATACAGCATATTATGTATGTCATGTCATGTTTTGATGCAACATGTTATGATGCCACTTATCTTTCTGTTTCATTACTTTTCATTGTTTCATCCATTTATCACATTGTGTTACCTTAAGCACACACTGTGAATGTCCGTCTAATCCCTGTCTTTTCTTTGTAAGGCAGTGCTGTTTCACACCCCTCTTCACTCTGATGGATTACCTTTTGACAAATGCTACGAGGCAGCCAGCATCTCGGCACACAATACACTCCTCTGACAAGGCTTCAGCCTCAATCAGGTCACCTTTGCACAATCAAGAGAGGGGCTGGAAAGAGACAAGGGAAATGATAGGGACCGTCAAAAGCTTTGATTATGTGAGATGAGAATGGATAAAGACCAGTCTGTGAACTGGCTCATAAAATGTGAGAAAATGTGGATCTGCAGAAATGAGTCCTCCAGTATAATAAGCTCAGCAGCTGTTGCCAGTAGCTATGGGTGACTGGGAGGGGGTCTAGTGACCAGTTATATCATTTGGGCTCAATTAGTCTTGACGTTCAAGAAGAGGACAGGAGACGAACCAGAGGAGCATTGGTACTGTCACTATAGCGACAGAGCGGATGGGCTGTCATGGGAGGAGTGGGTCTATAAGGAAAGTGAAGACAAACACACACACACACACACACACCTGAATGACATAACTGTAAAGCAATTCAAGCAAGAAAAATAACGGTAATGGGCATGCATTGAACCAGACGCACTGAACATACTGTGCTTTTTAGACACTTTGATAATTAGTGGTATCTCTTTGGAAGCTGAAGCTGGGGGGGCCGTGCGCCGGTCGGGATCAATCAGCAGCTCGCAGAACACTAATGGCTGACACGGGGGTCAGTCCTGCAGACAAAAACACCTGGGTCCTCTTATTGGAGTGACACTTGGATGGCTTCCCAGAGAGAGGCAGGAAGATTAAATTAACGGTGAGCACCGAGGGGCGCATACATATTCTGAGCAGTCAGGATTGCGTGTTTATTGTTGCATCTCGATAATCAAATTTTGGACCATGCTTTGTGATGATGGGGGGAAATTAATTTGCATGGTGTTGACTTACAAAGCTTTTACTGATTGAATGAAGACAAAGTGGTCGGTACTGATGGACAGCAAAGGCGCATGATGCTGAAAATGGATGTTGCTCATGATGAGGTTACAATGCAGAAATGAGTGATGTCTATTCATTTGGGTCAAGAAAACTTGGTCCAGTTCAGATAAAACCCAAAGCAGTAAAAGAACACATAGAAGAGCAACTGCTACCATGTTTTACATCATGACAGGTTTTTAGATCACATCTCTACATGTTTCACTTCTTGTGATAAACTGTACATTCTGTCACATTTTGTTGCTACATACAGTGCGTTGCCCCGACAGTACATGTAAAACCCTAAAACCCTCTCCCTGTCGTAGAAAATTAGTACAGCTACATGGTTGAACTACCTGATATTACGGTGCACTCCTAGAAATATCAAATTATTTACAATAAACAGTTGTAGTTATCTCCTCCTTTACAAAAATCTTGTGCTTTAGCTTCTGAAACACACACACACACGTCCAAACACACACGGCAGGTAGAAAAGAAACAATAATCTTTTGTTCCATCACCCTTTCCATTCAGATAATGTACAATCCCTGTATTCTACTGCGTTACATTGGAAAATGAATCTCATGGAGAGCAGTTCGGAAGTGGCAGATGTGTCTTCCAGCCAGCCAGTGGTTTTCCATTAATGATCAGAGAGGAAGTGTCCTGAGATGGTGTCTGTCACTGATGATCTGTATCTCAGCAGAGACACCTGTGTGAAAAGACGACGTCTCACACAAACTGCTACATTTAGCTGTCTCTCTTTTTTTTTGTCTTTTTTCTTAAGAACACTCAAAAATGTCGAGGACAGATTCAAATGCATTGGAAGTCGGCAGGAATTCTGAAAGATGGCGGACGGATGTCGTTGCGTAGATCGCCCGCAGATCACCGGCCTTCTGACTGAACAGCATCACCCGACCGGGCGACGTTTCGGCCTCTCTGGAGCTCACACTTTTAAGAGATGAATAAAAGAGTAAAGTAAAGAGACGTGGATGGATGAGCGAGAAGAGAGAGACTATGTTTTCATGGAGTATCTAATTATAGAATCATTAGCACCACCACAGTGTATGAGCAGAAAAACACAAATGTCTGGATGGCAGAATGAGCTGCTGAGAGGAGCATCATCATCAGCGGACTGTTAAAACGCTGCACAGCTTGGGAAGAAGTCTTTGGTCACAAATCAAAACCTAAGCGGCATGTGCCAATGGTAAGCTGTCCGAGCACGTCCCGCTGATTGATGACGTCCATTTACACAGCGGCAGATGTTGATCCTGAGCTTCTCTTTCATGGTCAAAGTCCGTCTCCTTCACTGGAGTCTCTGTGGTAGTCGTTAACACCTCTTCACAGTCGCTTATTACTGCGAAAAGCTCTCGAAGTCTCCAACGTTAGTGTCGTCACACACAGATCTCGATGGCCGTCGCCATCACCATCTGGCTTTTGTTCTTGTCCCGGCCTGGGGACTGGTGCTGTCCGGGCTCCTCTCTGGGGGACAGCGGGTCAGAGAGGACGCTACGTTTGAGCGGCGCCGGGCGCAGGCAGGATGTTCCCGGGGGGGTGGAGGGTTCAGGGTGTCGGTGAGAGGAACGCGACGAAGTGGAGGTGGACGACGATGAAGTGCAACTGCCGGTGCAGACTCCCGAGCTGGACCTTTCCCCCCTCTTGGCTCGGCAGGAGGCTCTGCGGCGCAGCTCGCTGACCAGCTCGTACTTGACGAAGCAGAAGACGTCTTTGACCCCGCAGCGTTTCTCCGGCTCGGCCGAGAGCAGCCTCTGGAACATGCGCAAGGCGTCGTCAGTGAAGCGGCGCCACTGAGACGGGTAGGTTCCCACGGGGCAGCCGGCTTTCTGCCAGCGCCGGAACTCCTCGTAGAAGGCGTCGGCCGGGAGCGCCGCTTCCCAGGGGAAGTTGCCCGTCAGCATGCAGAAGATCAGCACGCCGAACGCCCACACATCCAGACTGGTGGTCACGAGGAAGCCTTCGGCTCGACTGGCGCGGCACACCTCGGGCGCCGTGTACGGAATAGTGCCACTCACCCTTTTCACGCGACAGCCCACGCGCCGGGTCATGCCGAAGTCTGCCAGCTTGATGCGGCGACACTCACGGTCAAACAAGAGCACGTTCTCAGGTTTGACATCCCGATGCACCAAGTTTTTACTGTGCATGAAGTCCAGCGCTAAGCCCAGCTGCTGCATGCAGCGTTTGACCATTTCCTCAGGCAGACCCACCTGAAGCGTTGGACAGAGAAAGAGAGAGAAAGAGAGAGAATGGAGATTTTGATTAATACAATATAATAGACACAGTTCAGTGAGTAGGAGGTGAAACTATAGGAGGAGATACAAGAAAATGATGGTGAGGTCACAGTAGTGTTCAAATATAAGAGGTGAATGTTATATCAAGAAGAGGAATGGATGTACAGGGTGAGAAGTGATAAGATTCTCCAGAAAGGAAAACTGAAACAAAAGAGTCTCACTTCCAATTTTACTAGCATTTTTAATGAGTCTTCAGAAGAACCTTGAAGTCGAACACTCCCAGCACATCAACTGGAATAGCACTAAAGCAAAGTGAGAGCTCTGCGCGCACAGAAAAGCAGGACAAAGACAAGGCTCCAATCCCACGAGAGCTTGTTAAAACCGCCGTGTCTGAACACGGCAACTGATTGGAGCAGCTCGGGCTGAGCGAGGACAGTGATTGGTGGAAGGGAGGATGATAGCGCTACCTGTGGGGGGATGATGTCGAAAAGGTCCCCAGCGGGGGCATATTCTTGTCCAAACACATAGCTGTCCTCCGTCTCAAAAAGCACGTCCAGGACTTTGATGATGAAAGGGCTGCAGCTAAGTGAGCCTGTTAGACTGTATTCCCGCAGGAAACTCTTCAGCTTCGTCTTGTTCTTGGTAACAAACTTCAGCGCCATTTTGGTGCCTACACAAAATCACACAAACACAAGAGTAGACACAATTAAGCTTTGGTGTATTAAACCTGTGTATGATATCAAATCATAACAAGCATTGTATATATTTCACTACTCAGAGTGCTTTATGTGGCATAAAGAATAAGCACTTAAAAGTGTTGCCTGATGCTCTATGGGAACTACCCGACCCTGTCTTGTACCAGCTGATGGCTTCATTCATGGAAATACGTACACACCTCCGTTACACACGTACGACCAGCTGCTCACGGTTATAGTTGCAGAAATACAGAGGCTCTTTAGCGTGCACACAGCGCTCTTAATCTCTAATGGCCTCTCAGCCCCTCAGCCTCCCTCTGCACTACTTTATAATGCTTAGTATATGGCTTTCACACTGAGCCTGCCTGCTCTCTAACCTTGATTTTCTTAAAACTGAGGATTAAACGGTACTCCTAAAAAAAAAAAAAATCCCTAACAAAACCCCCTTTAACTGTGCTGAAATTAATTTCTTGGCACAATGCCTTGAGACTTTATACCACGCTGATCAGCTTTAACTTGTTATCATCAGCTGTGAGGCATGCCGGCACAATGTGGATACTGAGATCAGAACAATCTGGTTTTTATTAAATCTCCTTCCTGTATTCATGCTTGGTTGATAAATAATAAAAGATAGTTAAGGGTATCAGGACAAACTAGACAGACTCACCCTGTGTTCTGTGAGCCACCAGGTCCACCTTGCCGTACGTGCCCTTCCCCAGCTCGCGGATGTGCTCATACTGTTTGGCTACATCTGCTGCCGATAGGGAAGTAATGGCCAGGGCCTGCATGTCCTCCACCGGCACCCCCCCGCAGTAGCCCATCTTGGACGTAGGGGAGCCCCCGCCGCTGCCCACCCGGCCCGGCCCGGATGGAGATAGAGACAGGCTCGCCTTGACGCTGTGGGGCAGACTGAAGGAAGACAAGACTTCTTTTAGAGGCAGGTATGATGCTGAGCAGGTGATTTACATATTATGCATGGATGCGTGTGGGAGTGCTTTTCAATATCTTGATGTTTGCGCGTGTCCATATATTCTTGTCCGTATACACAGACAAGAATATATCAGTGGGGGGTTAAATCAGAGAGGCTTTAACAGACTTCCATTTCCATACAATCAATTCAGGGAAAAGCATCAACAGGGGGAGTGCTTTCAGTAAATGTATTGGACTTCCTGCTGTCCCTCTAGATCACTCTGGCCAGCTTTCAGATATGGTCTCAGACAGCACTTACTGGCAGACAGCAATGGGAAAATCAATACGACCAGGTAGAAGGGCTAACAAAAGGAAATAAATGGAAGGAGCTGACAGCTTCAAGGTGTATAGGCTGGAAAGGCAAGTCAATAATCATATACATATGATCTATACATTTTCCATGCACTAAAGACAATCAGTCCAGCTGAGAGAAAGAGGGTCGCTTAGTTCTGCCTGCTTTTGCTCTGAGTACATCAGTCATGTTGCTGAAGCTGGGAAAAAAAAGAAGAAATACTGCAACAGAAAAGTTATTGCTGATTTTCAGAAGTGCCAAGTTTGAAATAGGTCAAACTGATCCTAGGAGGCAGAAATAGAGGGAAAAAAAGAGCTGTTTTAATTGCAAGTTCAGATGGAGTCAAGCACAGTAACTGTAACAACTGACAACAAATTAAACAGCGGAGTCGAGCGGCTGCGAGTGTTTGAGTGAACGTTGAGTAAAGTGAAAGGAAACTAAAACAGCACAAAACTGACCTCTTTGATGAAATGAAGCGCATCACACTAATGATCCCACCCATTGTCTCTGCAGCCCCCCCCCACCTCCACCCCTCCTCCTCCTTACACACACACAATCAAATGTAATCATCCAATCATGCACCACATGCACACATATACACTCTAATAGGCATCAAATCAGCACAAACAATTTTGCTGATGGCCCCCTTCATCCATCATTCAACGGCAACTGCTTTGCTCTTACAAGAGCATCACAAATATGTGTGTGTGTGTGTGGACTGGGGGGACAAAGCTGAATTAATGCACAGTACCTTATGTATAGTTGATGAAAACATAGAACAGGAAGTTTTGTTCAGAAACTGAAGGTGTTGAGGTTCTTATCTTGTGGGAAGAGTGTGATAAATATAGCTATTAGACAGCGAAAACTAAAATAGGATAAGACCATTTGCAGCCTTGTGTTCTTGGCTCAGCACTCTTTGTCGAAGAAAAAGGGAAAAAAACACACAACAACACTCCAAACAGAAAGAGTGCCGCGTCCTGTATGTATCTCTGCAGATCACACTTGCTTCTTGATTTTTATCACAAGCTCGGAGTTGGTTATATAAGAGATTATGAATATTGTAGCCTACTCATGCTGAGCGTGCCCACTGTATAGCCTTCAGCGAGTCGGCACAAAAGTTGATCACTATCCAAAGCGGTCTGTGGTCCAGGTTTGGTGATTAAACATTTAAAACGGACAGACAGACAGACAGACTGGAAGCACATTTCCTCTGACCGCCCACCTCGCGTGGCCCCATGGCCTCTATCAGCGAGAACGAAGGGAGCGCTTGTTTACTGGCGCTCCTTCCAGTCAGCTCCACGGGCAGAGTGTGCAGCACTCCGGCATGGATCTTAATCACATTACTCAGCTCCCACAAAGACAAAAGCAGCCCCCCCCTCCCATCAAAATCACCCAGCAGCGCAGGATGCTTTGCACTCATTTCCTTTGCAGAACTGGATTAAGAATCTTGAAATGTGATGAGTGGTTGGGAAGACGGTGCACTCCGCAGCTGCAGTGACGCTGAAAATGTGAACCAGAAACTGCAGTACGCTGCCTGAGAGGTGTGGACATGAAGTTATCTGGTTTCTGGTCTAATGATTGTCCATGAGTGTTTATATGAGTGTTTGGGAGGGAGGAGGAGGAGGAGGACAGGGGGAGTATGGTGTATCAGTCGCATAGTGACACTCTATCAAAGGCCCTTTGTGTTCCCACCTCTGAGAGGGAGCAGCTGTGAGCCTTGCACGACTCAGCACTCGTACTCGACCACAGCCACATGCCCCACTGATCTCCCCCACTGCCCCCCGCTCCTCTCCTGTCCTCTAGGTGGTTTAAAGACAAGGTAACATGAACCTGGTCCACATACAGATGAGGATTTGGCTTGAGACACATTTTAATGTCCGTGGGTTTGTTGAGCCAGTCCAACTCATTGTTAATCACCTGTAAGCCCTTTAAAAACAGATCCCTGGGCTGCCCGCTAATTCCTGTATTGTTTTTTTTTTTGTATTGCTCCTGTTGTGGTAAGACATTGTATCTTCAATATTTGAGATATTCATGCATTAATTGTGATTATCTGCTTGTCAAATACCAGTGGATTCAACTGGCATCTGATTATCTGAAGATCATTTGAAAATCTCAGTAGATAAACTCAAACATGCACCGCATAAACAATGACTGACTGAAAATGAGGCTGTTTTCCTTTTTCCTAAAAAAAGAAAAAAGGGAGATACAGGGTTTTCTATCAGCAGCAACAATGTGTTTTCCGGCCACTAATTTCCTCTCAAATACAGACAATCCTGCTCCATTTAGCAATTGCTCAAAGTGAGATGAGTGCATTCACAGTCTAACCCTCTTAAAAAAACGCGTTGCTCCGAAACATCCAGTTCTGTATCCAAATAACCACTTTGACAATCTGGAAACCTGTTGTGACTGAAATGACTGCACGTGTCCCCACATGAGATTAAACCGCAAAAGCAGTTGACCTTTTCTTCTCCAAACACTTAGTGAGAAATGAGACTAGAGATGAACCAGCCAACCACTCCTCCTGCACCAGGCTGTCTCTTTACAGCCTCGGGCCGTGCTCTTGCTCTGCCCGTCATCCTGTGTGTTCCTCGCCCCTGAACTCTGAGGGCTACTACACTTGTGAGTGTGAGTCTGGTCAGGTGGGACTTCTCGGATGTTTCAGGTCTCACAGTGGTCTTCATTTCTGGTCAAATGACCTGGTTCTTCTTCTGATGGCTGGTTGTTTCACTGCAACTATTGGATGGATTGCTGTGAACTTTGGTACAGGCACTCGTGCTCCCTAAAGGTAAATCCTATAAATTAACATCTTCTGCATCCAAACAACATAGATTTCTTCTAGTGCTACCAACAATGCAAAAGCCACAGCAACCATGCAAAGGCCTTGATGTGCAGTCCAGCCAGAAGAGAGTCAACCTGGAAAGTTATACTGCATCCAATCCACCCAGCAATCAGGACACTCACATCTTATGTTACAGTTTTGACTGAAAAGTTTAACATTAGTTTTGTATTGCAATGTGTTGACCCACTTGGGCCACCATACAGAGATAACGTTTGTGCTTTTGAGTGAAATCTGTCCCAGACGTTGGATAGATTGCCATGAACTCTGACCTCTGTAATAACTCTAATCTCCTTTGTCTAGCTCTTTTAGACCAAAACCTCAATTTCCCCTTTTTGGTTTATAACCAAATTCCATCGGCCTTAGCTACACTCTGTATTTAGTGCTGATTAACAAATGATAGCAGGCCTTTTTTTTGGGACTAAACTAGAAAGATTAAAACGGTAAACTTTTGACCAGCACTTTGCACAAAGCTCTTTTGTTAGGTTTGTTTACATGTTTGAATCCATCCAAGGTTTTGCTCTGCAAAGACTAACAGGAGCTCAGTGCCAGCGGAAACTGCCAAGTGCAAGTGGTCAAATCTTATCTTTCACAGTGTCATGTGACTCATCAGGGACAATAATTGTGAATTCAGTGAGCTGTTGGCTCTCCCGCCATAAACTATGTGATACAGTTGCAATGAACTGTGACATGACATTGATTACCACATAAAGACTTTATACTGTAGACGCAATCGTCAACCTCAAATACAGATTCACATGTGGGAAACCGGTTATGAAAATATGGCTGTTTGAGTTGTTGTTACACCTCCATGTGTAACAACTGAATACTCATGTGCATAAAACATGTAATAATGAAGACAGAGGAGGATGAGAGTCAGCAGGTTCACACTTTGTCTTTGTTCTTTTGAGTCCATCCCTCCCGCTTTCCTCCTCTCCTCTTTCTCTCCCGTCTGTTGCTGAAAATGTAAACAAGGGACTAATGAAAGAAATAAATAGATTGCTGAGCCTGCTTCACGCCTCTACCTCTCTCCATTACTAATGGACTAGTTGCTTTGCTCTCGGCAGAAGAGTCATTATGGGTGAAGACTGATCTCCTGTGTCCAATTTACTGTCAAAATGCCCGACGTGTCTTGCCTCCAGGTCAGAGTGAAACCAGTGAGTGAAATGTGATGTGACTGACAGGGTTTCTTTCACCGTGGCTCTCAAAATAAACCAGCCGCATGCACGGAAACACACATACAGCGGAGGATGTGCATGTTCTCTCTCTCTGTCAGTCTTCTGGTTGTCTCGGTGTGGACAGGTTGAATCAAAAACAAACAGGCGCTGTGCTCCAAAACAATCTATCATTCGATCAGAAATGGACTTCACCGTGTCCGCCAGGTGCGTTCAGGACACACTGTTCCCAACACAAGTGTTAAAAAAAAAAAAAAAAACTGAATCACCTTCCTCAGCGGCAGAGATCATCGGTGCCAGTGAGTTGGTGGTTTTCGTGCCTCTGTCAACACACGGCTGCAGAAAGCTCCCGCTGTGTTGTGATAGGTGAACCTGCAGCTCAGGCCACGGACACTCACTTTGACAAATCACCTGCTCTCAGCTGTGTCCGGCTGTCCACATGGACCATCCCTGCTGGGACCCAGTGCTGTGTAACCCATCCCTGATTTATCTTACCTCCATTCTCTCTCC
Source organism: Trachurus japonicus (assembly GCF_045865225.1). NCBI lineage: Eukaryota > Metazoa > Chordata > Actinopteri > Carangiformes > Carangidae > Trachurus > Trachurus japonicus. Next base: position 22,228,756 of record NC_140925.1, read on the forward strand.
TATCATCCATCTCTCTCTCTCTCTCTCCACTGTATGTCACACACTCATTGGAGTTAGAGCATATACTGCAGGATCCTGGCATCGCCAGCCTCTGGCCTCCTGCTGGGAGGACCTCTGACCCGGGGTAGGGATAAACCAAGGTTAAAAGGATAGTTCACCCAAAATTCAAATTTCATTTTAATTATCTACTCACCCTCATGTCAACTAAGAGCTGTGAGAATTTTCAGAGTCCTCCGTGCCTTCTCTGAGTTACGGGGGGGTCCGTGCAGCAGTATTCATCCATATAATGGTTGTCAATGGATACCAACTTTCTTCGTCCAAAAAGACACACCAAAAAACATCCAAATACCTCCATACTGCTCGTCTGTAATGTCCCTCTTGTACTGAAGCCCCGACATGAGAAATTGTTCCGCCGGTGAACCGAGACACTGGGAGCTTCCGCTACAAACAAGCTTAAAATATAGACTTATTTAATTTATTTCGGAACAATTTCTCATGTCGGGGCTTCAATACAAGAGGGACATTACAGATGAGCAGTATGGAGGTATTTGGATGTTTTTTGGTGTGTCTTTTTGAACGAAGAAAGTTGGTATCCATTGACAACCATTATATGGACAAATAATGCTGCACGGACCCCCCCGTAACTCAGAGAAGGCGCAGAGGACTCTGAAAATTCTCACAGCTCTTAGTCGACATGAGGGTGAGTAGATAATGAGTGAAATTTGAATTTTGGGTGAACTATCCCTTTAAATGACTTAAAGTGGAGATTTCTTTTCTGGGAGGTGATACTACAGGGATGTTTAGCTTAATGTTGATTATAAATGACTATCAAAGAAAAAAAATACACACAATGATAAATAAAACGAAAGCAAAGCGCTGCACGGCATCAGCATCAGGATTAGGCTTTGATATCAGGCTCTGGAGCATTTGATTGTAAAGGACAATCATAAATGTCATCTTCACCCTCATTGTAATCATGTCGTGCAGAAAATCATTTGGTGGTGAAATATCACTGCAATAAGCTATCCAGGGAACATACTGTACCTAACCCCCCACTCTATCACAATCCAGTAGCCTCAAGTTCCAGTAGGGAGGCTTCATGTGATGTGTGGAAGAGGGAGGGCAAGAGAGAGAGAGAGAGAAGGATTGGGGGAAATCCAATGAGACTGAACTGAAGCCTCCCTCCCTTTGTACCGCATGCTATAGACTGTGTCCCTTTGATGTCAAATACATGGGGAAATGTGGCTCTAATATGAGCTCAGTAAAATGGGGTCTAAATGGGGGCGTGGCTAAATGATGTAACAGCACTGCTTAGGGGTACATTGTTTTTTTAGGACCATTTCACCCTCCTCTTCAAGCTGGCAGAGTATGGATATGTGGATATGATGAGTTCCGATCCTACTCTCACACACACACACACACACACACAGGATAGCCTCTAACAACAATCAGTGCTCTAATGCTGATTGCTGAGGCTGCATTTGCTCGCCCACCCCCACTCACCTCTCTCAATCCAATTCAAATTCAACTATGTTTTAATTGCATGAAAGGGTATCAGCAATCACTGCATTAGCCGTGTGAGACACTGTAAAATATGAGATCATTAAAAGTAAAACATAGTGCATAGTCTATGAAAACCAAACGCTCAATTAACCAAATAATAAATAACCATTAATAACTGTGCCAGGTCAAATTGAAAACATACATGAGACGCCATGAACACAAGGATATGCAAATAATCCCAGTATACTAGTCATTCTATACACATCCATGAGTGACAGTGGTGTTATTAGGCTGCTGTTTTCTCTCTGAGATGATGACAGGATAGCATGTCATTGTTGTTTCTTTCTATCTGCCCAGCAGGACACAGAATCTCAAACAAGAGAGTAAAAACATGACGCGTCTTCTCCTCCTTGTGTCCTCACTGACTGTTTGCATCCTCTCTGTTTTCCTGTGGCAAATACAGTCATCTGCGGCCAGACAGTGGCGTCTGAGCCTGTTTCCCTTTAGTTTTTTTTGCCAGTGCTCACTGTAAAACTGCGCATTAGTCATGTCCATTTCTTTGAGTTTTGTGACCGTGTGAAGGGCAAAGATGGGTTGAGTCAGTGGGAGTGCACCAGCTGTTGGAGTAGGTCATATAAAACCTTTATACTGCAGCTGTTTGCAGCAAGAGCAAACACTGTCCTAGTTCTTGGGACATTTACGATCTTTTCATTAAATTCAAGGTGAAGCATTTCAGGCACACTCCTGAGTCTCACTTTCATTAAACAGCACATGCTTGTATGTATTCATCATTCAGGGGGGATTTATTTGCTCATTGCTGAATATGATTAATGATGATCATTTCCTGATATTAGGACAAACTTACATGCATATCATAATTGCTATCGTTGACAGAGCATACTGTCTGTATTTCACACTGTTGACATTACACATCACCTGATTCAGGTGGAGCAACTCTGACTCTGACTTTTACTTGATTTTTGTATGAGCACTTCCTTTAAAGACACAGCAGCTGCCAAGGCAAAGACCCCAGCCATTCCTGCTGCTTCCTCCCACCAATACATTGTGACAAAATGAAATCCATGTGTTTTGGCTGCTGTTGTTTTTCTTTTAGAGACCATTACCAGCCCCTATAGGCTTTCTTTCTTTTTCTTTTTTTGCTCGATCAAGTCAGCTGCTCATTTAAATGCATTAGACGGCATTGACGATGAGCTATCACCTGTCTGCTCTGGACAAAGTATAAAAGGGCCATTAAAACTGAAGTGCCCTGGATGCTCTCGCATTCATCTAGCACAGACTGAATCACCAAAGCAGAGTGGGAAACAAATAGGTGCGGATATCACGAGTAATGTGGGTGAAAATACAAATTAAGGCGCAGCTCAACCATTAGTTAGAGTTAATCATGGGCAAATGACTAATAAAGCTGTGGGGCTTATAATAACTGCTGACAGTGGGTTTATCACTGTGCAGTGGGCTTTTACTGAATTTATTGTGCAGGTGAGCTGTGCCCATAAAGAGGTCAAAGTTCACACACCACATTTTCTTAGGCAATATACAGGTCATATTGGCTCTTTTGTGCAGGTTACAGTATCATGTTGGCTGACCCGGTTTCAGGCACCCCAGGGTGCATCTAGGTGTTACACACTCACCTGCTGGCGACCTGTCTCTCTCCTCCATGGTCCTGCATCCGCCCGGCGAGCAGAGCTGCTGCGCTCTGGTCACTGATCCGCTGGGTCGAAAGGAAACTGACCAACGGCTCTGCTCGTTTGAAGGATCGATCAGTTAAAGGTGAAAACCGCACATGTCCTTATTAAAAAAACAAAATAAGCTCCGCAGCTTTCAGCTTCTCATCTGACCAAACCAGACCTGGATGAGGTCCGTCGCTGCGCTTTGCTCGCTGCCCACCCAAGATGATGATGATGTTGTTGATTCCTGCCCGGTTTCTGGAGATGCTCTGCAGTTTGTTTGACTTTCTTTGGAGGCGGATGGATTCAGAGCATCATCTGATGCTGAATGCTGAGATGAGCACACGGGCTGGGATCCCTCCTCTGAGCGCCCACCATCTCAACCTGCCAAGCAGCGGGAGGAGGGTGCGTGTTTATCTTTCGCTCCTCCAGTGGTCCGCATGACCCAGTTCAGCACCACACACACCGAGGCGAACCCATTCATTCACATCCACACAGATTCTTCAGCAAAGCTCTTTCTGCAGTCTGCACGGACCAATCTACATGTTCCCCCCCGACTCCCTCTAAACTCAGCTCCGCGTCCTGCAGTCAGTGTCGGCCGGTCAGTCTGCTCTGTCCGTCGGTCCAACGGGACTATGGGGTTGAGGTGGGGGGGTTGGTCTCAGATGTTGCTCCTCTGCTGGTCCTACCAGTCAGCTCCTTCATTGTTCACCGTCTCCACCCTCTGGCAAACTAATACGCTCACGTGTCCCGGGTCCTAGCGCCGGGACTCTCCCATCCATCCATCCATTCATCCATCCATCCATCCATCCATCCGTCCATCCATCCAGCATGCACCCTCCACCAATGCCTCCATGAGCTTTTTCACTTTTGATTCATGCACTGAAGGAGCAAACTGCCCCAAACTCTTGCATAATTCAACAGCTTATGGCCTCAAGTACTTCACACGGTGACTTTGCCAACTGTCCTTAGGCTATTAGGTAACATTGAAGTCAAACTTGCAATTAATTCACTGCCCTGGCAGCTCCCCTTTACTGTACATGTTCAACAACAGGCCTCCTGCCAGGCGTGTTTGCCAACCAGAACAGATTGGACTGAGAAAACAGCATCGACATAACAAGGATAACCTCAGAGCATCATCATCATCAAGGACCACTGATGGAGTGGAAATAGTGAAGGTTTGAAGAGGTGAAATGATTGGAGGCTGTTTTTTTCCCCAGGGAAATTGCAGTGATTAGGACTGATGCATTTGCTTCTGCATTTTTGTTACTTTCTCATGATATATAAGATGCATGTCCTGCATTGCCATTATTAAAGTAATTCTTTTGGTATATCATTCTTTCTACATTTTCCTATTTTTTCTATATTCTGCAAGGTGCATGTGACCATATAACCTAGGAAGCTGAAACTAGACAAAGCTGTAATATAAACTGTTTTTTGATCCATCCAGGATCACAAAGAGATGATGCATGAATAGAAAAAAAAGCAAATACAGGGGAATATGATCATTTTGTTTTCAGAAACAAAATCGTCCGACCAGAGGTGTTTTTACCCTTGTAGAGGAGACGGCGGACATTAAATAGCTGAATCTTCACCTCTAAGACATTCAGGTGCCACACAGCACGTGAGGCGGAGAGCTTCCTCGGGGGTTATCGGGGGGAACTGAGCTATCGTAAATCATAGGAAGGGTCAAGCACTGTGGGCTGACAGCAGAGAGCACCGAGGGTCAAACACACCGGGGGGACGCACCCCTGAGCTGTGAACAAATAGAGCAAAGCTGCTGCTCCTCCTGCTCCTCCTCTCCTCTTCCTCCTCCTTGTCCTCACTTCTTTTTCAGACACCCAGACTCACGTCCTAGTTTCTACTTTTTATGTGTCACCTCAAGTTTTCCACCTCTTGTTGCAAGGGGGTGGCCTTGTTTTGTCACTGTTCTCAAGTTTCTCCTCATGAGGAGTTTGCATAGAGTTACTTTGTGTCCTAGCTGCTTTGTAAACTGCAGTGTCATAGTTAGAGGGACATTTATGGCCTCCACCTATCCTGTTGTACACTTTGGACAAAATTTGCAACATCATCAAGTGATTAAAAACTGCTCAACAACATGATATGATACAGCATCTGTTTATTTCTGAGATCAAATGAAGGAAATGAGAAAAAGGGTGTTTTCCCTCAGTTTTTCTTCCTGTACAGACAAAATGAAATTGTTGCTGCATCATGGGCACGCAACAGGTTTGATACAGAACATGACATCCACCCCAGTGTGTTGATTTCATTGTTAGGGAAGAAAGATGAGGTATATCATTCTCAGCTGCCCCTCTAAAAAAAGAGTATGAAAATGTGCCTCATATTAGAAATGTTTCCTTGTCTACAATCCAACTAAATCTGGGATGCTCTACTTTGAACAGAAGGAGAGGTTGTTCACTTTGGAGAACATGTGGAGCAACATTTAGCATTCAGACAGGAAGAAAGTATTGAATTCAAAAGCTCATGTATAAAGATACACCCCACCTTCACACCTCCAGGCACTGGTCTATAACAGCCTCTTTCTGTCTTTCTTTAGCTCTCTCCTCCCTCTGCTGCGTTCACTCTCACAGTCTCACCTGGCTCCATAGACTTCAATCTGAACAACAGTCATTTTGCAGCTTTTTTTTTTTTAACAATCCAAAAAAAGAAAAAGCAACTCAGAGCCACATCACCCTCTCCCACTGTATATAGTCATCTCCTCCTCTGCAGACTCCTCCTGTAACACCCCCGATATCATATCTCATCCCTGGCTCCTGGTTCATTCGGTTCTCATGTTATGTTTTTTTTAAACGCACCTTTATTTCAGAATGATATCCATCTCAATATTTAAAGAAAATAAGGTATAATAGCGGAGGAGTTTGCATGTTCTCCCCGTGCATGCGTGGGTTCTCTCCGGGTACTCCGGCTTCCTCCCACAGTCCAAAGACATGCAGGTTAGGTTAATTGGCGACTCTAAATTGCCCATAGGTGTGAATGAGAGTGTGAATGGTTGTCTGTCCATATATATGTTGGCCCTGCGATAGACTGGCGACCTGTCCAGGGTGTACCCCGCCTCTCGCCCAAAGTCAGCTGAGATAGGCTCCAGCTCACCCGTGACCCTAGTGCAGGATAAGCGGTATAGAAAATGAATGAATGAAGGTATAATAGCCAGATGTTCAGTATTCTCTGTCTATGTCAAAACTAAAACCAATTGTCAGAATGAATTCAGAAACACACAAATCACTACTGATTTACTGAAAGAGATTTTGTTCAAATGAATTACTCTTGATAAATACTGTAATAGCATTCAAAGTGCTTTTTCAAGGCAAGACAAGTTTATTCTTATAACACCATTTCGACACACTGCTTTACAGAAACATAAACAATAGGAAGATATTAGACAGACACCAAAAACAGAAAAAAGCATAAGTAACTAATAGGAAGTGGCTAGGCTTAATATATTTACATTAATTTATTGGAAAGCTGGAGGTAGGCTAACTATGGTGCTTTAAGCCCTGACCTAAATGTGCTGACAGATTCAGGAAGCTTGCTCCACAGGTGTTTGCGAGGCATAGAAACTAAAGTGCTTGGTTTTGATCTGGTTTAGTAACCCTGTCTCAGATGAGCTGAGGGGTCCCAGTGCTTTGTTATATACAAATTAACAAGAAATGTCTTTAGGCCTGTGACCATTAAGTGCTTTATAGACAAGCAAAACGATTCTACCCTTTCATACACAGGAGGGCAGGGCAGTGATTTAAGCACTGCTGTGATGTGCTCCACTTTCATGGTGTTGGTGAGGACTGTGACAGCAGCGCTCAGGATGAATAGCAGCTTTCTGCTTGATTTTGTACCTGACCTGTGAAGACACCACCGATAGTAGTCAAGCACATTTTTCACATTATTCTCTTCTCTTTAATCATTGTTATGTTTTAAGATGATCCTGGGCTCATTGGTGGTTTTTGCTCATGTGGCTTTTGGATTACTTACAGTCGCTTACACATTCTGTGTAACAGGCCTGAGCTGTTCCCTGATGAACTAGTTGTTTTACACACAAGTAAAACCTGGAAGCCAATTTTTTAAAACCGGACTACATTTCCCATAATGCCATTGGGTTTTTCGCTCTCTGCGGTTGGTCAGAACTGTGTGATGACGGTGAAACCATGCGCGCGTAACCTTGTGCTGCACGATAGGAGCAGAGTCCTGTCAGATCAGATCAGCTGTGGAAACCGATAATATAAACATCCATGGTGGAAACAGATGGTTCAGGTCGTTGTCCACATTGATCCGGTGTTGTGGCCCTACTGGTTCCTAATTTAACTGGTTACGGTGCTGAACAGCTGCAGATGTTTTGCGCTCCCTCAGCAGATTCGTCACAAATTCACAAACATACACAACATATTACCAGCGAGTTTCAAGCCACAATTCACATCTACCGCGGCGAATATGCTGCTGTGAGTGAGCACTAACAGTTACGTACCAGCCACATGGAAAAAAAAAATAAAGTGGAGAAAAAATAATCTTCACATATTTGCGTGGGTCGGGACTCGATCTCGCTTCAGCAAAACCAATTACACCACTAACCACCTGTCTACCTCTGTGAGCCACTCAAGCTAACAGGTGCCCGCCACTTCACTGCATAGCCTATCAGTCAATTACGTCACTACAGGTAAAGTTTTGACTCGAGCTGATCTCAAACAACTGGTTACCATCGGTTTGCCTTTGAAATACACGGACAATGCCTCGGTGTTTATTGTTCTCTTTCCTCCAGTCTAATCAACATATTCAGCGCTACACTTCTCTCCGCACAACACTACACACTATGACAAAGCCTGTCGTGTTGAGAAAGTGATGAACTAGCTCGGAAATACTGTCAAAATACGCTCAACAATATGTAAACAAAAGCGAAACACTTGAGCCACTGCATGTGTACATGGGTGAAAAACGTACGACTTGCATTTAATCACATTACTGTATTGCGAATGTTTTGTGTACTTACATTTCTTTACACTTCTCTACAGATCTTATTAAACGCAAAGCGTATTTATTGGCGTGCATTAAAAGAAATGTCCATTTAAAGTCGCTGTGGTTCGAGGAAGAGAGGTGAAGTTAGCTCTGAGTCTAGCTGTTTCTGGCTGCGGTGAATATGATGCGTTCAAGGGACCAGGGCAGCGTCGGACGTGAGTCGATTGTTTGAAATGTGTTTATAGAATGGTCTGATGCTTTAGATTTCGTGTGCCGACATATTTTATCATTGCCCTTTGTAAAGGTATACATTTTAATTAAAACTAGTTTGACATTCACAGAAAAAACTGACGAACTAAACAGTTTTGGGTCCATGGCGATCTAAATGGCCGACGTCCGACGCTGCCCTGGTCCCTTGAACGCATCATAGTCACAGGCAGATCGAAACAGGTGGACTCAGGTAACATCTCTTCCGCGAACCACGGCGACTTGAAGTGAACATTTCTTTTAATGCACGCCAATAAATACGTTGTGCGTTTTATAAGATCTGTAGAGAAGTGTAAAGAAATGTAAGTACACAAAACATTCGCAATACAGTAATGTGATTAAATGCAAGTCGTACTTTTCAACCATGTACACATGCAGTGGCTCAAGTGTTTCGATTTTGTTTACATATTGTTGAGCGTATTTTGACAGTATTTCCGAGCTAGTTCATCACTTTCTCAACACGACAGGCTTTGTCATAGTGTGTAGTGTTGTGCGGAGAGAAGTGTAGCGCTGAATATGTTGATTAGACTGGAGGAAAGAGAACAATAAACACCGAGGCATTGTCCGTGTATTTCAAAGGCAAACCGATGGTAACCAGTTGTTTGAGATCAGCTCGAGTCAAAACTTTACCTGTAGTGACGTAATTGACTGATATGCAGTGAAGTGGCGGGCACCTGTGAGCTTGAGTGGCTCACAGAGGTAGACAGGTGGTTAGTGGTGTAATTGGTTTTGCTGAAGCGAGATCGAGTCCCGACCCACGCAAATATGTGAAGATTATTTTTTCTCCACTTTATTTTTTTTTTCCATGTGGCTGGTACGTAACTGTTAGTGCTCACTCACAGCAGCATATTCGCCGCGGTAGATGTGAATTGTGGCTTGAAACTCGCTGGTAATATGTTGTGTATGTTTGTGAATTTGTGACGAATCTGCTGAGGGAGCGCAAAACATCTGCAGCTGTTCAGCACCGTAACCAGTTAAATTAGGAACCAGTAGGGCCACAACACCGGAGCCATGAGCAGATATATCTTACCAGTGTCAGTGTTTGGGACAGCGTTTGGATGCGCTGTTTTACTGAAGTGAGTAGCTCTTCTCACAACCTGACACATAAGACCAGACCAGAGCGATAGATATAAATAACAGACCACTGTAGAAGATGTTCTGTGTTTTTGACACTGTAGGCTACGTGCTGGTACAAATATAGGCTACAGTAAAGTTGAGACTTGAGTCAATGTGTTGAACATCTGTATGTAATGCAGACAACAGACTACAGCACTGCAAGACTTTTGTATGTGACCCATAACATATAATTAACTCAATTAAAACGTGGCTGTTGTTGTATTGCACTGAATTGCTGTAGGCCGATGTTGGCAGTCAGTCTAAGTACTATATGTGGTTATTAACCTTGTAGTATTTATGTCTCCTATGTGGTAAGATGACAACAACTGCTACACAAAATACAGTCTTATTGGCTCAGCTCTGTAGTTAGATAGGCCTGATGTCTTTGTGTGGACTTCATGGACTGAATTTCTGTCCACCCATTCACATTTAACAAGGCTTAATAAGGCTGTATGCTAAAAAATAAAATAAAATAAAAAATAAGGCTGTAGCCTATGCTATCTCACTTACTGGGAAATAAAACAGTGTGAAAGTGATTCATGTGACACAATCAGCTGCTTTTGTTTACTTTGTTGTTGAAGGACCAAATAGGACAAAATGTTTCAAATCTGTTTTTAAAACTGACTGCATTAATCTAGGGGGGGGCAAATATAATCTTTTTGCACCCTGTTCATCCAATTGTTGTGCAATGTACAATGTTTATTTTGATGGATTATTGATTAACCCAAAGTTTGCTGTTTGGTGAACACATAAATATAGAAAATAATGCACTATAATAAACTCAAAAAATGAAATAATGAAGGTTTTAAAACTAGATTTTCACACAAAATGATTTTCTCTAATTCTCTCTCTCTTTCTCTACACACACACACACACACACACACACACACACACACACACACACACACACACACACACACACACACACACACACACACACACACACACACACACACACACACACACACACACAAACACACACACACACACACACAGTTTTCAGACATTTTTGCTCATGTGCAGTTTGGTGACATCATCCTGATTGGAGGTTTAATCAGCCAGTTATTGAAAACACCTGTGCAGAGCATCTAATATGTTGATATGAAGCTGCATACACCTAAATGCTGCAGTAAGAGGTGTTATAATCTCTTGTGACTAAATAACACAGAACTGCACTTTGTTTTAATTCGTCCCTTAAGGAACCATGTGACTGGAGGCCGGTGTCCAAGTAAGGCCACGATCCCTGGGAAGACGGTGGTGATAACAGGAGCGAACACTGGGATTGGGAAGGCGACGGCCCAGGAGCTGGCCAGGAGAGGTGAGCACAAGATGTGGTTTCACTCCTTTGGTTGCAAAAACACACAATATCAAAAAAAAAAAAATCTGAGGCAGATATTTTGCTCTTGATGACACACTCCTTTTCCCATTCCCACATTGTCAGGCGGCCGGATCATTATGGGATGCCGGGACATGGAGAAGTGCGAGGAAGCTGCAAAGGAAATACGAGGGAACACCCTGAATCCGCACGTTTACGCGTGTCACCTCGACCTGGCCTCCATGAAATCCATCCGGGAGTTTGCGAAGAGAGTCAAGGAAGGTGAGAAAGCAAAACGTATCATGCGCTCAATAACAGACAGAAAAGCTGAGTCACAGTTGGTTGAATATGATCTCTAACTGTCTTGTAGAGGAGCAGAGAGTGGATTTGCTGGTAAACAACGCAGGGGTCATGAGATGTCCAGCAGGGAAGACAGAAGATGGCTTCGACATGCAGTTTGGAGTTAATTATTTAGGTACTAGAATGAAAAAAAGCAGTCAAATTCAGACAGACAGTGGCGTCTGTAGCTACATTGTCTTTACATTGTTTAAACTCTGCCTTCTCCCCATCGCTACCTGATCTGGATAGTTTCTCTCTTCCTCCAGGCCACTTCTTGTTGACAAATCTTCTGCTGGATAAGTTGAAAGAGTCCGCCCCCAGCAGAGTGATCAACCTGGCCTCGCTCGCCCACATCGTTGGAAAGATCGACTTCGAGGACTTGAACTGGGAGAAGAAGAAGTTTGATACCAAGCAGGCGTACTGTCAGAGCAAGCTTGCCAATGTTCTGTTCACCAGAGAGCTCGCCAAGCGATTACAAGGCAAAGTCTACTGGCTGCTGCATATGTGGGCATGTGTGGGAGGGAGTTCGGCCCAGGTTCTTGTTTGTAATTGGCCATTGGATATATATATATTTTTAAACAATGCTTTGTGTGTGTGTGTGTTTGTAACAGGCACAGGAGTCACAGTGAACGCTGTACACCCAGGCGTTGTTGCCACGGAGCTGGGGAGGCACACCGGCCTGCACCAATCGCAGTTCTCGAGCTCGGTGCTCAGTGAGTATCCTGCTCCCTCATTGGATTCTGAATTTAGAGTAATCAATAACTCCAGTCAGGTTCTGCTTACCTAATGCATATGCAACGTTGAGCCCAGGCTGTTCAGACTCTGATAGGTGACAGCGTCTCAGCAAACTTTCTACTCCTCTCTTTTTTGTTGTGTATAAATAAGGAGAACGTTAAAAATAAATTAAACTTTGTGAGTGTACTATTTGACTGTAGGCTATTGTGTTGGTTTTGGCGGAAGAAGAATTCACATCCACACTGCAAAAAGAGTCCTGAAAATAGTACTTATTTAAAAGTACATAAGTATTAATAATAGAATACACAAAATGTCAATACTACAAGTGACTGTTTTACAGTATTATATATTTTATTGCTGGTTTATTATTAATAATGCATAAATAATTCTAATAAGCCTTTAACTGTTTTAGTTGGGCGCAGTGGAGCTTAAACTGTCATAAACTGAAGGGTAATTTCATTTAAGACAATGTGTAGTCATTTATAAACTCATCATGTAAAACCTCAAATGTTTTAGGTATATTCAACTAAAGTCATGAAATAAACGCTTTGTGTAAATTGAAAGAGGAAATTCTGTAGTGAAAGTTTGACCTCACAGTTACATAACTAAACCACAACTTAGAAAAATAATGTTTTTTAGTTTAAAAAAACCTTCTACAAACTGAACTCCCTGATTCATCAGTGATCTCAATGCCGTTGCTGTAAAAGCGTCTCTGTGTTCATGCTGAGAATTGGTGGAATGAGTTTCCTATTCTTTTTTTTTTGTGCTTTCCTCTGCAATGATTATATTTTTAATTACATGATACACTCTGGGGTAATAAACATCCTCCACTGTGAGGAGGAACGTGTTCAGTGCTGAGATCATTTACAGTCAGGGCCAGGGGAGAGGATCAAATCAAATAAAAACCACGTACCATTTGCCAGTAAACACACAGATTTCACACACATTTTATTTTGTTATACTGTATGTTCAAGATGGTTTCAGTAAGTGCTTCAATTCTGCGTCATGCTGGTGATTTGATTGGAGGGTTTAACAGTCAAGAAAGGCAAAAAAGGAGACCGCACACATCAGCTCCCTTATGTGCAGATTTTTTAGCACATCAACAATAGTAACGTTTCGAGCGCACTGCTCTTCTTCAGACTAACTCATACAAATCAGACGCCCCATTTTTGAACCTTCCCCTGAGGGTCACATGATGAGTCACATGGTAAAGGGAATGTATAAATCAGAACACACCTTGTGCAAAATAAAAACATACAAAAAATATATCTGTCAAAACTCCATCATAATTTAAATAGATCAACACCCATCAGGCCGACTGGCCGTCATACAGATCTAATAAATTAGAGGCGCCTCTTAGTAATAGGATGGCTAATTTTCACAAATACAAGGTTATCACATTTTTTACATTTTAATCATGTTTAGAGATTTAACATATTTTAGATTTAATCATATTTTAAAGTTCAATTTCCTATAACCTTGAACTAGATAAAGGACCAATCCAACCACAAAAAATGGAAAAGTTAACATTATATAGAAGACCAAACATGCATATAATCCAACAGTAGGACTCCCTCATGATAAGTATCAAGAAGCAAAACATGAGAGGTAACTACTACAACGATCATATGCAGGACATCTCAGGAACCACATATATCACAAGAAAATAGAATATAGACAATAGAAAATAGCAAATAAGCAAATAGCAAATAGCAAGACCCGTCACAGTCGAATCTCATGATAAATAACATCAGGAGAATCATCTCATATATTATACAGACAGGGTTTAACAGTCAAACCTGTCCATGGACTCCCACACCCTCACCCCCCCCTCATCCCATAGGTCCCTTTTTCTCCCTGTTGGTGAAGAGCCCAGAACTGGGGGCCCAGCCGAGTGTCTACCTGGCAGTGTCGGAGGATCTGGGGGGCGTGACGGGACGCTACTATGATGTGATGACAGAAAAGGAACCGGCGCCCCAGGCCCTGGACGAGGAGGCAGCACGCAGGCTGTGGGAGGTCAGCAGCAGGCTGGTGGGTCTGGACGGACAGACCCAGACCGGCCAAACCAACCCCCCAGCACAAGGCCAGAGCAAAGCTGCACAGACAGATCCAGAGCAAAAACCTGGACAGAGCCAAGGAGCAGCTGTCAGTGCTGCAGGGCCGTAGGTCTGCTCTGCTCCGGTCTCTGGACCAGTGCTGGATAATGGACAACTATGACTTCAGCTGTGCAAGGCTCACTGCAACAATTACTGTATCTGTCTGAGTCTGTGATTCTGCTCGTCTGTATGATGGCAGTCACATAGCTTTATGTTCCTGCATCAGGATATATTCTTTAAAATACGTTTTACAAGCAACCTTGACTCCTTTCCTTTTTAAAAAAAACAAACAAGAAAGTGAGACTGTATCTTTCTCTTACAAATGAAATGTTGAGTTGACAGACAGACCTTTGCTGACTTCAGTACACTCAGGGAATTTGCTGATTTAGTCTTACTTGATCTGGTATAATGAGTCTCTTATAGTGATTAATGTGAGCCAACATTAATCACCTTAAAATTGACATTGGAGATTGTTCAGATTTTACTCATTTATTTAGTTGACTTCTTGATACAGACTCCATCAGCAAATATGTTACATAGTCTCACTTGATTTCATCCATTGAAACACTAAAATACAGTGCTAGCAAAGACAGGTATTTGTTTATTGGTAATTGCATGGTGGGTAGGGTTCAAACTGAAATGGGCCCATCTCATCTGAAAATAAACAAACAAAAAATCAATTAAAAATCATCTTGACCATAATCACAAATTGACATCAAAACTTTTTCTTTTTTTTTCATCTGAACAACACCTTATTCTGAAAGCTTGCTTTGTTTTCAGGCCTTCTGGAGCTTTTCTCTCCTAAACATCTCACAGATGCACAGATGGTTTTGTTTATTCTCACAATGTATCAATTCTGTCTCAGTAAATTTGAAGTACTCATGTATTTATAGTAGGAGGCATTCGTCGTCTTCTTCTGTGTAGGTTCATATTTAGACTGCTGATTTTCTTTCTTTTTTTTTTATCTTTATGGAGTCAAGCAGAAATGCTGACTTACAGTGCCATCTGGCTGCCGTGCTGAGCATGAAAATACAAGTGCCTGGGAGCTGATCGAAATTAAACATTCAACAGTATGATCTTACTTTCGGTGCAAATGATAATTATAATCATCATCATCATCATCATCATCATGTATTTATAAAGTGTTTTCAAAAGCAGCAGAATAAAACATGCAAGTCATAAAAGGCAGCACTGAAAACAAGCAGATCATGTCATCATCAGCTCACCATGGTTTTGTTTTAGAGTTTTGAATGTTTTCCCATCTTTGAAGCCATTGATTTATTTTTGCTATATGGTAGAAAATCAATTTGCGACTTAGACTTTTCATAAATCATCCATCACAGAAAACTCATTTTTATTATTGCATAGTCACCTGATGCAGATGCTGTAGTTCAGTCTGCACTTAGAATGGCTGTAGCCAAAATTGATATTAAATCCTTATAACCAATAAATTATAACAATAAAAAACTGACTGCAAATGGATCATCATAGTATCATGCAATGTTAAGAACGAAGGTAGACATTAAAAAATAAAACAGTAGAGTTAGCTTTGCATTAAATCTAAAAGTAGAAAATATTGACAAGATCCCTTGAAATTGAAATAAAGTTACCAAAGCTCTCAT
Source organism: Trachurus japonicus (assembly GCF_045865225.1). Taxonomy (NCBI): domain Eukaryota; kingdom Metazoa; phylum Chordata; class Actinopteri; order Carangiformes; family Carangidae; genus Trachurus; species Trachurus japonicus. The sequence continues at coordinate 22,244,396 of NC_140925.1, forward strand.
CTTATATTTCTGATCTTCTCAGGCAGTCATACACTCCCTGAGTGCAGAGGATAATATCCTTTCCAAAAGTCTTAGAGGGATCCATTGCATAGGGCTTTTTCCAACAGTAAATCCCAAAGTACCGATCAATATTGGCTGCTCTCTGCTCCGGTGCACACTGATCAGCCTCAAACCTGAAATGATATACCCTGGATCGTTCATTTCAGTGTCAGTTTACTAGAGAGGACCCTTTCTGGGGCCATCTGAGCAGATGATGGGTATTGGAGAAAAGCTATAGAATCACAGGATTTTCCTTTGCTCCCTGGACTGAGAAGACCTTTACAGTCCCCTGAGCAGTATGGTTTCTCTCTGGCAGGAATCAAATCAAATCAATTCTGACCTCTAAAGTTTTGGACTCACAATATTTGTCTGTGTTTTTGTTATTATTATTATTATTATTATTATTATTATTATTATTATTATTATTATTATTATTATTATTATTATTATTTAATTTGTATATTTAGATAACAAAAATGATATCTTTATCCGTCAAAAGGCCTACATGCTTGACAAATGAAAACGCGTCTTCACAGCGAAACATGCGTGGTCTTGAACATACACAAACCCTCACCAAACGGACTTCATTGCCCATAATGCATCAGTGAAGGACATGGGGGAAAAGTAAACGTCCAAAGTACAAATAGTTCCTGCTGGAAAACCAAACTTCTTACGGGTGAGGAGGAGTAATGTAAAAGCTCGTGCTCCGTGTGCAGGTCGTGTGTCACCGAACAAGAGTTGGAGGCTTCAGTAAACCTTCCACCAGCAGGTAACAAACACGACGACAGCAGCAGCAGCTCGAGGCTACATGTTGGTGACAGGACAGGGCTGCAATGTCGGGATAACTGTTCGCTGTAGAGGTGGTGGGCTAACCTAACCTAACTTATATTAAGTCTGCAGCAGATTTAACGAGTCAGTAACTGTGCTTTTTGTACTGTGAAGTGAATATACGAATCAAAATGCCTTTCAGTGACGGTCTGCGTGTCTCACTGCTGTGCAGTTTATCTTGGTTTTGCATCATCATTTTGTGACCTCTCACCTTGATACTTAAACTTACAGCTGCATAAGTTGATGTATGCGTATATGACCTCTGTGAGTAACATAACAGCTCATTTATTGATTATTGATGACTGACATACTGCTAATTCGCATTCAGCTTCATATTAATTTTGTAAGGATGTGCTGTGATTGTGAATTCTTATGAAAAACCACTAAAAGGCAGCAAAAGAAACCTGTACAATAATTAAAAGACAGTTTCAAAGGAGGTTTAATCGAAAGCAACTGGACTTAGTTATTTGTTGCTTTCGATTAAACCTCCTTTGAAATACTATGACCTGAACAAATGAGAATATGCACCGGCTTAAAAGACAATCCAAATCCAAATAGTAATCTACGTGGGAGGAGGGTCTTATTTAGGGGGCTTCAAATAATGCCAACAAGGATTTAAATTAGTTTTAAAAAGTAGCCGGTAAATGGAGATGAGGTAAATTGCCTTAAATGTGTCATTTGGTTAAAGAAATAGTTTAAACATGTTATTCTCTTACAGAACTTTTCATGTGTGTGGTTTTGTCTGAGTGTATGGTAAACAGTAGTATTATATTATATTGGATCAATTGTTGAGATGTGTGAGATGGAATTACCTCTCCAGCTCCTGGGCAACTCAATTTCTAGATTTAGATGCTGGTGGTAGTGCCAGTGTGGTTGCATCTATTTGACATGCATTATTTATCAGCATGGCAGGTCCGCAGAGGAAGGGTGAACAACTCCCCGAGGATGTTGGTACAGACGACTGCCTGACTTCATACACACACATCTACAGTCCAGATTTATTAAAGTAAGAATATGTGCTTTTGGGGTGGATTACCCATCACCTTTATTGACTGATTTACTGTGTTTTGCTGTAGTTGGCCTTATGCATAATGCATTATTTTTTGTTAAATTGCTTGCCACTTTGATAACCGCATGGGCTGATTTAAGGATTTACACTCACATATTTTTCAGGGATCAGGTTGCTTTCATCACAGGTGGAGGATCTGGAATTGGACTCAGAATAGCTGAAATCTTCATGAGGTGAGTGAGAGGAAGCGCCTGCTTATTTATCCTTAACATGCCTCTTACATTCACTTGTGAAAGCATGAAATAAATATAACAAAGAGTCGATTCTGCATCATAATTATGTCATTATTAGTCTAACACAGAAAAACGTGTGAGGGAGTCAGGGAGATACCGTATTGGTGCACTTTAAACCCTTGAGTTGTGTTATCTGATAGTCAGTGTCATCATTCTGCCTGTGCATGTGTGACAAAGTTGAAATAGTTGCATACTTATGTGGCAGAAATAACCTATTGAAGAAAATCAATACCTCATCTTGTAACTTTGAGTCTTATAGACTTATGGCTCACCCCTAAGTGTTCTTTCCTATGTGGCCTTGGGTCCCCTCTTTCCTGTTCTCACCTTTACCCCATTTGTTTTGTCATATGTTACCCCATCTGTCTCTGTTATGCAGTTATTCATGTTCATATCATATTTCACCCTCTTCTTTCCTACAGGCACGGCTGCGACACAGTGATTGCCAGCAGGAACTTGGACAAGCTCAAAGAGGTCCCTCTTCTTGCACCACTTCCACAATCCTACAAGATGTAAAAGATATTGAAGATGTTAAACCGTAACTCATTATGTTGGCTTCAAGTGATGTTGTGTGTCTCCCTAGGCAGCTAAGAAGTTGTCTGATGCATCAGGACGCCGCTGTCTCCCTTTGTGTATAGACGTGAGGCAGCCTGAGAGCATCGCTGCAGCTGTGGATGAGACGCTAAAGGAGTTGGGCCGTATTGACATCCTTATAAACAGTATGTGACCTCTTATGCACATGTTTAAAAATATGTTTTAGTGCTGCTGGGTAGGTACAAATACATTTGAAGGTGTCTGTGTGGTGAAATAAGTGCAAATGTACTTTGAACTAAGGTCAAGTGTGAAAGCTTTTGGTTTAATAATCAACTTTTCTGCTGCTGCATCTGTCTTCTATCTTTGCACCCTACTCCCTGTTATAAACTGTTACATCAATACGAGATTAGCTGTCAAATCACATTCAGATCACCTTGGCAAAGTGATCCCTGTTTAATTAATGTACCTCCCTAAGAAGCTTTAATGAAGCTTTTATAAAGCTGTAATGAAAAATTCAACCACTTTGTCATACTAGTGGTGTGTCATAATTTTGGCCTTGGCTGCTGTGCGTTTTTTTTTTTTTTTTGACAGATGCTGCTGGAAACTTCCTCTGCCCGGCTTCTGCACTCTCCTTTAATGCCTTCAAGACTGTCATGGAGATCGACACTATGGGTACATTCAACACCAGCAAGGTGGTTTTTGAGAAGTGGTTCAAGGTACAATACATTTTTATCTTTCTGTGTGACATAGTATTTCTTTACTCCAAGATGAAGAGCTACAGTATATGTAATCAGTTTACTGGCCCACAGTATATGATAATACTGTTTCTATAGGAGTTTTTTTGGGCTATTGATCAGTAACATTCATCAAGATTTCCCTTTTGCAATTCCCCTGATCACCAAAAGAGGACAGTAAAGCTCACAGATAACTGAATGCCTCCTTATAGCCAAATGGGATTAAAACAGCAGTCTCTGCTATATTTACGTATTGCACTGGTTTTAAGTTTCCTGTCGTTGCTGTGTGCAGGATCATGGTGGCAACATAGTGAACATCTCTGCGACACTGGGATACAAGGGGCAGGCCCTGCAGGTGCACGCTGGCTCGGCTAAGGCTGCAAATGGTAAGAGCGTTTTTGTAGTGTTACGTAACGGTTTGCAAATGAGAATCTAACGACTCTGTGTTCCCTCTGCCTTCCCCAGATGCCATGACTAAGCACCTGGCTGTGGAGTGGGGGCCCAGTGGGGTGAGAGTCAATACTGTGGCTCCAGGTCCTATCTCTGGCACAGAGGGATACCGCAGACTGGGTAAACGCAATGTTCACGAAATGACTCATTTAATGCTTGTATAATTAAAAAAAAGCAGACCTTTTTTAAAAGCAGTGATTTGATCTCAACAACTTCATGCATAACCTTCAGACACAGGTGGCAGCTTGTATGGAAACGTGCATCACTGGGCAATTGTTATTGATAAATGATACCAAATTAACATATTTGTGGCATGATTCCTGTAATATCATTATGTGCACTCAAATAATTTGTTTGTGTCTTATTTTCTTGCCCCAATTGGGATTCAAGTGGCATAAAGAATGTCAGAAATTACTAATCAAAGAGGACAAACTACTCGAAAAAGCCTCATTACAACATGTTTCATCACAAAGATTATCTTAGAATTCCTTAAATGGACTAGCAAAATATCCCCAGCTGGGTGCCTGTACCCCAGTGGGTCCTCCGTAGTTGCCAGCGGGGATGTGTGGAAACCCAACCCATTAACTCAACTAAATAAAAGTGATGAGAAGTAATGTGATACACATTGATTTGCAGTAAATGACAAAAGTAAAATGGTTTGCTAAATGTGATAAATTGTCAGTTAAGATGTCATCTGAGAATAATATGAACTAGAGAATGCATTTCCTGAAGGAAATACGGGTGAATGCTGAAAGCTGGAAGCTGAAAGATCTGAATAAATTCAAATATGTGTAAAATCTGACAGTTTGAAAACATTGTTGAACCATATAGATGAAACAATATCTGAAGAGTAAAAGTAGAACATGTAAGACGGAGGCTATGAAATGGTTGGAAATTACTTAAATTGTTGAAGATTAGTATGAAGAAATTGAAAGGCTGAAGTCTACTCAAATATATAGTAAGCGATCCGGTGGTTTTGGCTAACTTCCTGTCAGCCGATGGAGTTAGCAGTCCCCGTCCTCGTCCCTACGTCACCACATTCCCGCGCATCCCTTGGCTGCACACACAGAGAGGACCGCCCCTTTATGCCGTTCTCTCTCCTCATTGGATAAAGGTTGTAGGATACAAGGAAAGTTTTCTCCTCGGCTTACAGCAGAGCAGAGTGACTGACAGACCCGTGTTTCAGACCAAACACTCTATAGAAGTGATTGCTGTCGGAAGATATAACTATTTAAGACTTATATTAACACAAACATTCCACTTACTTCTGCTTTAAAACTGAAAAAAATATAATTAAACAAAAATATTTATTATTGATGCTAAATAAGATCCGGTTTATAATCCAGCCATTAGAAAATGCATAGGACATGATGGTGAAGGTGCTGATTAAGTGGCTGTGGGAGAACGTAGGACAGAAATCATTGCTAACCTCTGATCTTTAAGGAGTTTCTGAGCATGCTTTTTCCCCTGTTAAATCCCTCAGGTGGTCCCAGGGGGGAGGCTGCTGGTGCCTTCCAGTCCGTTCCTTTGCAGAGAGCAGGCAACAAGACAGAGATGGCCCACTGCTGTCTTTTCTTGGCCAGCCGTGCATCATCCTATGTGTCTGGAGCCATCCTGGTGGCTGATGGTGGAGCCTGGTTGACCTCCGCCAATGACCTCTCCATGCTGTTGGGTATAGCCTCCTCTAAATCCGCCTCTAAACTCTGAATACGGGCTCTCCTGCCCTCCTCCTGACCCAGGTGTGTAGGAGGAGGTGCAGCTTGAGGTCCATGTTGAGAGACAGTATGACTGAGAATAAAATGAATATGTCTTATCAAGGTGAAAGAAATTGTTTAAATGACACGAATATTTTAATCCATATATTTCTCTTTTTTTTTCTTCCAGGTTACTGGTCATCTGAAAAGAAAAGAGACAAGTAAATACGGAAAAACAAACAAGTGTTATAGTGGCCACCTGCAGAATTGATGCTCCATGTGCAGTGTTTGTGGTGTGTCTCATCCAAGTGTCTGGAGGAATCGAACACTAACATACTATACTTACTGTAAAATATGTTAAAATCTTAGAAGTGAATCAACTTGACAACATTTCAGGGATTTTTTTTTCACCCATTAAAGTGCTGTGTGTCATCATCATGCATTCCATGTACAGTCCTGTTTGTCACATGTCATTTCATGTGGTTTCTCAGAACCTTTCAGTTGTTAATAAAACTTTTATTATTCGTTAATAATGACTACAGTTTGAATTTCCTGCCATTTTTCTTTGTTTGGTAAAAAGATTCATCCTCCCTGGCTGTTGAAGTTTGGATTATATCAATAGGATGGAACGGGCTCCACATGTCACAAGCAAAGTAGAGGAAACACATGCACCAAATATATGATCTCACAAACTTACTTTTTAGTTTAATTTGACCTTTTTCCTTGTGATATACATTAGCTTATAGATTTTAGGAGAAGAAAAACACTTGTTTTTGACTTCAGCTCACGTCCACCTGCAACTAGTGGTTGTAAGTACATAATGATTAGACCTAAAGGGAATACAAGCCAACAAGTTTGTTGAGAGCCACTGAATTAAAAGACTTAACACGATGAGGTAACTGCAAATGTATTTCTGAGGACAGTCCATACCGCTTCAAGTCAGATGGGGGCGCCAAAACATTACAGTTGCACCAATTAAACAATTTCCTCAAAATGAAAAATATCCTATGTCCACATGAGTTGTCCAATAACATTATATTGGATAATGTTATATCGGGAGTTGTTATTTCTTAGAGAAACAACTGTTTAACTGAGTAAAACACCAACCCGTCAGCTGAGGGGCCTCTGACTGACCCTGGACTTTGACCTCTCCTCCTTCAACCACATGTCATGCTTTGACATGTAGCGCATGTTAATGTTATGTATGTTTCCCACGATACTTGTGCATATAAACACTAATTATGAGGCGATAGCTGGTGCCTGCTGCCATAAAAACCGATGATACTGCGGGGTGTTTTGTACGCTTGCGTGAAACGTCAGTGGTGTGTATGCGGCTGGAGGAGGAGGAGGAGGAGGCGGAGGAGGAGGATGGGACACTGCTGATGCTGATGCGAGAGCTTTCGGTGTCTGTGATCAACATCGGCGGACTGACCGCTACGTGATGGAGCTTATTGGTCCGGTTTAACACTCCTTTTCGTTTCCCCGTGGGCTTTTTCCCCCTTTTCATACCAGAACCGCTGACACTGATGTGTTTACGACACGAGAATAATAGAGGAATTCTGGGTTTCGTCTCGTCACTCGTCTGGCCTGTCTTCTGACTGACACAGGTGGATTTCGCTGCTGCTGGGGGGAAAACGGAATCGAAATGAAGACATAATATTGGACCATCACAGAGGCGACAACCTGTGTGGTTTCCTGTCAAGCGGAGGAATACAGAAACGGAAACATTGGGTTTATTTCCACTGAGGGGGTGAACCGTTGGGTTTAGTTAGCTGGCTAATAGGCTAATTTCGCTAGCTGGTCAGTTAGCAGCTTCCCTGGGCCAATGGCACGGAAGAAGTGGGATGCTCGAAGGAGGAGTTACCGTGAGTTGCTAGCATAAATTCATTTGAGGAAAGAGCCTCATCAGCGATACACGTTGTAAACCGCGTTGTGAATGAGAGCTTTAACGTTAAATGAACAGCTAAACGATAAGGATAACGCTGGTGGTCACGTCGTCCTCTCGCAGCGCTGTGCTGCTCCTCGGTAAATTAGCTTTGCGATGGAGAATAACAGATAATCGGCTAAGAAAAGCTAATGTTGACAAACACCGGCGACTTAACGCTGCGTTTAATTTGTTTTTCTTTCAACCGGCCTCGTTGCCAGGAGCTGCTGCCAGGTGTGTGTGACACTTCAGCTCTCAGACTTTTTTTTTCTCCTTTTCTTATTATTATCATTTCGGGGATTTAGTAGCTGTCAGCTCAGGCCGAGGTGAAGCATGTTGACGTTGGATGTGCTGGAGCAGGAGCATTTGGCAACAACCAGGAGCGGACCTGCCATGACAGAGAGGGGAATAGTGAGTGAAAACACACTTACATCAGTAACGATAAGAAATGAATATGAGTGTTGAGTGTAGGTAACATTGTTATCGAGGTGTGGGAGGCAAAACAAAACAAGAAAACTGATGTGGCAACAACTTAAACAAAAAAATGTCCATCTGATATTCTCTCTTTAACCAACTAATCAACTTGAAATGATCAGTTTTGATGAATCTGTATGAATCCAAAACTGCCAAAACAATATTTTTTAAACATCAGAGCGAGACAATGCTTGTAGGAAAACCACACGTTTATTCACTGAAAATGTGTGGTGCCATTTAAAAAAAACATGGCATTAAAATTGAAGACCTGGATCTTGACGACAGCAGTGAGATAAGACGTCAGCAGCTTTCACAAGTTAGCAAAAGGGGGGGAACAGCAAATATAAATGGAACCGACGGTTCTGTCTGGCCCTTTGGGGCACACACAGTGGGAGTCAGACCAGCCATTTCCTCTTGGATTTCACACACTGGATTCAGACAATGGAGGTGTGCTCTGTCAAAACAAGAGTGACCAAACAGGTTTGGATTTCAGAGACAGTGACCAGGATCAAACATCCCTGCAAAGTGAAGAAGACGAGGCTTTCCAGGACAAGCCTGTAGAGCTGGACAACCTCATAAATATCTCTGGTTTTACTTGTGGAGATTTTGCTTTTGAGGCTGCCCAGTCCATAAACTCTAAAGCCTCGCTCCACAGTGCTCATCTAGAGGAATTTTCTTTCACAGAAAAAACCGAGGGACCTGATGAAATCAGTGACTGTGCTTTATCTTGGCTTTTTCCTCCCAACCTCACTGATGTGGTTGGAAAAAACTATGCCTGTGAGGAACTGAATCTGACACAGGAGGCCCCTTTTGAGGACTCGGATGGCCTCGGTAGTCAAGCTGAGCTAATAAGCCTCAGTGAACCTGTCTCTCCATCAAAGATTTCCACGAGGAATTCAGAGGCCAACACAAGGGATCCATTTATGTTGGTAGATCTCCTCTCAAATGACTCCCCGTGTCTCCCCCCAGAGTCTTCAGGTGAGTTCAGCCCACAGGGTGTCAGTGAGGAGCTGGTAGACCTGTCACAAGAGGAGCAGGCGGGTCTCAGGGAGACTTTGTCACCTGAAACTGGAGACAAAGGTTTATTCCCTGATCAAGTGACTGAGCTGCCTGTTACCAGTAGCACTGCTCTGGGAGGTTTGCCTGAGAACTGCCCCTCACAAAACCACATCAGCACGCCACTGGAGTGTTTTGAAGGATCTGTGCCTTTGTTGGATTTAGAAGTTCCAGATTGTGACAGCAGCCTGAGCCTGTGCCCAGCCGGTCCCGTCTCTGTCGTCTGCACAGGTGCACTGTTACATTTACCAACCGAGGAGTCAGAGGTGGAACAAGCAGGAGCTGCTGCTGTAATTAGAAATCTGACTTCAGAGGAGCAAGGTGAGAATGACTCATTTTCTCTGGGTTTGTCAGCTGAAACTTCATCGCTGACGGCGCCTGCGGGTGAAGATGCTGCCTTCGTGGAGGGTGGTTTCACCAGCGAGAGTTACTCTGTGGAGAATGTGTCTCAAGATTTGATGGAAGAGAAAATTAGTTCTGAAGCCAAAAGTCAAGGGAATGAGGCTATGGCTTTGGATCTGTGCTTGACTGCTGACGAGGTCCACGATGAGGAAACATGGGACTTGAAACCACAGGAGAGCACGCAGGGTGGAAGTGTTCCCGATCCACCGGCCGAACAGAGGGAAGACGAGACGGTGATGGGCACTAACCAGCTGGAGGGATCAGACTGTCATGAGGACTTTGATTTTTCCGTTCAGGACTTGAACACTTCTTCTCCTGAGGCTGGATGGACTAGTGAACAAACTGGAGAGACTATTTCCCTCTCTAAGATGGTGGTAGATGACTCACTGCCAATGGTTTCAGCTGTGAACACAAGGGAGGAAGATGTCTCCCCACTAAAAGCCGTCTTCGACGCTCTCGACCAAGATGGAGATGGCTTTGTTCGCATTGAGGAGTTTATGGAGTTTGCTGCTGCCTATGGAGCCGATCAGGTGAGCTCCCTTGTTTTTCTGTTGATTCCCCCCTATCATAAGGAGGCAAGCGCGTGGTAATGCATGCTGAGTGCAGTTCTGTGTAAAACCATATAAACCTCCATATACGTAAATGATTTATTATTGATTTTCTGCTGAAGCTGGAAGAGCTTCCCGCAAACAGCGCTGTTTTAGTCACTCAAATGAAATCCATCTGGCTGATGTCACTTGACTGAGTTTTCTGTGATGTCACAACCAACTCTTTTTTTGTCATTTAATGTGAACTGAGTAATGCAGCCAATTCTAGAAATATTGCCTGATAGTTCTCTATGAGGAATTTATATGGATCATCACTGTATAACTTAGTTTAAATGAGTTTTTTTATTGCACTGCATCAGGTGTGTGTCGGCCCTGACACATAATAAAGCAGAGGTAACACGACCCCTGCTTGGGTGTCGTGGTTGTGTTGCTCCACAAAGCAGCTCTCAACAGACACTGTAATAGATTTGGCCAATACCACTGCGTATTGTCAAAACCATGGCTGGATTAGTTCGTTGTCTATATTTGGTGAGTGTTCAAGAGTGAGGATTTGGGTTATCATGGAGATAAGTCTGTCAAGCATATTGGCTGTAATGAATTCTGTCAGGCCTGGAACTCCTCCATATGTCATATGACAAGCACTCATCTTCCCATTTGCATATCCTGTGGTTTGGGGATAATCTCTTGTGAAATGGCTGATGTTTCTCTCCCCACCCATGACACCCGCCCATTTGTTGTGTCTCACCCTTTTGGACCAATCCCCTTTACATTTTATTTGTGTGAGATAACATTTTAGGTATTCACACATCAGTAAGTGAAAGCTACTAAACTCAAATCCTTTGAGCACGATGGGTTTGTGTGGTTGTCTCATCTTCAACCGAAAGTTGAATTGAAAGTACAAACATTTGGCTCAGATCTCGCACACTCCTGAGTTAAGTAATGACTTCACTTCAGTTTCTTTTCCTGTCAGATGTGTTTGTTGCAGGCCTGCTCAGCTGTTTACAAGAATCACACTTGGCTTTAACAAGTGATCACACCTTTTGCATTGCCCCAGTGAACATGCATTTGACGTCTTTTTCAACTAGGTGTGGCTCTTTTTGTTTAAAAGGCCATAATATCCATCTTGTCACTTACAGCCTTTAATAATCCACTTTAAAAAACATACCCCTTGCGGTTTGAAAATGTTGATATTAGGTTGATTCAGGCAATGTAATGAATTCAAGAATATTAACCAGCTTAATTTGAACTATTTTTTGATGAACTTTGAACATGGCTTTTGGGTGAGCATGGGTCCTCCACACACAGAGCGTGGGGCTGGCTCACTAATGCTTTTTAATCCCTTCTCTCCCAGTTCAAAGCGCCTCTATTGCCCCTGATCTGTCCCGTGTCTAGCCGTAGATATCTGTGGCTCCCCAGGCAGGGAATTGTGAAGGATTAAGAGTAAAATGTATTTTCCTGAGTCAGAGGGACTTCATGGTTTGGGTGCCGTCCACCAACTGCCCATGACCTTGTTTTGAGGGACAAAGCGGCTTCTTTGTCATGTTAGTCTATGTAAATCAGTTCCACCTGTTGTGCAACCAGGCAGCGCTACAAGGTGTTGCATTAACATGACACTGGGTGGTGTTTTTTTATTTCACAGGTGTGGTCTGTTTTTACTGTTATTCCATAATGTTTGGTTTCTGGTGGACTTCTCCTCCCAAGTATTGAGATCCCAGCCACTTCCTTTGGATCTCAGCTTCTCAAAGGTTTCCTTGAACCTCTAACCAGATTGTTCAGATTGATTACTTTTGCGTCTTTGTTCATGTTTAGCTATCGGATATCTGCAGGCGCCAATACGGGCCCTTAAAGGAAACTCCTCTCAGATTTCTGTCCTTCCATGATCAGAGAAAGACAGGGGCTCTGGCATGTTTTGCCTTTTTTTTTTCATTTCTAATAAGCAAAGAGGCAGCAGACAGACTTATCTTCAGAATTTTTGTAATGTTATATAATGCCCGTAACCTTTAAGTGGATTTGGCATCCATTAGCTGAACTCCAGGTCTGATCTAACAAGCTCAACACACACACATTACGATTGTTTTTTTGTTTTTTTTGCAGAGGTAGAAAGTGCGTCTCTCTTCTCGTATCAGTTTGGAATACATGTGCTAATGTGCTTTTCATATTTGGATAAGCTTTACCCTGACATGTCCTTGTGTTACTGTCATCTGGAGATAAAAGTGGTTTGAATAAGCTCCACGCCTGGACGGCTCTGATTAGTGAAGTTTCACTGTGGACCGTGGTGGAAACGCACGCATATTGGCAGCGTGGTTGAGAAAATAAGTTATACTGATTCAAAAGGACACTCATAAATAACACATGGCCAGTAGTGATGTAAGCCAAGTGGAGGTGGGGTTTGGGGCTAAGGTCAGGATGTTATATGGAGGTTTATTAGCTGGAATTATTTGAGAGCGCAGCAAGCAATATGATATACTAATTATTTTTTATTGTGTCTGCAACCTCCATAGATGTTTTGTGTATTCTCTTTTGGCCGAGTGTTCCAGTAACCTTTGTGTTTGTACTTGTATCATCCCAATTTGGTTAGGAGGGCTAGGAGCATGCATTGTGTGATGTGTACCTCTTTGCAAATGTTCCAAGAGTCTGCTAGACGCAGCAGGAAGGTATTCATGAGGTATTTGCATGCACGGTCAGCTGATACTTGTATGCTAAGCATGCAAATGTTTTCTCCAGAATTATTCCAGGAAATGATAGTGACTACTGTATGTGCATGCACACATGTCATCTGGAGGTGACCACATCATGTTGAATCTTTAGGGAGAACTTCAACTTAACACCTCATATGAACTTCAATTGACAAGCACTTTCTCAGTAAACCTGTTCCATAAATTGACAGATATATTTTACAAGCAGGAAGTTTATTTGTGTCATCTAGATGTCAAATAGTATTGGATATTTCCCAACTGCATTGGAAACACTACGAACTGTTGACCTGCTGTTACTGTATCTGTGCAGGAACTATACACTAAGATGTTTTGATGAGTAACAGAGGGAAAAAAAAGTGAAATGTCCTACAGGCATGGCCCAAATCTGTTAATTCAGCCACTGAAAAGCCCTTTCCAACCACTTCTGATTTTGACCCTGATTCACAAAAGCCATACTGAAGCGTATTGTGGTCGGGTCTCCCCTGTCAGTCGTCACTCCCAGCCCTGCTTTAGCCAGCCTCCCACCCCTCACCCGCTGCTTTTATGTACTGCCCCCCTAATCCACAATGGAATGTCCCATGCCCTGAAACGTCCCCTCTCTTGAGTTCACTTTTAGTGTGCGTGTGGTTTTTAATGATTTATATTCAAAAAAATCAGGCTGCCTTCTTCTTCCTCCACTGCTCACCCGCCAGGCTTATGATCATGGTTATCAGAGTTTTGTGTCAGAACTATTGTGAAATCCCCTCCGGGCAAGACTCCCACCAAAGGGTATTCTTCTCTATGGGGTTATGCACAACAGTGGTCTGTGTGGAGGCGGTCAGGCGTGCCCCGGCACTGATTAGACACAAATAGAGGAAACAGAAAAACCACAGTGCCTTCACTGCTCCGCTAAGCAGTGAAACTGGCAGAGTTGCATTTGAATTTAGCTTTTATCTCGGCCTCATCGCTGCCTCTGTGCCTGTTAGGTGCGCAGTATTACATAATGAAAAATTAATGATAATCCTGTGAATTACATTTTCAAAAACAAAGGATGATAATTTAGTATCTGGAAAACCAAGAACTCAAAAAAATGAGCAACAAAGTCACAAAAACAAATACATATCTAGATAAATAGGTGTTGTATAGAGTTGTATTGTTTGCCAGTTGAACAGCTGTGTTGAGGCTTTCCCAGGATCTCAGGGGGCAAATAATGACTGAACTGAAATCAAAGTCACCTTTTAGTTTTTAGGTTAGACCTAGGAATAGCCAACAGGCTCTGCTCACAAGACCTGAGGGGCCTGGCACTGCTGTACAGACTGAACCACTCAGATATAGGCCATGGATAGCCTCCACAGAGAAGAGAATTTACACTGCTCTCATTGCTGCGACTGATAAAGTCTTTATAGGCAGTTAATCGTCCCATCAGTTTTTAACTGCACAAGATATAACTAGTACTTACTCACTTCGTATTAAACCGTTATGTAAAAAAGTCATCTGGAACACAGACGCCGAGTCGACTCCTCAGTCATACCTCAGTTTTCTCACCTCACTCAGCAGAGGTGTTTCTGAATAACCGCCTGGAACAAGATCGTTTCCTGTGATGCTTCATAGCGAAATCAAAAACTCAGGAGCTTTATTTAAACGGCACACCCACACATTTCTTAAAACAAATTCAATCAGTGAAAGACCCAGCCTTTTCTTCAGATCAAATTCTTTAGCATGGGAAGGTTTTTACCATAGCAGTGATTGGAGTGGGATGTACTTCGATTCCACATGCTAAACTTAACACTGCGGTGCTTACTGTACCACCATTCAGGGAGACCAGGCACCTCCCCTCCTCTCACTAAATACAGCTGGGTTGAATTCAAGGAACCCAGATCATAAGCCACAGGGGTTGTCAGAGTCAGTTTATTAGGAGTTTTTCAGCCTTCTCAGCCTCCTGAGTCGGAGCTCAGCGTTGCTAAGCAGATCAACTCGTTTTTTTTTTGTTTTTTTTTACTGTGTAACTGATATAAAAAAGTGTGGGAGAGCGAGGCCGCACACAGAATGAAAGTCTCGGTGAAATGACCATGTTCGCATTGTGTGCTTCATTTCTCGAGGAATAAGCGAGGAAAAACCACAGAAACCACACCCGACATACTCTCACGCTCCCTCCCAGCTAATTTTGTCAGCGATACATGCCTGAAATTATCCTGTAATAATGGGTTAGCGTAAATTTGCGCTAGACAAAATTTGACTTAGTCTATTATTTGTGTAAATAGGTTTTGATTGCAAGGCGCCACCGGTGACTCTGCAGATATATAGCCACATATCTAGTTCCAGGGTCAGGTCTTGGAAACCAGCTCATAAGACAGCCAACATCACTGGGTGCAATGTGCCAAGGTATTCATACAGGTGACGGCGCTCTCAGTACAGATCAGATTAGATTTAATTTCAAAACAGTTAATTAATTGTCAATCTTAGGAAATTGTTGATCCAAGGTTCACTGTTGTGTTTTTTTTTATCCTCTGAGGCCCTTTAGTTACAAGGCACACTTTCTCTTGTTGCCAGGTAACTGACTGTAGGAGCATACAGTATGTAGGTGCACTTACGTAACCCATTTAACACATGAGTGCAGCAGCAGAAAAAGCTATATTAGTTCATATTAAAAATGTACATGAATTCAAGAGTGGTGTAAAAAAAAAAAAAAGTGGGATTTGTTTTAAAAAAAAAAAAACGTAATTTTTTCTTCTTAACCCACTAATGCTCTGAATCCAGTAAACTCAGAAACACTTGACATCTGCAAAAGCCGCTTTTGCTTCTTGAGCTCAGAAGTATTTTATTGCTGACTTTTTGCTCCCGTAATGAAAAGTGTCATGTGAATGAAGTGGACTTGGGAATTAGGTCTCAGTAGTTTTATGTAGCTAAAGCACTTTGTTCTTCTGCCTGTGTTGTGCTTCTCCACTGAAGTCAGTAATCAAACATCGCAACGAGTCAGTCATTTTCCCTGGAAAACTTCCCCCTTACATCATGTATTACATCATCTATGCAACCCAAATGATAGGGCTATGGTGGAACGTTTCTTTTTCAATTACCAAGATGAAATTAGATTTGAATGTTGTGTGACTTTTATCTTTCAGGTGAAGGATCTGACCAAGTTTTTGGATCCCAGTGGCCTGGGAGTGATCAGCTTTGAAGACTTCCACCGTGGAATCTCTGCAATTAGCAATGGAGGTGAGTCATCGGTTTCATTTATTTGAAACTGCATGTGTGTGTGTCTCCGTGTCTCCACAGAGAAATGCTATATATTTCTCAACCTGGTATGCCATGTGTACTAAGCCAACCACCTCATTTACTTATTTTCCGTGTAAACTCTTAACTAAACATCCCCTATATGGACTCAACTGCCATGTTGTCTGAGACTCTGGAGATTCTCGGCATTAAATACATTTTGAAGGCTACAAGTTATCTGTTGTAAGATCATATAGGCTTTTCTGTTTCTTCCTTATATTGGCCAACCTGCCGTGAAACTAATTCTCCTGTCAAGAGTGCCTCAGCAGCAGATTCTTGCACCTACGTTTAGTCTCCAGCATCTGGTTCCACCGCTCTGTATTCCCCATGGAGCCAAATATTGTTATCAACACGGTATGTTCACATCCATCGTTCAGCTGAGGTGAGGGATTTTAAGAGGAAAGGCAGAAGACTGACCCAAATTCTTTGTAACTGGAATCAAAGTGCTGTTATTCTTTCTTTAACCAGTTGGTGCCCTCCTGTTCCACATTATATTAAAAAACTACTCCAAGGTATAAGGGCACGTATAGTATTTTACCCTTAAAATGTGCTTTTCTTTACTCTTAGTTCATGATTTGGATCAGACCGACAGTTATAGCCGCAAATATATAAATTTGAACTTTTGTCCCTTGGTCACAACAGTAGGTGAAGTGTACATGACGGATCAGCAGTTTACACACACCCTGGCTGTGTTGACATACTGCACAGGTTGTGGTGATGTCACCTCAGTAGTGAACTGTTTGCCTTGATCCACCCTGCATATTGATTTGAGGAACTCTTTCCCAGGGCTTTCTGGGTTGCACAGCTCTGGTTACTCAGACCATGAATAAGTCATGCACTGTGGATGCACCGCATGAGATACACAGACACATGGGCTGATTGGCGAGGTTTCAGAGCAGGAGTAGCAGAGAGATGGGGTTGGACAGAGTCCTATTCACCTAAATAATTTACTACCCCCTTCTCTCTGCCCTGCCTTCTCTGTTTCCCCCTCGATTCCCTCCCTCTGGTCACTAGTTGCAACTCAGTGTTTTCAGATTGATGAAACACTGGTACTAGTTTAAACAGAGTCTGTGAAAGAAGCTCTACTACGGTATATGTTGCCAAAAGCCTTAATGTGATGGCTATTTCACAACATACATGTAGGCTATCTGAAATGATCAGCCACCCAAACAGTAAATTAATGTCTTCACTTTCCTCATTTTGGAAAGGGTGTGTTTTAATAAAGACAGGCCTGCCAGCTATGGAAATGCCTGGTCCCCTGTAGTGGCTCTGGCATGTCTGGAACAAAAAATAAAAAAAGTTGGTCTAGAAAATATCTGTGTCTGATATTTTGAGGATATGCCAGGAGACTGCCGGTGTGTCGCTGAAACAGAACCTACCTTCCCTCAAACAGCCCCATCCAACACAGGCTCATTTCACACGAATAGCCTGCAATGTGTACGAGTCTCGAAGAGCAACGGGTTGAATAAGACCAAGGGGAACCAAAACCCTCGGGGTTACTGGCAGCCTTCGAGAGCACTGTTTGCGTGTTGTTCTCTCAGTAGGGTGCTATTCACAGCTCTGTTTACTAGATACAGGAGCCATAGTGGCTGATGGGACTCCATCTTGTTGGTCTGTCTCAGGTTACACTACTTTTCTGCCGGCCCTTTAAACAGAGGCCTGTATTGACAGTTTTTAAATTGGATATGAGGTACTTCTTGTCCTTTTTTATTGTTTTATTTTGCCCATATCCGTCTAGTATTACATGGTCTAACCCTTGTAATACGGAGTGTAAAAGTTACATAAGGTTTACTATCACATCATGCTCAGATTGCTGACTGTAAATATGGGAGAGTACAACAGGTAGGACACAAAGCTATAAATGTGCTGATTACATGATTGAATTGGAGGCAGAAATATTAGTTTATCAAACATTGATATTATTTACAGTCAACTTGTTAATGGAGTCATTTTTTTCCATCAGGGGAGAAAAAAAAAACTAAAAATATGATGGCATTTATTGTTCATGTAAAAAAAAAAAAACGAACACATTGACATTAGAGTTAGAGTTTTTTAAAGCAAATGTTAATTTTAGAAATGTAAAAACACCTTAAAGTTCTTTAAGGTGGAAAAATAAAACATTTAATGATTACCAAATTATGAAAATTAATTTAGCCTACCGTATATTTAACTCGAGATCATTAATCTAATGGACACTCTTAATTTAATAGACATGTAACTGAACATTAGATAAAGTAATACAGCTCAGCTCATGATTTAATATCCATGCTCTCTCATGGTCATTTAATCTATAAAAAAAAAAAAAAAGAATAAAATTTTATGGTTGTGATTTGTACTGTACTTGCTGACAACACATGCGTATTTGATAATGAAAAATGTATATGAATTTTTTAGCATGCATATTCAATTATTAGCGTTTTATTCTCAGTTAAATGATGCACGAGGAACTAATCTGTGTAAGAATTCCACACATGAAGAGCATAATTTCAGATGATATCCTTATTTTAATGTATAAAGCATTCACTTAATTTTCCCCGTTGACTTCTACTGTTTGATATACCTACAGTCACCTCCTGTTCTTCTCTTCTGCATCATGGCTGCTTGTTTGCTCATGGACGTTGGTACTGTACACTCCGGCCTTGTGTTTGTTGAGCCTCCTTCGCTGTTTGACTTGATGTGTTTATTCTGCACACATTAAACCGGTCCTCTTCCTCTTGTATGTGCAGGACCCGAGCCACAACTCTACAGCGTGAGCTACAGTCCGGGGGATGGAGCTGTGGGCTGTCCGGAGGAATACGACGAGGTGAGGCACCGATCAAGACTCTTTTTTAGCTTCTCTCTCTCTCTAGCTGTGCATGTGGCCCAGTTGTTTTGCCTTCAGTTCCCACTGGTGCACACAACAGGACAGTGTGAAGGTCACATGCTGACCTCCCTGTGCACTCTCACTTGTCCCACTGTAATTCACCGAGTGGCTTGCAGAGCTATCATTACCACTCTGTGAACGTTCCACAGACTGAACACCCTGGTTTGGCTGACACTAAATAGCATCTGGCAGGCTAGGCTTCGGAGTATTCTTTGACAAATATTGGATTAGCTGGAATGTGCGAGAGTTTTTACATGCGTGTAGCTCCGTGTTTTTACAGTTGTGGTGAGCATATGTGGAATTCCTGTCTCCTCTTGTGCACGCAACTTGTATATTTAACCATCATTGTTGCCTGCCTCCGCAAAAATTGAAATTTTTCTGCTATTGTGTGCACTTCAAGCACTGTAGGCCTGCGGCTGTTGTTACAGCGCTGTGTCGCACAGTATTAGCACCCTCTCTTGGTAATGTTTGAAAGTGCAGACTCATCTACTTTAGTCAAGAGTGCAAATGAATTCCCTCCACTTAAATCCATTTTACTGGCTGCATGAGTTGATAATTCACGCAACACATAAAAGCAGCCTTGTTGCAACAGGCCATTCATGTATTATAATTGATGGAGCACCATCAAGTTGAGGGTGAAATTTAGATAATTGGAGTCACCACAGATGCTAAATGGTCTGGATGTTAAATTGCATGTGTCTAAATGAGTTAATCAAGAGACAGATCTTCCTTTTTGGAGTTTCCTAACGGCACATAAATGATGTGTGATAGAGCTCAAAGACCTGATGTGAACAGTTGAGTTTCTTGAGATGTTAACACTAATATTAATAGTAGCTGGGTAGTGGTTTTTAGTTGAGGTCTAATTTGTGTTGTATTCTGTCACATATGACCATTTGCTAAACTGTTTTGTGTGGGCTTCTGCGCTACAATTTTGTGTTGCAGTTTGCTTGGTGTTTTTATTTCTTGAAATATTTTTTTTTTGTCTGTTGTGCAGTTAAGCTGAAACAAATGTATCAGAAAGTGGCCACAAACATACGTCGGTTTATTCCACAACGGAAAATTAGCCGTCAGTCTGAACCAAGGGGGCAAAATACCCTGTTATTTATACATTACGTTTTTTTTCCACAGAAAATATTCTCATAGGTGTAGCTGCTGTTTACTGGAACCCGTAGGCAGAGTTTTGGGGAAGTTTGTGCATGTTTGAAGTAGTTGCCACACCTGTGTCCATTGCCTTGTTTTTCTCTTGGGCTGTTGGCAGAAAAGGGTTCCCCTCTCTCAATGGCTGTGCTGTTCGAACTCTGTTTGCTTTCAAAACAGGCAAGGTAAGGCTGTAGAGCTGAGGCCGGGCATAAGAGAAGAGCAATGCCCCGTCCGCCCCATTTTTTCCTTTACTTAATATTTTCTTCCGTTGCTAACTTTCACATTTCCATCTCACATTTGAAATCATAAATAGAAACATAACAGCAGTAAAAGCGGCATTTACAGTTGTTAAACTCTGCCTCTTAGAAATTTACAGCTTAACAGCATGTTAGTTTTGTATTGGCACACAGTCACGTCGTTATGGCAGGTTGCTGTGATGTACTGTATGACTGTCATTCACCCTGCTGCCTGAGACATGTAGAACATGGCTTAATGATTTATACTGTGACACTGGGCTGGGAAGTGAAGCTCCCGGGAGCCAGCAAAGATTAAACAGTTATTCAGCTGATCGTGTGCTGTTTTAACTCGGAGCAGTCGACTGGGCGCTACAGCTGACTTCTGTTGCTCTTTGGACTTTGTCTCTTGTCTCCACCCCTCTGACCACCCAGCAGAGCTGAACGAGGTGTTACAGTATTTTCCATCTTTCCAACATACTCTCGCTCACTCTCCCTGAGAGTGACGGTGAGGAAGCGTAAGTAGGAGTTATTAGGAAGCTCTCATGGCAGGCCAGCTTTCCTGTCACTGAGACCGGACAGAGAGAATGGTCCTGGGCATGGTGGACAGCCCTCTGGGCCCCGTGTCCCCTGGCACTGCATTTATAATGGTATGTTTACGCTTTCCAACGGGACTCGCCTGTCTTTTTCTTCATGACTCCTTTATAGTGCTGATACCTGATAATGTGTCTGTAGTCGCCGGTAATGTCAGATGTTGTTTTTTTGGCACGTGTGGTTTAGTGTTGAGCATTTGGTGTTTAGTGCTGGGAAAGCCTCGGGCTGACTCGTTTTATTTGAACTCATTGCTTGGAGGTGTTGATGCAGCAGGTTTTGCTTGGAACAGCCATCTGACTCACAGCAGACTCTCTGGTCTCTGAAGGCTGTTTATGCTCTGTGCTTTGTTTGGTTGTTGGAGTAATTGGCATCACTACCGACTGGCCAGACCTGTGGATTCAAAACAGACCATCTTTGAAATAGCTGCTGGTTTTTTTTTGTTGCAAGGCTTTGATCAACCCATAGTCGACTTGATAGTGCTGATTTTACTCTTTATTCTGTAGAGCGTGTTGAAATGATACAAGATACATAGTTTGTTTGTAAGAAGACATTAAATATAAGACTATTTATTGATGCCACACATGGGAAATTTGGTTGTTAGAAAAGCATACAGCAAGAATGATGTTAGCAGCTTGTTGAACCCTGCTTATTTGTTTGTGCTCCTGTATTGGAGTAAAGGAAATAAATGGGAAAATACAGTGTACTGTTCATACATTCACATTAATGCACTGTTTTTACCCTGGTGAATTATTCATATCTGTACTATGGATATTTACAACTTGATGTGGATACTGTACTAGTGTGATTTGCTCATCATTGTTCTGTTTCCATTACTGCAGCAAAATGAGGTGACGGACAGTGCATACCTGGGCTCCGAGAGCACGTACAGCGAGTGCGAGACCTTCACTGATGAGGACACGGGGGCGCTCGTACCGCCCGAGATGCACGAGGATGTGGAGACGGACAGCGGCATCGAGGCCACGCTGCACGACCCGGAGGATGGCGGAAACAGGTCGGTGTAGATTTCACCCCCCAGCCGCATTCACGACGCCAATTTTGGCCAAGACGTACAAGTCCACGTTACGTAACGAGAAGGCAGGTTGCGCCCCCGAATGACTTGTCACGCATCATCATTTTTTTAATCCACTTGTCATGGAAACCAGATCAAGGTCATAATGCTGTTCAGATTCGCCGCTGGCTACATTTACCGTTAAATGTGTGTCAAATCTCCTACTAAGGGTTAGCTGCCCTGCGCTGACCTTTCACACACATCACGTGGTTTACCAGTCTTGTGTGCCCAGTGCTGGATCACTCAGGTTCTATTTGGGTCACCAGACAGGCAGATTAAACCACAGCCATAGACAGCCACAACTTTATTGACCTACAGTAGTGTCTTGAATTCCTTTAGATGCACCAGTGTGTTCATCAGACATTCAGTACTGTTATTCTGTGTTTTATCTCCTTGTTTTGTCCTTAATTGTCCTTTTTAAATGCAGCTCCTCGTGTCCTCATACACGATGCATTGTCACAGGCAGTTTAAGGTTTCCCATTCCCACAGGGACAGACGCTGTTGATGTTTTCTTTGAGGCTGAACAGGAAAGCACATTCAGAGATAACTTGAAAAGTACAAGCATGAGAAACCTTGAACACAAAGTCCCTCCATAATTCTATCAATGTCAGTTCGTCCTAGTGTTTTATCGTTTTGTTTGTGATGAAAATAGACTGAGATCTGCTCATCTTCTCTGAATTCTCTAGTTATGACCTGTGTTGTTAATGATTATAGCAAGTGAAATGTTTTTAATCTTTAATGTATCCACTCTGGCTTTGTGTTGCACCGTTATTCATGTGTGCAAAGCGACGATAAGTTAATTAATATGAGACAAAGACTGGGTTCTGTGATTCTGATCAGTTTGAATCAGCCTCTATAGACATGATCAGGGGTTGAGTGTACAGTAGTTTTTGACTACTGATGTGTAAAGGATCAACAGAAGGGCAAGGATAGAGCCTTTTCTTTAATTTATCACAGCTTCACTATAAATAAAATACTGTTTTAGTTTAGTCTGTTTTGGAAAAGCGAGCTCCAGACACTGGGAGATGATTTAAGTGCAAAAGAAGCAGGACCACACATTATTATAATAGTAACGTGTGTCATTGATGAGCGTACTGTAGTAGTGAGTCATTTTGAATCAGAAGGGCAGTAATGAACTGTGGGTGTAGCTCACTGTCCGTTTTTTATCAGATAAGTACGGATGAGTAGAACATTTCACACAGATCAAACTCTCTTCGACATGTATCTTATTTTCTCTCGTTTTGTTTGGCTAAAGATATTGACTTCTTCACTGTGATTGGACCAGTTAAGTCTTATTGTTAAAGATGCTGCAGATGAGTTCCCATGTGTCTGTAGGGGTTTTTGTTGATATAGTATTCAGGGCAAACACAAGGGAGGAAATGCAGAGTAAGACCTTTGCTGACTGTGTGACCTGTCTCTCTGGCCCGATGACGGATTGTAGTGCTCCGCCTGACATGGATGTGTTTGGACTTCCCATTCCCTGATTGAGCCTTGAATTCCAGGAAGTGTTGAGTTAGCTTTTTTTTGTTTTCCCTTTTTTTCCCTCCTTTCTTTGGCATGGGCTAATCTGATTCTCTCCCTTCGACTCATACCATTGCCCCGCTAAGTCTACTGCTGACTGGAACCTAACACTAATACCCTATGACTGTGACCTTTATATTCTCTCACTTCAGCAGTGTGTTTACTGATAAGTACGGAAGTCATCATTGCTTACTCCACTCATACTGTTGATTTATCATTGATTTATGCTAGTCTATTTCCTGACTATCTATGAATGGGGGTAAATTTTTTAACTAGATTTACCACCTTGTTGTTGTCTGCTTCTGCCACTTGGACAGATTTCATCAATTGTTTATTCTGAACCATTTAAGATATAATTGTTTGTTTGAATTTCTGAGGTCACTGTGATCTTCATTTGACCACCAAAGTTTAATCAGTTCGTCCTCGAGTTTAAGTGGACTTTTGTGGCAGTTCCTCTGAGGAACTACTGAACTGTCACATTCACTAGGCAAAAACTCTGTTTTGTGAAGTCGCCACTCCCTTGACCTTTGACCTTTGATCTCCAAAATCCAATCAGTTTATGTTTCAGCGAATGCTTGTGCCAAATTTAAAGACTTTCTCTCAAGGTGTCACATGGATATCATCTACAGAGTGGGACTGACGCCTTGCTGGATGGACCCAAAAACAATGAGCCTCTGGCTCCAGCTGTCTCCGGTGTGGAGCCATTAAACACATGGGCCTGTTTCTCACTGCTAAACCTTTTAAAGTTGTACTTCAGCACAAAAAACTCTTAGCTACTTACAGTGCTTAAATGTTGACTGTGAGTAAGTGAAACAAAAAGGCGAGTAACTGAACAGAGGTTTTGCCAAAACACTCTGGTTAACCGAATGAACCCTAGCCGCAGTCTGCAGCCACATAAGACATAATCAGAGTTGGAGAATATGCGCTGGACTGGGGATTAAGAATCTAACAGGATTAGCCTCCCCCACCCCCCTCTGTTTTACCCCTGTGTCCCTGCACACATTTGGCCCTTGGAAGGTCAGCAGGACTGTCTGCTGGTCGTTGCTTAGCCTCAAATCTGATTAACCCACTCACTCAGTCCACCCTTTCTGGTACAGCCTCAAGTCTTTTGGGAGGCACTGAGGATGCACCATCAGTCATGTGGCGTTGTAGAATGACAGCTCATTAGGACCACAGAATTCGCCTTTTGAAAAGGCTGGACCCCCTCCTTTTTTTTTCTCCAAGCGGGAGAGTCTTGGTTTTGTTTTTAAATCGGTGTAACCTGTGAAGTTTCAGGATTCCACTCTGGTTGTCTGGAGTTTTGACTCCAGTTGCTCCACGGCTTTCACGCCAGGGCAGCGGAGGGGGTTTAAAGATGCGTTCCCTCTCGTCACCATCACTCTGTGCGAGGGACCTCAATATGGGGCCAAGTAGTAAGAACTTGAGTAAAGGGTAAGTAGCTTCTGAAATGCTTGTTGTACTACTTGTAAGGAGTTGAGCCTCATGTTTGTTCAGGGCATTACTGCAGCTGATACTGTGGTGCTGTCAGATTTAATAAGACCGATGAGTGGCCAGAGTCATTTGTCGGACAGATTCTTATGTGAGTTTAGGTTTTCACACTGTAAAATAAGGCAGTGCTTTAGCTTTGAATTAGACAGATGTTGCCATTTTTATTGTAAACAAGCAAAATGGGCTTTGTCACCGTGTGCTGTGACAGCAAACTTTTGTGCTGATTTGGACATCCACGTCCTGTGTGTGTGCTTAAGACGTCCAGCATATCCTGCTGGACGACAGGAAAGGCCGGCTTTCCTGTTCAATGAACATCAAGGGGCTTAAGCTGTTGTAACACTATCAAATTCACGTTGTGTAAGATAAGAAGCCAGAAGCCAGTTATGTTAAAGATGAAGTCAGCTCCGTCAGGCATGACCCTCTTCAGACCCCACAGAAGGCTCCTCTGACGCGTCTGAAGTGTTGCCATCGTGGTTTTGCATTACCAGCGAGGCACAAAACATTTTGTTTCTGCCAAAGCAGCCTTTAGGATTAATGTGAATTAACAGATTACCTTTGAAGACAAGTGATCGTTGAACTTGTCCAGATTGCTGTTCTTCTTGAGGCGGGAAGGGGGGGGGATTAATTATACTTGTGTGGGATTTACAGTAGGCTCTAATCATTTCCAGGATTCTGGGTCCAACACCCCAACCTCACCACCAGTTGTCCTTTTTTAGAGCTTGTTACCCAGATACCTCGACTCAAACGCTGTTGCTATGTTTATATTATCTTTCAAACTGAGTCAGAAGATGGGTTTAGTTTGGTTTGGCTGAAATTGTGGGTTCTTAAATGGGAAGTTGTGCAGCTTTTTATAGCTGTTCCGGTCGGTCATCCATTTATATGCCGTCTAAACATGACACATTTTCCCCTATTTTCAGCCAGGACCTAAAGTTAACTGTACACTGTTGTTGGTATACACAAGTGAGCCCACACACTAACACAGCAATCCATTCTTACGTATCCCCGCAGGTTTTCCCTGAACTCTGAGCACCATAACCACTCCCTGGTGACGGTCATCGGCGGAGAGGAGGAGCACTTTGAGGACTTTGGTGAAAGCAATACCTCAGAGTTGCTACTGGAGAGCAGCGTGGAGGGGACGGAGGGGGAGGCCGACTCCTCTCTGGTGCAGCCCCTCGAGCAAGTCAATGGCTCCTCACTTCTGTCTCCCAGGTACGAGCTTGTCCGGACATCCCAAAGGTTATTTAAGTGCTGTGAATATTAATACAAAGTTGCCACCAGGCTGTCACATAACTTTCTCTTTTTATGAGTCCCTTCCTGATAAAGGCGGTGAGACACTGTTACATTCTCGGCTGCATTGTCCAGGCCCAAATGCCACTGTGTACATTCTTCAGAGAAAATGTTTTTCCTATGACAAAGACACTGAGGTCAGACTCTGATAAGAGCTATCTGGAGACGTCCTTCACACCCCTATCTGATGAAGGACAAGATGAATGCAGTGAAAACAAAGTTCATTCTGGCAGACTTAAGATATTGAAATTGCAGATATTTGGACCAATTCTCCTCTAAAGCAGCCAGAGAGGATTTGTCTTGTCTCTCCATCAAACTGTTGGGTGGCGTCTGTTGCCAAGCGTTCTGGGACAGGCAGAAGGCGGTGGTTTTGTTGTGTCGAGTTCAAACGCCTAACAAGATTTGCCTTTTGAGCTTCAGTAGAACAGGCACAGGTTGACTTTAACAGGGAAAAGACAAACACCATAACACACATACTACTCTTTATGCCACACTTCGTTTTGTATTGAAGCCCCCACTGTAGCCTTTTCCCAGTCATCCCTCCTCCACCCCCTCCTCCACTTTTTTCATCAGAGACACTAAGCTGGCTAATGCGTAATTCCCACTTGGGTGATATTTCCATGATTTGCCTTGCCAGGAAGCTTTTAACAGCTAACTGCCCAGTTGTCGTTTTTTTTTTATCCCATTGACAATATGGAAATAAGCTGATCATTGAAGTACACTACAGTCTCTGTATATTCCTTCTGTTATGTATTGTTATCACTATATGGTAGTCACCATAGCAAAACACTACTTGCTTATATGTAATATGATGTTTGGATAATGATCCTCATTCCTTATATGTTAGCACAAAGTAGTAGTAGAAAGTAGTAAATTGATATATTCAAGAAAAAAGGACAAATCTAAGAATAACTGGTAAACCTCTAAATTATATATTAATCAAATGTATTATGTAATCTTTATATTACATAATTTTGTAACATAATATTTTTTAAAACTGGAGAAACTGTGAAAAACTATATCACATACAAGTTGAGCTCAGATTTGCCTGCTTCTTATGTTGAGTAATATATCACACATGCACACACACACACACACACACACATACACACCAAACTGCATCCCACTAACTTCACCCACTCAGTGTGAATGCGTCACCATGTTTTGAGCCGTTCGTGCTCAGTGTTGGCGCACGTTGCCGTCCTGCCTACACACACCCCCGTTGTTTATCAGTCTACATATCGCAGCACTTCGACAACATCATTGCAGCATTTTTTTTTTTAAACAAAGTAATCCCTCACACTGTCAGTAGAAGACGGTAACGGTGCATATGACCATCAAGTGACACTCTCTTAAAAAAATCTGCTGTGTAAAGGCAGCATTTCTGCCGACATTAACAAGAACCTGTGCCAGTCGGTTGCATAATTCAGACGTGACTCGCTTCCTGAATGAACAATCAGCTGGTAGAGGTGATGTGAGGAGAGGAGAGGGTACAGACTTCCCAACAGCAAAACACGCAACCGTATGTTTAATTTATTGTGATATTTTTAAAGAAATAATCCGGATTCTGTTGGTTGGTCGGTCTGGGCTCTCTGTAAAAGACACCAAGGTTGAAAAGAGAAGAATGTTTGGCAGCAGGGAAAAATGTTATCAGCACCGAAGAGGGATCAACAAATTCTTTTCTCCGAGAATGTAGAGTTTCTATCCAGGAAACAAATCACGACCACACTTGCACAGTCTGTTTCACGTCGCCCCCCCACCCCCTCCCACCGAAGCTCTTAAACTTTTTACTCTTTCAAACACTTCTATGAATTTCACTAACACCTCCTGCACCCTCAGAGGTGTCCTGTCCCACCTCGGTGCACCAACACCACCCCCTCCTCCTCCTCACCTTCCCTCCTTTCTTGTCCCACCTTCTTGTCCGTCACTCACCACTTCCTCCTCCTCTTCCTCCTTGTTTTCCTTTTTCCAGTGCACCTGCTCCTCTCCCTGACTGCTTTCAGAGCTTCCTCAGGGAGGAGGCGCTGGACTTTTTCTGTAGCCAGTGTCACAAACAAATAAGTCGTCTCGAGGACCTCTCCACTCGCCTCAATTTCCTAGAGATGACTAGGTAACACATCATTCACAACCCGCTCCGACTGTAAGCTGTGTGAATGTGTTTGCAGTGCTGAATAGATACAGTAATCGCGCATGTCCTCATGATGTATGCATGCATGCTGTGTTGGACTAGCAACAACGACAGTGTGTGGTTTGTCATGTTAGCATTTAGCATTTATTGATGGAGGAACTCATTTAAGGAATTTCATTGGTTATGTTGCACTTTTCAGATGGATTCCTTCCCATTCTTACCATCTGCTCAAATTGTCATTTGTCACTCATACGTAATAAACATGCTTTAAGTGATTAGATTGATTGTACATGTTTAGTCCATTTGAATGAGGTTGTAGAAATGTAAAACCCAGGTACACAGGTGAGTGGCGTGTATTTCATAACCATCATGCTTCATTTAAGTTGCTGCAGAATGCTGCTAGTAGAGTGAAGCTTCTCAAAGAGCCTGCTTTGTTTTATCAGGACAAACATGCTGATCCAGGATTACTGACCAGTAGCTGTATTACAGAAATTACTAACTCTCAAATCCTATTTCATCTGTTTTCTAACAGTTTCACTTGAGAATATAACTCATTTCAAAAGAATTAAGACATTATAAAACTCCAAATTGAAATACAGTTTTAGTAATGCAGTCTGTTACAGGTCCATTAAGCAAAACCAATCCTAGATCAGAATTTGTATAGTTTTTTGTTTGCTGCTGTGCTTGTGTTAGATTGCTGTGATGAGTGAATATTTTCTAGCTGAAGTTTTGTCTAAAATAAGTGTAGTAATAAACCCCCATCAGGCCCCTTGTTTACTTTAATGGGGCCTATTCTCCTGTCAAAGAGAGGGCCATCAGGAGATGGTGTCTCTTTCCTTTATCCCTTTTCTCTTCCTGACCATTTTTCCTGTTGTTCTGTCTCCCCATCCAGCGCTGGCAAGAGGCTGTCCAGCAAGAAAGTAGCAAGGTAAGCGAAATAGTTGCAGTAGGCAAAGTCTCATATTTCTTGTGTAATTGTAATGGATCGTTGTGTTTGGCATAACAGAATGGCACTTTATCAAATGTCAAACGGCTCCAGGGAGTTCTGATGTTTTTTTTTCCTGTCCCCGTGCAGACATCTCCTCCAGAACAGCTCCATGACTCTGGACACCATGAGCGACTTGACGCGGGACATCCTGGAGCTCGCCGACAATGACATCACAGACAAGGTGAAAGCTGTTTTCACCTGTAATGCTGTTATTAAAGGGATAGTTCACCCAAAATTGAAATTTCACTCATTATCTACTCACCCTCATGTGGACTAAGGGCTGGAAGAAGTTTCAGAGTCCTCCGTGGCTTCTCTGAGTTACAGGGGGTCTCGGCATAGCAGTGCATGTCCATATAACGGTTGCAAATGGATACCAACTGTCTTCGTAACAAAAAGACACACCAAAAAACATTGAAATACCTCCATGCTGCTCGTATGTAATGTCCGTCTTGTATTGAAGCCCCGAAATGCGAAATTGTCCCGAAAAAAATTAAATAAGTCTATATTTCAAGCTTGTTTTGTAGCAGAAGCTCCTCTTCCCATTTCGTCAAATTTGGACGAACTGGGAAGAGGAGCTTCCACTACAAACAAGCTTAAAATATTGACTATACAATTTCGCATTTCGGGGCTTCAATACAAGACGGACATTACATACAAGCAGCATGGAGGTATTTGGATGTTTTTTGGTGTGTCTTTTTGTTACGAAGACAGTTGGTATCCATTTGCAACCGTTATATGGACATGCACTGCTACGCCGAGACCCCCTGTAACTCAGAGAAGCCACGGAGGACTCTGAAACTTCTCTCAGCCCTTAGTCCACATGAGGGTGAGTAGATAATGAGTGAAATTTCAATTTTGGGTGAACTATCCCTTTAAAGAAAAGAACTGTAACAACAACACATTGAAAGTTTTTGCCTGGCTAACTGTGAAGGGTTTTACCTCTCCCAGGTGCTCCTCCTGGAGCGTCGTGTGGCGGAGCTGGAGAAGGAGTCGGAGGCGTCGGGGGAACAGCACACGCGGCTGCGCCAGGAGAACCTGCAGCTGGTGCACCGGGCGAACGCCCTGGAGGAGCAGCTGAAGGAGCAGGAGGTCCACGCTGACGAGCAGCTACAGCAAGAAACTCGACGACACAAGGAAGCCCTGAGCAAACTGGAGAGGGAGAGGGGGCTGGAGCTGGAAAACCTGCAGGCCAGGTCAGCACATGATGCCCCAGCTGCTTTTATGATATAATTTAGAGGCAGCTTGAAAATCTAAATACATATATTCATTTTAGTCTACCAAGTGTTATAATTCAAATACATGCTTTTTTTTAATTAGCCATTGAGATGTGTTTGATACTGGACTATTGTGATAATTTATAACCAAAAACTGTCACCAAAAACCATCCAGTGTGATTCCCCTGATAATTTTAAGGTTGTGTTTATGGTATTTAATTGTGATGGTTGACGTACCATTGGTTGGAGAAATGGTGCGTCCATACTGCCCCCCTCTGGTACTTATTTGCCACTGAACATGGTACAACATTGTCAACCATTAACAAACAATGCAGCTGTTTCAGGCGTTTCTTTGTGGTTACACTATAACTTCTTAATGTGAATGTCTAAACAGTGTACATTTTGTTTGTTTTTGTTCCTCAGGCTGCAGCAGATGGACGAGGAGAACAGTGAGCTGCGGTCCTGTGTTCCTTGTCTACGAGCAAACATCGAGCGACTAGAGGAGGTGAGAGCAATAATACTGTATCTCCTCCTTCGCTGTGTTTTTCTTTCCTCTGCCTCATATTGCAATATTTTTTGTCTTCACCTTCCTTTTTTTTCTTTTTCTTTCCAGGAGAAAAGGAAGCTGCAGGATGAGGCAGAAGGCATGAGTGACAGGCTGAACGACGAGATGGAATCCAGAAGGAAAATGGGCGACAAGCTGAGCCACGAGCGGCACCAGAGTCAGAAGGAGAAGGAGTGCACACAGGAGGTGCAACTGGTTTCTCTGTGTACAAAACAAACCTTGAAAGAAGTGTATATGACCCCAGTTGACTTTACTAACTGACGTCTCTTGAATTGTTTCTACCACAGCTAATTGAAGACCTACGTAAACAGCTGGAGCACCTACAGCTGTACAAGTTGGAGGCCGAAGCAAAAAGAGGGCGCACGCCTGGCGCGGGGCTGCAAGAGTATCAGACCAGGACCCGCGAAGCCGAGCTGGAGCAGGAGATCAAACGACTCAAACAGGTAGCACCAAACATTCAGAGTTCTCTCCATTCCTCTGCCTCCTCACTCATTTTTTTTTTGTAGCATTTGATTCTATCGCTTGCAGTGTTGTTTTCGTTAACGATGACGATGACGATGATGATGACGAAATGTTTCGTTGACGCCCCTTTTTTCATGACGATAACGAGACAGTGACGAGATAAACATGGCTCACTGATGACGAAAACATGACGAGACGCGTGTGAGTTTTCGTTGACGAGATGAGAACGGACGTAAATGTTAGTGGTAGGGCTGTGCGATTGCCACTAAATTTCATATTGTGGATTGTCATTACTCTAATGTTCACACGTTTTATAAAAAATAGAACAACGCTGCTGAGACGAGCCGCGGTGCGCCCGGTGCTTGTGATTAGAGCGGCAGAGAGCAGCTCCGGTGACCGCGGTGCAGCCACTCAGCGGCGCTGATGGGTGGTCAGACGTTCAAATGCATGACATTTCTGTTTATTGTGCGTGTAATCTGTCAATTAAAATCAACAAGTATCTGCAACGCTGCTGCATCCCATCCTTGTGTGGTCACGACACGCCCACCACCTGGCATGCAGCGCACATTCTGCTCAACACACCTGCCGTCACTCGACGAGAAGATATATGGACGTATTTTAAATATAATCCAGCAGAAAAAAAACTGAATGCACTAGGCTACTGTTACCACTTTATCTGTGTGTAGGCTAATGCATAATCCTTAGACCATAAAGTATTCGCCATTGGGTGGAAACATTATGTGTAAAACCATTCCTTTATTGAATTAATTTGTTAAAAGACTTTTTTTTTTACTAAAACTGACTAAAACCTTTTTGAGTTTTCGTCGACTAAAACTAGACTAAAACTATCACATGGAGAAATGACTAAAATTGACTAAAACTAATAAGTATTTTCGTCAAAAAGACTAAGACTAAGACTAATCTAAAATGCCTGCCAAAAAAAACACTGATCGCTTGATATGACGGTGTTTTATAATGCCTTACTTTTGACGTGACCCCCTCCAGGACAACCGCAGCCTGAAGGAGCAGAACGACGAGCTAAACGGTCAGATCATCAACCTGAGCATCCAGGGGGCCAAGAACCTGATGTCGGCCTCCTTCTCCGACTCCCTGGCAGCTGAGATCAACTCTGTGTCTCGTGCAGAGGTAGGTTTTTTTTTTTAGACAACTGGAAATATTAAAAACATATTTACTGTAGGACCAGTCTGCCCTTTCTGTTTCAATCCTCCACTGACTTCTGTCTCCCTGTCAAAACAGCTGATGGAGGCTATCCACAAGCAGGAGGAGATCAACTACAGACTCCAGGACTACATTGACAAAATCATTGTGGCCATCATGGAGTGCAACCCCTCCATCCTAGAGGTCAAATAGACACCATGCAGCCAGAGGGGCCACTTGGAGTGACTCTGTCTCCGATGACTGTTTAAAAAAAAATATCAAGACTTGGCTAAAAGAAAAACTACCAAGAGAGGATGTAAAAATATTCAGACATCACTTTGGTAGAGGGAAAAAAACAACAACGCACTCAAGTTACCCCTTCTCCCCACCCTCACCCCCACTCAAAAAACAAAAAAACAAAACAAAAAAAAGGAAGAATTAAAGATTTTTTTTAGAAGTCCATGGCTGTCAGTGAAAAATAAGCTATTTTCAGTTAGATATCCCCTGAGTGTGTACTTATTTGTGAGTGGTATGTGTCAGCCCTCCTGAAAACACTTGGGTTCTGGTGACGTCCATGTATTTGGCTAGAGGGACCTGAGTCTCCCCCTTGTGAGAGTGAGTGAATGTGTCAAATGTGCGAAAGAAGTCGGTATCATCCGGAGTAGATATCTACCCCATCCCTTTCCAAAAATCAAAGTGTCAATGTTTGATCGAGCTAAAAAAAAAGAAAAGAAAAGAGAAGAAACAACGATTAGACAATTATACCTAAAGGCCTTAAATGAAAGGTGATCAAAAGGATACACTCATTCTGCATATCATAACATGCCTCAGTTCAGTCGGTGGGCTGTGATGTTCCTGATCCAAGCTGAGTCGTGTTTTAATCATGAAAGATGAAGCCGTATGAAGCTGCGGGTCAGGAAGAAGACAACTAGACTTTGTCTTTAATAAGTTAAAAGCTTGCAGTGCTGCCTACCAGGCCCTATAACAGTGTGTTGTGTCCTTTAACCAAGTTCAACTGTCTTTCCAGGGAACCCAAGTGAGGGACATTTCTAGGGTTTGGAGGATGAGAAATGCCCGGAGGGTGATGTGTGTGTGTGTGTGTGTGTATGTGAGGTGTTTGATTTTTTTTTTCTTTTGCTCTGTGTTACTTAAAGGTTTTGAAAAAGCTCAGTGACACTAGAAGACACGGCCGTTCTTCAAAGTCTTAAGTCTCCCACCTGAAGGAACGGCCTGGCTTACAATGTGCTTCATCTCATTTATTTTTACAATGAAACAGGGTCCCAGGTGCTCAGGTGGGCTGGACACCTCCAGTGGAAAATCACTACATTTCCCATCACTCCCTGGCACAAGCGTTAACTTTTCCACCTCGATGTAGACTGACTGACTGTAACCGACAAACTATAATCACATCATCACTTTGTAAACTCTCCAGACACTTGAATTAAGCATGAAGGGAAACTGACGAGTGACTCTGGGAATTGTAGTTTTATTTTTCTAAGCACAGCCCACCTGATCCCAGTGTTCTCTTGCTGAGTGAAAGTGACGGAGAGCAAGCTGATTCAGGTTTCCAACTG
Organism: Trachurus japonicus; assembly: GCF_045865225.1. NCBI lineage: Eukaryota > Metazoa > Chordata > Actinopteri > Carangiformes > Carangidae > Trachurus > Trachurus japonicus. The sequence continues at coordinate 22,278,607 of NC_140925.1, forward strand.
TTTGTTTTTTTTCTGTTTGCTGCACAAAGTGATGTGAGGTCAGTAAAAATGACACTCCGGAGGTTGTATGTGAAGAATCAAATGGTTGTACTTTGCACTAAGGTTTGTTTTTGATTTCTGTATTGTTGTTGATAAAACTGTTAATTGTGAAGGGATCAGATGTAAAAAATTGACGATATTTTGAAGCCCATATGAAGATGAAAGCACGTTGGATTTGTTTCATCCCTCTCACATTTTAAGATGAAGGAAAAAACATCCAAAACACACTATTCTTAATTCCATGTTGAATTAGAAATATTCAATACTACAAAAAAAAAAGAATATTAGTTTTTTCTTTTAGCCAGCAGGAGTTGGTCTTAGCTTATTCCCCGGATATTGGCCAGTTTATTTTTCCAGCAGCTGATCTGTGTAAAATTGAAGAGGGATGGCAGACTTTGGTAGCAATAACGCTTGGCAAGAAAGTGGACATTGGTGGAAGGCAGATGAAACAAACCTGCTCTTAATTTCCTCTGCTGAAGTAACATCTCCATCTTGAAGAATGATTTTTTAATTTTTTCTTCTTATTCGTTGGACTGATGCCGTGTTGGTCGGTACTGTGCAGCCTCGATGCTGTTAGACATTTCCTTCTGACTCAGAAACTGAACATACGTGTCGGATTAACCCACCTGATATCTTGATGGATTTCTAGTTGAGGTCGGGGAGGTTGTGTTTTTTTTTCTTCTTCTTTTTGTCCAAACTAGCACAGCGGTCTGCACCAGTATGCTGAGAAGAAATCCTATTTTTCACCCTGTTCACCTCTAAATCTTATCTCACTGCTCTTCACCTGCCACTCCATGGAAAAATGGCCTTGGATGTAAATGACTTGTACATGTAAAGTTTTTTCTACACTCATTCTAGATTCTAGGTATTTTTATAGCCAGAAAAGAAAAGAACATTTCTTTTTCTTGTCTTAAGCTGAGAGACAGCTGCCTGTATTCTTCTCTAGCATGTAGCGTGTACAGTATGTTTTTTTGTTTTTTTTTTCATTTTAAATCACATGCAGATATTTATTCATCATTCAACACAAACAACAACTCACACTCTGTGATCTGTTCTGCTGAAGATATATTTGTACATTTTTGAATTCACAAGGGGAGATCACTAATTCACAGTCAATAATTCTGTGGGAGAAGTTGAACTTAACTGAACTAGGACACGTTTAAAGCAAAAGCATATTGTCCTCGTCCACGGGAGAGTCTCCATCAGCTTGAACAGGAGCTGCTCAGACTGGTCGTTTGTCGAGGTTGTCACACTCTTCCATAATGCTGATGTGGCTTTGACCCCTTCAGGGTTGCGATTTTTTTTTTTTTTTTTTTAGATCAATGGCAGAGTCTGCAGTTTCTACTGTTGTCTTCCCAGATGGAGTCAGGTTCTGCATGGAAACACTGATATTTATTGTATATCTCTGATTCAGTTGTTTTGACCTGTGTTTTGACTGACAAATCATATGCTATAATATCCATCAGTGGAGTTGTGGGTTGTGAGACCTCGTAATGTCAGCACATGACACCTAATAATGGCATATCCAGGCTCGCTGAGTCCAGCGTCCTTTACCCCAACAGATTATTTAACGCTTGATTCCTTAAATTAATGAGTCATTTATGCTTTACAAAGAAGGAACTGACTCTCTCCCTGCTTCATATCTTACTGTCAGCTCTCGACAGATAGTTTGAGGACTTACATGACTGGCAACAGAATAACTAGACAACAGGTGAGACAACAGAGCTGATGATACATTCCCTCTTTGCAGGGCTGAACGCGATTGCACTTTAACCAGATCCAATTTCTCCATTTAAACCCCTGCTTTCCAAATGACCAAAGACAGACATTTGAACCTAAACTGATCATTTTATCTATCAGGGTCCGCGATAACACTTTTGGTAACACTCGCACTGTTCTAACAAATCACAAATTGACAGACTCTCAGCTTTGTCCTGAAAGAAACCGGCCTGCTAGTCTAACACTGTGCCTCTGTGTCTCAAACTTTGCCTCTAAACTAACCTGATGATGAGCCCTGGGAAAAGCACTGACCACATGACTGTCAGTTTGTTAAACTATAACGATGAAACCTGAACTGTAAATATGAATTGTCATTTTTGTGAAGTTATCTTTTCTCTCTCTCTCACGCTCACTTCCAGTGTCCAAAGAAAGTTTGCTCAAGGCACAAACATCACTACTGGAGTAGTGCATGGCTTGCCATTATGTGACATGGGAAGATAAAAAGAGAATATTGTAGAAAAGAGAAATTGTAAAAGTTAAATTTATTCCTATTTTCAAAAATAAATGTATAAATTATAACAGTATTGGTTACAGCTGTATATTATTTTTGAAGATCCCCAAATGATCTAATCCTAATTGTTATTGGGGAAATATAATTTCTGTCATTGTAAAAAGAGAAAATTTAAAGGTAAGCAGTGAAAGTAAGATTAGAAAAATAAATGGAATAAAAGGACCCTGTGTTTGCTGTGTTTTTATTGCACAAGTACACATATTTCACCATGTGTTTGCCTATTCTGCACACATTTAAAAACTTTGAAACTTTCCACATCATGCATACTATACCTTACACAGTAACCATACAGATAATTTGACAGAAGAAAACTGAAGGCGTTATTTCATTCATTTCCTTCGCTGTGACATGCAGGATCTCATGTTTTAAAGATATTCTGAAGGATTTCAGTACGATTATAGTGCATTTTCTCATAAATATGTAAGATGAACAACGACTCTGTTGATAGCAAAAAAAAAAAAAGGTTTTACACCAAGGGAAATTATATAGTAAATGGGGGAAAGAAAAGGCAATAGTAAAACATAGCTAGAGGCAGTGATGTGGGTGGCTAAGCAGGCCAGAGTTGTCATCATGTCATCATGTCAAGGGTTGAATGGCTGTAAGCACTCAGTAAGTTTCCTATCAGTTGATGAATGATTGGCTGCCATGGATGGACACAATTGACTGAATGCTTTTGCCAAGCAACAAATACATTTTGTCAAGATGGTTTGGGGAATATCAGTAAAAGAAAAAAAAGAAAAGAAAAGAAAAAAAGACACAATTTTTAATTTTAATGCTAGCACATCAAAGGTTATGGTGCAAAATAGAAAATTTCCCTCGTTGCAGCGCCCCCTGGTGGTCAAAGGACGTCAGATTTCTTCAGGTATCCTGATCTCACTTGCAAACACTGCTCTGCATCCCTGTCTGTCCATATCTTTCTCATACACAATGAACTAACTAGGTAATAAACATCTGGGCTGCTGCCATTCACTGTGTGTGTGTGTGTGTGTGTGTGTGTGTGTGTGTGTGTGTGTGTGTGTGTGTGTGTGTGTGTGTGTGTGTGTGTGCAGAAGGTGAGTTCAAGCTTCTGATTGGAAGAAAAAAGTTATCTGGAATAGACTTGTCAAAACAGAAAGTAATATTAGTGACAGACAGACACTATATTGAGTTATAGTGTAGGCCTACTACTACATGAATTCAGAGTTTTTGTTAGTCACTAACCATGATTCTTTAGTTTATCTCAGCTGCTGCTTTAAATTGAATGAAAGGGGTGTTTATAAGTATCTTACGCCATTGCTGTATGTGAGCCTTGCACTTTTTTAATTGATTAATTCACGATTAGTTCTTTTAGTAATCAATGTGTAAAATCATACACCTATTATGACCATAGACTGTAAAAAGAACATGAAATGCACCCAAAAGTGTTGCAAAAAAAACAAAACACGTTGCCTTCTTGAATGCGACACTACTATTCCTGTCCCCGGAACCTTTCTTCTCCCTCTTTCTCACTACGAACATATTTTGACGGAGCACCGCGACCCGAAGCGGCAGCAGAGTGGGCTGTTGTAACGTGAACTGACAGAAGAAAACTTCATAAAGTAATGTTTTATCGTCACGGTGGTTGTAAATGATGCATTCAGTCAGTCGGCATGTGAATTCCTGTTGTCTTATTTAATGAAAATCCTCGGGTGTGTTTCCGTGTTGACTGACTAACGGTCTAAGCTAATCTAAATGGAGACGCATGTGTATTTATTTTCTTCTGTATTAAATTTGTATTTAAAATGAGCTTCTTCACTCAGTGACAGGACTAAATGGAGAGTTAACCTGAACATTTAGGCGTAATTCTTCGTTGGAGTAGTGAAAGTCTAGAAAGGTTTTTGTTGCGTTATGCTAACAACAGTTGTGGCTTATTTGCTCTATAAAAAATACTCTAAATATACTAATGTTTGTTCTCCAGCAGGTAAAATGAACTCACTCAGCCCAAACACCGAGGTCCGTCACATCGTGGCCCGGTGTTTCCGGACGCTCTCTTCGTCCACAGATGATAAAGACGTTGTTGATGCGCTTCAGACGCTGCAGTCTTTCTTGGATGAAGCAGCAGACAGTGCGACCACCTCAGCTCAGCGGGCTGAGTTCAGGAGAGCTCACTACACCCGCAGCCTGCAGCTCCTGGTCAGTAACATCCAGGCAGACTGGCTGCACAGACTGACAGCAGCCCAGCGTGCAGAGTTATGGGATGTCCTGTTCCTCCGAGGACCTCCAGAGCAGGCTCTGCTGGTGCTCATGGAGGGAATAGGAGCTCTAAGGTGGGTGCTGGAAAAGGGACATGAAGTATATTTATTGATGTATCCATTCATTCTTTGTTATGTCATTGTCTCTTATGTCTTGTCTTTTTCTGCAGACCCAGCACTAATCTGGACTTCCTGGTCAGCATCACTGTGAGGTTCCTTCAGACCGGCCGCCTGGCTGACTTGCTGTGGTCGTACTGTCTGGAGACGGCTCCCTCCGACTCCCCCCAGCTCAGAGAGACTCTGCTGGGGCGGATAGCAGCGCTGCCAGACCTCACCGCCAACAGGTTACATCCCAACAACAAGCCTGTCTTTCTTCCTCAGCAGTACTACCTGCTTCTCGCCACAGAGATGCTCACTGCCCTGGAGCGAACCTGCAAGGCCCTGAAAGGTCAGAGAACATCTGTTAAGCACTTAACAATAATGATAGATTTCATAACCAATGTATTATATGTCAGGATAAACAGTAATTCTTATTATTTTGTGTGTGTGTGTGTGTGTGTGACAGATGGCACAGACTGCTCCTTAACCTTTGTGGCCCAGACTCTTGGAAAAGTGTGTATCCAGGGGCACAGCGGTGAGTTTAATTACTGACGAGCGTGAAATAGCTGTGAAAAAGTATTTGCCCCCTTCTGGATTTCTTACTATTTTGCATATTTGTGACACTTAAATATTTAAGATCATCAAACAGATTTTAATATTGTCTCTCATTGTGGTTTGCTGGAGTCCCAAAGCTTTAGAAATGGCTTTGTAACACTTTCCAAACTTATAGATGTCACTGATTTTGTTTTTTCATCTTAAAAACTACTTCACTCCACTCAAACAGGTTCTCTTGAGGTTTTCTTGATTCAACAGGTCTGGCAGTGATCAGGCCTGGGTGTGGACAGTGAAATTAAACTCTACTTTAAAAGAAAATTAGGTTTATCACAGTTAGTACAGTACATGATTTAAGAAGGGAGCAATTACTTTTTCACAAAAGGCCAGGTAGGTCTGTGAACTGCATTTTATGTTTACTTGGATTATCTTTGTCTAATAATAACATAATAACATTTAAGTGTGACAAATATGAAAAAAAAGTAAGAAATCAGGAAGGGGAAAAATACTTTTTCATGGCACTGGCACTGTATGTTATACCATACTCTATATCCTCTTTTTCTATATAAGGTGTCAACTTCAGCTCTGGAAAACTAAACAGATTAATTTGAATGGAGCTAACAATTAAAGCAGAAGTAAGTGGTCCGGTCGTTTTGGCTAATGCTGCGTTCCAGGCAGGCTTTTGAAATCGTAAATTACAGCTTCAAGTCACAACTTAGGACTTTGTAGCGTTCCAGGCAACCCACTCGTGTTTTTCCGACCTGTTTTACCGGTGAAAGTCACTATAACGGCCACTCGTAACTTCCGACCGGTGAACTCGTACCAGATCGAACTGGTACGACTTCACGGTCGGAAAAATACGAGTTTCCTTGAACGCACCATAACAGTCCTCGTCCCTACGTCGCCACATTCACGGCGTTCCTTGGCTGCACACACAGCCCTGCATGCCGTTCTCTCTCCTCATTGGATAAAAACTGTAGGATACGATAAATGTTTTCTCTTCGGCTCAGAGCAGAGCAGAGGGACTGACAGACCCGTGTTTCAGACCAAACACTCTATGTAAGTGATTGCTGTCGGAAGATATAACTATTTAAGACTTATATTAACACAAATATATCACTTACTTCTGCTTTAAGTATTTAAAGGGATGAAGAATCACCAGAGTAGTCGATCCATAGTGACACAGTCCTCTTCCCCTCCTGTAGACGTGGTCCTGGCCGCTCTGGCTGCTCGGCTCTCCGCCTCCACGCGCTCAGACATGGTGTGGCAGAGAGTTTGTTGGAAACTGTTTGAAAACGTTCCACAGCGTTGGATGGAGAGTGTGCTCACTGCATTGGTGCAGGCTGTCAGTGGGTAAGCTAAGCTGGTTATAGTTTCAGTCAGCCCACGGTTTATCTGGACACTAGCTGACCGTTTTCTGTCTGCCTATAATGATCCAGGCATCTTGCTTTTTTCTTTTTTCCCCAGCCCTGAGGCCTTTGGACGGATTATTGGGAATCTAGTGTTAACCAATAAAAAGGCCCAGTTTGTCATCACTCATAAACTGCTGTTACTACAGTATAAGTACGAGGTAAGAAGAGGACTTGCCGTCTGACAGTAAATCATGTATATATTTTTTAATATATAAAACATGTTTTTTTTCCATAGACCCAGGTCTTGAGAACTGTTCTGGGTTACCTTGCAGCAGACAGAGAACGAAGGCCATTACTGTTACAGGTGAGTGTGTGTGGTATATCCAGCAGCCTGATGATATCATTTTAAATGCATTGACCATTTGACAGGTATTCATGTGTGTTTTCAGGTGTTGCGGTCCGTGTCCCAGGCCTGGGCTAACCCCAGCGCAGTGAAACACACACCTCTAGAGCAGCAGGTGTATGTTAGCAAGGCTCTGCTGCTGAGTGTGAGCCTGCTGAAAGACGCTGAGCTGCAGGAGCTACGTTCAGGTACAGTTCTGACAACTTGTGTTATCATTCATCTCCAAACACGAGTTGATGGGTTTTCACTTGTTAATCATGTATTACTGTACAGTACTCTCACTGTTGTGTTCCTCTTTCGTTAGAGTTACTCCAGTGTATGCTTGGTGGCATGCAGAGCCACCTGGACAGCAGTGTGGTGCACATCAGGCGTTTGGGTATGGTGGTGGGAGAGTGCCTGAGCTCTCGCATGGATATCAATGGAGCCAAGCTGAAATTTGAGGTGCAGTCGATGTGTAATTAGCCCAGTTATCCTTATAATAGGGGTGTGACGAGATCTTGTGCCACGAGATCTCGCGAGATTAAACTCAACGATATTTCTCGTCGTGTTAAAAATCTGTCTCGCGAGATTTAAAAAATTTTTTTTTTATAATGTTAATACAATGTACAACAGGGTTTCCACTACCAGTTACGATTACTTTGCACCACTTTCCACTACACAGTTATAACTCTACTCGACTCGGTTTAGGTGCTTTTCAGTCACAGCTGAGTTCTTCATAGTTCCTCCTCAGTAAAAACGATGCCACTACTTAAAAAAATCCTAGAGGAAACACTGCACATAATATTGTTTGCACTTGAAAAAAAGAAAGGAATATTTAATTTTATTTATTTTATATTAACTTTTATAAATTTTAGTTTTAGTTTCAATTTGTGGAAGAAGTTTATTAAAAGCTCATGCTTACATCATACATGTAAAGAGTTATAATAAAACATTTCAAAATGCATGTGCAACTTGGTTAAATAAAAGTCTGTTGGTCCAGTCATATATTTTGTCATTGTAGTTTTCTTAAAATCTCGTCTCGTCTCGTTCTCGTGAACCCAATATCGTGTCTCGTCTCGTCTCGTCTCGTGAGATGAGTGTATTGTCACACCCCTACCTTATAACATGTGATTAATGACTGAATTGAAAAGCCTTTCTCAGACTTGGATTGTGTTGTGTTGTAGTACGATCAAGATGAGGAAACTCGAGAGCTTCTTTCTCTCATGACTCCTGTCACTAGTGAAGAACCGGAGCCTGTAAATAGGTAGGTGTTAAATTTCACAGTGACTCTTACAACTATTGTTTCAAGTTTTGAATTTTGATCAGTTAATTTTAGTGATGAGAACAAAGTGTTCCTCAGAAGGCAGTATGCTCTAATGCACTGTGGCTGTAATTAGGAATCTATCTAATTATCACTGTGCTGCAGATTGCTCACCTGAAATGGTTAAAAAAAAACGACTCTTGGCTACATTGTGTTGATTGTTGTTTATTATGCATCTATAAAACTGTCAGTCAATTGAAGGAGAACTATTAACCGTTTTAACTAAATGATCTAGTTTATAGTTTTGTCAAAGAGCAGAAACACTGCGCTTCAGACAATTTTAGCCTTTTTCATTCTCCTGACTTAATGACGATGTTGAACAGTTTGCCAAATCCCGCAAAATCTCGCCACTGTACATCCATAGGCGTTGATTTTATGTAATGGCATCTGTCATCTACAGAGTTGAAGAGACCAGTGAAGTGGCTCCATCTGCTCAGAGTGCATCATCTCAGAATAAATCAGGACCTCAGCCATCAAACACTGATCCAGACTCTGACCTGGACAGGTGAGTATGAGTGAGGTTTTGCAGTACTGGGTCTTTCTTTTTCATGAATTGGAGGGATTACCGGTGTGTATTATTAACCTCGAGTCCATTATTGATCCAGTGATGATGAGCTCACTCCGTATGATATGTCTGGAGATCAGGAGATGAGTCAGGCATCCCCACCTCGCTACCTACGCGACTGTCTGGAAAGTACGACTTCACAGATCTCATAGATAAGGGAACATCCAATACAGTTGTTTTAAAGTGTTGTATGACTAACTCTAATATCTTATTATCTGTTAACCCATCCAGACTTAATATCCTCAGAGGACTCGGCGCGTGTGGAGCTCAGTTTGAGAGTTGCAGAGAGTTTAGTGAGAAAAAACGTTTTTGCAACCAGAGAGGTACAACAGCAAAACAACAGTGTTTTACCTATTTCCCACTGATGGCCTCTTACTCCTTCCAGTATCTTCTAATTCTTAAAACAACTATTACAAATCATCTTTCATGTGTTATGCCATTTTCAGATCAGTGTCCAGATGATCAAAGTGCTTCTTCACATGGAGGATAAATACAGCATATCTGGCTTCCTGAGCCTCAGACAGGCGACGATGGTGGCCCTCACTGTCACTGACTGTATCCCTGTATGATCCTCCTCTGCATTTTCAACACTGTGTACTATTTCCTTTTTGAAATTGGTGCTCATATATCCACTCTCTTTTTTCCAATTTATTATTTTAATAGGTGACTCAGTATTTGACCAACGAGTTTTACTCCCTGAACTACAGTCTTCGTCAGCGACTGGATATCTTAGAGGTGATGACAACAGCTCATAATGGCTCTCTGCCTTCACCAAATAAATGCATCGACTGATTTGATCCCTTGTTTCTAATTATTAGGTCCTGGCTCTGGCAGCTCAGGAGCTCTCGAAACCAATCGCTGAAAAGAGAAATCCATCCATCGACGCAGCTGCCATCACTGACTTGACTCCGTACCCTGGTGACAACCCTGTCCACTGGAGACAAGTAGTCGAGAAGCGGATTCAAAGCAAGACCAAGCGCCTCATGAAGGTACTTAAAGTCTGTCATTTTCAGTTGCCATTTCAGTGTTTGAGTGAAGGCTCAGACCTGAGCTCTGTACTGATTTCTCTTGTTGCTACAGGGTACCACACAAGCCCCAGCTAAGGCCACCCCTAACCGATATGCACCTGTTGCCGGACACTTCTTTTTCCCACTGCTCAGGAATTATGACAAGTAAGTGTGTTTGTTTTTTAATGAATTGAAGAGATCAACATTTAGTATTTTTTTTTGCACATATATTAAAACATGAAATGTAACATTTCACTGCCAGGCCTCAAGTGACCTTTGACCTGATGGGCAGTGACCACTTGGTACTGGGAAGGCTGATCCACACCTTGGGCCTCTTCATGCATTTGGCAGTCAATGCACCGGTACTTCTGTCCACCTGTCCATGCTGGAATATCCTCATTATGTTGATATCGTTAATATTGTTGTGCCCATGTGTGCAAGTATAAATCTGTGTGTGTGTCTGTTTGATATCCAAGCATTTCCAAAATATACATACATACACATTTTTCAGCAGGAGAAGTTGTAGATGCTCTTGTGTTTAAGTATACATCCTGTATATTAATAGTATGATCCTACAGTAAGCTAAACCCACATGTTTTTTGAAATTCAGATAGCTGCACAGATGGGTCGTGCTTTGCTGGACTTTGTGTGGGCAGTGCGTTACCATGCTGACCAGTAAGTAAAATGCACATGTTCTTCTCAGTGTACATGTGAATCACTTCATCCAGACAAGTCTTGTTGCCATTAGCGATTCTGTAGTGTAGAATTCCTGATATTCAGCAGGATTTTTACCATCACTATTAATAGAGAACTGCGTGTTTATGATGATGTTCTTTTCTTAGCAACATGTTTGGTCATTAGCCATTCTAGGATTACCATAGTCAGTCAGTAATTAAAAAAACAACAGTCGACCTGGACAGAGTGTAAAGTTGAGATGCGCTGCTTTGTTTGTCAGATCTGACCTGAATATGTCTGTGTTAAAGGATGGTGAGACGAGGTGTCCTCTTCGCCGTCTGCTCGGTTTTTCTGAGCATGCCCAGTCAAAACCTGCTGCTGGACCTCAGTGATCAGCTGTTTGAGACAAGAACTTGGCTGGCAGGTAAATATATATATACTATATATATATGAATCTATCCTTTTCCTCAAAGAACCCTGACATAGAAATAGACATTATTTAGATATTTCAAGTCTTTAATTATGGATTGGAAGTTGGGCAGCGCATTTTCTCACACTCTACTTGCTTTTGAACTTATTCACAAAAAAAGAAAACAGCTCACTGTATATATTACTAATAATAGATCAACCCTAAAACACGTTTCTTGTAAATGGACTCGCACCTGCACAATGTAATTGTGTCAGGGATGTCCCCTCAGCTACACACATCCATGGACACACAAACAAATACAGTACCCCCCATGCACAGCTGGGCTGAACATTTCTGGGAAACAGATAAGGAACCAGGATGTCCTGTACGACACAGAGTGTCCGTGACGTGATGTGGCTCATCAACGCATTAGTCGTATTTTTTGTATTCACAGATGTGGCCGAAGGAGACCCTGACGCAGATTGCCGTAGTCTGGCAGTACAGAGTCTGGTGCTGCTGGATAAGAGCTTGAAGAAACAGCTACAAGATCCACAAGCACTAAGTCTGGAATCATGAGCACTGCATTAAAAATGAACAATGAAATGCTGTATCCCTCTGTGGGAGGGAGGGCTTTACTGCACTTCCACCTACGCTCTGTTGTGCACAGAGCCTGGAGCCTGGAGACCAGAGTTTGGAGGTCGATGGAAATGATGTTCCGGATACTTGCTGGCAGAGGGTCTGGCCTGGTGGTAATGGATGGACGTGGACACTGAAGGATGTCCTTTCAGCTCACGAGCCGCTTGTTGCAGGTGCTGCAGAAAATGTTTCATATCCTGGAACAGTCAACCAGAGGAAAAGGAGGGCACATGTCTTTGTGCACGTTTCTTTTATGTCTCTCTGCATACCTAAGTCATGCACACAGACATACACATTCCAGTATACCTAATTGTAGATGAATACATTGTGAATAATAGTGTATGAAGCACATTAAATATTAATTGAATGGAAAATGAAATGCCATTTCTGTCCAAAGTGTATTTCATGAGGATATCCTTTTCAACCTCTTTCCTGTACTGGCACATCTTTCCATACCTTGGTTGTTTGTTTGCAAAGGACATCCTGTGAATATTCACGTGCACCCACATTCACAAATAATGGAAATACTACTACTGTACTACTTCCTCTTGCGACATAAATGTGTTTTCATCTCTGTTCCCAAACAATGAAACCTTTTGAAAAATGCACTTGTTTATACAGTAGTTTTTATTAGTTTTGGTCTTGACCTCATCACCCTGGCATTTTTTGTGTTACAGTATCACTCCCTCTTGAATAATTAAGAGTGTTATGCAAGGGTACAACTAGTACAGAAGATAATCATATGATTGATCCTCACATAGCTTATGCAAAATATTCATTACATGAAAATAAGATTGTCAAAAACTCATTTCAGGACTGACTAATATTGACAAGACTTAATAAAAGATCAATGTAGTTTTTTTCTGATCGATGTAAATTTGGGTTAAATTCCTAACTGGCACATGCGTATTGAACATCATAATAAACATAATTTCTTTTTTAACTCAGGTAAGAGTAGACATATTTGACAAACCGTGGTTTTTTGACAGCAAAACTGTGAAAGTTGCATGTAATCAAAAACATCTCAACCAATTTGGATTTGTGGATGTGAAACATTATTTACAATTTACAATGTCAAATTTAACAATCAACGAGATACTCATTTTATAACCAATAAATCTGCATATTGATCCAAAATACACAAATGTGATCAATGAGAAAATTAATTCAAACACATCCTTTATAACATAATTTGTGTAAAATTTTTGATAAAGACACTAAATAATGACAGTTGAAGCCGTTATGACTTTCACCACTGTAGGCTTTTAGGTTTTGCTGCAGAAAACGTCACATCTCTCATCGTCTCCATCAGATAAACGTGTAACTTTACCCAGAGTGATAGATATAACATTTATATCTATCACTCTGACTTTACCTGCATACACTTCGTGAACAACTCGGGTTGTGTTCGTTGTTTTCCGTAGCCCCGCCCCCGGTCCATCCACGGAGGTTGTCAGGGGCAACTAGGAGAGACGCTTTATGCCCAGACTGGAGGCTACTACAAGAGGCTACACAGCAACACTGAAAGTTACGCTCGATGTTTTAAGCCGTTTCTAGTTGGAACAACTAATTAACCTGACATTAAACCAGAGGAAACGACGGTGAGGTGGGTCTGCAGACAGTTTTACACAACAGTAAACGTCACTCTTCGGCAGCGAGGGTCAGCAAAGAATGCTAACTTTGCCTAGCTTATTTAGCTGAGCTAATGTTTGTAGCTAAAGCTAACTTAACCGTTTGTCCTTTATTATACCCATAATGACATAACATAACGTTAATGTTAACCAGAGCTAACCATTATGGTGAATTCATGGCTTCATCACAGTCTACGCTGTTTTTACTGTACTGCACTAACGTTAGCTAAGCTAAAGTGAAATTATAGATGGTGAATCATTGAAGGTACGACCTGGAGATAACTAGTTATAGCTTTTTAAAACACCAATTAGCCGGACAGCTTCAGTAGGTGGCTTGTACGGACAAACAGACAAACTCTGACTGTAGTGATCTATAACCATCTGTACTGGAGGTTCTGTCTAGCTGGTATCTCCTCTTTGGTGTTTAGAGAGGTGCACTGGGGACATGGCGGTGTATTTTGACCACCGTATTGAAGCCCTTGACAGCAGTGCCATACCCTCTCAGTCGACCTGGCACTCAGCTCTTCCTGTTCTGGCTGTGGCCTCAAGCACCCCTGCAACTGGAGGCATCGTAGATCTCTACCTGCAGCAGGTAAACACTGGGTTTGAAGATGCACTTTCATGGCTAAAGTGAGAGCACTGTTCTATATTCATAGTCTGTGAGTCACATAGTCATATTTAACAAAGTGTATGTGCTTTCTTGTTCATATAAAGGGAGAACATGTGGAGACCTGCCACGTAGAACGTCCACAGCAGCCCACAGTACTGCGATGGCATCCCACAAAGCCAGTGCTGGCACTAGGCTGGGAGAACGGAGAGGTGGTGCTGCTGACACACCCCTCTGGAGATCAAACAGTCCTTCCCAACACACACACAGCTTGCATCACGCTACTGGAGTGGAGCAGCTCTGGTAGCCGCTTAGTGAGCGGAGATCAGGTGAGTGTATTTCAGTGGCAATATACACAGGCAATTTGCCACACACATGTATGTCTCATTCACAAACTGGTGGATTCATAGCCTCTGGATATGCGGGTGGCCCTCATTCCCAGACACGATAAAATGCATTTTCTTATTACAAACATGCACATTTGCAATAAGACTTAAATTTCCCATTTCTTTCTGTTGCACTGACTAACAATATTGTAATTTGTTGATAGAATGGAGCTCTGGTAGTTTGGAAAGTAGATGCCAGAGGGAGACTTGCGGGAAACTATCTAGTGAAGCATGAATACAACAAACCTTTAACTTGCTGTATCTTCAGACCTGCCTCACCTGGGGAGTAAGTAGCTGGTTATTCTACTTTTTTAAGTCATTGTGTGTGATATTTATTTATTCTGATCATCTGAATGCTTTGTTGCTGATAATAGAACATATTTCTGGTTACAGTGATGTGGCAATGCTAGCACGTGCATCTGTGAGTGGAGATGAAAATGCCCTGGATATGTTCAGCTGGAAGGGAGCGCCTCTCAAAATGGGCCCACAGGAGGGACTTGCTTTCTATGTTAGCACTGTAGATGGTAAATTTGCCTTCTTATGTGTGGGTTCTGTACATGAAGTCTGGAGCAGTCTGGATGAACTGCTGCAAGTTCATTACACACCCAGAGCTGTCTTCGGCAATTGAAAACAACACCAGTGCTGCTGACTGACAATTTGCTTCTTTTTTCTTCTACTGGAGATCACATACTAAGCAGCTAGCTAGCTTGTCATGTTGCTTTACTTTTGGCTCTTTTACTTTGTGAAGTAGTTGTCACCCCATTTTAATCTTGGAACCTGTGTCTTTTGTTTTATAGGTCAGGTCCATATTGTGGATGAGCACTGTAAGACAAGCACACTTCTCAGTGTGGAGGGTTCAATCAAGAAACTGTTCTATCTTGAGAAGAGAGAGGCACTCGTTGTGATCACAGAGGCTATGATGCTGTCACAATACACTTTGGGATCAGAGGGAGGAGCCCAGGAATTCATGAAGGTATACCAAGACCAATGAAGATGCAATTTCTTTTATTTGAAAGCCCTGGTAGCTTTGAAGGGTAATGTTCATACCGTCATTATAAAGGGACACATTTCTTAGTTTTTGCGCTTTTTTCTCATATCAGGTTAAGTTGAGCAGCAAGCCTGGACAGAATGTGGACATTGTCTGGACTGATAACAGCCTCCTCATCACAGCAACAGGGGAGCAGACTATCAGGTCAGCATATACATATGGTCTG
This sequence comes from Trachurus japonicus, assembly GCF_045865225.1. NCBI lineage: Eukaryota > Metazoa > Chordata > Actinopteri > Carangiformes > Carangidae > Trachurus > Trachurus japonicus. The sequence continues at coordinate 22,293,982 of NC_140925.1, forward strand.
TACACACATACACACCCTTTTGAAACTCAAATAATGATGCTTTCCTCTGTTGTCACAGGCTGTGGGACCTGGAACTAGATGACAACTATGTTTTGTCACTGGACGAGATGCTGGGTTTTGAGAGGGGCGAGATGATCAACTGTGTCTCATACTGTTCAGGAAAAGGTCATTTGTCTGCTCTTTTTTTCCTCACATTCCTGTGGATTTGCTAATCTACACATGCTTTGTTTGATCGTATTCTTAAAATTTGAGTTGACTGATTACACATACCGGTACATGCTTTGCAGACTTGTTTCATTTTTTAGTTTGTTTTATTGTGTGGAGACAAAGAATATAAGACAGTTATGGTGATGACAAGGCAAGACAAGCAAAAAAAAAACAACAACAAGACTTGCAGACTTGTTTCAAACCTAATAAAGCTTCACTGCCTTTGTATAACATTGCCACCTTCTCAGAAATCCTGGCAGCTGGCACCAGCCATGGGCGCATCGCATTCTGGAAGATGGTGGTACAGCCAGGCGGTAGCAAAGGTGATACCAAGGCCCAGTGGAAGCTACAGACACCCACTGAAATACAGGGGAATGTCACTCAGTTACAGGTAATGTCCAGGCGAGCATTTATACACAGTTACAATGAATGAAAATTAGTCACGTACTATGAATAAAATGGGTGATATTCCTAACATTACATATATAATTTCAGTGGGGCTCCAGTCTGAATCTGCTGGCAGCCAACAACTCAGCCACAGTGCTGATCCTGTGTGAGCATGTGATGTCAGCTCACTTTAGTCAGCAGATGGCAGCAGTGCAGCTTACCCCGACCCAGCTCAGCATCACTCACTTCACCACAGGGGTGAACCTTGCTCTGCAGTCTGACATACACATCAAGGGAGTTTGTGTGACAAAGGTAAACGTGGAGAGGATGTAAACTGTTGAACTGAGAAAACAAGTTAATATTTTATTGATATCACCGTAACTTAACGTTGTCATACCAACAGGACTCCGTGACAATATGGAGTGGCAAGCAGGTCACTGTGTATGAGCTTTCGGGGACAGTTCTACGCAATACAGGTGCAACAGAGTGAAACTTCCCCGATTTCCACGTCCTTGAATTACCCTTCCTTTGTCATCTAATTTTTTTTCCTTTCTGTTTCTCTACCTTCCCCTCTTGCTGATTTTTCCAGGCTCATTTCCTTGTGACTCTCATGTAGTAGCTGCACATGGTGAGAACCTCTACACTGTGGAACCTAATAGGGTGCAGATCCGCACCCCACAGGTCTGTTGGCCAACAAAAATGTTTGGGTGTTCATGTTGAATAGATATTTATTCTGAATTAGAATAAAATTTGAAAAAGTAAAAACACACATGCAAGTGGTATTTGTCTCAATAAATTTGGTTTAGTGTTGACCCATCTTCTTTTTTAGGGTACTGTGAAGCAATTGCTGACCTTTTCCAAGGCAGAGGGCAACCCTGTGCTTCTCAGCGTGTGCCAGTCTTACCTGGTTGTAGGCACAGACGCGGCACACATCAGAGTCTTTGACCTCTCCCGAAGGTATGACGTTAATGTGGATGTCAGTGTCACCTCCCTTTGTTTTAAGTACTATAAAGAGGGCCAGATGGCTTCCATGTATTGTAAATTTCTGTTCATTAACTGTTTCTTCCTTCAAAGTAGTTTCTCGTCCAACAATGCCTGTCTCACTGTATGTCTTTAAAGAGATGCCAAAGCTCACTGCAGTGCGAAGAACTTGGCTGACCAGATTGCCAATCTGGGAGCCCTGAGGGCAGTCAAGTGTAATGCCAACGGCAGCCAAGTCAGCATACTCATCTCTCAGGTGAATGGATATTATATAACAGTCACAGTCAACTTTTTGAATATGGGTTGGAGGCACAACTATTTTACATTTAGTTTCAGATGCTTAAAGGGATAGTTCAGCTTTTTTGAAGTGGGGTTGTATGAGCAGCTGATGCATTGTTAATTTTTACTAGGGCCGGGACTCGATTAAAAAAAATAATTTAATTAATCAAAGGCTTTGTAATTAATAAATCAAAATTAATCGCATTTTAATCGCATATAAATATTTGACCTGAGAACAGAGAATACAGATTAAATGGTCTTTCCTGCCACTACACTATGATGATTACACACTGGCACCGGAGGAGGTTGGAAGGCCGGAGGCCGAAGCAGGAACCAACACTTGACCTGTGCAATGATCATTACTGTATTTAACTACTTAAATCACAGTAACATAAACTGATTTGTTGAACTCAGCCTGATGAAAACATTCATAAAACTCAGTAACCAATCACACAGGCAGCTCCATGTTGTCCCTGTGTGATGTTCAGGGACAGGTCAGGACAGTCTGAAGACAGAGAGCTCTGAGGTTGAAGTCTATAATAATGAAATGAACCATGACTACCTACGTCTTGACCACATGTCAGCTGTTCAGCTGCAGCAGGGGAAACTCCGCTGTTCTCAGCTCCACCGTGACCAGCGCTTTTCTTTTCTTTTTTTTAAAATTAAGCTCCGGTAGCGACTGGCTAAAATACGGGAGGATACTGTAAACCAGCGCGGATCCAGTGTGTTTATCAAAGCTTGGTTGCCGTGCTGAGGCACCGGGTCGGTTTGAGCTGCGTTCAGGCTACAGTAAAACTTTATAGATCCATGGGCACTGATCAGTGTCGGCGGCTTTTTAACTCGTTAAATAATTGTGCTCCAGTATAATTGGTACGCCTGAAACTCATCCAGTGAGAAACGTTCCGCGGTGAAAAAATAAGTGTGATTAAAATGCGTTAATTTTTTTTAACACGTTAATTTTTGTGTAATTAATTAATCTTAATTAACGCGTTAAAGTCCCGGCCCTAATTATTACTTTATATCATACTCTTGAACTGGTGTATTATTTTGAGACGGGACTTCTCGTAGGCGGCGAAAATACACTGATTAATTGTCCCTCATTCACAACCGTGTACTGCCTGTGTCTCGGTGCAGCAGGATGCACCCGTGTTTCTCAGTGGGGGAGAGCAGAGACCTTTCTACCTCAGATATTATACTTAGTGGCCATTTGTACCTCATACGACCCCACTTCAAAAAAGCTGAACTATGCCTTTAAGGTGGCACCATTTAATGTGAACATTGCTCTTATCTGAATTGAACTCTGTCCTCTCAGGTTAATGGACGGCCTGATCACAAAGTGTACTTTTATGACGTTGAGATGGACACTGTGACACATTTTGACTTCTTCATTGGTAGACCGTCCAGTGGTATCTCACATTCTGAAGACGGTGAAAGGTACATGTGGCTTCTTGCTTTTGTTAATGTCTCTGTTCGTCCCATGTAGAGTTTTTCTCCTCTGGTTGTTTTATACCTTACATTTCCTGTCTGTATTTCAGGCAGCAGTTTCAGGCAACAGAGCTCAGTGGTCGGTGTCCCGTATCTGTCTTCTGGGATGAGAGTGAACCTCGTCTTTTTGTTTGTGAGACGGTGCCGATCGGCTCTGAATCATCATCAACAACTTACCTGGATGTGGTAAAGTACAGCTCGGCTTGGCAGAGAACTACTTTTTATTAGTTTTTTTATTCTTACTAGCAGTGCCACCAGAAGGATCCACTGAAAAAGTGCAGAATTTTACATTTAAAGAAAAAAAGAAAGAAAGTAGAAACTTGACAATAAATATTTCAAATGCAAAAACAGTAGAAACAACAACCCTTTAAAAGCATTTCAAGTTTAAGACTTTATGACAGCAGAAGTTTAAAAGCAGGTGATGCAGCAACAGTGAAAGAACAGGTTATGTTTTAAACTGCTAACATTGACATCCCGTAGGACCCCTTGTGCTAAAACCTATACACTTGTACCACTATGCAACCATTTTGGGTAAACGTGAGAACCAAGAGGCAGATACATTGCTCAATGATTAATTTATCCCACTCAACCAGTCCGAATGTTATTACTTGGATTTAATACACTTTAAGTAAATGTTAAGTTGCTTGACAGCATGTTTTCTTTATTCCATTTAGGCGGACGTGTCAGTGGTGACACTCTTCTGTACTCAGGAGCACGGTTTACTACTACAGGACTGCTACCCCAAACCAACAGGACTGCAGGCCCTTCTCGCACTGGATGTGCCCTACTATTATTTTAGCTGCAAGGTGAGTATGGTGAACACTGTTCTGCATGAGTATAGTCTCATCAGTGGGGGGTTTCTGAGGCAGCATGTGGGTGTTTTCTTTAGAAAGTTGTAGATTATCTGTTAAAGATCTTAAGGTTTTTTTTTTAACACATTCCTTGTGTTTTGTTTGGACCCATCACTGTTCTTATGTGTGCTTTTGGTCTAACACACCCCAGCTATTGTTTTGGAGGGGTGGTGTCTTTCGACCTGAAGTAAGTATCTGTCCCGTACAGTTCAGAAAGCTTGAGTATTCTTGGCTCCTGACGTCCAGCAACTGTGATCGTGTACGCCTTGTGCTGCATTGAAGCAAAAAAGAAAGAAATTATTGGCTCCACAAGATCAGCAGCACAAGAGCTTCCCTGAAATATTGAGAGCTTGTGCATCTGTGTCACTTCCCAATGCTTCTGTTGATGAATAGATTCAGTCTGTGATGTTTTGAGTGATGTTTGGTTTGCTTTGTATCCTACTTGTTCCCAAATGCCCATGTTTTCCCCAGGATGTTGCATTTTGCATTTGTTTTTCATCCCACTTTACAACATACTTCATCTATTACTTCTTCTAAATCACATACTGACATCGTGACGTTCTACCCCACCTCAGCCCGGTGAGGGGGACCCGGAGGTTTCAGCCACAACATCAACACCTCTGCACCAGACCCAGTCATCGAAAGGCACGCCCACCCAGTTCCCTCCCATGGTGTCCAGGCGAGCTCTCCGGGACTTCGTGGGTCTGGAGAAGTGTGAGAAGGCCACACGTGACGCCATGCTAAACTTCAGCTTCTACCTGACCATCGGTGATATGGATGAAGCCTTCAAGTCTATCAAGCTCATCAAGAGGTAGGGCAGTGGTTCCCAACCTTTTTTGGCTCGTGACCCCATTTTTACATCATACATTTCTGGCGACCATCAATCAATAATGGGCCGGCTCAGATATTTAGGGCCACGGGCAATCGCACCGGGCACTGGTCCCAACAGCTATGAAATAGCTGCAGGGACCAGTGCCCGGGCAAAGCCCGGGCACTACTGTTATTGTGTGGATTTTTTCTTCTTATTATTAGTGTGACTGCTGAAGCAGTCACACTATTGTTCTTCTGTTTGGCCATTTTCTTCCGCCTTTTTACGGTCTTCTTCTAGTCCTTCATACTTTGTGCTATTTCAACAATTCATATATCAAAACGTGCAGCTTTTTTTGAACTTTATCGGCATTACTTTTCTCTTTTTAACTATTTATACTTTTTCAAATATTTAACTTTTTCACAAAAAATCTCACATTCATCAAAGTCTCAACCTCTCTTCTTCACAACTCCACTGTAGTGTAGGGGTTAGGGTGGATGCTTGCCAACCCTAAGGTCACTGGTTCGAATCCAAGGGAAGAACTCTTGTTATGTTATGTTGAATTCTGCTCTCCTCCCCCGCCTTCAATTGGTTACAGGTGTTTGTTATCTCCTTGATTACTCATACCAGTTTGCAGCACATCATCACATTACAATGAATGACAACAGTCTTGAAAGCAGTGTGCTCTCTGTAGCCGAGTGGCAGAGTAAAGGTTTAGTGATCATATGGTCATGGGTTCGATTCCTGCCTCAGTCTTTTCACTTCATTGCTTGACTTTTGATTCCAATTATTCAGCTGTCATTGGACAGTCTTTGATTCCTCATAGTATAAAGCTCATTGTAACTCAGGTTCTCTGTGGCCATATGGTTAGTGCTCAGCCTGAAATTCACATACATTTTCATTCTAAGTCATTCAAGCTTGACTCTCAAGCTTTCTTGATGTTGACAGTGTGCAGATCATTAACAGACAACAGTCTCTGCAACTGTGTGTGCACCGTGGCCTAGAGGCAGAGTGGAAGTCTAATGACCATGAGGATGTGGGTTCGATTCTGACCTTGGTCAAACACTTGTATGGTGATCACAGCTTGCACTATTTGCTAATTCTGCAACAGCGCTCAGTTGCTGTCAGCAGTCACACCATTTCCATTCTTGGAAATGCTTTTTCTAGTTAGTGTGAATGCTGGAAGCATTCACACTATTGTTATTCGGTTCGGCCATTTTCTGCCTTTCTTCGTCATGTAACTAGTCCTTCATACTTTGTGCTATTTCAACAATTCAAATATCAAAATGTTCAGCCTTTTTGGGACAGGTGTGCTATGTCTTTTCTCTTTTCAACTATTCATACTTTTTGCAATATTCAACTATTTCTGATTTCTTTTTCCCATAGAGAATGCATTGGAACAGTCTTGAAACTCTTCAAATCTTCTTACTTCTTTCAGCCTTTAAAGCGTCCACATACTTTCAGCTAGAGACTTCATTCAAATTCTGAGCTGTAGACAAACTTCTAATGTATTCATCCTGTATTTACAACTTTTTCATAGCTTGTACCGTTTTTGAGATAAATCCTTTAAAAGCACATGAGGATTTCTGACAAATTTCACACTTTTCAATGAGTGTGTATGGGGTTGGGTCAGAGTGAGTGACATCATCGTTAGAGTGAGAGGGATCGAAAAAACATTCAGGATTTTTTCTGGATAAATTGCCAGCACGGCCACAAATTAAACTCTAGACACATGATTTCCTCACCGGTTTGTAGCCACACTTGTTGTGTCTCATTTAATGTGTTCAAAACAGCAGACAGACTTACAGAATTGTCTCAATGAGCCTAATTGTCCAGCTAGACCCGCTCCAGTGGCTCATCCACTTCAATAGAAAAGTAGGAGCTGATTTTTTTAGAAAAGCAGAAATGCCCCCCTTTTCTACCTTGCGACCCTGAGAAAAGTTTTTGCCTTACAAACATTTAATGCACATTGCCTCGCTCAGGAAGGTCTGCTTGCCCAGATGGTCAGATGGCCACATTCTGATAAGAGTTACGGTTCTCTTTTTCTGGGCTGTTTTGGGAAGCTGCTCAGAGCACAAATCTCTCTGCTCTGCTCTGCTCTGTGTGCAGTTGGTCCAGCTGTTGGGGCCAGCTCGTTATCAAAGTCTAGAACAGTGCAGGTGCAGCCTGGCCGCTCGTTAAGATGTTTTTAAACACAGCCCCACACACACACATGATAAACCAGACTGACAGAGGATGTCCACGCACAAACACAGGCATCACACTCACACAGACAGACACACACAGACACTCACACACAGTCACACACACACACATACACATACACAAACAGACAAACACACAAACACAACACTGTTCCACACAGTAAAATGTAAGCATGGTAGTCGCCATGGTAACTTCTGAGGGCAGGCTGCCAATCAATCAGATCATTAGGGAGAGAGGAGTTCTGTGGCGCTTATCAACAGTTTTACTTTCTGCACATGTACACACAGACAGAGAGACCGTCAGACTCACACACCCAGACACACACACAGGTTTTCAGCTCAAATTCATCAGCCTCTCAATTCTTTTATACTTTTGATGTAAACATCTCCAACAATTAATTTTTTTCTCATGAATTTAAGTTCAGACGTTTAGTCTTTCCAACTCTATTAATAGTAGTACAATTACAGGTGGAGCCTGGGACATAGGATGCAGCTTTTAACATGTGTCCTATCTATCTATCTATCTATCTATCTATCTATCTATCTATCTATCTATCTATCTATCTATCTATCTATCTATCTATCTATCTATCTATCTATCTATCTATCTATCTATCTATCTATCTATCTATCTATCTATCTATCTATCCCCCTCCCTATTTTTAACCCCTCTGTCTCCTTTTTTTCTTTCTTTCTTTCTTCTACTCCTTCATTTGTATTTTACGTAACTTTTTCTATCCTTCCCTCTCTATCCATCCATCCATCCATCCATCTACCTCTTTCTATCTATCATCCCCCTCTCTCTTTTTCTTTCTTTCTTTCTTTCTTTCTTTCTTTCTTTCTTTCTTTCTTTCTTTCTTTCTTTCTTTCTTTCTTTCCTTCTTTCTTTCACTCACTCCATTTCTGTCTTTTTACTTCTTTGTTTGTTTGATTGTTTCTTTCTTTCTTTCTATTCCTTTTCTCTTCCTTTGTTTTTACTCCATTTCTTTCTTTCTTTCTTTCTTTCACTCCATTTCTGTTTGTTTACTTCTTTGTTTGTTTGATTCTTTCTTTCTTTCTACTCCTTTTCTCTTCCTTTGTTTTTACTCCATTTCTTTCTTTCTTTCTTTCTTTCACTCCATTTCTGTCTTTTTACTTCTTTGTTTGTTTGTTTCTTTCTTTCTTTCTTTCTTTCTTTCTTTCTTTCTTTCTTTCTGTCCTTTTCTTTTTTCTCTCTTGTTTCAATCTTTCTTTCTTTCTTTCTTTCTTTCTTTCTTTCTTTCAACAATTTCTTCAGCTCATTCAGCATTGCTGGAAGCATTCACACCATTTCCATTCTTGGAAATGTTTTTTCTAGTTATTTTTCCACTTCCGGCCGATTTTCGATGCGCTACTAGTTGCAGGACAAATTATATATCAAAACGTGCGTCCTGATCGGGATCGGTGTGCTATTACTTTTCTCAACAGTTTACGAATTTTTCGCGACGTAGTCGCGAAAAACTGCGCAAAAATTTTGCATGTAAGTCAATGGGACGGGCGAAAAAAAAAGACCGAAAAAGACCAATCATTGGAGTTTAACAAAAGTCTACTGCTCAGGCATACTTTCACCTAGAGACTCCATTTAAACTTTAAACAGTAGACACAAGTCTTGTGTATTGTCGTATTACTCCACGTTTTGATAGGTCATATAGTTTTTGATCAATCCCTGATCAATGACCATGATCATTTTTGGAGAAATTATGAGTTTATAATGGGTGTGTATTGCATGGAATGTTCGTGTCAGAGTGCGTGACATCATCGGTTAGAGTGGGAGAGAGTGAAGAAACATTCTGTATTTTTTCTGGATAAATTGCCACCACGGCCACAATTTACACTCTACAGACATAATTTTTTCAGAATTTGTAAGACAAACTTGTTATCTCTCATGTCATGTGCTCAAAATATCAGAGAGACTTACAGAACTTACAGAATCAGCCTCTGAGTGCGGCCACGTCTGTCCCTGCTCCTCATTGAGTCCAATACAAATATTTTCTGAGAGGAGCAGAACGGCCTGATGTTTTAAAACTGCCAGCGTCGCCAAAATATTTACTGTAGAAACACCAAATCGTACCGAAATTTTCAGTAAGTCCTTAGAGCAACGTTGATCTGTGTTTTGTTCTGATAGGAGTTACCGTTTTGTCATGCTAAGCCTAATTGTGAGGCCGGTTTAGAGGCAGAAAATGGCTGTTTTTCTCCACGTTTCTGTCTGTCTCAGCCTGCGGGGGCCCCTATCGCCGTGGTAACCTCTTTGATCCTCAGGCCAGGGCTCGTTAACTTCATAAACAATCCACCTGGCGCTCGTTTAAATGTTTATAAACACAGACACAGCTAAATCAGACTGACACAGGATGCAGCTACTAACTAACTATGTGTCAAGTCAGTCACACACACACACACACACACACACAGACTCTAGAGCCAGCTTCATGTGATTACAGTCACACACACACACACACACACACACACACACACACACACACACACACACACACACACACACACACACACACACACACACAGGTAACCTAATGTGGTTACAGCTCCTCCATATCAGTGCTTATAGAAAGATGATCATGTGTCTGTCTGATCAGCTCTGTCTTGACCTTAAGATCGTGGGTTTGATTCCCATGTTGACAGAGATGGCACAACCCGCAGTAGCTCCCGTGGCCCATTCAAAATTTCCCGAGAGGAAATTTTCTAGTTTCATATGCTGTATTTTATTTGAACTTGATTTATATTTGAGAAAGTGAAAGTATAGAATACAGTTGTTTAAGATTGTGTTCGGTGTTTTTAATCACAATTTTAAAAAGAATAATAATTAGTTAAAAAAATATTTTTATCAGTAATTTTTTAAATCAATTATTAGACATTTCAGGCGACCCCACGTGGGGTCCCGACCCCAAGGTTGAAAAACACTGAGGTAGGGCGTTAATATGTGCATGACATTATTATTGCGTGTGACATGCGAACTGACATGCCCACCGTGGGCACATTTCTCTGTTTGACCCATGTCATCACATCCCTGAACAAGCCCTTCCACACGGGCTTTAGATCAAAGCCGAGCCGTGGTCACGGGGAAAGCATTGTTACTGCACCCTTGACTCTTCTCAGAAAGCTCTGAAATGGTTTGCAGTGGGAGAGCTGTAACAAAGTGCTTTCTACTTGTGTTGAGAATGAGCCATTGTTGCCACTTGCCTTATACCCTTCATGTCACTCAGCACCTTTAACTGTTGAAATCAAATTAGGACAGTAGTTTTGCAACTTTAACTTTTACCTAGTTTTTACCTATCTCAAGGCAATAAAACATTTTAAATAAGACACTTGACAGGTCAGTGAATAAAAATGTCACCCTAATTTATATCCTTTTGGAAAGAGTAATATGTTTTAAACAATGTTCTCATTAAACTATATCCACCAAAGCCAAATTTTTTATCTGTTTATGCAAGTACATGAAATAGATTCAAACACAGGACATGATTAAGGACTTTTTCTGTGTCTACGCCAAGGGAAGGAACTCTTCAATGTGTATATATGTGACTGTTTCTGTTAGTGTGCGGGTGTGTGCTGAGGGGATGTACTTTTCTAAACATACTGTGACTCTCTCTCTCTCTCACACACACACACAATGTCCTTCTGCCACTTTGGTCTAAAAGGAGTTCACTCTACAATCTTGAGAACTTCACATCGAGTGACTAAAAGGATGTGCATGCCCATTCCCGAATGTACGTGTGCCACGGTGAAACACGTATGTGACTTCATCAAAGATGTACCATTACCTTGAGCAGAATACGTGATTCCGAGCACTCAAGCACTGAATTCTTCAGCGTTGCACGTACAAACATTACCCAAATGGGAAAATAACATAAAAAACAAACAAATGGGAAAATAGCATATCCCACTGGCCGGATATTCCAAAGAATTTAATAGGCGTGATGACAGATTTACTAAGTTCCTCATTGATGGCTATTTTTACTGCTGCTACATTTTTTTTAAAAAAAGGATTCGTATTGTGTTCAATTCCCGCAAATCACCACCCACAGGAATATGTATTTCCTCCAGCAGTACCTGTACCTTCTGGGACGTGTCTCTACGGTGCAGAGCTTTGAATCCACAAAAGCTCTTGTGTTTAACCTTTCTCTGGTGTTCGGGTCACCAGTGACCCGTTTTCAGGTTTTAAATGCATAGTACCACATACATTTGTTTATAGCATCAAGGCTTTTTGACTTTGTCAGGAACCTCAATTTAAACAAAATAAAGCAAAAAACTTTTTTTTCACAATTAAAATTCTAAAATGCTCTGGTTAAAATAATGACATATGTGGTTATAACGATAAGAACAATAATGAGAGTTCAAACTGAAATCATAAGTGCAAAACCAACCTTTTTATGGATAAGGAAGCCTAACAATGTAACCAAGAGATGAGAAACGAATGGGATGATAAATAACTGTTTTACTGTGTTTTACAGCTGATTTAAGATTCGGGTCAAAACCGACCTTAACACCATACTGTAGATGGTAGCGGAAAGCTGACAAGAGGAAAGTTCAATTGAAGCCAAGGGGTATACTGACAGAAAAAGGCCCAGGGGCCCACACCAAATATATTTTCATGGATAGGAAGCCTAACAATGTAACCAAGAGAAGAAAAACAGATTGGATGAAAAAAAAAAGTTTTTAGTGTATTTTACAGCTGATTTAAAACACGGGTCAAAACTGACCCGAACCATAGATGGCAGTAGAAAGCTAACACAAGACGAAGGTTAAAGGGATAGTTCAACATTTTGGCAAATTGGCCCATTGCCATAATCGCTATAGTCATAGCAGTAGGTTCATTACCTTTAATTGGAGGTGTAAGCTATTTTCAGTACGGCGGAGCGCAGCAGCTGGCTGCTCAGAGCTACGCTATGGAGGCTAACGGAATTTCTTGGTTTCCCTCATTAAACTCACCAAATTCAACATCCCAAAACTCCACAGCGCTTTTGTAGACAAGTTGTGACCTGCACAACCACCACGCTATGAGATAATGACGGAACGATACGAAACGGAGCCGTTTTCGAGGTAAATTCATACAAAACCGCTGATGCGCGTTGCGTTCAGGGACAGTTTTTCAGCAAGCAGTCTCCGTATTTACCCTGTATTTACCTCGAAAACGGCTCCGTTTCGTATCGTTCCGTCATTATCTCATAGCGTGGTGGTTGTGCAGGTCACAACTTGTCTACAAAAGCGCTGTGGAGTTTTGGGATGTTGAATTTGATGAGTTTAATGAGGGAAACCAAGAAATTCCGTTAGCCTCCATAGCGTAGCTCTGAGCAGCCTGCTGCTGCGCTCCGCCGTACTGAAAATAGCTTACACCTACAATTAAAGGTAATGAACCTACTGCTATGACTATAGCGATTATGGCAATGGGCCAATTTGCCAAAATGTTGAACTATCCCTTTAAGTCATAGACTGGCTGACGATCCAGGAGTTAAGCTTATTTCATCTAGTACATCTGTTTGAGGTGATATGATGAGATATCTGACAGTATACCCATTTCATGCATGTACTTTAAAGGGTCAGTTCATACAAATTGCAGACCTGTAATGTAAGTAAGTCTCTGTATGTGTGATAAATAAGATCCACTACCTCAATGTGATGATGAGAGCAGGGTGTATCGGACAGTTTTATACAAGAAGCTTCAGAGCCCAGTTTCTGTGTTTCAATGGGGCTTTAATCAGCCTCGCTCGTCCATTTTATTTTCAGTGTGAAAGCACCTCTGCCTCTTAAAGCAGCAAGTCAGATACAGACTGGAATGTTTTTAGTCCAGACTGCGCTGCTTCCTCTCATTCATGTTGTCCTTGACTTGAGGTGACATGCTGCATGGTTATCTGCCCATATGAGTCGAAGCCTTTTCTTAATGTCTTTTTGCCACACCATTTGGTATTTAATAGCAAAACTCCCCCTTTCTCATCAGGAACAGGAACACCGTAGGAAGTGGTCCGGGTGAACTAGAGACTGTGGTAGTCATCATAGCTGGCCGTGGTTCATGTCACTGTCATGCTCAGTTTATGCCATTTGTCATCAGAAAGTATTTAATTCACTGGAGGAAACAAGTACACTACTTTTTACTCCATGATTGTGCTGAGAAACTGGCACTATAGTTTTATACAATCATCAAATTATATATAGTGTTGTATTTGTACTCACTTGACATATTTAGGTCAATTTACTTAGAATGAAATTCAAAATTCTTCTTCTTATTCTAAATAAAAGTGTTTTGTCAGTGTTAGCGTTAGAGAGTAACATTGCTGAGATATAACTTTTGATGAAGTCACAATGAACATAGGCCTTTGTTTCGTTGGGTTCTATGGCTGTAGCATGCAACAATTTAAATAATGTGTAGCACTGTTTCTCTTTCTCGCACTTTTGTTGCACCACACTTAGCCGGAAGGCACTCTCAACAGATCTTGAGGGAAAGCACAAAGGTTCATTGGAAACACATGTCTGTGATAAAATATTTGAAAAAATAGTTTAATGAAGTTCTGTATTGTCCATTTTTCAGGTGTAATGATGACACCAAAACAGCAACAGCAGCAACCACAGAGTTAGAATATTTACCAATAAATTTATTGAAATTATATGATATATTATTATTTAATGTGCCCCTATGTTTAGCAACATGAACGACCCACAGATAGCCTGGAGTTCTTGTAGAAGTATGATATGGTCACAATAATACTACTAATGATAGCACTATTCTTTACACAACTATATTATATTAATTTAAAGTATACAGTATGTACCACAAGCGAGCAGAGTTTCATATGGATAGCATCATGAAAAATGAATGTAAGTATTGAAATGTGTATGTAATTTCAACATATTACCATCAATTTAACAAGTACTGCTTAACAGTTCCAAATCAGTTCACATACATCAATTGGCAAGTCAACTGTCTTTTATTTTCTCTATTTCAAGAGGAAACATTTTTTTTGTCATCATGACTCAGATGACTCATTCAATTAAAATAACTGCTTCTTATTGGCTGTTTTTGAAATTAAATGTAGATACGTTCAGGATAAGTCCAATCAAAAGGTTGGTTGAGGTTGACTGACTCCTCTGCTTTTACCTTGTTAGTTTACCTACTGACTTGCAAAATATATCAGTAACACAAAAAATGTATTAAAATTGTAATGAGCCTTAAAAAAGATTGAAAACAAATATGAGGTATTCTGGTATTATATTTTCAACATCTTTCATAATTTCCAATTTATAATTATGCAGAAGGCCATTTAATAAGTGCACATATAACAAAATAGGTCAAGTTCCAGCTTGATCTTTTCATAAGACGGATGTTTCTTACAAGACAGTCCTGGTCCAAATTAACACACCCACGCATGCGAAAATAAAACATCTTAAAGTATTTGAATATGTTTGGAAATGTACGACTGCTTTATGCATTGATTCTAAATTTTAAATGTGTGACTTTTGTGCACTAAGCAGCAAAATGATTCTGATATCTTTGTTTCTGGTGGGAGGAGTTGGGAAATATAAAGTTTTACAATTGCAGGTACATGTTAGTCCAGCCATTGTAGAGGCACAGTAATATCCTCTTCCCTTGAGTCACTTTGGAGTCACCAACTGGAGTAAACCATACCAGCTGAGTGTCCCGTCGGCACAGTCTTTTTACTCCTCATTGGCTTGGCTTGCGAGGTCACATTTTACGTCTTAACAAGGCGACTCCACGTAGTCATTGTCTAGTCGTGGGTGGAAAGGTGCTGCCAACGAGCGGCTGATGATTATAACTCGAGGTGCGAGGCAGTCATCACGGCGGTGTAAAATGTTCCAGATAAGCATGGCCGCAGCCATAGTGGCAAGCAGGCAAGCGGTTATGTCCAAGTAGCAGGAGTAGGATAGGTGTGTGTACGGCCCGATCCTGTAGAAGGTCACGAGTCCGATCACCAGCACGAAACCTGGACAGGAGCACAGAGAGACAAGACCTCAATCAGTGAAAATGAACTAGCATTCAGTTTTCAGTTGAGTATATTTACTAAACATGTATTTATGGTTGGTATGCAGTTTAAGAGGAGTCATGGTTCAACAGAGTGCTGTCGCTGGCAAAGATATGCTGATTTGCTGATGTGATGCAGTATTCACCATCTTACTGTAGATTAATGTGTTTGCTTTCTAACAAAGTTATTGTTATTAGTTTTACAAATATTTGAAGTACTGGATAAAAATATAATTTTGACTTTTCTGTTGTGGCGCTAGGCAAAAAGAAAAGGCATCACCATTATATTACAATTTGTCCTTAGGCAAGAACCAAATTTATGCGAGTCCATTCAAGGGGCTCTTAGGCATTTCAGTTGAAACAAAAAATGTGAACCTTGTGGTCTGCTTTTTTTTTTTCTTTCACATAATTAACAGCGATTCTTGTTCTGAGGAACATGAATGACCATTAATTATGTATTTCAGTATTTCCAATTCACTTAAATTAAAAAGTTGACACAGTGTGTTCATGTCTAATGTTTTTTTGGGGGAAAAAAAGGCTTTTTGAAATCCCACGTGCTCACATTAAGACATCCATCCCTGTTAGCCTTGTATTTCACAGTTCAGCAGGAGCCCTGTGTAGTGTCTTTGAATTCGGAAAACCGTTTCCTCCAAGGAAGAACTTCTAAGATCTCCAGATCAAAGTTCTTCGCACTGTAAAAATATCAGAGCGCGTATATGTTCGGAAAAGCCTTTGAGAACTTTTATCTTCTGATTTCTTTGATACACAATTGTTAATCGCACGCAGCGAGGAACTCCTGTTAGCCTTGAATCTCATGCTGTTTCTTAGATCTTTACTGTGTTTTATCAAGATTATTAGTGTCTCCATAGGCCACACCTTTCCTCATTCTTTAGAGGTTTGGATTAAAGTCCACATACATTAATGCCAAAGTATCCCTTAGTCACTTGTTGTTGTTGGTTTTTTTTGGTTTTTTACCTCATTCAAGTATTGTCTGGAGCCATTCAATAGTTTAACAAGAATGCATGTCTGAAATCATGCCTCATCCACAGTGGTATAAATACAGGGGCCAAAAATAATCACTGGAAATAGGGATGTTGGTGCTTTAGGATATGAATCAGTCCATTTCCTGAAGCAGTCAGCGGCACCAGGGGGGGGTTTAATTTATATTTCTTTCCCTACCTCTACAGTAAGATTGCTGTCATTGTTTTAAGCGAGGATGTGAACAATTGTATCTGTGTATCATTGCGTGTGTACACATAAGAATGCAACTGTTTGCTTAATCTGTTCATGTTTAACCTGTCTGGCTCCTCATCCAAGAAAATGAATAATCTCCTGTTCAGGTTCCAGCCAGGGTGGGCTGTGTGAACCTCTTTTCTGGCACAGACTTATCTATCAAACTTCCTTCCCCTTCTTCCTCTTTCCATCCTTCCTTCCTTCCCTCCTCTCCACACCCTAAGCTTCGAGGTTAATATATTTGCTGGACATTTGACATGATCTGTCAAAGAAATCTAAACACGTCTTATCTAAAGGCCATGTCTTGGAAATTCATTGAACTGGTTTGTTTTCTTTCCATTTGCTAATGTCTTGGTTTATTCTCAAAGGTCGCAAAATTGATAAGAGTGAATAGTATACCTTAAACCTGTATGACTTTTATTATCAGGAATCTCCTGAGCTACAGATTTAAAGGAAGGTCTGATTGCTATCTGAGTCAGATTTAACAGACCAGAATTGAGCCCCACATTTTCAATTCATCAAAATAAGAAGAAAAAACTGAAAGAATGAGCTGTTTCCCCAGTGCCATGTGACCTGTAGTTGTGGCTTTTGACATATTAGACTAACGTCCATTCAAAAAACACATTCCAGAGTTGTCTCCAGGGGTGAAATGGCCAATATTGTGCTTTCAGCCGGGACCTGCCAACGCTGCTGAGATATCACTGAATGGAACTGGATATTGTTATTCCGCACTCTGCTCGCAATAGCTGAGCATTTTGGCACGTCTGAAAATGAAAACATTCCTGAGAAAGAGGGTGATGGGTAAAAATAGCTCATTCACTGACTCGGTGGGGGAGGTCTGAAGCAGGAATGGTGAATGGATTACTGAATGGTAGAGGCCAATCTAAGTATTTGTGCTCAGGAAATGAGACACTTTTATTTGAATATGAATGTGGTAAAGGAAAGCCACTGTTCATCCTTTTTGCAGCCTTAACTTTTAAAGGGCATAAGGTTGCAACTACCAATTGTTTGTGTATTTATTCCTGAAAAATAACATTTTAATATTGTTCATTTTGATCAATAAATATGCAATAAAATATTCAGTTAACTCTCAGACAAAAATAAAGAAGACAGAGTAAACTAGAACTAGGGAATATCTGGCATTTCTTTATTGGTTGGTTGGTTTGTCCATCAGTTTGGCCCAGACTGAAATATCTCAACAAATACTAGATGAGAAAAAAATCACAGTTTCTGAGTTTTGTATTTATCTGCGTTGACCCCTTGACTTTTCCTTGCCAACCACTAGCAGCTGGACACAAACATTTGATTTTGAGTGACATTTGGTCCAGACATGAATGTCTTCTTCAGAATTGCGATAACTTTGGCAGTCCCCTTGAGCTTTTATCTGATGCCACAGTGTCACATCATGTAAAGGTCTTTTTTGACATTTTTTTTATAACCAAATATTGTCAGAACTAGTTGTGTTAATTAGGAACTGGTAGCATGCTAGCATATTAATATAAGATAGTAAATATGTTAACAACAACTGAACTAACATGGTTGAAGAAGATCATTGGCATTCTTTATCATCACCATTGTCAATGTACGCACATTGACATGCTGGGACTAAATTTCAGCTTCAAGCATCTTTACACTCTTAGGGGTCTTAAAGCAGAAGTAAGTGGTCCGGTCGTTTTCGCTAATGCTGCGTTCCAGGCAGGCTTTTGAAATCGTAAATTACAGCTTCAAGTCACAACTTATGACTTTGTAGCGTTCCAGGCAACCCACTCGTGTTTTTCCGACCTGTTTTACCTGTGAAAGTCACTATAACGGCCACTCGTAACTTCCGACCGGTGAACTTGTACCAGATCGAACTGGTACGACTGCACGGTCGGAAAAATACGAGTTTCCTTGAACGCACCATAACAGTCCTCGTCGCTACGTCGCCACATTCACGGCGTTCCTTGGCTGCACACACAGCCCTGCATGCCGTTCTCTCTCCTCATTGGATAAAAACTGTAGGATACGATAAATGTTTTCTCCTGGGCTCAGAGCAGAGCAGAGTGACTGACAGACCCGTGTTTCGGTCCAAACACTCTATGTAAGTGATTGCTGTCGGAAGATATAACTATTTAAGACTTATATTAACACAAACATATCACTTACTTCTGCTTTAAAGTTAAAGTTGTTCCTTGCAAAATAGCTGAAATTAACTATTTTTTAAAAATTGCTTTTAAAGCAACATTGCGGAGTTTCAGCTCAGTGCTTCCACCATCTGGTTGAAAAGCGCTATCGTCAGGGGGGAAAAACGAAAACGAAACTTATCAGCGAGCGCATCCAGCGTTTATAAACAACAGTATTTCCCACATGTTTGCAAGGAGACTGTGTGGCGGGTGGTCGGGGCAGGGGGGGCGGGTGTAGGCGGGGAGGCAGCTGTGGCGGCGGCGGCCGACGACGACCGGAGGGGAACCGTAGTTTCGCTTTTACCCACCACGTCTCTCCCTCGACGCAGAGGGGAGGGGGGAGGAGGGAGGGCGGTGTTTCGTACCCGTGCAGGGAAGTTACATAGTGCAGTTTCAGCCGACGCGACCCCGCTCAGGCTGCAGCGGCAGCACCATTCATCCTATTAACCATTTTTCTACCATTGCAATGAGTCTGGAAACATTATTTTAAGGCCGAAAAACTCTGCAATGTTACTTTAACATTTTCATGTTAAAGAGACCCAGAGGAGTTTGCTTTTGGTTATAATAGAGTCTCATATTACAGTAATGTGGATGAATCTACGTTACCCACACTTGTTAATGGGTCCATTTTCAATAAATACATCGTTTTGTCTTTATAGTTATTTTGTTGTTGTTATTATTTAGTGGTCGGCTCACCCAGTATTTCCTAGTTTTGGTTTCCCGGACGCTGCCCAGTGGGTCATGGGAATAACAGATCACCGTTTCTGGTCAGAACTACAACGCTATCTGATCGTCTTCGAACCTCCGACTTTTATTCTTAATTAATAAAACATTCTTGGCAAATGTTTTCGCTTTCGTCCATCTTGAATTTCACCGTGTGCGGAGGCTCATGGGAAATGTAGTGTGAAACTCCTCGCAATCCCTTTAACTTTAATAAGTCATTTGGTCCTTTGCTTTGGTTCACCTGCTGTTTTAACAAATATAAGTTAGTTCCTAAGCATAAGGTTGATGATCAACTTGTAAGGTCCCGCTTCATCACAATTAAGCAAAGTCTGACCAATGATAAAAAACAGTGTAATAGATTTGAAGTTCTGGAAAAAGCTAGAAAGAATTTTAAGGTGGGATTGTTTTGTCAAACTATTAAATTCATATTTATCAAAACCCTTAAAAGATTAGATATTTTAAACCATAAATAAACAAAATCAGGCTTATTTTTTCTTCTGTATAACTCAAACTACAATTTTAATTAAGGTTTATTAATTTTGTTCTGTCCTGTAATTGTTTTGTTAACGGTTTATCTTCCACAATACGTCATGTTGTTCCTCCTTGGGGTCTTGTCTGCTATTGGAAAATACAGTAACACTGGGTGGGTCTCAATCCTCTCACCAAGGTCTTTAGATAAAAGTCCCCTTCCCTGCTGAAATGCATGCCGCAGATGCTGATGATAATGAGAAGAGTCTTTATTTTCTGCTGCTCTTGAACATTTTGTAAACACAGACTTAAAAGCTCGGCCAGCTTATCTGGACAAAGGCAATTCCCGCCCTGCTGTCATGTGTACCACAGGACATTTCTCTACCAAAACACACTGTAAACACACAGCCACAGCACGCACACACACACACACACTAACATGCACAAAAATGCATGTGCATAATCCCTCCTGCCAGTGCAGACACAAACACACAGTCCCTGTCGAAACTGTCTTTCCCGTCCATTCTCCCCTCCCTTCTTTTTCCTTCTTCAGCTCGGGGGTTTGCATAACAGGTAGTCACAGACATTTCCTCGTCCTGAGCAGGGATATCCTGGCGCCTGACAGTCGCTCCCTGGCTCGCTGCAGCTCTGGCCCATGGATTCTGAACTGGGACTAAATTTAGACCCCGAACAGACCCCCTTCATTCCGCTCTGCCACAATGATACCAAGTGGCTGAGCGACCACTGCACACAGCACAACACACTTCCTCAGCAGGGGCACTGGGACAGGTCATGCCAGCCAACTCTTTAAAGTGGCACAGTGGGATGGATGAATGTGTGGAAGAGAGGTTTTGTTACCGTGACTGCTGTAACCCATGTCCCACAAGGATGACACTCTTAGTTTTTCTGCTTTCCTCAGATTTCCCTATTTTCATCTCTCTCTCTCTCTGAGTTTAGGTACTTTTTTTAATTCTATCCATTTTTGGCCAACATCATAAATGGTGATTTCAGGAAATTATAATGTTTTATTTTATTGATATGTGGTGAATCAACGTCAGTTTTTTTGTTATATACATTTTGCCTCGGATTTATATTTATATTGAAAATTATATTATCTTAGCTACAGTAGATTTTAGCATTTTTCTTGTATCTGAAAGTTTGTTCAGAGGTTGATCAACAGTAGTTTAGGTCTAGCTGCATCAGGGATTTAATCCCTGTCTTGTTTGGCACGCTACCAAAGAGCATGTGAACCTTGCTCTGCTGCAGCCACATTTCTCTCTATATATGTATAATGTGCACGAGATTTTAGCTGCATGGATACTTAGTATTCCCTCTTCATCAGAAAGGTCATCCTCTGGAGCTTGTGTCTCTGCTGTTGCAAAGCAACAGAAACAGACAAGCTGGAGGAACACAGGTACTCACTGGCTAGCTGGAAGAGTGCAGCGATTGCTTCCTCCCACCACTGTGATTCCTGCGTGATGAAAGGCAGCCCTATCAGGCCTAGAAGGAAGATCAGCTGACCAGCAGTGAGGGCCACCGTCGCCATCAGGTTGCATGCTCGCATCATGTCAAACTGCACTTGAGGGAGAAAAAGAAGAGTTGTGTCATATTTCCCACTACGTCATCTTAATTCATTCACAGCAGGATGGATAGAGGCTACCGTATTTCCTTAGACTTGATCTTTAAAAGGATATTTTACTTATCTGTTAGTCAGACTTATTTTTAGTAAGATGGGATTAGTAATTATCATGAATGGAGGAGGCACATCTTTGTCAGTCTTTGTCAGCACTGCCCATTGTGCCCTGTAAGGATGGTGAGTGGATGTTCTTTAATGAGAATTTCTCACTGGTGTTTAATTCAGGAAATCACATAAACCCATCTCAACTCTCCTTCTGCCTCAAAGTTATTCCAGACTCAGTTTATACTCAGACTCTGTTGGCAACATTATAGTCCACAAAAAAATTCTTGGCTGGCTGCCATGGACTCATGTTTACATTAATACATTAGAAGGGAAAAAAACACTAAAGCACTTAAATTTGATTTGCTGGTGCACATATCAAGTCTAGTGGTGTGATTTTAGTCAGTGTTATGTTTTTGTCATACACTTATTTTTATATATACATACAGTATATACTAATCATGTTTGGCCCTTAATCAGAGGCCCCTGAGTAGAGAAGTTATTTCTTTATTATCTTTATTTCCATCTGGAAAACAACAAAACTACTACTGCATATCAGACAGACAAATTATTCAGTCAAAAGAGACGCTTTTAAGTTTTTGGAAAGTAGATGTCACAGTGTAATTGTTAAGCTAAATTAAAGTAACAACTTACATTTGACAGTGCTGCGGGACTCTTGGTAGCCTGCAAACTCAGACCCCCATCCAAGACTATCACACTGTCGCTGTGGCCCTTGCCCCTCACGGCCCCTTTCCCCACCAGTGGGGCACATCCTCCAAAGTCCCACGCTCCGCTTGCGTCCGTCCTCCAGCGCTTGCAGGACCCAGCTGGGGGTGAAGGCTGCGACATTGTTTAAGACCAGGGACAGCAGGGCTACTGCCACCGCCGCCGCCACCAGCCGCTGCACTGCCATGCGCCGCCCGCCGCCCGCCACCTCGCCCCCTCCCCGCTGTCCGTCCCCCGGACCCTGTTCGTCCTCGGTGTCCTGCCCGCTCCTCTGTGTCTCCTCTGGAGCACCGCCGGTGCTCTGGGGCCCCTGGCTCCTCTCCTCCGCCGCCACCTCCTCCTCCTCCTCCTCCTCCAGCTGTTCACTTGTCTTGTCCCAGCTCACACAGAGACGGACTTGGCAAGAGTGTTTTCTTCAGGCTTAGCTAAAGAACATCTCCATTCATCCTCATTCAGGAGTTTGTTGTCGTTGCAGCAGATCCTCACCCCTCCTCCTCAGACAGCACCGCGGGTACACGAGGATTAATCCAGCTGGCACCGAGGTCCATTCCACTGACTCTGGCCGGCTGCAGCTTGACTCTTGGTTGTTGCTCCTTTGCTTTCCCCCTGTTTTTCTTTTTGAACTTTTATCTGCTCCTCTCGTGGTCTTCAGTGCTTTGCTTATTGTGCTGCTCGGACTCCTGCGTGTGCAGCTGGCTACTCTGTGTGAGCAGTGGATCGTTCTTCTTTTCTCTTCAGTCACTTCCCATTGCCTTCACATTGATGCAAAGAGAGCATAGATACTCCTGACAGCGTTGCTAGGAGCTAAAATGTCAGTGGCTTTGCCTAAGCTCACCAAGACTCGACTCGACTAGAAGAGCTCCCACTGCCTGACTGGAACAAGAAGTCCTCAAGCCCGACTCCCTCTGCTTCTATTGGTCTTACCCCTCTCTCTCTCTCTGTCTCTCGCTCTCTCTCTTTTTCTTTTTCTCTCTCTCGCACACTTTTTCTCTGCAATCCTAGAGGTCAGAGTTGAGACGTGGGGGAGCTGCAGTCGGTTATACTCCGAGACATCAGTTCGCGAATGCAGCACGCTCTAAACAGACGGCCCCTTCCTTCATGATCACTTTAAATGTGTGTGTGAGTCTGTAAGTCAGTGTGTTTGTGTGAGAGAATGTCCAAAAGACGCCTGTTAGACGTCACTGTTGTGTACTCTTTTGTCTGGAGCCCAGGGGGCGTTCGCTAAAGTCCTCTCTATCGTGTGCAACAAACATATTGGCCCACTGCAGTCCGCCAGCAACAGGATGTGTTTCCTGAGAGGAAAAGAGGATGGGAAGAGAGGCCAAATGTAGACCTGTTCCTTCTCTTGTCTTTCCTTTTCTGGCTCTCTAGATCTTGCCGCTCTGTGTGCGGTGGGCACAACTTTTCTCAGTCTTTTATAGTATCACGCTTTTTCATTTTCAGAGTTGGTTTTTCTGTGACCATATAGAGCAATATTTTGGCTTACACTTATTACTCTTGCTTTCTTTTACTTGACTTGGCCTCTATTCCCCCTCTTAAAGCAGGGCCCCTAAAGATTTGGGGTATTTCCTGTTGCCTAACTTTAATAAACAGCCCACATCTGTATCAGCTAAAGCAAGGAGGAGGGAGGGGACACAAATAGAGACCAGATGGCTGTGGAATCTTAAATTTGGAAATGAAGAGAAAGAAAAAAGGGGGTAGAGGGGGTGCTTTACGTCAGCAAGACAAAAGAAAAAAAGAAAGAGAGAGAAGAGCACGCCTCTTGTTTTGAGTTAAGAGTCCAACACATATTCTTGCTTGATTGTGCTTGTGTCAGTGTGGTGGATTTTTTGTTATGGTCATGATAAATGTTAAAATAACAATACATGACTAGAGGGTATTCACCTTTTCATGTTCTTAAGAGTACTTAAAAAATTGGGTCTAAGAAATAAACTATAAACAAAAACTAAACTGTATGTTAATGTGAATAGAAAACTATTTTAACATCTGCCAACATGATTCTTTTTTTTTTTCTCCAATAAGAAATTCCTGAAATGTACACAGTACATGAGTACAATGACCCATGCAAACCAACGTTTCTCTTTTTTTCTCTGCAGTAAAACAGTATGGGAAAACATGGCACGGATGTGTGTGAAAACCTGCCGGCTGGATGTTGCACGTGTGTGCCTTGGGAATATGGGAAATGCCAGGGCAGCTAAAGCACTGAAGGAGGCGGAGGCTCAGCCTGAACCAGAGGCCCAAGTGGCGATGTTGGCCATTCAGCTCGGCATGCTGGTAGGATATATAAGGAACAGAGTGTGAATGACGGATGGGACATTCACAACCAACGCTCATTTTCCCTGCCCCAGTAATGGAAATGTCTGTTCCTTGGTTTTTGTGTCCTTCAAAAAAAATAAGGTCATCCCCTCACTTCAGCAAATAAAATCAAGCTGGGGAATATTTTTTCTCACCTTACCATAGATAGTGTGAGTACAAATTAACGCCACATCCTTTGGCTACAAATAACGTCCTCTTTTTTAGGTCTAAGCATTTCACCGCACAAAGACCTCGGGACTTTCCAAATCTAACGCATTTATCTTTCCATCATCTTTTCCTGTCTTCTAACAGGAAGATGCAGAGAAGTTGTATAAGAGCTGTCAACGCTATGACCTGCTGAACAATTTCTACCAGGCTTCTGGCCAATGGTGGCAAGCTCTGGAAACAGCTGAAACCCATGATCGCATCCATCTGCGCACCACCTACTACAGCTATGCCAAATACCTGGAGTCCATGGGCGACAAGACCCTGGCCCTCGCATAGTGAGACACAATCTATCTTGGTTCTGTGTTGACGATACAGTAGATTAGCATTTTATGTTTTATATCTGTGCTGTTCTGTGTAAATTTTCCCTGGAAAAAAAAGTGTGATTTCCAGTGGTTTTTTTTTTGTTGCAGTTATGAAAAATCAGACACACACAGAGCCGAGGTTCCCAGAATGCTCCAGGACGACACAGCGTCTCTAGAGATCTATGTTAACAAAATGAAGGACAAGTAAGTCTAGACCTTTTCTTCAAAGTGCAAACCTTCTCTGATAAGAATCACATGATTCTCATGCTACATACGTGCACAAAATTACATCCAAACTCAATCAATCAATCCAGGAACATCTACAAGTGGTGGGCCCAGTACCTGGAGAGCCAGTCAGACATGGATACAGCACTGCGTTTTTATGAATGTGCTCAGGACTACCTCTCCCTGGTTCGAGTCCACTGCTACATGGGAAACATCCAGAAGGTGACTCCATTGGGATTATCAGTCATTTAGTAATTATAAAACTTTATAGAAACATTTTAAACAATCAATATTTGTTATTGCGTGAGAAAGTTTTGAAATTACATCTGTCTGAGTGTTTTGCTATAGTGTTAGTATACTAATTTGAAGTCTTTTGTTCTGAGTTTAATTTGAAGGATAGTCATCCTGACTCACAAATGTGACTTGTTTCTACACCAGGCATCTGAAATAGCCAATGACACAGGTGACAGAGCAGCATCGTACCACTTGGCCAGACACTATGAGGGTCATGATGATATCAAACAGGCTGTCCACTTCTACACACGAGCCCAGGCCTACAACAATGCTATACGACTTTGTAAGGTAAAGTTCTCCACTGTGCAACTCATAAACACCAGAGCAGATTTTTACTGGACGCATAGAAGTGATATTTCCCACTTTACTCTGATTCTCTCATCTTATTAGTGTGTTTCAGTCTGTCTCTCTTAGTTGCTTCTTGACTTGTATTGTCTGTAAACAGGAGAATGGTCTGGACGACCAGCTGATGAACTTGGCTCTGCTCAGTAACCCAGAGGACATGATGGAAGCGGCCTGTTACTACGAGGAGAAAGGCACCCACATGGACCGAGCTGTCGCACTCTACCACAAGGTTCATCAACAAGCGTCTGTTTTTTCTAAATGACCGAGATCGCGCTTGGATCGGTGCATTCTAAAATATTCCACAAGGGGGCAATGTTGCGCCATGTATTTAAACTGAGAAGTGCTGATGGGTGAAACTGTTTTTGTATTATTTACAGGCTGGTTATGTCTCCAAAGCTCTTGAGTTGGCCTTTGCCACCCAACAGTTCGCTGCACTTCAGCTGATCGCTGACGATCTGGATGAGAACTCGGACCCCGCCCTCCTGGCCCGCTGCTCCGACTTCTTCATCACACACTCCCAGTTTGAGAAGGCTGTGGAGTTACTGGTAGCAGCCAAGAAGGTACCTGTTTGCCCCACAATGTTGGCTATAAATGGAAATACCAGTTCATCCGTGAGTACTTGTGTTTGTGTGTGTGTGTGTGTCCTCATACTTGTGCATGTGTGTGTGTCCAGTACCACCAAGCCCTGGAGCTGTGTTTGACTCAGAACTTGACCATCACAGAGGAGCTGGCTGAGAGAATGACTGTAACTGATTCAAGAGACATGTCTGAGGAGGCCCGCAAGGAGGTGCTGGAGAAGATCGCCGACTGCTGCATGCGTCAGGGCAACTACCACCTGGCCACCAAGAAATATACACAGGCGGGCAACAAGCTCAAGGTGATGCTGTAGTGTTACTCCACCTGATCTGTCATACACCAACAGCAACATCTGCAACACTTTAAGACACAAATACATGCATATTATTTGAAACATGTTTAGTCTTAAAGGTTTCGTCGTATCTTTTTTTAAAATAGGCTATGAGGGCCCTCCTGAAGTCGGGCGACACAGAGAAAATAGTCTTCTTTGCCAATGTTTGCCGTCAGAAGGAGCTTTTCATCATGGCTGCCAACTACCTGCAGTCACTGGACTGGAGAAAAAATCCAGAGATCTTGAAGACCATCATTGGTTTCTACACTAAAGGCCGAGCTCCAGACCTGCTCGCTGGCTTCTATGAAGCCTGTGCTCAGGTATAACAAACACACCAAGCACTCTTCTCTTCATTTACAGGTTTACAGATATTTTGGGAGACATCTGCTTATTTGATGGCCCTGGTCTGAAAATAAAATTCTCATCTATTCACAGTATATAGTATTATTTCTGTTGCATGATCTTCAATCTTATATTAAAAAAAAGTGTTAAGAGTTTTTTATAAGAATTCGGTTAGTGAGAGTTCTTAAGTTTGTGAAAACCTTAAAAAAATGTAAGGCAGAAATATTAATTAACTAATCCATTTTTTTGGTTGTTACCTTTCCTAAGGTGGAGATTGATGATTACCAAAACTATGAGAAGGCACTAGATGCACTGACCGAGGCTGCCAAGTGTCTTTCTAAAGTAAAGGACTCAACTGGACAGCAGGAAGCAAGAGTGGCCGACCTGCACCATAAAATCACCCTAATCAAGAAATTTGTCCACGCACGAAGGCAAGAGTACAACTCATATTGTTATCTTCTGTATTTTTGTTTTCTTTTGGAGCAAACAGTGTTGTTTTCACTTGAGCTTTGATTTTGTCCTCTGTGTGCAGGTTGTATGCAGAAGATGCTGGTGAGGCGGTGCAGTTGTGTGAAACTCTGCTTCAGGAGCCAGAGCTGGACCCTGCTGTCAGGATTGGAGATGCATTCGGTTTCTTAGTGGAACATCACTGTCAGCAAGGCAACTTCCAAGTGGTAACTATCTTTTCTTTTAAATAAACTTATATCTGTCCGGTCAAAGACAGTGAATGGCTCCAACGTCTTCTAAGTTCCTGGAAACTCAGGTCTCTGTGTCCTTCCATCCTTCTTGTCCAGGCCTATCGTAAGCTGGAGGAGCTCCAGAAGCTGCTGCCGTCACAGAACATTAGGTACTACATTAGCCCGGCCAGTCTAGAGGCCCTGCAGAAAGAGATGGGTGTTCCTATGGATCGTGGTGACCACAAGCTCAATTTGAAGGAGGACGATGAAGTGGAGGAGGACTTACAATTGGGTTAACGGAGTGTACTAGTTACTGACAATTAAAAAAAAAAATCTTGCTAATAAATGTTTTACAAAAAAGTATTTTAAATATATATTCACTTTCTAGTCCAAACGTTCTCAGACTGCAAATGATGGCACAGTTGGTCCTGAACAACACAGCAACATAGGATGTGTAAGCTACCAACGACTGACATAATTTTGTCAGAATGAGTTACAATTGGCTCTTACATATAAACAGAAGGCACTTCTTTATCACACAGGGCAATCACTGAGGAGACACTGTGAAGACAGAAAGGGGAAGCAAAGCTACAGGATTTGAGGCTTCCACACTTCCATATAAAGGCCTGCGAGGATTCTGTAATTTAAAAAAAAAAACATTTTAACCTCCGTGGCCAATTTATGTAGATTTAAACTCTAATGCAGGTGTTTGGTATGATTTATTTTTTTCTATTCAGTTACTGTTTATTGTAAATATCCTCACAATGTCAAAAGACATATCTCTGAAAAGAATTTGCTATTTTTGATAACTTTTATCCAATTTATACCCAGCACATGATATCATGAATTAATACATTCAAACTGTTTCTATACATTGTTAAGTTCCTACAATAAAATATTGAAATGAAATAGCATTGTATGACGTTTTAATCTCCAGTCAGTACCGGCCTGTTATTAACTCGTAGACCATACATGTCATATTGTGTAGCTCTCCAAACATGTAAGGCTATCACTCGGTTGAATTAACTGACTCCTGTGTCATTGTCATTTGACCATGACATGAAGTCAGTGCTACCACTGAAGGGACAATGTCCACATCTGTCCTCATGCCATTTGATCCCCTGCTAATTGAGAAATCTAGTCTATAGTTTTTATGCTAAGTTTATTTTAACAGAGAGAAACTGAATATCGACAAAACATCCAGAAATAATATCATCATATAAATGATATAAATTAGTTTACATTTGATTGAGTAAAAATCAGCAGGGGGTCAAATATTAATTTTCCCCACTGCCAGAAGTCAGCAGTTGTTTTAACTCTTATCACAAGAGGGCGCTATTGTCAATGTAATTCACCAAACAGAGTCTAGTACATTTTTACAGAGAAATGTCTGGAGCTGCTGTTGAATTCTCAGACAGGCTGAAATGATACATGAGAAAATGCCAACATTGTAGTTAGAGGTCTATGCAGTCTTTCTTAGATACAGTTTGGGGTTTGGGTGCAGGGTAACGTGAACTAAGCCAACTGCTGACATGATTCCTTAACAAGATTAGTTTGATATTAGTGGTGAAAGTCACAATGAGCCTCAGTGCAGTTTACAGCAGCATTTGAGCTGCTGTTATTGGGTGTTGGTTATGACGGGAGAAAAGAAAATCAGCGAACAGACCAGTTTTGTTTGTGTTTTGGATCCATGGCAACATATTGTTGTGGATAGATACAGTGAGTGCCATAATTTAAGCAGCCACTGAATACAGATGGACACGCAGGACCAGTCAACTTCAGAAGAACTCCAGGAGAGACTTCGAGCTCTGACAGAGGAAAATGTAAGCAAACTTCATGGTCTTGTTGATGTGCAGTTGTGTTACCCTCACTTTCACTTCTCAAAATTATATTTAGGTCTTATTTCGGTCTGGTATTTAGTTGATCAGGTAATTGGAAATGAAAAACCTGTGTGTGTGTGTGTGTGTGTGATACAGTATTTGCATTTCATAGATGGTTAGCATTAGTTAGTAAGCAGATATCAGTTAATCAGTCTATTTGTTAGTAACTCTTTCTTTAGGCCTTCCAGAAGTGGAGGGACAAAAAAACACTTTGAAACATCTTGCCAGCTACACTATAGTGCATTTATAAGCCCTTTCTGATTTGTATACTATTTTTAAATATGTTTTTTAACTGAACTTGAAATAAAGCATTACTGAAGGTTAAAAGTGCCTTTGTCCCCTCACCTTCATCAGCTTCAACTGAGAGACAAAAATGAACGCTTTCTCACCAAAGTGGGCTACCTGGAGAGCAGACTGGGCCACCTGGCCAGCTCCAACACTGACCTGTCCCTCAGACTGGTCCAGAGTGAAGAGGAAAAACTAAAGGTAGAGTAAAACAACCTTTGATAGGCAATAAGTAAAGGTTGGGTCAGTTTATAGCAGCAGATGGATTTCCTCTTTCTCACCTTTCAGATATCAAAAGAGTTTGTGGAGGAAAAAATTCAGACCAACAAGATGAGAGAGCTCTTTGAAGAGGAGACGTTTGAGCTGAAAAACAAGGTGACATAAGCTGAAAGGGATGTAATAACAAATTCTTGTGAGGAAATGCTGCTCAGTGATTTTAATTTTGTAATTTTTCATCAAAAGATACATTTCCCATCAGGCTCCATGTACTTAGCTATACACGTTTGATTTATCTTTTATGGTGGGATTTTAGACACATGGAAAAAAAATGAGAGGGAAATGTTTTCCCAGGCTGAAACTGAGTTTTTGCAGGTCAACTCTTCTAGATCCTTGCCATACTTTTTTGTGATCCCAAATCACTGAGCTTGTCTGTGCTGCTTGTTCCTTCCCATGTTTAGATACTGAACCAAGACGCTGTGATAACAGAACTTGAGATGGAGCGAGACAAGCTCTGGAGGGAGCTCCAGGCAGCTGAGGCTCGTCTAAAAGTGGGAGAGAGGAGTGGTCAAGACCTGACAGAAGAGCATGCCACTCTGAAGGAGAAGTACCTGGTGCTGGCTGCGGCCCACGACAAAGAGCTGGCCCAGAGCGAGGAGCTGAGTGCTGAGCTGCTGGCGCTGGCCCAGGCCCAGGACGCTCTCCGCAGGCAGCTGGAGGAGCAGCAGCAGGACGTCCGGACCACCACCCAGGGCCTCCACGGAGAGCTGGACAGGGTGAAGGCTCTGATCGGCCGCACGTCAAGCAACAGAGTCAAGGTGAAACAGACTATTAATGTTTGTCTTAATGGTGGTCATTTCAGGGAATCATTCACTGACAGTCTGCAGAGACTCTCACAGCTCCAACGTAAACAGAACATGTTACTCACATTTCTCCAAACTGTGCAACCAACGCCAAATGATTTACCTCAGGGTGCAAAAGTCAAACATTTGCCTCAGAGTTTCCTGTGTTTTACTTGCAAACAAAACCATGTTAGCACACTATGTAATGCCTTTGGGGGGCAGTAAAAAAAAAAATCAATCTCTAAAACATTTTCATTGGGCTTTTGTTTTGGATTAAACTCTATCTTCAAAGTTGAATATTTTCCGAATTAAGATTCTGTTTTATATGATTGCGTTAACAGCCTGAGGATCTGGCAGCACTGGACAAGGAGCAAAAAACTATGGAAAGAACTGTGAGTATTTCTGCATCAAATACAGTGTAATTAATATTTTTTGGGAACTGTGGCCAACGCATATGTTTTGCATCTGTTAGTAAAGTATACATCTACAGTTTCAGTAGCCGCTCCCTGTGCCCTGTTATTCATGTGTTGTCATCTAGCTTCTTGGAAACCAGGATGAGATCAAAGACATGCTGGAGAAAATGAAGAACAGTTACGAGGAGCAGCAGAAGAAGCTGGAGGAGAAAGTGTGAGGGCCAGAGGATGTTTGTCGTTTACGGGCTGCACAGCCCTAATTAAGATGAAACATCATTATCTTTCCATTTCCAGTCATCAAACAGCCGAACCCGTCTCAGGATGTCTGTCCCAGTGTTCATCCCACATGCATCTGCTCTGTGGTTTGCTCTTTGATTCTTTGCTCTGGTTCTATTTACTGTGTGTGCGTCTGATGTGGTCTCTTTGTGATGTGGCTGTCTGTGGATTTTGGTCACTACTCTCTTGTGGCTGAGCTTGTGTTTGGTCACCAGGGTGGCTTTTGGTAAAGAGCAGCAGGAGAACAAGAGAGCTGTCCATAATGGCCAGCAGAAACTGTCTGAGCTGAGTGCGGTGAGCATCAACAGCCCCAGATACTGGTTTACAGGACGTTGCTAAAGTTACTGAAGATACCATCTGAATGAATGTTTGAATAATTGTAACAGTTAAAAATAGTACAAAAGGTTTTACATTAAAATATGTCGTTTCCATCCAAGGCCCTGATGTGCTCTCAGAACCAAGTAAAGGAAGCCGAAGAGCAGAACTCAAAGCTGCAGCTTCAAGTCAAAGAGCTGAATGAGGAATACCGTACAAGGCTGGTGTGCTACATACAGGACATATCTGTGAGTAGTGAACACAGCACTGGGATGTGAAATGATGACAAGTGAAATATGACAATTTCTGGGTGTATCATTAATTTGTGCCTCTTTTACAATCCAGGGTTACATGGATGGAAGTGGAGGTGGTAAAACTCCACCAGAGGGAACTAAGATGAGGACGTTTGTGGAAAGCATGCTGCAGGATGTGCGTTCGTCCTACAGGGTGAGGGAGGAGCAGCTCGCTTCTGCTGCTCGCTCCTACAAGAAGAGACTGCAGAAGATCACCAGGACCCATCATGCTCTGCTCATTGCATACAGGTTGCATTCCTGTCTGTTTAAAAAGTTAACACATATGTATATACACACATGCATATGCAAATATTGAGCTGAACAAACTGAGTATAGCCAAACTGAAGCAAGAACATTACAGTAAATCATAGTGATGTATGATATTTGATATTGTGTATGATATAATGTCATGTAACAATAGTTTATGGGTAACAAAAATGATTTTACTAGTCCATAACATGAAGAGCAGATACATTTAGGTTAAAAGTTGACGCCACCATTTTTTTTCTATATTTGTCACTGTCAACAAATCCAATGAAGCGACAAACCACACATGTAGATGTTCCAATTCTTTCTGACTTTCTTACCATGTTTGTGAAACTCATTTATTTCTGCTGAAGACTACAATCTTTATGTATGATTTATTTTAAATATGTTTACTTTTCGTTTTATAAAAGAAATCATAGATATTGAAAACCCTATACAAATAAGATTAAATAGCTCAGTTTTGTTGTGGACTATTTTCTGGTGCAATTTAGCTTCAGTTTTTTGCTGCTGTACATCACAGTCACTTAGCGTGAGTGATAACAGGTACCTAGACAGCACTTGCAAGAAGGTCTTTTTTTCTTTTTTAGATTTGTTGACAATAAGAAAAATAAAGAACATATATCCTGACTGATTTATGGTGTTATAATGATTTCAGGGTTCAGAGGGAGCAGATGTTGGCCAAACCACAGAGTGATCTTGACCCTGGACCTCCAGAGGCCCACTTCAACCTGGAGTCCTCCGAGCTGAGAGATGAAACCGAGACCGAGCTGCAGCACCTCCGTCAGGATAAAGCCAGGCTGGAGGGTCAGCTGCAGGCGGCCCTGGAGCAGGTAATATGAAAGAAACATGGCTGCTTTGAAGTGAATCAACCTGCTATTGTTTTGTCTGATGAATGCTTGCATGTGGTCTGTGGGGGATTCTTCTTTGTGTCCATACTTCCCTTATTTTAAAGCTGGAGAACGCTTGTTATGTGAGCATTGTGCTGCGGCAACATAAAGGACTATTGTTGCAGCGGTGGATTGTAGACCATGTAACAGCACTGATATTCCTTTAGTTGGTTTTTGTACTTTTATGTGTTTATGGTCATTCAAGACCTTCACTCTGACTTTCTGTTCCAGGTGTCTGCCCTCAAAATAACTGTTCAGAACGTAAACTGTCAGAAGTGAGTGTCATTCTTGTAATTTATCAAATGACAAAATGTCATCAGTTGTGGCCCGTGTTGTAAAAAAGTGGACAAAACTTTATTAGGTCGTCACAACTGGAGCAGATGTGTGAAGATTCCTGGTTGGAGGTGAGGACACAGCTGAAGGAAATCACAGATTCCACACTGGTACAGAAAAACGTTCAGCTTCTTCTCAGAATGAAAGACCTCGCCTTCCTTCATGTGATGATGAAGCTGATTTGAAGCTTTTCTTTCTCCAAACAGGTGAACTTTGAGAAGGAGCGCGCTGTCCTCATCACCAGAGCTACAGTTGCCGAGGCCCAGGTGTTGGAGCTGCAGGACTACATTGACAACCACCTGGGCAGGTCAGGATCACTTAGTGTTTAAGTCATATCATGTTTAATTCCAGAGGAGTGTTATATTGAGCTAACCCGCTGTCTGCAGGTATAAAGAAGAGATCACACATCTCCGCAGGCTGCAGGGGACACAGGAAGCAGGGCGTTCCCAAAGTGCTAATCCATCTCGCCGTTAAAACCTGGAAAACTAAAATCTGAACTCCAGTCATATAATCCAGAATAACTAAGATTTTAGAGATTTAAATTATAAATCATACATGTGTTATCTGAAAATGAAATTGTAAACATTTACTTTTGTGATATCTTACACAAATCAATTATTATTAGCATCTTTGTTTCCTGTTTAAAGGGACAATCCACATAAATCTGACTGAATAAGCTTTTTTGAGCATTTATAAACATGATGTGTGAATCCCTGGTGGTTTTGCACCATCACTAGGTGGTGCTGCTCATACTGGTGGTTTCTCTATGAAAGGCCCCCAAAGAAATCCGGCCTTGAGAAAAAAATGCCTGGAATGTTTGTAAAGCTTATGTCAATTTCACGAGCTCGGGAGAAGAAAGCGCGGTGACAATGAGGGGTCACCCTGGTGAGAATAATGTCATTACATGTTACCCAGACACGTACACGCCTGTGAATACTTTCCCTCAGCGCCGTGCTGAGAACTGTGGCACAAACAAACCAGGCTTTTTCCAGAATGAAGGTTCATATTTATAACCCCAGTGTTGCATTGAATAGACAACTATTCCCTTTAAATCCCTTTAATGGTGACAGACTCTGCTTATTTCTTTCTAGTTGGGTTTCCTGTCATAGCTGCGGATCAGCTGACATATCTTTAGAATAACAAGTCCTTCTAAACGTGGCAGTTATTGATCCAACATGTCGGTAAGTTTATGTCAAAATACGCTGTATGTTGAGTAAAAGTCCTCAGGGGAATGCTGGGAAAAGTAGAGGACATGGAAAGAGTCATAGGCATGTCACCCCAATCCCCTTTCAGGGGGCATGCCAGGCATGGGAGGGGGGCAGCAGGGGTGTGAAAGTTTGAGAGGAATGGGAAGTGGGATTTTGTTAGTAATGTATTACACTCCCAGGACCCTGGGAAAAGGGGTGGGGGGTGTTCAGCTTGGGTCTGTGCCAACATAGTCACTGTGCCAAAGCGCTGGGTGCTGGGGACCACTCCTCTCACCGGCAGATCTGTGGGAAAATCAAAACCAGGTTGTTCTTTGCTGCTCCGCCAACAAAGACAGAGAGGTGATATGTCTGCAGAGGCCAATGCAAACCTGTATGAAATGTACTCTGAGTAAATAAAAAGCAAAAAAATAAATAAATAGGGGTAGAAATTGTAACACTACAAATGCATTGTGGGACAAGTTTGTCTGGTGCATCACAGCTGGTGTCTGAAGCAGACTGCCAAGTTTTTTTGATCCAATAATTGCGACGACAAAAATGAAATCATCTAAATGATAATTTGAATATGAAACAAAAGTGAAACTGAAAAAGAAACAATTTTCATAATGTTTTAAAAAAATTTTAAAAAGTAGGTTTTAGTGAGATCATCTTGGGTTATTACAGCAGCACTGTCAGCACAGTTGCTAGGTTAACAGCACTGAGATCAGGGAAACAACTAAGTGGGGCTATTACCTTATCAGATTTTCGCTACTATTATAATCATGGCCAAAAGAATGGATGATAATAATGTTATCATTATAGCCATAGAAAATTTAAAGGAAAAAATAATGCTATCTGTCATATTCATCTTTGTTTATTGTGTGTTTTGTCTCTTTTTTTTTGGCAAATGAATTCAACTGTAATGAGTAGTAGGCCTAACATCTGCAGCCATGATATTAACATATGTGGATTATTGACACAATATCAATATGTAATTTTTTTTGTATTTTGTGGTAATTTTCAATATCAGTACTGTGACACTACACTGAAAGGCCCAAACCATCTGATGAATCTGTATTTGTGAAGCAGTGAGTCACGTGGTGTTTTGTCCCAGATGTGAAAGCCATGTCATGTCTTACTGTTTCCATCCCACTGACAATGAATCACACATTTTTTCATAGACATAAAATCTAGTGTTGGAAGATTAACACACCTGTCACAATATTGTGTTACACATGTTTGACACTATTGAGTTTTTCATCCCCCCAACAGTATTTCTCCAGTCCTTTTAAAAACTGTATCTAAAACACTGATATATTCAGCAATGATTTTCTCTTTATATGAACACATTTTATCATTCAAAATGCTGCATAAATCTGAGCTGTGCATCTTTTGTGTCATTGTGGATTATAGCACATTAAGATCAAATATTACTATGAAGTTTATATGAAACGGTTGTTAAAGTGATGCTTTTAATATCTTACATGTTAAGTTTAATTTTATCCTCGAGTAGAACGCAGTCTACAACATTTTAAACATTGTCCTTTGTCCTGTTATGTCCAATTTATCAACCTCTTCCTGATTCATGAGAACTAAACACATTCGACGGTATCAGGACTTTTACATTTCACGTTTTGATCTCATACAGCTGGTTCTTATCCAGCACTTTTCAAAAAATCATTGAATCTCAACTACTGAAACATTTTAGAATCTAATTATTTCAAGAAACAGTAATGTTGATGACCTCATGTCAGGCTCTTCACAAAGAATTACATTTTTCTCTACTTTCTATCCTTGTGATCCCTTTTTGGCATGTGAAATAAAACAAGTGGCTGTTTTGCAAATTCAAATGTATGTTTGGGCAATTAAGAATATTAATTTCACAATGCAGTGTTATCCAGCGTCTAATTAAAAAAAGACAATTTTTGAGCATTTTCTAGTTGATTGCTGAGCTGTGAAGGCAGACATCAGTTCAATATAAAACATAAGCATTCTGGTTGATGTGAAATAGTTATGGACCCTGACCTAATCAACATTACAACTGCAACCACACATTCGATGCTTTCTCCACTCTCGTCTGTTTTGTTGTTTCTTTGGGCCCAGATTTGTTTTGTGAGCAGAACAGTGGGAAAAAGGTTGGATGAATGTGTCGTTCTGAGGATGGGAAGCAGGGTGGAGCGATGCAGAGGAAGTACCTCACATGGCCTGCAATGGGCCGCTCGTCAAGAGGCCCTTTGTTTTAGGAGGTTAATGCCTAATTGATACAGGCTTAATGAGAGCGGGCTGTGTGTGCAGAGTGTGTGTGAGCCGGGGGGCTGGACGGCCCTGCCATAATTGGAACGGACAAGCCTTGTGTGGAGGAGTGCACCGGGAAGGGATTTATGGGAACACAAGGAAAGGAGAGAAGAGAGAGTGGGAACTAGGAAGAAAAGGTGACACTGAGTACGAGGAATGTGGAGGCAGTGGGAGAGGAATCTGATGTGATGGTCCGAGTATTGCAAGATCATGAGAAAGAAATGCAGTAACAATGGAAAAGTGAGCATGAGGTTTAACCAGGACGTTCCCATGGAGGTTTAGTCAAAGCTCCTCCCATGATACTAATATTATTAAGATAAGACATTTTTTTTTAATCTTTCTGTATACGATATGTGCTCTCTACTGGTTATAGGGTTAGTCAACTTTTTTTTCTCATGTTGGGTGCTAATTAATGAATGCAAAAGTGCCAACATAAACTGTCTGTAACTCTGTTTTATGAGACACCTGTCTTTTCTTTTCTGATGAGCTGTCTTTTCGCCCCCTCTTTCAGTCTGACAGTCTCAGACTATTCATGCAGGAATCCCCAGCTTCCCTCCAGACAAGCTTTCAGCATGAAGGCTGGAGAGGCATTAAGAGGGAGGAGGGAAGGGGCAGGAGAGGGGAGCACAGAAGAACCGTGCACTTCAGAAAACCTTGAAGAATTAGGCCTGAAAGCTATGGAGATTCTGGGTGGCTACGAGAAGGGGAAAAAAAGCATGAAAAGAAGGGGGAAAAAATGAAGGGGATCAGTGTGCATAATTATAAAAGATGAGAGGGGGAAACAATGAAAAATTGATTCTCGGGGGTGTGGGTGAACAGTGAACTGCTAAAGGTAAAAAAAAATGGAGTGTGGAGGGGGAAAAAAAGTTTAGAATTTAGGGTGAGAAAAGAGGGGAGGAAGAGTTACAGTAAGGGTGAGAAAGACAGGGGAGGGAGGCAGCTTGATGAACAAGAGCGAGTGAAAATGAGGCTGAGTGTCGGTGAGGGAAGGAGAGAGGGACAGACCCTCTGCTTTCCCACACTCGGCCGGTTCCCACAGTGGACCCGGCTAATCCCTGTCTTAATTGGGGGAGAATTCCAGCGCACATGTTCCCCTGGAATGAGCGTAGAGCGAAGGGAGAGAGGAGAGAGCCCGGGAGCTTCTGACACATCAGACAGGCCACAGCGGCTGGGGCTGATGCACAGTGTGCGAGTGCACTTTGTTGGAATATAAACACGCTGCCTCACTGTCAGCACATCTGATGCATTATGGGCTTCACACGTTTCTCTTGCTTCCTTCTTTTTCCCCACTCAGTCCAACTATGAAAAGTGCTCATGGGAGCCACACAGGATGGCTCAGTCACATTCCAGCATAACTCAAGTGTCTATCTTAAAAATGTCATTTCATACACATGGCATGCTATCCCTAATCCAACACTGTTAAAGGGTCACTTCACCTAATTTTCAATAAGACGTGTTTCTCCTGATGCTGTTTAGCTGTATGTGCTAATGTTTTAAGAAGATATTACATTCCTGGTAGTATCTTGTCGCTTTATGGTGCTCAAAGCATTGAAATTGTATTTAAAGCAGAAGTAAGCGGAATATTTGTGTTAATATAAGTCTTAAATAGTTATATCTTAGTGTTTAGTCTGAAACACGGGTCTGTCAGTCACTCTGCTCTGCTCTGAGCCGAGGAGAAAACTTTCCTTGTATCCTACAACCTTTATCCAATGAGGAGAGAGAACGGCATGAAGGGGCAGTCCTCTCTGTGTGTGCAGCCAAGGGATGTGCGTGAATGTGGTGACGTAGGGACGAGGACCAATAGATCCATGACGAGGGCGGGGACTGCTAACTCCATCGGCTGACAAGAAGTAGCCAAAACCACCTGATCGCTTACTTCTGCTTTAACATAGAAATCGTTTCTATGACTCTTGAAATGGTTCAAATGTATTTTTCTAACAGTCAGGGGAAAACACTAAATTCCACATGTCATTGTATTGGTGGTGCAGCCGTAGTTTCAGAGCCGGGTATACCAAAACATCAGCACTAAAACATAGACCTTATTCATAATGCACTCCACTGTGAATGAGTAAGAAAATAAAGACAAAACTAAAACAAACTCTTAGCTTGGTTTTTCAATTGTCTTATTCCCAACTGGTCAAACAGAGAGAAAAGATCATATCAACATATTCATTATTCAGGTTCAAAGCAGTTTAATACTATAGTATCCCATGAGGATTAAAGTGTAGCAGCTTCTCTCTGAAAGAAATCCAACTGTTGCCTCAATGGACCAGAATGCAACATGGCAGCTAAACATTCTGGGCAATGAGCGATGGCACCAGTAGCTGAACTCCAACCAGAGCGTTTTGGCAGATGGTTAAACGGAGTCTGAAACCCCACTGTGCTCTCACCGACATGAGAATTTGGGGTCGCTACAACTTTCCAAAAAAGACTCAAATGTTTAGGCTGCTGCCATCTTACACAATGATTGGCCAAGGATGTAGAGGAGAGAGACAGGTATGGATAATATATGACAAAACAATGA
The DNA here is from genome assembly GCF_045865225.1 of Trachurus japonicus. NCBI lineage: Eukaryota > Metazoa > Chordata > Actinopteri > Carangiformes > Carangidae > Trachurus > Trachurus japonicus. The sequence goes on from NC_140925.1 coordinate 22,333,804, forward strand.
TATAAAGTCATGTATATACTGATAATCAAACATGTGCTAGAGTACCAAAGTGAAAGTGGAAGGAAATGTCACATTTTCACATGTTAAGCGCAGTGCAGCAGGAGTATCTGTTGACAAAGCTCAGCCTTGAGCTGCGAAATCCAGGTGAAAAATGCAAGGAGATACTAGTAACATAACAAAACCAGTGTGAGTGGCAGTTTCGTTCCTGCCTACCTCTTTCCTTGATAAACATTTCGAACAATAGCCGCAGTGCAGTATGTCTCTGAGGAGGTAACCTAAAACGACTGCTCCGAGGAGGAGGAAGATAACAAGCAATAAAAAGGTTTAAAAAAAAAAAAACAGTAGAGGGGAGGGCTGGGCAGTGGCTCAGAGCTGCAGGATTAGACTGGACAAACACAGAGGTGGGTGGCAGGTAGTGGGAGAAGAAATGAACTGATCAGCCGGGGAAGTTTCTTGCTTTTGTGCAGACAATGAGACAGGTTTTTGTCAGTAAAGCATAATCCTGGTGGTTAAGTGGCAGGCTTGGAGACAGCTGTTTGTGCACCTAGCAGTAAGTAGACTCTCAGTCTGGGGTTTAGTATCCAGAGGGATGACATCACCACATGAAGAGTCATTGTAAGGCCATTGTGTTTCAAGGACGTCAGCTTAGAGATCAGATGATGAGTAGATAGAACATTAATGAACGTTTACATAGTAATACTTCAACAACAGCCCATAGCACTTATCTATCTATCTATCTATCTATCTATCTATCTATCTATCTATCTATCTATCTATCTATCTATCTATCTATCTATCTATCTATCTATCTATCTATCTATCTATCTATCTATCTATCTATCTATCTATCTATCTATCTATCTATCTATCCATCCATCCATCCATCCATCCATCCATCCATCCATCCATCCATCCATCCATCCATCCATCCATCCATCCATCCATCCATCCATCCATATTACTGTGCAGTATTTATTCTGCTGCTGTGTTGTATTTCAATTTCATTTACAACAACTTTTAATATTTTAATCCCATTCTTATTTGAATTGCTTTTTTTTCCCCATATAACTATTTTTTGGCTTTTTGTGCCTTTATTAGATAGTGCAGTTGAGAGAGACAGGAAATGGGGAGGCAGAAAGCTCGGGGTAATGACATGCAGAAAAGGGCCGTCTGTAGTGAGGATACATTTACCATGAGCCTCCGTGCGCACGGTGAAATTCTTGGACCGGCACAAGATGGACGTCTTGCCAAGAATGCCTTCATCAAGAATTAAAGCCAGAGGTTCAAAGACGATCACATACCGTCGTAGTTCCGACCATAAACGGCGATTCGGCAGCGTTATTCTCATGACTCGCCGGGCAGCGTCCGCAAAACCGAAAGTAAGGAAACGCTGGTCGGCTCGCCCAGCATTTCCACCACTACTAATAATAACACAATAACCATAGAGATAAAACGATTTATATTTATCGAAAATGGACCCATTACCAAGTGTGGGTAGCGTAGATTCATCCACATTACTGTAATATGAGACTTTTTTATTGTCGCTGAATTTTTTGTTCTGCCGACAGAGAAACTCCTCGTTGTCCCTTTAAATGATTATATTTCCTTCATAGGCTGATGTTCTTCTGAGGATGGATCCTTCCCTCTCTGGCAATCCCCTGACTTTTCCTTTAACCACCATGACGTTGGCACTTTCCACTGAATCTCCTGTGAGTCAGTTTCCCCTCATCCTGCCACAGTGACTGTCTTTAAGTAGCCTTATTAGAGTGTGATGTCAGTGTTGGGAGGTTTTTGTGGTTGTACCCCCTGCGGCCGATGTCAGCCCCAGGATGCGGTGAGGAGATGGCAGCTGTGTCGAGCTCAAGTGAAAAAGGGGTAGCGAGCGAGCGGGCCTTCGTTGGAGGGGGTCGCAATTCACTCCTTCTGTCTTTCCTTACAATACTTTTTTTTGGCGGGAAACAACCAAAGACGCTTGTTTGACCCAACTTGTGTTTCTTTGCGGGACCCCCTCCCTGAGAAAAGTGTCGCCCGCCTCCACACTCATACACCATGTCCACCCTGTCTTGATTGATTTTCAGTGCGCATTTTGGAAGGGATTACAGCCATCTGCAGGCTCTTGAGGAACAAAGGAGGCTCCTCGCTCTCCTCCCTTCTCTACTTCAGAGGGATAACATGGCCAGATAAACATGCTCTTGCACCGCTCTGCACTTGTTCTCTATTCTGCCCTGACCTCTCAACCCAGCCAAACTGCCCACTCCACTTTAAAGCTGACCACGTTCCTCTCTCCCTCTGTCGCCCCGCTCCGTGAATAGCGGTGACTCTTTACGCATGGGTTGTCGCACATTGCCCTCTGCAGAAACCCCAGTACAAACTTTTGCCTGCTCTCAAAACTTCCAGCACCGAGGAGGAGGAGGCTGAAGGACGAGCGGGGCAAGAAGAAGTCAGTGTGGTGTTTTCATAACGTTGGCATTTCCCTAGCATGAGAATTAGCACATAGCACGTTATCGTGTTCTCAGACCTGAACATTCACAGTTTCCATTAGTGAATCATCACTCCCAGCTGTGCGAGAGTGTTATGGGAACCAGACATCGTCAGCTGGGGTTCTGGGATGCCAGAGTGTGGTGGAGAGAGAACGTCATGCTGCGCTCTCAGCTGGTGCTGGGCTGATGGAGCTGCGGCGGGCAGGACGGCACGGCCACGAAGTTGGGTCGGGGTGACTGGGATCACCAGTATTCGTTTATGTGGAAAATAAACCCTGATGAAATCCACAGCTGTTTCTTTATCACTTCTCGCTATAATCTGGTCCATATAGAGCTGGACAGAAGCACCCTGTCGTTGTCCTCCGCCCATTTACACAATCTCACAGAAACCAAGCACACCAAATCAGCAGAGACCGTGGAAGTTTAAGATTCATACATGTCATGGGAACCTCAGATTGTTATGTCTCGTCCTGAAGTGTTTTAAGGACACTTGGTATGTAAATACCAAACACCGACCTCTTGGCCCACCTGCTGCTCTGGAACAAGAGGGAAATCAGTGGAAAGTGAGAGCAGCAGAGAAGCTGCGGACAGTCAGCGATGTACAAACCTCAAGTATGTTTTGGCAGAAGGTGAGAGATTTGAGATTTGAGATGTAAAACGCATCTCAGAGCATCGCAACCAATGTTTTGGTTCCACAACAGCGCGTCACCCACCCAGCAGCTGTGGGACAGACTGAAGATGAAGCCCTGAAAAGGATCAGTGTGAGGGATCAGACTGCAGAAGGGAAGTGGAAATTAATTATGAGATTATTTCAACATGAAGAGAAGTTTTCTCTTTGACAATGATTTAATGTAACTGTAAACACAGAGCACAGGAAGCTCTTTTCAGCTATTAATAGGCTTCTGGACTCTGACCTGTGATGATATCAGTTTGGATGTTGAGTCTAGTTCTGCAGAGCTGATTAATGAGTCATATTGTTGGATGACAGGGTGGGTTGCTGCTGGAAACACAGGACCTGTGTGCTAAAGGTGGGGATGTTGTTGTGCTGGAGAGCCAGGGAGTGTCCAGCAGCACTTTGCCCCCCGTCTGCCCCTCTCATCTCTGGAGCTTTGTCTCCGACCACTTCCCTCAAACTCCCCCAGGGACTGACGGAAGTCCACACCCAACAGCTCTCCCATCGCTTTGGCTTCCACGTTCCTCAGCCTTTCCCTGCTCTGCCTCGCCAGCACCTCACCTCAGCCTCACAACAGGACGTAATAAAGAGAGCAGTGGCGTGGATGGAGGAGGAGGATTTATGGTGTGTGTCTTTAGCGCCCTGCGAAACCAATGAAAACCCCCTCGGCAGTGAATGGCTGCACGCCTCATTAGCAGTGTGCAGCATACTCAGAAGTTGTGTCTTCAGGATCTTCTGTTGACAAAGTTGATTTGAAAATAGTTTCTCTGTTTTATTTGGATTGCACCGAGTGTAGTCGTAGCTGTGGCTTTAATTTAGCGCAGTGCAAAACCCAGACTGTCACTGCTGACATCCGCTCTGCTCTTTTTAGGGGTTCATGCTGGGGTCACAAAGAAATGACAACAATGCGGAAAGTTGAGCTTTGTCAAAATGTCACATGATGTATTGGCTGAGGGAGTATAATTTGAGTGCTCTTTGTTTTGGCTTATCAGCCCTGCAGCAGTAACCTCAGATGGACTGGAAGGGAGGGGGGGCAAGGGGGCAGAGGAGTGTCCGTGTGCAGGGTTGAGCAGCTCGGGGCCCCCAGCTACGGGATGTTTTAAAGGAGCACTGAGGCAGTAAATAGCTGGGGAGGTTGGAGGTTCACTCACACGAACTACCGATGCAGTGGCATAACCAGCGTCCAGGGTTTCTATGGGAGATAGCTGGCCAGACATGGGAGGCATGTCGCGCTTTTGTGATTCTTTTCCATTTAACCTAAACACCATGTTAATTCCCCAGCTGCTCTTTTACTGCGAGCAGTAAATCTTGAGATTTTTTGCCGAGGTGTGCGCGGTACATGTTTATATAGAATTCTGCAAGAAGGAGAAACAGGTGGTGAGTTTATCATAGAGGTTTCAGTGGTATGGCTGCACCTCACCTGTCAGGAGCAGAAAATCTACCATAGTCGGCCTTGACAGGTAACAGATACGCTAAGTACTGTATGTCATGCTGTAAATTAAAATCCCAAACCCTAAAATCCTAAACTCCAAGCTGAACAGTAGTAGAGTAGAAAACAGATTTGGTTTGATTGTGTCCTTGTGTACACGTGGTCAGGATAAGGCGAGCGACTGTGTGGCACCTCGGCGCAGCCCAGTCCGCCGTGCCGCTCCCTTAATGGCAATTTATTGCTTCCTGAATCCTGAAAATGGGAGGCAGAGGACAACAGAATTCCAACCACTGTTTTCTACCTCCTTCCCCCGTCCAAACGCCCTCAGGGTCCTAAAAACACTCCCTAAATCTCTCTGCCTTTTAGGCCCTCTCACTCTCTCCGGCGTGCCATTTGTTCTGTGCTTTCAGGGATCTGATTCATGGGCACTTGAAGTGACTTATGTCTGAGAAAGTTTACCATGGTAAAAACATTTGGAGCCACATACTCTAACGGGAGCTCAGTATGTGCCGAGTGAGCGGCTTATGGAGCATGAAATGATCCTGTTGAATTAAAAAGCCTTAAAGGATCAGTTCAAAGTGAAAGTAAGTGAGAAGAAAACAAATAAAACCCAAGAAACATTGCTGAGTGTTTTTCTCACAGTATATTTTAATAACACAGACAAACATAAAAATAATGCACAATACTGAGACACCATTGTTTTTCCTCATGTCGTTTCTAGAATTTCTTATTAACATATTTACATTCACATTGATATTCACATAAATTCACATGAAAAATAAACAGCAAAATGGCAGTGTACGCATTTAAGACATACTGCTTCAGCATATCATGGTAATTTTGGTATGAACCCCCTTCCCCTTGCTGATATATAGTGCACAATACATATGATACCACTTACAGAATCAGAACAGAATCGTATACATTAAATGCATATTTTGTTTCTTTTGAGCGAGCCTTGTCCAGTCTAGTCATTTCCTTTTCTCAGCAAGAGCTGGATTTTTCTAGCATGATAACACTACACTTCACTTCTCTTGCGAATGGCTGTTGTCGACTGTGTAATGAAAAACTTGTTTGTTTTACTTTCAAACCAAAGACTTAAAAATTGAAAAAAACAAAACAAAAACATCTTGAGTTTGAAATTTTAGAAATACACATCAACATAATGAGAAAGCAGTAAATGACTTGAAAACAACTGAACTTGTAACTGCTTTGGCAAGACTCCTGCAACATGGTTTTAAATAATTCTTTAAAAAGTCAAATTTTGTAGAAACATTGCTTGCTACTGAAATAAAACATTATATCTTACAAAAAAAAAGATGAGTCTGCATCTCTTTTTAGAAACAAAATCTCAGAGTTGGCTAGAATGTGAAAGTGCTCTCAGCACTATAGAGCTGTGAAAACTGCTCAGGTAGCCTTAGCTTTGTGTTACTACTGTATGTGCTCACATTGTCTGTACATATATTAAATTCTGACTCGCTCCACTATGCTACATATAGTTGCTTTTTTTATTTGGTTTTCAGTGCTTGCAGCATCACACTTTCCAGATCATTCCCTTTCCTTAAGCAGTGCAAATATATTTTTTTAATATTTCCTTTTCTTTTTTTAATAATCTCCTTAGTAATAGTAACACTGAGGACGACCCCAGTACAGGGGTAGCCAAAAGATAAAAAAAAAACCCACCTTCTCATGGTTGGACATTTTCTGAACAAAAACACTGTGGTAATAAAGGTGGCCTCAGTGTGTCCACACCAGGACATCAGCTAAAAGGCAGGAAGCTTTCTGAAGAACTTTTCTCAAATGTTCCTGAGTTTCTAAGCAGTGACTCTGAAAAGGCCTGAATTAATGGCTTAACTTAATTTATCCCCAATGGAAAGCTTTTCAAACAAATTTCTCTGAACCAGCACGATGGCATCACTGTTTCTACAACTGTCCAATGCCAAAATGCTCCTAATCTTCATTTCTGCCGTGTCTCTCATGTCACAACTCCACCGGGTCTTTGGGACCAGGCGAGTGCATATTGCACTGAAATGGTGTTGGGAAAGTCCATTTCACTCCTCAGACCTTTGGGAAAATCCGTCGGTGGCACCGTGGCAACTTCGACAGGGCCGGTTGCACGTCGTGGCTTCTTCTGAAACATGGAGCAGGGCTGAGTTTGGCCTGGCCTTCGAGTGCAGCCTTCATTCATTCTGTGCGATAAGACAAGATGCTGCAGCGTTTCGGCTCAGTCTACGGGCAGCTCGCAGGGTATCTGCTGGGCTGCTTTGGCCGTAGTGTACACCCGCTGGAAGTCCTTGTAGTGCGGAGCGCAGCCCAGCCAGGCCTCCCCGAAGTGGACCCGGCCTGTGAAGAGGAAGCTGCCCGGCCCCGGTCTGACACCGCACTGCAGCAGAGTCCTGATCTCGCCCTTGCTGGTCAGGCGACTGTTGCCGGTGAAGAGGGCGTACTTCTGACGAAACACCCGGGTGGCGCTGACCTTGATCACCGCTGCCCGCAAGTTCTCGTCTTGCTCCACAGACCGGATGTTTCCACGCACCACTGTGGATCGACAGAACATTCAGGTTCATTCTATGGTTATTTTACAAAACACACTTTTTACATGCATACGTAAATATAAAATGCTTTGCTGTGTTTTTTTAATCTTGAAACTGTTGCATTGTCCTGTCTCAGCTTTGTTCACTGTGGGTTACTAACTGATGTTGGAGCCGTTAGAAGCCCGGCCTTGGTCACTAATCCCTCTGACTTTTTTCACTGGCTGAACTTTTCCTCAGTGCCTTTACAGCTCAATCAGAAGCCTACAGATTAGCCCACCACTCCCTCCCAAAGGGGGTGATGTTGGGATTAGTCCACTACAGCGCCTCCAGTAGAGGCTCTCCTGTGTGTGTGTGTGTGTGTGTGTGTGTGTGTGTGTGTGATGGGGGATGGAGAGAGCTGCTGTTTCACCTTTAACCTTTGCACTTTTGAGAGGAGAGGATTTGCAGGCATAGGGGTGCTCTGCCTTTAGACCAATTCGACACAACCGATTTGTCGATCCCCGACTAGGAATCATTACTTTCTGTAGCTTTTGCTGCCTGGACTTGTTGCCATTTGGTGGTCTGGTTTAATATGTTAATCCTGTCTGAATTTGAAGGAGGGGGAGTTCTCGGTGGTTTCATTCTTGGATTCCTGTCCTTTACACTTCATACAGGCAAGGAGGGGAACGGTTGGAAAAGGTAACTCACCGAAGTCACTGGTGCAAACAGCCATCAGGATCTCTGTGTCGTTGCAGGGTCTGCAGGCATCTGGAGAAAGAAAAGAGAGGGAGAATCAGTTGGTGACCTCAAGAAAAGTCTAAACTCCTCTGTAACACCTATATGCTAATACTTATACTGAGCCTCCTGAAATCAAAGAGCGCATTTCCAGATCACATGCTCAGGAATGCGAGATGTGAATCCCAACCTAAAGCTCTGTGCAAAGGCGAGCAACAAAGGAGAGGAGACCAACCACCGAGTTGTAACAGCCAGCTGCTACTTTTACAGTTGGTAGAGGAGGACCAGTGGAGCTTTAAGGTGCAAGGCTCGTCCACCGCAGACGATTTAAAGGCCAAATGAAACTGCACCCCCCTCTTCCTCCTCCCTAGAGCCTTTAAGGGTGTCTACAGTCACACCTCATCAAAGCCTGGGCAGGGGCCAGGGAGAGGGAGAACTTCAAAGATTTTTAAAGGAGCACAATCCCACTTCCCAGTAAAGTCTGTGCTCCCTTTCACCTCACGCCTGACACATTTTCTTTAAAAAAAAAGGGAAAAAAAATGAAGTGCACCTTCCTGAAACTCATAGCTGAGTTTAAGGATGGCAGGAAAAAAAACAAAAAAGGGGGTTAAAAAGCAAACCAGTGAAGCTCTAGCTGTCTGCTTTGACTGAATTGTGGCTAGACAAAAAGTCCTGGCATTTTTTAAAGTTCTCCTTGTGGTTCTTTGGAGGCCCCTTGCCCACCCCACACATTCTCCTCCTTAGTGAAAACCTCTTGATAAATGAGATTCCTTCCTCTCTAGTCCACAGCAAACCCCCATCCAAACCTAATCAGTGTGTGTGTGTGTGTGTGTGTGTGTGTGTGTGGGACAGAGAGAGAGAGATGTAGAGGGGGGAGTATACTCCTACAGACAAGTCTCCCCACAGAGAGGCAGCTCAACAAAAGAGGGGAGCATCTCAGCTGGGCAGAGGCCTCCCTGTCGCCTAGGCGACGGCAGTAATCCCAGAATACTCATGCGGCACCCATTCAAAGGGCTCTGGACTCTGGAGAAAGCCCCACATACTGTGCTTTTGTCCCCCCCCTCCCCACACACACCCCTCCTCCTCCTCCTCCTCCACAGCTCCCTCTCCTACTCCAACCCAGCACGCCTCTGGGGAAAGTTTGGCCACTTCCTCCTCCCTGCTCTCTACATGGGCCGTGGAAAGTCCAACCAGCCCGCAGAGGCCTGTTATGAATTATGAATCATCTACAGGGAGGATTTTATGGTGTATAATATCATCACCGTGGGGTACGACTCTGCAACTCCCCAACTCCCCAGGAAGGAGGAAAAAAAAGAGCTGTGACCACAGTTTGGTCGGTTTTATGAGAAATTACAGTTTTTGATCCATAGAGAAACAAAGTGAGCTTTCAGATGTTTACTCAGCAATTTCACAATGATTATTGTTCTGTACTCCCCATCTGTGTTTCATTCTGCATGTGACCACAGCAGACTGACTCACCTTTACTGCTGATGGAGTTGGAGTCCAGTGACATGCGGGCGGTCCAGTCTCCTCTCAGCTCGTAGCGAAAGGAGGCAATCCTCCTGCTGATGTCCTGGTGAGGTGTAGCTTGCAGGAACAGGGCCACCCTCTCCCCCGGCAGCCGGCTGAAGCAGCGCACCCTCGGCGGGGGGGAGGACTCCAGGCGGTCCCCGACCAGGAGCTCCAGGACCCCGTCTCTCTCCAGGTAGAGCTGGGCTCCGTGGAACTGCTCCGAGGGCTTGACGCAGGCCGTGATGAGGCCCGAGCTGCTGCCGCCGGGCCCCACCGCCACAGAGGGCAGGCGGGGGGAGAGGGTGAGGCGCAGGGCTCCTTTGGGGTACAGCCAGTTCAGGGTGCCCTCAGAGCAGTGGAGGGAGATCTGCTCCACGCTGCCCTGCTGCTGGGACAGACCACTGTGGGAGGGAGAGCAGAGAGGGAAACACCAGTGAGTACATGTATCCAGCATCCAGAGTCACTCACATCCTCATCGAAGTGGACCGAGCAGGTTCAGAAATGTGAGTCATGCACAACTTCAGCCAAGATCATCATGAGTTCAGTAGAAACACAAAGTGACTTATGAAGAGGGAAACCTCTGCTGAACCTCTCAGTCCTGCAGCTGCAGACAACGTCTCATCTCACTGAGCTGCAGGACTGAGACGATCAGGAGACACGGACCAGACTGGGCAACACTTCAGCCAAAGGAAATGACTCTATTATTATTAAGTATTTTAATTTATAGCTCTATCAATCTATCTAAAACTCAAACTCCAGTAGTAGCCTCCTCCTCTTCTCCTGAGAAGGCGCCGCCTACTGGCAGCTCAGTGTAAACAGGGGCCCCCACTCCACACAAATTAATCTTTAGAGCCAAACTTAGGAAAATGCATCAAGTTCTCTGCATGATTGAAACAAAGCTGTGATGAAGCTGCACTCCCTCAACATGCATGCACAACGTGTGTTTCCTGCAGGCGTGGGGATTCGACCCTGCAGTCTCCTGTGTGTCTGGACCCTCGGTGCCTCCTGCAGCCCGGAGGCGCTATCTCTGCACAGCTAGAAACATTTTAATTGCGCCCTAATGGCAAGTCACAACATGTTGCGTTCACGGCAGCGTCGTCATTAACCATTAATTCTAAGGCCAAACAAACAAACAAGGACAAAGTGGCACCTGTAGCATCTCACAGTGACGTTTAAAAATCATCTTTTCATGAAGCCAAACGCAGAAAGTTGGAAATACTTGCCTGCCTCTCCAGCTGCACTGGTCCTCAGAGTAGTTTGAATGAGCCACATCAAAAATGGCAAAAAGTAAAATCCAAATGGCGTTAATCCAAACCCCCAAAGCAGACATGTTCGACAGTGATGCGAAATTAAAAACAAATAAAAATGAAAAAGGTCAGAAAAAGATTATTCCAAATCTGCGACGTCCTAAATCTCTATAAAACAACTTGTATTCTATCTCTGATCATCTCCATAGCTTTGCAGCCTCTTACCCTGATGTGTGAGATAAGAGAACAGCACTAAACTCTCACAGCTCCCCTCGACTCTCCGGGCCGCTGTGCGTCAGGGAGCGCAGCGCTGTGAAGTTATTCCCCCTCAGAAAAACTTCACGGACCAATCAGAGCGCGACTAGAGAAACTTTAAACCACTCACACAGAGCGGGGGGAGGAGGGACGTCTGACCTGCAGAATGAGTAACAGTATGCAAAGATAAACCAAGACACAATTCACCATTGTGTTGGGCCTGTCTGCTTAGAAATGACTAATTAATTAACGTAATTTAAAATGTGAGTTAAAGGATCCTCCCCCCAGATAGATATGGAGACACATAATATAGTATGTTCTGATTTATGTTTTTTTTTTTCCACCAAAAGAAAGTTGAATTGACCTTTTATTACATGGAGACATGCACCCTCATCCAAAAAACAAGAATCTATGAATATGCAAATATTTCAAACTTGAGCTGCTAAACAGAAAGGCTGGATTGCACCAACAAGGTTTAAATTAATCTAAGATGGATCTGAGTTTAGTAAAACTCGGTTTAAAAGGTTCAGCTAAGTTCTGCTGCACAGTTTCAATAAACTATGTTTAGTAAAGCCAAGTTTATTCATTTGTACTGAGTTTATTCTGTTGAATAAATTTGTCCCTGTTTATTCAACAGGGACAAGTGTGCAACTAAATCTACCGGTGGTTTAAAGTAGATCACAGTTTATACTGGAGTTTAAAGTTTTGGTGCAACAGAATTTACTTTAACCTTGGTTTGAATTTAAAACTAATCAGAGTTTAAAGAGAGGTTTAAATTTAATCTTTACTTTACTTTAAACTAGTTTAGTGCACCAGAATTTCACTTTAAACTAAGAAGTAATCAGTTTTAAAAGTTAAGCCTTCTCTGTGCCATCCAGCTTGGACGTCTATTCTCAGGGTATGCATTGGAGGCTTCAGGTTTTCACAAAACATTGATATACACAAGGTAATTGACATTTTGTAGTTTTAGTTGTGATGTCACAAAGTAGCTTTCTCATACACGTGCGTCTCAAACTCAAATTTAAGGTAAGCACAGAAACATGGTCCCACTTCAGCAAATGATTGTGAAATGCTATTTCATTAAATTGCTACTAACTCTGCATACATCTAATTTCTGCAAGGCCAAATATTTAAATGAGGTAACGATGAGCAAAAGACATTTTAGTGGGACAGGATATTAAACATCACAATTATATTATGTTTGTTGCTTTGTGTTTTATTGAGATTTGTTTGCCCTTTTCTCTCATAAAGAAGGTCATGTATATTTTATAAAGAAGGATTTTCTTCTTTATGAACATACACATTAATAAACAACTGTGATTGCCTTTTTTAACATCTCAAATGCAGTAAACTTCTTTAAACTAAGGTTTCTTATGGATCTGATCAGTAGGCTGCTTTGCACTGACTTCACTCTGCAACATTTCATTCATAACAACACCAGTCATCTCCAAAGCTTCTTATTAGCATAATGTCCCACAGGCGTGAAGTAAATACATGCTAAATCAAATGAAGAAGAGACATAAAGCACTAGTCATGGTTCAAAAACCCTAACCTGATTGTCAGACCCAACACTTATGATGATGGTGGTGATGATGATGATGAAGATTTTGCCTCCTCTAGTTGTCGTGGCCTCTGCCCTTTACCCCGCTGAGCTTCTCTTTCATGTTGTGGTATTTATAACCAAATCAAATATTCTTTTGTGCCAACACTGCCATGCATCTCCCCGAGCCACTGACTTTCGGTGTAAGTGTGTGTGTGTGTGTGTGATGGAAGTCTAGGCTCCTGTGATGGAGTTATGACAAGGCCTCAGACCGACACAAAGGCACATGTGCAGAAATCCAGCTGCTTTATTGTCCGCAGCAGGACAGAGCTTTGTTTTCTGCAGGGCATTTCAAAGCAGCCGAGTTTAAAGCGCAGAGTGACGGGTGGAGGAGGGGCGGGGTGTCCAGGGTGTGACCCAGTCAAAGAAAAATGAATACATTAGAGCCTAAACTTAGCTATGGACTTCAGAAATATGTCACAGCTTCCACGTGTGTGCAGCGAAGTTGGACACGGACAGTCAAATTTACACACTTTGTCAAAGCCATCAGTGAGTGTGTATTCATACACGTGTCCATTGAAACAATAGCACACACTCTGCGTGACCATGGTGTGACCCAAACTACAGTCTTATCCAGCCTGGATCCCATTCAGTGTTTCTATGTGGTTGTATAGATCAAACATAGCAAGACTAAACTTATTTGTTTAGTTTTACTCACTTTCATTTAGTCTCTATCATTAAAAAGTCATAGAGTAAGGGATGGAGAGGTACATTCATGTAAAAAACACATTGAATTAACACATATGAATTTGTTTTTAGTTAAACCTTGTGTGGTCTCCCTCCTTGTCACATCCACTGAGCCAGTTTGTGACAATTGCTTAATGGATGCCTTGTTATGGTCTCTAGATTATGGCTCATCCATTGATACCTGTTGCTTTAGTGGTTTTGCCATCTCCAATATTTATGTATAATAAAAACACTGGATCTATTAATCAAAGGTACAGTGAAGTTTTTTTGTAATTACAATAGATCTTCAGTTCGAGTCACAAATTCCATATCAGCTATTAGAGTGTCTGAGCCATCAGACCTGGCTGCTTCTCTTCTCCATCACCATCATTGATTGTGATGAGACACAGAGTCTGTTTGTCCTCAACTACTGAACCAGATTCCCGTCGTGCTGTGGCCTCCGCGCGGCGTTCTCACACGGCCGCCAATGAGAGTGTCCTCAAATGCCGCTGCTGTACGCATACAAGAGTTTGCACGCATGTGTTAGTGCTGTGTCTATTTATTTGGTGCGCTGTATCCTTCTACGTGTGTGGGGGAGCGTGCAAACAGAGAGGATGTAGTGGCAGTGTGGTGTTACTGGTGTTTATGGGACCTAGACATTGTGTGTAGCTTTCTCCTGCTGTTTCAGACACAGGTAGTGCCTTTCATGCGGATTAACAATGTTTACAAAGTTGTATTTGAGTGTTGCATAAGTAAGAAAAATCAAAAACAAATGATATGCTGATCTAAGTTTGAGCACGTACACAGTCAGATCCATTGATCCACCCACACGGAAAGAACCTATAGGTTTTAATAGAGGTTTGAATCCTCATGAGGATATATACGCATATATGAAACCTATATGCAGTTTATCTGTGAATATATGCTGCATATATATGCACCATACAGTAGGCTATATAGCATATATCCGTATATATGAAAACGACCAATTTTATGTATGTCACATATAGTCAAAGCTATATTAAAACCTACAGGTTCTTTCCGTGTGGGCATCCAGTGTTTGGAGTAAGACATTTACAGGTTGTATGTGAAACCTCAGTAGATATTTGAGGCTGAACAACAACCAGTGTCCTCTCAAACATCCAGGTTAGGTTGATAGTGAAAGGTTGAGATACATTTCACTAATTTGCAAAGACACTTTAAATACACAACAATAAAAACGGAACATATACATTATAAACATGCAAAAAGTACACTCAGTCAAAATGCTTCATCTATTTCAGTGATTTCTTTTCCTCCCTTGTGTTTTAGCCTCTAAGGCCACTCTGCTGCATGTGCCCAGTTAAAAACACACATCCTGACTCTGCAGTGCAACTTAAGTCCAACATGTCTGACATCTAAAGACGTGAAATCCTGCAGTAGATTCAAAAGAGTCACTGAACATCACACTTTGGGTTTAGATGGAGTGTTTGCTGTTGCAGCTTCACCCAACCTAAAACGCTCCAGCTGAAACACCAGAGCACGGCCTGATGGGAGTTGAGAAGCTGAGATGCCCTTGTTCCCAGACTGTTCAGCAGCTTCCCATGGCACCTCGGCGCTAATCCGGCTGATCTGACATCGCTGCTGTTTGTTTTCCTGCACAGTGTCATCTATCTGCTGGTAATGAGATCTAAGACCTTGACAGGATACTCTGACAATCAGCCCATGTTCAGGGTAGCAGAAAATATGCCCTTCCCGCCACGGGATTGTGCTGTGTCTTAGGTTTTTGCCTGGTTTGTGTGAGGATGGTCATGGGAAACAATGTTACAGCTGTAGTCTGGATCACATCACAATCTACTTGTTATTGTTTTAGGGTGAGAAAAAACCTTGATAGCCTTAATACCAGAGTCTAGTTCTGCCCTACAAAGGCAAAGTGCAGTAGCCTATCTGCATTCTTCTTTTTTTTTTTTGGACCAATCAAAAGTGTGGCATATTCTCAGCACTGTGAAACCAAGGCAAAGTGCAATATCTGCAAAACTGTACTCCCAACATTCTATAATTTACTCTATAACTCCATTGGAGTAAAACCAAGTCAAAGTGCCATATCTGTAGCTAATACCAAGCCAAAGTGCAGTATCTGCACCAAAACCACGGCAAAAGTGCAGTATCTGCCATAAAACGGTCAAAATTGGTCAGAAAGACTGACTGGTTGAGGAAAATCACATTTTTTAAGTTTAATTTAGTTAAACAGGACAAAAGATGATTTTGCTGCTACATTTTTAACCGTTATCTAAAATTACAGTGTGGTTGTGAGGTCCAGAAAGAACCATAGGCCCTGGTGGGATGTATTTATCGGAAAAAAGACTGATCTGGTACACTGTGGTGTTGTGTAGTGTTGCGTTGTGGTGAGCCAGTGAGAGCAGTGAGACGAACACTTTCCCACCTCCCCATGCAGGTGAAGGGGCTCCTGGTCCAGTGGCCGGCCAGAGGCTGTGAGAAGAACCAACGCTCGGAGCTCGGAAAAACCTCACGCTGATATTTACCCTTAGTAGAGCCCCCATGAGAGCCGCATGTGAAAACTGACACCTGCTCTCTCATTGCACTTTCTCAGGATCCTGGTTGTGTATGTGTTTGTTTGTATGACAGTAAATTTCTCTTTGTGCCTCTCATCTCGGTTTGTGTAGTTTGTGTTTGCGTGACTGTGTGTGTGTGTTAGTGTAAAGCCCAGTGGGAAACTGAATACAAGAGGGCCCTACACCAGATAAACACAGTCAGAGAGGGCTGATAGCAAACGCAGCTGGAAACGCGCAGAGACACCCTGAGAATGCTCTCAAATGCTTTTCTAAACATGTAATAGATCACTTAGCTGCAGTGTCACAATACTCTGATACGGCCCCCGTGTGCCTAAGTCCTCTCCATCGGGATCTCACATAAATTTTGCGTGAAGATGTGTCCTATGTGATGTTATGTAGAGAATGACCCCGCAAGTCAGAACCATACAAATCACAAGAGATTTGTTTGTGGCAGTTGGGGTTAAGTCTCAGTTTACACATGTTCTGCAGTAACCTCACACATTTACAACAGCCCACACATTTTTCTGCTTCTTGTACAGCTCTCTCTCTCTCTCTTTCTCTCCCTCTTCTTTTGGTTTATAATACTTGCTTTCTGTAATCCATCACTGTCATTGGTGTTTGTGGTTCTTTAAAGCACTTTCTGACAAATTAATTTTTTTATAAATGCTTTGAGGATGTTCATTTAAATCATTTTTATGGCTCTACACTTGAGGAATCCACTTTTTTTTGTTGTTGCATTCAACAGCTCCAAATATAACCTAATTATAGTGCCTGGGGTCAGAGGTCACAGCTGGGTGCCCTAGGGATGGTTCATTAGCAAAAACGGAGGGAAGAGGCTGCAGGTGTTTAAAATGGACCTCTCCATCTATTGTGCCAAAGTTCTTTATTATGTCTGAAGTTTCGAAGTCTGTCTTTTTTCTGCTTTTTTTTGCCTTATTGAGTTTACTTGTTTGCCCCTTCAGACATATTATTTAGGCATTATGTTGAGTAGATACTGTGACATTTAGCGCAAAAACATTGAAGGATTATCAAAACCTTTTGGGTTTGATTTTTAAGTCTCTCAAATTGCAGGATTGTTCTTGAACCAGATCAGTCACTTCATAAGCTTGTAAATCTTATTAAGTGAGTGTTTGAGTTACTTTATTTAGTAATCAATGGCGACTTAGACACTTTTGTTTAAATAAAAATCTTACATGGAAATATTTGACTATGTAGTAAAACCAGGTTAGGAATTTGAACCTCAGAGTAAAGTACATCAACTCCACCTCAGTTAACTCTTGCAGCTAAATAATTACAATGCAGCAGTTGTAATAATCAATTAATGTAATGCACAAAAGACACAATGAGTACTTTTCTTATCATATTTTTACTTATGTAAGGGTTTTTAGTATTTTTTTTCTTAAAAGATTTGAGCACTTCTTCTACAAACATTTGTGTATTTGGGGCCACTGCTCTGATTCAACACTGTTTAATAACCATGTTTAGTAAAGCATCCTGAAGTGCTGATAGCATGTATCAAACACTACAATCTTTCTGCCAACTAAACTTTATTTATTTTTTCTCTGAGTTCATGTCAAATTTCATTTCTACTGTTTATGAACCACACAGCTCTTCTGTATTGTTTCCCTCTCACAGTGCAGCCCGATCATTACTGTGTTCCTATCTGGATGGAGCAGTTAGATCCAATCTCTTATCTCAGTGTGAGAAGATAATGATGGTGTCATTGAACTGAGGCCGACTTTACACAGGGACCGTGTCAACAGCGCAGCCAACCTTGATGTCCTCTGCACTGATTCACACATTCCTCAATGTTCAAACACACACAAGGGAATAGTTTAGCTCAATGGTAAACAGGCTGCTCTCTTTTTAAGTGGTTCTTCACACAACGTTGCCACTGCTAACTCAGAAGATTTGACTTTTTTACTGTCAGTGCTTGATTGCGAGCTGCAGACAAGGATGAATAAGCCAAATGAAAACACCATCGAAGTGGCCACAGAATGCACAGGAAGTTTCCTGTGGTACGTGAGGTTTAAGGGTAAATTTAGACTACAAAGCATCTGCAGTCACCACAGATTTTGATTGTAGCCAGATTGAAGCCGGCATGTGTTGTGCTCCTTTATAAACGCTACATTCCCTCATTAGAGTGTGGTAATATGTGCAAGAGTCGGTCTGTAAATGGTTTGGTCTGTCTTGGTTTTTGGAGGGAAACACACTTTAGTCGTTTCCTTTCAGAAGGCAGCATCTCCAGCTCCTTTCACTCCAACGTTTATGACGCTCATTAGCTGCAATTAGCTGCATCTCCCCATCTCACTATTTGTAATCCAGATGAGAGAGCCACTATCAGCTGGCCAGCGGTGCTATAGTGCCGCCTCGGGCCTGGTGGGTTTGATAGACAGTGTTGTTGGAGCCCAGCTGGGGGTCAGACAGAGGTTCTCCGCTGTCTGTCTTGGTTGCTGCTCCCCCGACCCCCACACTGCCTCTAATTGGCTGAATCAATTTGGAGGGAAACTTAACAAGAAGCAGGATCCCTCCAAAATTGACAATAGGTATAGTGTTTTACATATGTCCACAGGAAAGACAGATGTTGTGGCTCTCGACCACATCCACATTTGAATACCCTTATTTGGATACAATGGGGGAGAATACAAAGGGACTATATTTTGGCGGTCTTGGCCGAAGCATAAATTTGGCGGTCAAGATGGGCCCGTGTTCTTAAAGTTGCTGTGATGGAATTTATACTTAGAAACTTCTGACATGCTTTAAAGCCTTGGCTGGTATTTACCCAATCTCCACATCTGCACCAGTTGACTCAACGAGTTACAGAGAAAACAAAGATGGACTCCTGTCAAACATACGAACATCCAAGTAATTCAGATTGTCTTAGAAATAACAGACAAGCAATAAGCCATTGAGGGAATAATTTGACATTTTGGATTTGAAAAATGATTATATTTTGCAGAGTAAAATAACTCTTCAGCAAGCAATAAAAACACGGAGAAACCAGTAGCACGTTAACATGTTGCATCTTACTTATTTAATCCATCAAAAAAAAAAAGAGTATAACGCTGAGCCTCAGCTTTCTTCATGTGGAGACCAGCTGCGGCCTCCAGGTGACCGATGGCAACATTCTCATCTAACCCTCAGTGTAAAAGCCAATAAATGCATTTATGCAGATGTTGAACTGTTCCTTTAATACGTGCTCACAGGGCAGGTATGTCACTCTTTAATTACTGACAAAAAAATGAATGAACTGCATGGCCACAGATATTTTCATTCCATCAAAAATACTTATTTTACAATATCTTCATTTGAAATCCTATGTAACTCAAAGCTCTCTTGCTATTTCTCACTTTCTTTAAAAATCACCATCCACCACATTTTAGGAGATACACCCCATGAACTCACTGTTGGAAACTGCTACAAAGAAAAAAACAAAAAGAATGGATGCTCAGTTTTTTTTTTCTTTTGCTGCCTGACTGCACTCTTCCTCCTCCTCCTCCTCCTCCTCCTCCTCCTCCTCCTCCTCCTCCTTCCCTGCACTGCGTCCTGCTCAGTGAATTGAGTTTGGTCAGCCCAGGTCATCCTTAGCTGTGTAGAATATAATTAGCCTGCCTACACACATACACATTCACACTCATACAGACTTTAAACTTTAAACCCCCCTTTTTACAATGGCCCGCTCACACAATAGACACATGCCAATACTCTGACCCTGTCGGCTATCTCCTCATGCACTAAAAGCCCCTGTTCATCCTTGAAGCCCCCTCCTTCCCGCTCACTCAGCAGAATAATGAGACTGATGAGATTACACATTTACATCTCACATTTCACATCATATCTAAGAAATTATAAGGATTTTAACAGGTGCTGAATCTCAGCTGTTACAGTGGAGAGCTGAAATCTGGCCCATGGTCAGAATCACTCTCAACATTGCCAGCATGTATTAAGTTTCAGGTGATGAAGTTAATCACATGTTACAGTTTCAAAGCTGGATGCTGGGAAGTTTGTAACCAAAGATGGAGCTGAGCTTTACCTTCATAAACCATTGAAACTAATGATCTAAAGTCAGAGTGATTCACTTTTCCAGGAACAATCAGAAAGGAGTGTAATTTGTCCCGTGCAATGTACAGTATGTCTCCTATATTATTATCCCATACATACTGTACAACCTCTGGAAAGAGGAATGTAAAAAAAACAAATAGCAAAACGAGTAGGCTGTTTTTACATATAAAGTGTTAAAGCAGAAGTAAGCGATCCGGTCGTTTTGGCTAACTTCCTGTAAGCCGATGGAGTTAGCAGTCCCCGCCCTCGTCCCTATGTCACCACATTCACGCGCATCCCTTGGCTGCACACACAGAGAGGACCGCCCCTTTATGCCGTTCTCTCTCCTCATTGGATAAAGGTTGTAGGATACAAGGAAAGTTTTCTCCTCGGCTTACAGCAGAGCAGAGTGACTGACAGACCCGTGTTTCAGACCAAACACTCTATATAAGTGATTGCCGTCGGAAGATATAACTATTTAAGACTTAGATTAACACAAAAATTCCGCTTACTTCTGCTTTAACAAATTTCGGAACAGGTTGTATATGACATCAACATATTGTACTCTAACAGGCTTTGAAATGGATATATATATTACCGTATGTAACATAGGTCTATGATATAAGCATCAATCAATCAATCAATCAATCAATCAATCAATCAATCAATCAATCAATCAATCAATCAATCAATCAATCAATCAATCAATCAATCAATCAATCAATCAATCAATCAATCAATCAATATCTTTTATTTAACCAGGTAAAAAAAAAAATTGAGATTTAAAACCTCTTTTCCAAGAGTGACCTGGCCAAGACGGCAGCACAAAAGCAGAATGGTTACACCAAACACACAAGACACAAATAAAATACAATCACACATTACAGGAGAACAAGAGTGGGATTATATGATTACACAATGCAATCACAAGATCCAATTGTGTTAATTTCCCTGTCTTTTATAATTGACTTGAATTCCCCCAGAGTAACAAGATGTGTCAATTTCAAGTCCTTCTGCACATCGTTCCAGGTAGACGGGGCAGAAAATTTAAAATCTTTTTTGCCCAGTTCAGTTCTGACTGTCGGGAAAAAATATGTAGGCAAAAGTCCAAGAATAGATTTATAAATAAAAGTCAGCCAGTGAGAGAGTCTACGGACACACAAAGATGGACAATGTGCGACGGAATATAAGGAACAGTGATGTACACGATAGCTGCAACCAGTAATAAAACGCAAAGAAATTGGATATTGTATACCACTGTATCCAATTTCTTTAAAAACTGATCAGGAGCATTCCTAAAAAGCAGGTCTCCGTAGTCCAATAAGGGTAGAAAAGCACACACAAACTTACATAACTGCATAGACCACAGGCATATGAATTTGCTCTAATTGGTTCCTTTTTTATTTTTACATGTGTGCTTTATGTGTTTACGTATATGTCATGTATAGAAAATCAATACATGCACATACATAAAAGTTTGTGTATGGGTGTAGAAAAACCTCAACTTGCAATAGTTTTCTCTTGCAAATGTTGCTAAGTGATGAAATGTTCCAGCTTGGCCATAATGTAAACAGTAAACATGTGATGAGATGATATGAGGATAAAATTCACAGGATTAAAGCAGCACCAATGTAATAGACTGCAAGTATAATATGTGATTTTAAGGATCGCTCTTCCAGCCTTAGCAGTAATCCAAGCGTCTTTACATTTAAGCCCCCAGATGACAATTAAACTCTCTGAATAGAGACTCAGTGGGACCATAATTGCACACCAAATTTGAGTCCCAATCATCTTTTATCTCCCACCATCTTTCAGCAACTCAATTCAGATTCTTTGGTGACCTCCAGCTCGTCCCTGAGCCCCTTTTGATCTAACTTTTTAAAATGCCGTTGCACGCGAGGCCCTTTGCTCTCTCAGCACCTGCAGTGTCCTCCAGCCCATCAGTGGGACCTGTCTTTTCACAATGTATACATCTGTTGCAAATGAGGTAGCCTTTGTTGGGGGGAGAAAAAACCCTTGAGGGGACCGCCAAAATTTGGTGTCTCCCTGGCTCCATCTTTGAGTAAACCCCCAACCCCCCAGCCTCTCTGACACAGGCACACACACACACACACACACACACACACACACACACACACACACATAGACACACACACACACACACACACACACACACACACACACACATAGACACACCTCTTACTTCAGGGGTATCATATCACCTATCCCTTAGGGTATGGTATTGTGCAAGGCTGGATGTTCTCATGATAACAGGTGTATTTGAATGTACACAACAGGTGGCTGTTTGTTGGCTTTAGCATTAGTTTTATTAATGAAGTGATGCTAAAATGTTTTAAATAAGCCTGTCCAGAGGAATTCATTATTAATCATTTTGTTTTAAACTACATTTTTGTGGCTTCGTTGTGGAAGTGAGTATTAGCTCTTGTTTCCACACTTTGAGGAATTCTGAAAAGCAAAGCAGATACAATAAATATTTATCATACAGCTTCGTGAGGTTGTTTAGTTTTGATTTGCTTCATCTGACCCAAGAGTGATGAACAGAGGAAGCTGAAGGAGAGAGCAGACAAAACCGAGTCTGTCTCGCACTGAGTGACTCTTCAATGGAGGTTGTTTCTGCCTGCAGTGAACTGTGTCGTCCTGCAGACGAGTGAGAGACCAAAGTAAAAGGGAACTTGCTGAATAACTAGAGCATGGAGTATAGACCTGCACTGCCAACACACTCATGCATACACACATATGCATGAGCGCGTATACTTTACCCCTTTACGCTGCATACTTGTATGCACACACACACATTTATACACAGTCCAAGCTCAAGGATTTTGGGCCTATCTGCACATGTATGCAGGCTAATCAGGGCCTCTTCACAGACAGAAAGCAAGGGGTCAGTCAGGGTGAGATGTTTGTGATGGAAATTTGGACGGCAGGCGTAGGAAAACAAAGCTAGAGACAAGACGCCCCAGAGACGACATACTTTACACATGAGATAACACACATTGGGGAATTACAAAAAAAACCTGAAAATAGGATAACAAAGCCTTTCTCATTCATATTCCTGATTAAAAGCTCAATGGCGGACACTTTCACGAAATTATAAGAGAATAGTTGGATTTAGAAAATATTTTGTCTGTAGATTTAATTCTGAGAGCTGGTGCAAAAAAAAACAAAACAAATAGCTTTAGTGGAATCTGAGCAGACAAATGCACAAGGTTAAGGATTAAACTCATCCTCATTCTGGTGTGTGTTGCACAGCAGAGTGCATGATTAACTTAAAATACTTTTTTTAAAGAACAGAATAGTCTCCTCTCCTCCAAGTTGCCTCAAATAATAACTGTTTCTCTATTTCACCATGAAGCAAGACAGGCGAACAGTGATTGCAAACGGTCCAGTGGTGAAGGTGTCATTGACCACTGGAGCCCAGCACCTGTAGCTTTAACCGGGTATGTAGCACATAGACCAGGGGCATCCGATGGAACCGCCGCGCCTCACTGAGAAATCACACAAAGATGGGATTTAATGGCCCTTCGATTGAGCGGTTCTGAAAAGCCAACCTCTGACCCCCAGCCTTGACCCCTGGCAACCCCGCCCATCCTCCAGGGTCCAGTGCTTGTCATTGGTCATTTGTCAAACTCCTCACACTGATCTGATTACCGTCCAATTTAGGATCTGCCGACTACACACTTCTAGGATCAAGACAAGCTGCTTTCAGCAACTTTACATGACAACAAATAGCTGGATTGTTGTGGGAAGAGTAAAGGGACGAGAATTTGTTCTATGCAGGCCACAGACACGGACAAAGCTTTAGATAGATGGCAACCTCGGTATTTACTAATGAAGAACTGATGCAAATGGGATTTGTGTTTAAACTTTTCAAGAAAACACAGTCGCATTTCTTACTAAACAAAGAGGATGATATGAAACAGAAGGGAGAATAACTCATCACATGAATCATCCAAACTAAACATGACTCACACTGATGCATCCAAAACTAACGGTTAACAGTCTCCAGACACAGGAGTCCACTGTGTTCATCATTTAAATATGTTAGTAGCCTATATTTGTCTTAGTGCAAAGCAGCAAAGTTCTTACTTTGATAAACACAGACCTAATTTCAGTGGCATTTTATTTGAGAATGAAACTTTAAATGTAAAACATATTCAGTATTTGATGATCAGAGATGTCCATGCTGGATAACACATCATGTCCTCATCATGGCCTGGTTAAATTTAGCTTTTGATGTGTTGAACAATGATCCTTGAGTAGATCAGACTTGTTCTCAGTATTGTAGGCTACAGTTTGTCATTCCACACTGGAAAAACTCAAAATCTTTCCAAGAATATTTGTCTTATTTCTTGTAAAAAATGAATTTCTAGTCAAAACTAATCTCTTTTCACTTAGAATAAGACTCATCACCTAAAAATTAACTTGTTTTTAGATCATTTTCATTTGTTTCAAACTAATTTTCACTTGAAATAAGTGGAAAAATCTGCCAGTGAAAGCAGGTTTTTTTGTGCTTGTAATAAGAAAGAAAAACTTGCCCCACTATCAGAATGTTCTACTTATTTCAAGTGAAAGAAGTAAAAAGTGCTAAAAACAAGCCACTTTTTAAATGTGATGAGTCTTATTTTAAGTATAATGAGATCTGTTTTGACTAGAAATAAGACAAATATTCTTGGTAAGATTTTGAGTTTTTTGCAGTGCATTCACAAAAGAGTCACTGAAAAGGGAAAAAAGCTTGTATAGCCAGCAGGCTAGCTTGCTAACTGTGAGTGTATTATTTTAAAAGGATAAAAATTGCCACAAAAAAACAATGTTAATAGTGCAAAATAAACAAACTCTTCTTTTGCAGGCCTGTACTAACTAGCACAATACTTTTATATAAATGTGTGTGTGTGTGTGTGTGTGTGTGTGTGCGTGTGCGTGCGTGCGTGTGTATCAGCATTCATATTGTGACTGCTCTGAAAACCCTTCTGCAATGGACTCAGTCAGTCAGATATAACAAACGCCTTATCCTGTTCAGCCTTAGAGGATACACATGCACACACACACACACACACAACCCCCAAAACAATCCTCTGTCTGGCCATTGCACGCACACACACACACACACACACACACACACACACACACACACACACACACACACACACACACACACACACACAAAATTAGCCCATAGCTCATTATGTCTGCTTTAGCTCCTTTAGATTGTGCCGGGGTGGGTGGGTGTGTCTGGGGTTTAGGGCAGGGTGGGGTTTAGTGACCCCAGAGAGAATGACCTGAGGGGACATTTGGGGACTATAGGGAGTAGCAGTGAGGGCAGGGGGATGGGGGCATGGACATCCAGGGGGGGAAAGTAACTTCTTGGTTCCCCTGCTGGTTGAGTCCTCTCCTGTGAGGATCCCCATTGATTTTGTAATTGAAAAACACACTGATTAGCCATCAGTGGTGAAATGCATCAGCTTAACCAGAACAATTGCTTTTGAATTGATAATGTGATGAGCTGCGTTTAAAACAAAGTTCATTACAATTATAAAAAAATAAATAAAAACTCAATCTGGTCTTTTGCGGGCAATTAATAACAATCAGTAAACAAATATTGTTTCCATCTGGAGTTAGCTGCCACTTACATTAATGTTTAACCTAATTTTATATATGTTGATTCAATGGTGAGGGAGGGAAAGATGAGTTTCCCTCCGCATCCCTGAAGTAGTCAGCTGCAGGAGTTTTGATTTCCCTCCAAAAACTCTATTGTAAAACTTCTCCCCCTCCACTTATACAAACTCAGCAGCCGCCTCCACCCCCAGCCGTCACACATCAATCCACGGCGGTGTGTGTTTTGGGAATTGGGGGGTGTCTCAGCCAGAGTGCTGTTAACCCCCCAGGGTGTAAAGATTTTTGGACTAACACTGCAAGTTTCAAAAACAAACTCTTTGATTTTGGTTTACTCAAGCTTCCTCAGGTCTCCAGCCAACAGACGTCAAGAGACACTGAAGATAATGTTTCATTAGCAGTTCGTTTGAAGAAAAAAAAACATACCTACTGACTATAAAACAGCGAAATGCACAGCTTTGTGGTTTTAGTTTTTGCTGCTCACAGAATCTCCTCAAACCCTGCGATCTTTGGCATTTGATTTTGTTTACATGCATTTAACAATGTACATTTTGTTAGCTTCCTGTTTGTGTGTATGTGCCTGTATTTTCTGAATAATTGACAAGGATGCATCCTTTAGGAGGTAAGATGAGTCACTCCACCCCCTCCTTTTTTGTCAGGAAGCTTAATCATGGCTGCAGAGGTGTCTAATGACCTTTGACCCCCCTGGATATCTCTGGCCTTTCTCTTACTTGCCTTAAGGAAAGCATCAGGATATCCCTCATTTAACTCTTAACCTAGAAGTCCCCTTTGGCAACCAGTGGCTCTGAGATAAAGCATGTGCAAATAAAAGTACAATTATACACAGTCAGTAGTTCACTATAAATGATTACCAAACAACTGCAACCACAACTGACTGGATGAAAATAAACAGATCTGCTGAATAGTCAGATGTAGAGAGTGCAGAGGAAACTGCAGAATCAGCTTCCATTCACAGTTAGTGCAGATCAAACATTATCTTTATCCCAGTGATTCATTGTACAGTCAGTGGATATCTAAAGGACAATTCACAATGGCCACTCAGTTAGAGAAGTGAAAAAAAAAGAACCTGACTCATTGCACATTCTATTGTGTAATAACCAGAAGTATGTTCCTTATAATCCCTCACATTCAATAGTTTTCTCATTGTGAAATTGTAAACTTGGTTATTTTGGCCAAATGTAAAATGCCTTTTTTTTCTCATTTAACATGAATGCAGACTACGTACAGTAACACAAATAGCCCAATTACCCATAACAATTAATGTAGCCAACTTCCTCTTGCTCAAATATTTTCTACCACTTTTCACAACAGTCAGAAGTGTTTGGTTCAGACATGTTAACATCAGAACAAAAAGGAAAAGGAGTTTAGATTCATTGTTTTTGAGCAGTTTTGCTGTGATAGTAGCCTACACTGGTTTCTGGCAAGGAAATAAAGAAGCAGCAATTATTTACAGTCATTGGTAATTAGAAAATTAACACTACTGCTTAGTGGAATGAGAGTCTACATTTAATCATTGAAAAGATGTAGAAGATCAGTGCAAATAGAGCAGCTTTCACTGATGGATGGGTTTGTTTGTGCCTCTGTTTGTTCTGAGACAAGGGTAGATTATAGCTGTGACAAAGTGCATTTGTTTCCTTTGGTGATGGTAATTACCCCGTGTGTAAGGTAGACATACATATTTTGTGTATAAAAGAGTATTGTAAGCATTTGTAAACATTTTAACTAATATAATCCCACTGATAATTTACTCGTCCTTTATCCCCTTCATCTTCTTTCTGTTAAAACAGTGGAATCTTTTCTTCTTCTTCTTTTTCTTTCTTTCTTTTCTTTTTTTTTTTTTTTTTTTTTACTTTTTTGTACATGTTGCATTCAAAGACACTTGAACAAACTGCAATAGCCTAAGTCCATGAGCCTTTTCCCTTCTCCAAATGAGCAAACCCACCAAACAAAGCGCCACCATTGTGGATAAATACTGCTTTTGTTTTACCCATTTGAACCTGAGGTTTCCCTTAACGCTGAGGAGAGTGTGTTCGCCCTTTTTCTCTTTTCAGGGACGTTGGCGCTGAATAGTGGAGCCCACTGCCAAATGGGAAAACGACTACACAGGCAGAAAGAAAGACCAGAATCAATCAGGAAGTGGCAGCTTTTCAGCTGTGCCAGAGGAGCCGGGCAACTTCCTGGTCTTGTTGCCAAGGTGACTGGAAACTCAGCCAGCTGGTGCAGTGGGCAGCAGTTGGGTTTGATGGGGGGCTGGCGGAGGATGGCGGTTGGGATATTGGACACGAGGAGTGGGTGGAGATGCTGGTGAGAGAGGGAGAGTTTTAAATGTAAGCAAGGAGTTCTTTAAACAGCGTCCAAATGAACCATCACAATGCGGATTGTATGTTTCTGTTCTGCCTCCAAGTCTTTCAAACAATTACATAAATACACCCGCTTCTGGTTTTCTTCAGGAAACAGTCTATTTTTTCTTTTCAGAAATAATCATATAAATAGACCTAAATAAAAAATAGACTCTGACACATAAGCTTTATTCATATGCACAATGAAAAATCTCCACTGAGATGTCAGTAATGGATTTGGATAAGTCAAACTCATATGATGTCTCCATATAGATCATGAATTTTTTGATTAATTTTATTTCTAGTATTGAGCCGTCCTTTTTCATCTATTATAGGTAATCATGTTTGGTATAAGCTGATTATAGTTGCTCGCCTTTGAATCTAAGCATGCACTATTTGCATTTTTGTCCTCATCAGTCTGTGTCAATGGGCTAAAACCCCACTTTTAAAGGGATGAGACTGGGGGCTATAGGTGGGTGTTCTGGGGGGGAAGAATAAGAGGACCAGACTGGTGGAGATAGGTAAACACAGCTGGGGACACACAGCGCTGGTGGGTCTGCAGCTCAGCGGCTCCCCTCACACATTTATCAGTGTGTTTACTCAGGGGATGTGTCCTAATCTTCACACACTGATCTCCGAGTGAGGCCTATAGAGAGCCCCAACAGGCTGGGATGAAAGTGACCCTGTCCACTGTCACAGCCTCGCTAATTCCTCCACGGCTAAACATGAATTTTATGATTAAAAGGCCTCAGGGGTCATCTATGGATCTGTCTGTCTGTGTGTGGCTCAATCTCTCTGTGGGTGGCATGGCCCTGATTATATATACAAGATTCTTGATCATAATCTGATGTTTCTCTCAACACGTCTGCTACTGATAAACAGATCTGTGGTGGAGTCCTGGGATAAAATGTTATCAGTGGTACAGACAGTATTCACATAGTTTCTGGGTCCTTAGTGAGCAGGGATTTAAAAAAGAAAAGAAAATTGAGTTGATTACAGGGTATAACATTCCAAGTTTGCATTTAGCCTATGCATTTCATAAATATTGCCCTGGTATAAAGATCTATCTATCTATCTATCTATCTATCTATCTATCTATCTATCTATCTATCTATCTATCTATCTATCTATCTATCTATCTATCTATCTATCTATCTATCTATCTATCTATCTAATCCTATTTAGGTCTGGAAATCTTGAATATAGAGCGCCATCTGCTGGTAAATACTTTGATTTGTGTGTGAAACGTTGTATGTAGGCTAGATGTATTGACGGATATCATACTATTTTGTTGACACTGGGGAATCGAAAAAAATACTAATAATTTTCCATTGTTATAATACCACCGACATTCACTGTATGTTCACTTGGTTTATATTTTCTGGGACAGCTCGTGTTTTTTAGGGACTTGATTGTCATTGATTGATGGAGGAACGAATGAAAAAAAAAGGGTCCTTTCGGCTTCCGTCAACGTCGCGTAAGCCCTTGACGTCAGAATAACAACAACCTGACATGACAACTCGTATAGGGGAAAAAATAATCGGTTAAGATTTAATATCAAAATACAGACAATCTGTTCCACCTATATGTGACGCTTCCTCTATAAGGTAAGGGCTTGCACGCACGGATGCCAGGTAACAATCGCCAACTTGTGCGGTAATAACTAAAAACAGAAGGTAATGTAGCACACGAGCTAATCTTAGCATTAGCCACTTTGTGTTTTCTGAGGTTGCCTGGCGGCGTTAGATGTAAATGTTGAGACAAATTATATTTAAAAAACACTTTTCCAGGTGCGTAACAGCTGTAGCCAAAACTTTCCCAACATCTCCTTGTTGTATTATTTGTATTTCGTGGCCCCAATGTGAGCAGAGTTACCCCTTTTATTCACAAACTGCCCGGCGACAACATAGCTTACTGTGCTAGCTGAGCTAACAGGCTAAGCGTCTGAGCACCGATCTCTTATTTGCTGTTAACTAAAGTTAGCGACGTTGTCACGGTGTGTAAGGGCTCGTTGCTACGGCTGATGTTACCGACCTACACATTTATGACATTTCATCGTTTCCTGTATCCACCCTTTCACGACAGATGTGCAATACCAGCGGTGTAGCGTCACAGTTACAAGCCACTAACGGAAGGACAGTGAGTGTGTGATGTGTACTAATTGCTGGGTTTGCTAACGGTGCAGCTCATTTAGTTATCACTGAGCTCCGTCACGTGAATAGTTAACTCGCCGGCGGTGTATCCACCTCACTGTCTTTTGCAGCTGCACAGTCGGCGAATAAAACGGATGCCCTTTTGGGTTTTTCTTTTTTTCTTTTTTTGCATCGAGCTCTGCACCTAACTCGCCCAAGACACGCATTGCAGGTGTATTGCAGCGAATGCATGCCTGTGGTGGACTGTTGTTGACCTAACTTTACATGCACTTTGTGTGTCTGCTCCAGTGTGAGAGATCCAGGAGGGGCAGGGCATTCTTGGACCTGTCAGTTATCCAGCCGAAGAGACGGGGAACAGGATAGGGAAGCAGGGCGAGGCGGGCCCCGCGGAGCCGGCGGAGAAAATGGCCGGCAGCCCGGAGAAGAGTTCCACCGCGCAGGAGCTGAAAGAGCAGGGGAACCGGCTGTTCCTCTGCCGCAAGTACCAGGAGGCTGCTACATGCTACAGCAAAGCAATTGTGAGGAGCTGTCACTGTTATATCCATAGTACCAACAGGGAGAAGACACCTTCTTCTCCAAAGCATCTGATATGTATTTATTTGAAAAAATAGAATGGGTTAATTTCCTTCTGAATGTGCTTATGAATATACAGAGCGATGGTGTTTAATGTGCATCTGTATGGTGTGTTATGTCCTGTCTCCCAGAACCGTAATCCATCTGTGGCAGTGTACTACACTAACAGGGCTCTCTGCCACGTGAAGCTGCAGCAGCATGACAAGGCTCTGGCCGACTGTAAGCATGCACTGGAGCTGGACAGCCAGTCGGTCAAGGCTCACTTCTTCTTGGGCCAGTGTCACCTGGAGCTGGAGAACTACGACGAGGCCATTGGCAACCTGCAGAAAGGTCAGGACAACCGTAAAAGTCCATTTGTTTGCTTCTTTATAACACATTGTTACAGTTCCAATCTGTGGCGTTTTCAAGTCAAAGCTGACTGTAGTGATATTTTATAGAATGCCTTGTCATGGTTTTATCATTACAATAGTGGTATAGAAAGTTTAATATACCTACATCTCTAATATGTTAAAGAAGAAACAATTTTAAAGAAACATTTAAACCATTGTTACTGTATTGATGTTTTTTTTCTTAACAGCATATAACCTGGCTAAGGAACAGAGGCTGAATTTCGGAGATGACATCCCCAGCGCCCTGCGCATTGCCAAGAAGAAACGCTGGAACAGCATCGAGGAGAAGCGCATCAACCAGGAGAATGAGCTGCATGCTTATTTGACCAAACTCATTCTAGCTGAGAAGGAAAGGTGAGGTTGAGAAATATGACCATTATTGCTAAACTCCTGTCATGTGGGTTTCATTATGGTTGTGGTCTGGGTGGAGCTGTCGTTTTCTAAAGACGTTGTGCTTTCCTGCAGAGAACTAGAAGAATACAAAGAAAAACAGGATGACAATCAAAATGGAAGTGATACTGCCAAGATTGCATCGAAACACGTAGGTTCATGCATATGTTTTGGACCCATACAGTATGACTGAGATGCATTTAATGAACAAATATTAATTATATGTTTTAATGTTTTCCTTGAATATCCATATAAAAGGTTGGATTACATGTAACAGATTGTAAATGTGACCTACTTAGGACAAGTATCTGATGGACATGGATGAGCTCTTCTCGCAAGTGGATGAGAAAAGAAAAGTAAGCACGGACATTTTATCCATTCACTCAGTTTACCAGACCCATTTATTGCTTTTATCAGCAGACGAGAAGGTATCCCATCATGCTTTGGACAAAAAGCAGGTAGACATCCCGGATAGGTCATCACCAGTGCATCACACGGCTACTGAACAAACAGGCACAGACTGATTACATTCGCCCACATGAATGCATCCTTTCTCACAGCGCACACCTACTTCACACCATCTTTGATCGTTGACATAGCAACAACCGAAATGGACACACGCACACACACACTTGCACATATATTTCCGACACATCTTAAATGTATTTCCCCCGGTGTGAAGACAATCCCTACTCAAACTGACTGGATCTGTCATAAAAATGCACATAATAAAGTATATAGACCGACAGTTGGGTGGTATTTCCAGCCTTATGGGAACCGTCTGTGTTTGTTTGTGGAGGATTGTAATGATTAAATATCCCTGCTATAGATAGTTGTTGACTCAACTGATGTAGTTGTCATGTAATTGTCAGGAGAAATGACAGTGCAGGGTGTTTCTCCTCTGTGTGTGTCAGGAGGTGGAGGAGGTTCAGTGTTGAGCTGGCAAACCCCGACGAAAGGAATGCTGACATTGTTTTGATATAGCGCCTCTAGTTTAACAGTTTTGTGATATTTTTAGTATCGGCTTGGTGCTTTTGTGCAACAATAATCTAAACTGAGGCTGGGTGAGGTTTGTTCAGGAGAGAAAAACAATGTGGGTATACGACTGCGAGGGAGAAGTTTGTCGTTAAACTGTAAGAAATCCAGTGAGAGCAGAGAAAGAAAACACTTAGGCTACATCGTAGTGGTAATTATATTAAAGTATATATCACTCTTGGTGTGTTCTCTCTCCTGCCTCTTCAGAAGCGGGAGATCCCAGATTACCTCTGTGGGAAGATCAGTTTTGAGCTGATGAGGGAGCCCTGCATCACACCCAGTGGAATCACTTACGATCGCAAGGACATTGAAGAGCACCTACAGGTACACTGTCCTCATCTCAGAGCTTAATAACTCTGCCTGGGACTGCAGATGTTAATCAATAAGCTCTTAATTCTCAGTTTGTTGCATAAATACATGATGCTCAAGAAATTATGACTCTTGACAACCAATAAAGTAAACATTAGTTAAATATACCTATACCTTAAGTCTAGTGGAGCTGCCTCTTGTGGTACTTTTATAAAAAACACTAAACACGATCAAAGCATTAATTAATTATTAAAGTGATCCTTTTTAATTATAGTTTTAGTTAAATTTTTTATTAAGAATAATCATTATTCAACGCTTCATATATATATATCCATTCATGCTGAAATACTTTACTTTGAATAACATCTGTCTGGGTTTGTTTAAAAACTATTATTTCCAATGTATGTATTGGTGGAGAAGTAATGTATGACTACATTACACTGTACCTAAATACAGTTATTTAGTTATTGTACAGATTGGAATAATTGACAGCCCAATAAAAATATTACTTTATTATGTAGTCGTCTCCAGATTTCCACATATTATATGTATATAAAATTCAGCCACCGATGCTAACACTAGCATTTAACCTCTCTCTATAGCGGGTGGGTCACTTTGACCCCGTCACCAGGAGTCCCCTGACCCAGGATCAGCTGATCCCCAACCTGGCCATGAAGGAAGTCATCGATGCCTTTATCCAGGAGAACGGCTGGGTGGAGGACTACTGAGTGGACGCCCACCTCCCATGTCTCCACCATACCCCCCTGAAACTCAACACAAAGCCTGGATAACACAAGACTTTAGAGAACAGATCACCCCTTGCCTGGATTTTATGTACTCAACACAAGCGGGAAAAGCCACACTATGGACGACCAAATGGGAGCCATGTATCCCGGTCTGCCTCGCCTCCCCACATTTTATCTTTGCTGTAAAACTTCCCGCTCCAGCTCGTCGAGGCTCAGTGTTCATGGCCTGCTGCTCCCTTTAAACCTCCTTTTCATTCAGCTTTTTTCTGTACTTCCTCTGATTACTCTCTGTCCTCTTCCTCTCCGTCATGCTGTCTCCTAGTCTTTCAAGTCTGACTCCTTTCTCTACGCAAAATAAGGGGCCGTGTTCTCAGGTCTCTTCTCACCCTCCCTCCTCTTTCTCTCTTCCTGTCTCTCTTTCTCTGAGTGCCACAATCCTTGGGAAGCATCAGCATTGCACTCCAGTGTTTCACAGATACCACCAATAAAGAAAATTACATTTTGGTGGTAGAATCCATTAAGACATTGGCCTTTTATTTGGCGTTTACTCCAGTGTTTCATAGTCATTTTTTGTCTTTCAAGAGTGGAGCATTTGCCGACTTCTTGATGTACATTTGCTGAAGTGGTAACTCAAATGCCAAAACCCTGCTCTCTACAAGGGTCAGTAGTTTGTATGGAAGTTTTACACAATTATGATTGAAGTAGAGTCAATGGTAAGTTTGTCACTGAACATTTTAACCTGAGTCAATGGGCATAAAAATGGCTCCAAACATGCCCAACCATCTCACCATACTGTAAGACTGAGTAGATTGTGTTTTGTTCTCCTTTGCATATCAATCACATCCCATTCAGGCAATTGAACTGAGTTGAATGTATGCAAAATATACTCTTTAGGTTTGACCTACAGTAATTCAAAATGGTTTTTTTTTATCAGGACAATATAAGGCTTTCATGAAAATCCTGGAACTGGATTAAGGAAATGAATTGAAATGACTGCTGCATACAAAAAAAAAATGTTTTCACATTGCTGGATATTAATCGAAAATGTTGAAATGAATTTTGATGGATGACATCAGCTGTTCAGGTTGATGCCAAAAAAAATCTTCTTTTAAGAATGATCTGTACCGTCTGTGTCGTTCATAGAAAAAAAAAAAAGTGCTGGGACAT
This sequence comes from Trachurus japonicus, assembly GCF_045865225.1. Classification (NCBI taxonomy): domain Eukaryota; kingdom Metazoa; phylum Chordata; class Actinopteri; order Carangiformes; family Carangidae; genus Trachurus; species Trachurus japonicus. The sequence goes on from NC_140925.1 coordinate 22,368,263, forward strand.
TTGTGTTTGGCTCGTGCTGTTGGTCTGCAAATGACAGTGGACGTGAATTTTTTTCTCTCTCCTTTGCGAAAAACACGAGGATGGCTGTCACCTTCCTCACCTCCTTTGCTGTTAATTTTACGCACCTTCTCCTCCCAGTTCATGGTTAATGAAGAAAATGGTTGCGACAGCTTATGTAAACCGGTCGTCCACGTGAAACTAACTCTTTTTAAGTTTTGGAATTTCCTGTTTTGAGGTTCACTAGCATCACTGTACCAACCTCCCCTGATAGAAATGCTGGAAGAGTTCGACCATCTTATCTCATCCATACCTCAGTCCAAATTTTCTGCATGCTGGTTCGCTGGCATTCTCTGTACAACACATTCTCAGCTCCGTGCTCTTAGTTTACAGGTTTTTTTCTGCTGAATGTGTGTCTATGGTGAAGTAGGTGGTGTGTGTGTGTGTGTTGGAGTGCAGGCGGTGTAAATAATTTGCTGGTGTATCTCAGATTTTATTTCTTGACAAAATAGGTTTCTTTTTTTTTTCTTGAGAAATCCTAGAGCTTGAGAAACTGTATTAAATGTAGATATGTTGATAACATAAATGCTTGGTTCGGTTTTCATTTGTCCCAATTAAACCATGAACTTTGAGTGTGTTGTGGTGTGTCTGACATTAGATCATTAAAGAGATACCAAGTATGATGGCAATTCTGCTGCTCATTGGAAATCTATTGACAGGAATCAGATGGTTGCACTACTTAACAAAATAAAAGCTTTGCAGGACAATTCATGGCATGAGCCAATCACTCAAACTGAATATAACATCTCACTCAACTGTTTAAGTCAGCTGTATTTCTTCTTGTCATATTAAATAATTTTCCCTATGTCCGTTTATCATGGATATTTTAATGCCATTATAGCCAAAATGTATGTGACCAAGTAGTATTAGAAAAAAAAGATTATTTTGTCAGTCCACATTTTCACGCATTAATGTGAAAAATCTGTTGAATCCGCAAATGTTTTAATTAATAGCCCTAATGTGGAATTGCACAGTCTAAAACATGAAATGTTGAATCCTCCAAATGTTTCTATAAGCCATGTCTTATCATTCCAGATGATTCTCTTGACTTGTCTGGTCTTGCTGCTAGAAATGTAAGATGTGAGGTTTGGATTAACACATGCATTTTTTTCCCTTTGAATTGAAAGAATGTAAAGCCTAACATTCAAGTGAAATAATATGTTGTGATCTATGGAAAGGTTCAGCAGGAAGTGTAGATCCTGCGACTCCAGACACTGCTTCTTCAAAACTGTCCCCAGGCCTGTGCAGAGTCCCCAGGGACGTTACTGCTGGTGGGAGTGTTGCTGCTGCTGAGTGTTAACCAAGCTGTAACCTGCAGAAATCAACATCTCCATTTCTACTGGGCTCAGTGGGCTGGGGGGATGTCTCCATTAACAACGTCTGAAATTGTTGCACACTGATCAGATACTTAATATAAACGTCTCACAACTGACACAGTCACACATACTGTAGGTGACACAGTGTGTGTCTGCATCAGTCACATGCACAGCACAGCGTCACTCAGCCCTCACACACCAAGCCTATTGTGAGAGCCTCCAGTGAAGAGCTGAAGTCATGCCCTGTGCAAGGAGGGAAGAGGACCGGGCACGGGCACGGGCTCATTACCAAGTAGGACTGAGTTAGCAACACTGACAACAACAACACAACATCAAAATGGTAAGCAAAGTTTTTTTTTTCACTTAATTTGATCTTTGATGTGACTGAAGTGTTCAATAATTATATCACTTGTTAACACTTGTTGTCAGGTGGTGCCTGATCATATGTTGTGTGTTTGCAGAGGTTTTCAGTGGTTCTGCTCAGCGTGTTTGGATTTTCGTTGGTTCTCACCCAAGGAACACAAGGTAAGAGGACAAAATGTGATGGGAGAAAATGTTAGCCTATATGCAGGTTTTATTTTCATAATTCGTTAAGTGCTGAAAGTTGATGGCAACTGGACTTCTTGGAGGTTCTTGAAGACGTTTTGCTTCTCATCCAAAAGGCTTCTTCAGTTCTACAGCCCAGTGTGTAGGCCTGTTCAACCCTGGGAGGGGGCAGACACTTTTTCTTACCATGTTGATGTTAAATACCTGAGTTCCCACAGTGGTCTTTAGATCTGAAGAAGCCTTTTGGATGAGAGGCAAAACATCCTCAAGAACGGGAGTGTACCTATGTGTATGTCCTATGTTCCCCGATCGGGGAATATAGGACCCTCTTTTTGAAAAAGGGTCCTATGTTCCCCGTTTTCCCCAAAAAGGGTATGTTCCCCGGTCGCAATACATACTGGGGAACATAGGACCCTTTTTCTGAAAAAGGGACCTATGTTCCCCACTGTTACCGGAGAACATATGGTCCCTGCTGTTGCTGGTCGATGGACTTTATCTATCTGGCCTGTATAGCTTCAAATCAGCTCCTTTCTTCGTTGCCTAAACCCAACAATTACACTTCTCACTCAGACAGAAATAGGCATAAATATGCCAAGTCACTCACAACTCCACTTCAACACAAAAATTGCATGTTCCCTGGGTCCTTTTGGGGAAAAGTGGGGAACATAGGACCCTTTTTCTAAAAAAGGGTTCTATGTTCCCTGGTCCGCACACAGCAGGGAACATAGGACCCGGGGAACATAGGGATGATCCCCTCAAGAACCTTCAAGAAGTACAGTTTCCTTCAACTTTCAACACTTATGATGACTGAGAACCTCCACGGACATAGGAAGTGTGTGTGTTTTTTTGTCCACACAATGATCTTTCTCATCTTGTGTCACCAGTGGGTCTCAGTGAGAAGGTCCTGATCTTCCCCTATGAGACAGACTTCAGCTTCGTGGCCCTGGTCCCCCTGAAGGAGATGGGTCTGAAGGCCTTCACCCTGTGCATGCGCGTGGCCACCGAGCTGCCGGAGGACAGACAGATCATCCTGTTCGCCTACCGCACCGCAGACTACGACGAGCTCAACGTGTGGCGCGAGAAGGACGGCCGCATCTCCTTCTACCTGAGCGGCGACGGGGTCTTCTTCCAGCTGCCCCCCCTCACCACCTTCCGCACCAGCCTCTGCCTCACCTGGGAGTCCCGCACCGGCCTGGCCGCTTTCTGGGTGGAGGGCAAGCGCAGCACCTACCAGGTCTACAAACCCGGCCACACCATCCGCCCCAAAGGCAGCGTCATCCTGGGCCAGGACCCCGACAAGCACCTGGGGGGTCTGGAGGCAGCGCAGAGCTTCGTGGGGGAGGTGGCAGACCTCAACATGTGGGACTTTGTGCTGTCCAGGAGCATGATCCAGGCCTGGCACTACGGACACAAGGTCCCCAAGGGAAACATCTTTGACTGGGCCACTATCGAGTATGAGGTGACCGGGAACGTGATGGTGGTGGACGACGACTGACTCGGCGTGGAGCCGTCTGCAGAGAGGGATGGAGCTCTGGAGGTCTGTGTTGGACTGATACTCATATGTGTGTTTGTCCTTTTTAGATTCAGTGTTGTTTTATGTTAGGACCCTACAGCTGTTATTCCTAGAAGGCCAACAGAGTGTTTGTGACATTCATCATCTCCTGTTAACAGTATAGAAACCTATAACTTATGTCATAAATGCACAGAAATCAGCTGTCAATCGTTCAGCATCATAATGCATCCACTCAGATATTTTTGCTGCATCATAACTCTCGGTTATTCCTTTAATTTTTGTATTTTATATTTTTAAAAAGTCCTATCATCTTTGTACCTCAAAGCTTCATCCTGTGTAAATTGTCAGAGAAGGCTGTTAAAGATCAAGCACAAACTGTTGATGTGCCAGAAGTATCCATAGGGTGGCAGTCTGCACTAGTTCACCTTTAAAAAAAGAAAAAAACTCAAACTGAAACAGGGCTTCATCACACATGTATCCACTGATGTGATGTGACAGTTTTACTCTTATTAACTGAGGCTGTGAATAACAGATTAAAATGCTGAAAAACAAGATTTGATTGCTACCATTCAAATTTGCAGAGGTTTAAGATTTTGCAGCAGTCAAATGAAACAGTTGAAAATCTCAAACTAATATCGGCTCACATTACCAGTCACTCTATAGTGCTATAGTTCAAAGACTTGAGATAATACATTTAAAATGTGATACATTTAAAATAATGAAACTATCACTTTAGAAAAAAACAAAATAACAAATAAAAACCACTTACCGGTATTTCAAAAACCTGTTATTACACATTTCTTTTTGCCCAGCAATATTGATGATAAAAAAAACATGAATGAGATATTAAAACAGCAAACTGGGGGGTTGGGGGGGTGCATAATTCCTAGAGTAGACATAATGATTTAACTGCACTGAGAGACAAATAGCAATTATCATGTTTAAAATCCATTGCCATAATGTTTGCCGTCGGTTACCGTAGCCACTCATGAATTTTCCATGTTTCAGCTGATGTAAGAACGCTTTTGGGTCTGAAATATAATCTCCATGCCATGTGCATAACTAATAATGTTTGTAATTAAAGAGAACATTTTATCTTTGAACTCTGCCAGCTTCCTTTTCATAATCATCTTTTTGTGACACATTTTAAAGCAGTAATAACGTGTCTTCAACAGGGAAGCAATTAGATTTATTTTATAGTTTCTTTTATTTTAATTGTTGAATTTTTCTTTTATGAATCTCACTCATCTGGTAGGAAGGAGTGTCTATCCATTTTAAATCACTTTTTTTTTTTTTTACTAAGAAAGCACAAATTAATTTTGATTTATTGAGCTGTTTATTTGAAGCTCGTTGTAATATTCACTGCTCTTATTTGAACTGGAGTGAATGAGAGTCTATCACGTAAAGCCTCTGCACTCCATCCCCATGGGTCTTTGTCATGGGTCTATTATCCCATGTGTCCACAGAAACATAATGAGATGGATATGTTACATGTTACTTGCAGAATCAAGTCATATGGACTTGCTCCTCTAACAAAGGCCCCTCAGAACAAGCCCAAGGTCAGATCTTCTCCATCCAAGTGTAACACAGTAACCCTAAGTTCCTGTGTGCCGTCTCCGTTCGTCTCCATGGCTGCGTGCACTCATCCTGCCTTTGCACCACCACTCTGACCTCCTTGCAGAGACGAGGGAGGAAGTTTCCAGTGCACAGCCCGTGCAGGCTCCCTTGAGGGTGGGAAAGTGCTGCGTTTTCCGAGTGTGTGTGTTTATTCCGACCAAATCACCCGTCGGCTCTCTCGCAGCAGCTAAATAAGGAGAAGGCAGGGCCAATGAGTTCTGACTGCGGGTCAGCAGCCAAATGTTCCACCTTCTTGGATGTTGCAATGCATCAATCGCGGTGCCCACTCACTGTGCGGTAACACCTTTGTGGACCATCTGCCCAAGCCTGGCTTCTCAGCCCTCTGGTACACACACACACACACACACACACACACACACACACATGGTCTGTTATTCCTTCTTTTTGCATCTCTACCCAAAAGGGGTAATTCTTCATGCATACATATACATGAAAAAAAAAATCTACATATAAAGTTTTTACTCTAGTTTGTGTTTTAGTGAAGAATAATGAGTTGTACATTATTTAATCACATAACACCTTGCAGAAAGAGACAGGAAGTAAATAAAATACACTGATAAACATTTCAAGTCAGTTGACTCTTTTGCAGACAGGTTGTATTCTGGGGCCACACTCGTCTGCTTCTGCCCAAAAGAAGGACAGAACATCCTCAACAGAAGGACACAATCAGTGTCCTCTTCACAGAGTGGATAATTATTCCCTCTGTGTCCCTGTATTGCATGTTTTATCCAACTGAGCAAACAACTGGCTCCTCGTCCTGCTCGCGGACAGGGCCGCCAGTGTGGGCCTGTGAGATCTGCATATTGGCCCATGGTGGTTTGAAGCAGTCTGAGGTAGGGGCGCTTGCCACTGACTGTATGTCCATGCGTGTGGAGCTGGTGAAAATGTTTTCCACGCGAGAGGAGATAGACGGCAAGAGGGAGCCCCGCGTGAGCCGGCGAGGGGGAGACAGAAGGAGGGCCGTTCTGGATTCCTTCGAGCAACTCCAAATAGATTTCCAGGCAAAACATATTTGCATACGCAAGACAGTGCTACGAGCTATCTGACTGAGCTGTGGCATGTGTGCATTGAACAGATGGATAATTTTTTTTAGAGCTCTCTTGCAGAAATTTCAGCCCATTAAATTGAGATCTTGGGCATTTTTCAGCCTGCTTTTGTTCACGAGGCTCACAAAGGATCATCAGGATCAAGCTGCTCTTCTTTATGAAATCTAGTAGAAAGGTGGATGATCAGAGATGACGGGAAAAAATGTAGGAAATCTGTGTAATTTTAAAATAGAGCCAGGAGTGAGACAGTTTTGGGAAACTAGGGGAATTGCAAAACATTTTCTATAACAGTTCACTGAACTTCAAATTTGCACTTTCAGAAGGATGTGATTCAGAACATCTTTCGGCCTTCACCTTTTTTCTAGTTTGGTTCAAATAATGTTTTCTTGGCAAATATTCACAGAAATCCTGATGGAGGCTGAAGCTACAACCTGAATGTGAAGTTCCTCTCTCTCACCCTACTGCTCTCTTTATTTCTCTCTCTCTCTCTGAGAGGTTGTAATCAGCCAGTATGGTCACTCGTCCTCCCCTCTGGGCTGTATGAAAAATTCACCAGGCCGTCCCATTACAGTCAGACCGAATCAGGGCACAGGCATTACAACGGCCACACGCCGCACTTTTATCACTCCACACTTAGGAACGCAAATGTTGTGTTTATAAAACACAAAAATCACAGCAGACGTCAAATTTTTTTGCTGCAGGTCAGGTCAAACACACGCTGTAAGTACTGTACACACACACACACACACAAATACATACACATACACATACACATACACATACACATACACACAAGCATCAGCAGTCCTGAACTGTTAAAAACAGATGGACTATACCCTTTTCAGTGCAGGCTTTTCACACTGATGGTGCGAGACCTGACCTTTACTGTGTGTGAGTGTGAGAGCAGTTGGCTGTGTCCGGTGTGATACCTCCAGGCAGGACGGTCTACCCCCAGACACACTGTCCTGCCTGTCCTGTGTCAGGACTGATACTGAAACACTGTGCAGCGACAGAAGAACAAAATAAACAAAACTGCCCTGTGATTAATTTTATCAACTTGTTCAGTTTGTAACTTCTGCTTTTGTTGAATTACATTTAGTGTTAAAATGAAGTTGATGATCTAGCTGATGGGGGATTAAAGGGATCCTACACAAATTTTACATTCTGATTCTGGAGCTTTCTCATGTTTGATAAATTTCTAATATTGAACTTGGCTGCTTCAAAGCCACAGTAAAGTGATAAAAAGGAAGTAAAAAGAAAGAGAGCACACAAAAGTAGGAATAGCAAAAATATTTAGATGAACAAATACAGGCACAAAAAAAGACATCTGCCGCTACTGTGGATTAACTCGCTCTTTTTTCTGAAGCAACTCTTTTTTGTTGCTATTTTTCATGGATCCCTGACATAAAATTTTATCTTAAAGTCTATATTCATATCAAAAGTCTATATTCATATCAATGCAAAAAGTATATTTCTTTATGATTTAACTCACACATTCTATTTGCCAACATCAGGATTAAAGCATGAACAAAACAAAAAAATAAGTGCAGTGGATCATTGTTTTACATTGAAATGAAAAGTAAATACATATATTTAATTAAATAATAATAATAATAATAATAATAATAATAATAATAAATGAATTGCAGCCAAAATTCCCAAATCTTCCATTCCAGCAATAATCAACGTTACTGTTTTCCTGCCTCCTCTCCCCAAAGGAACGCAGGATCAGAGCGTGAACCACAGGAAGAGGCTCTGTGGTTGAATGCATTGTGGCTTTTAGCAGTGAATTCCCTCCATCGCCTCTGGGCTGGCCTCTCCTCTGAACATATGAGCCGTGCCACAGCGTGTGGCGCTGGGAGACGGTCCAGGGCCTCCTGATTAAATATTACAGCCCCCTAAATGGATGGAGATTAGCCTCTGTGGGAATGTTAGTTAATTTACCCCCCGGCCAGATGTGTGTGTGTGTGTGTGTGTGTGTGCATGCCTGTGTAGATATGAAAGGAGAAGCGGGGAGGAGAGGGGAGGAGAGGGGTTGTCGTACATGTGGCCTAGTGTAAATGGATTGCACATTTCCAGCAGTAGGTCAGCGGAGGAGGTGCTGTGGTTTCATGAGAGGAAGACACTTCAGAGGCAGTTAATCTCAGCTCACCTCAGATATTCTCAGTTTTGTTTTTTTAATATTGAACATGACATTGACATGAATTATGAGATCATTTTTCATGTCATGTCACTTTTTATTCAAGTTTAGACGATCAAAGGAGAAGTGGCAGAATCTGATCAGTATCCTTTGCTGTTCAACTATTTCATCAAACAGGAGGAACATGATGTGGGGTTTATTATAAAGAATGAATTAGAGATTTATGAGGCAAGCGTGAACATGTTGTATTTCCACTCTGTGCCCGATATTCTCTCAGCTGAACAAAATGTTCCCTACATTTTTACTTGGTTCTCCACATCTCCACTTGAAAGCAGGACGAACGTCACATGTTTATAAGCCAGAACTGATGAGTCCAGGCTTTTTTAGTCCAGTTGTACCACAGAAGCTGAAACAGTCTGAAAGAAAAAATCACAAAGTTAATAATGAAAAATCTTGTTTAATTAGTTTGTATCATTTAAAATGGATATTACTGAACTATGCCCCATATTTTTGTTTGCACATTAAATACAATTACTACATAATTAAAATATGTAATAAAGACATTCACATAATTAGACCTCGCCTAAAAACAAAGGACAAAGTCATTTTAGATACTATACAAAGTACTCCTATATCATACAACATCACTGTCTTCACCAATTAGAGTGTAGCTGTGCAAAAACAAAACAGTGTGAAAATGATCCATTTAACAAAATGTTATATATTTAAAAAAAAAAAAAAAAAAAGCTAATTTGTTTTTGTTTTGTGGATTCATTTTGATGTGTATAACCATATTGTCTTCAGAACAATGAACCTGAGTGAATGATCTTTTCTGTTGATGGAACAGAACAGACGCACGCTGTATCTAATGTAAATATGTTGATGCATTTTTTTCATAGATCTCATTTAAAGTTGAGATCCGTGCGACTTGGATTCATCAGTTCCCTCCTCAGCACAAAACAACAAACACGACGACTGCTCTGCATCTCCAGCTTGTAGGTGTTGGTCGTAGTAAAGAAATCATTTCTTTCACACATACGACTGTCATTTTAATTGCAGGCTGTTTTCTATGTTCTGTTATGCCAGCTCGATTTTCGCCGTGAATTATTGATCAGTTGGTTTTGTAGTTCACCGCGTTCCAAATGCTTTTAAGAATGTGAGTGCGTGTTTTGAGGTCTTTGCATGAAAACCCTGAACTTTATTATTTATAAACACACATAACCTTTACGGAGAGGGGGATGTATTTAATCATCCACTCTTTTTCTGTGCGTTCAGTGACTTTGGCCTCGGCGTTGCAGTGCAGTCTGATAAACATATGTTTTTCTCAGTCTTCCTCAGCAGACGTGTGCATCAGATGTATCACTGCGAGGCCTTAATTCTCTGTTAATTTTCCTCTCATAATGGACAAACACATCCATCAAACACACACCACATATGTGTACAGCATCCACAGACAATGACTGTTACCATGAACACACACACACACACACACAGAAACGCACAGGGAAACACAATCGCACACATGCACAAACACACACACACGAGCACTCTGTGCCACTGGGCAGGGACTAGCCTGAAAGATTGAAAGCAATTAAAACTATCATCTGCAGTGGCTGTGGGCAGGCCTGTGGCTGTGAGGGGGGAGCTGCCACTGTGCATCAGCCTCTCAGTCTCAGCAACGCGCAGCGACATGAGAGGCAGAGTCGCAGCTCTTCCCCAAAACACACAGGCACTGCCACAGCTCCCGTCGCCATGCACGCACGCACACACGCACACACGCACACACATCCGTATGCTCGCGCAGGGCTTTGTCATACAACTGCCATAACACTCCTGCTGCTGATCTTTCACCTGCTCCTGTGTTTCAGCGTCTTTCTAACGAGGGCCCAGAAGATGAAGCCTTTCTTTCCCAACTCTCATGTGTGGAGAGCTGAGCTGAGCTGAGCTGAGCTGTTTTGTAGGGGTCATCCCTATGTTCCCACAGCCCTATGTTCCCTCAGCCCTATGTTCCCTCATTTCTAACTTTTGTCGTCACTGAAAATTAGGCCCTATGTTCCCTCAGCCCTATGTTCCCTCATTTCTAACTTTTGTTGTCACTGAAAATTAGGCCCTATTACCACAGCCCTTTGGTCCCACCATTGGTTGGGTTTAGGCAATGAAGAAAGGAGTTGGTTAAGTTTAGTATAAAGACCAGGTAGAGGCTAGACAGGCCAGATAGACAGAGTCCAGATAGGTAGAGAGAGTCCAGAGGGAACATAGGGCTGAGGGAACATAGGCACGCTCCCGTTTTGTAACACTAACACCGGTGTATGGCTTCATAATGGCCTGGCCTGAAGCACGAGGAGCCAATGTGTCTCCAGAGGTGAAGTAACACAAACAAATCAAGAGACAAAAAAAAAGTTTAAGTTCCGATGCAATGATACGAGGGGACTGTGAAAGACGCCTTCGGTGCCCGATGTTTTTTTCATGTGCATGTCTTGCCAGGACCGTTATGTAGGATGATAATTCTAGGGGCCCAGCGACCGGTAGGGCCCACAAAAACCCCAGTAGTCTAATCTTTGTATGACTGAATTATTCTGCATAAGACCCTGACTGATACTCATAGTAATGCTGCATTAGCATCAAAACAAAGTAAATAAAAAAAATATAATATATACATAGTCTAAGAAAAAAGTGGAAAAGTCAGGGGACAGGGGCCCACCTTAGTATTCTTTCAGGGGGACCAGAATTCCTAGTCACGGCCCTGTGTCTCGCATACACACACACACACAAAAACAAAAGGCAGCAGAGCCCTGGGTTCATGCTCTGGACAACAGATGATTATCGTTCCCGTAAAGACTTTAGTGGTTTGGGATGCTTCATATATGGAGACACACACCTGCACACCAGTCTGATCTCATTAAGTGGAGCTGCTGTAACTCCAAGCTGTTCAGGCCAAACTTGGAGCAGTTTAGCAGCGTTCAGATCCGTGGGACTGGTGGCTGTCTGGCTCTGTCTGGACTTGCCCTTAACAAGTCTCCTCAGGACAACCACACCACCATTATCAACCACTGTTACTCTTTCTCTCTCTCTCTTCCTCTCTCTCCGTCCGTTCAGCTCTCAACCTGTCACTCTCACTTAGCATCGACATTAGCACCGGTGCTCTCCTCATCCTGGTTCTCTTCACCCCTCCCCGCCACCAGCTCCCCTTGGTGCGTTTGAATACATATCTCCGATATTCAGCCCCTACTTAATTTGACAGGCCCCTGTTTTGTCAGTCTGACAGGCCCATAGCAGGACACTAATAGGCCACAGAGACCACCAGCAAAGGCACCAGCCAGGGAGGCCCCTGCGGTGCCAGTCCCCATCACCCTCCACGTCTCTCCGGGCGATGCAGGCAGGGGAGAGGGGGTCAGGGGTGGGCTGGTCAGGCGGCAGCGCTGTCACACCAGGCCACAGCAGACTGGACCAGGCCTCAGTACTGACACCCATCACAGTTCTTCTGTAACCCTCCCCACCACCACCACTCCACACACACACACACACATACACACACACACACACACAAAAGAGGGTAAAAAGAGCAGCCAGTGGGGGTATCCAGGGATCTAATGACTACGCCTGCCACTCACAGCCATGACTGCAGTCGTCACGGCGATGGCTGCTGAGAGAGAGAATTAACTCCACGCTGTTTGTTTGGTGATGGACCCACGGTGGAGCAGCTGCAGTGGAGTTGTGTGTGTAGCGATATATATGTGTGTTTGTGTGTGTGTGTTTCCCTTTAGGCCACCTGTCTGGCCGATTGCGACCTGCTAAACTCTGATCACAGCTAATTGGTGGCCGCTGGTGGTTAGGAGGAAGAACGAACTCCAAATTTGAGACGGCGGCTATTGTTCTTCTTTTGTTTGCTCCCCAGACAGGTGACAGGAGACCAGACCGTGACATTCAAGTTTTTACTTGCTCATGACCTCAATTTTTTTAATCTGCAGTTTTGAACAGAGTTTCCTGCTCCCTTCAGGGTCACATGTGCTCACATAAACTTGCATAAATGTTTTAGTCACTGTAGCGGTCTGGCTACAGGGGTTTAAAGTCCAGCTCTCAGGTTTTAGTTCATCACTTTCGTCCTAAAATACATCTGCAGCACCGCCATGGAACTTTGTTTGACACCAGTGTTTCCCAGATGAAGCCACTTGACTTTAGCGAACACCTGATTTTTTTTTTTTTTTGCACCACCATGAGGTTGACTTTTTTGTTTCATAGTGTCCACAGGTATTGGATGGATTATCATGAAATCAAGTTAGCTCTCAATAAGTCCAACATTTTGAGCTGTCATCAAATCACTGCAAAACTAATACATGACCTATCAGCCTCAGCTGTGTAACACAGATTAGCACATGTGAACATGCTAGCACAAACAAGAATGGGAAACATGCTAAGTTGGCATTGTCACTGTGAGCATGTTGACATTACTAATTTAGTTAAAGCGCCACTGTACCTCCTTACTACAGCCTGTGTAGCTGCAGACCTTGTTTAGTCATGCATGTGAGTGAGACTCCTTTTCCTTTAGCTCTCGTATCAAAACCTCATCCATTTTGATTGAAATTTAAAGACATTTTTGAGCACATTTGGAGAAAATGTCTGATTAAGCTATTTGAATACAGTGAATGTAAAACATAAAAAATATAACATATTCAAATCCTGGCCAATCACCATCGACTGAAAAATATTTATTTATTCATTTATATATATGTTTTTTTTTGTTTTGTTTTTTTAACTCCAGACCTTACGGCCTCTGCCCTCGAAAAAATCTCACAGAAAATGATTTCCGCTCCAACATCCCATTTTCTGTGAGACTTTTTCGGGTTCACCTTACGGCTGGAGCAGGGACCCACTAGGTACTATACTAGGTATATTTAAAAAATAAAAAAGTGTATTATATTAACCTGGGTCCAGCACAGTATAAACATAGCAGTGCCATGTCATGTGTAAACATACATTGTTTTTGTGCATTCAGTACTAAGGTATTCAAATAATACACAGGTTCATATATTCATGTTTCTTCTAAACGTGTAAAGGTACAGTGAGTAGGGGGGCATCCCTCTGACATTTATAAACAGCCTGTTAACCGGTACCAATGCCAATATCAACAATGTCTGTCAACTGCATGATTATCATGCAGACATTCAAACTGATGTTTTTATTTGAAACATAAAGGTGGAAACTAAAACCTATAAAACATTACCTACTCAATCAAAAATTCCAGGACCCCCCTGTTGAAGACCTCTGCTCTAGACAGCTAGGTGTTTATGGTGAGACTGTTTTCATTGCTAATGTCAGAGCTGATCTAGCCTCAGTTCTCATCGAGAGGCACAGTTCAATACACATCAGACTGATACAATTAATCCAATTTTGAAACATTAATCATTTCAAATGTCCTGTGTTTTCACACAGCTGCAGGGCCAAAAGGTTGAATTAAAAAAAGAAGACCCTTATGACATTGTCAGTCAGTTAAAATCATTGTGTATTCTTCTTGTCTTTGACTTTGACTGTTGACAGGCGCTGTGATACAGAGAGAGAGATCCAAAGGACGTCAGGGTTAGCGTTGGATGACGGATGAGAGCCAGAGACAGGGGGCCGGTTGGGGGACTCCCGGGTCTTTCGTGTGGTGAATTATTAAGGTTTACTAATACTTCATAAATCCCCTCTTTGTCCTGTCCATTACCGGCCTGTCACATCCTCTCGCCAGCGCAAGACTGACTCACTTGCTTCATCTAAATGACAGAAGTTAAACTGTGTTCCAGAGGAGATGGGGGGTGGGGTGGGCGGGTAGAGTTGGGGCTTGTGGGGAGGGGGAAACAGCACTCTGCAAGTAGGCCTCGGGGCTGGATGGCATGGTGAGGGTGCGCATCACTTCAGATTGTGTGCTTGTGCGATTCTGCTTGTGTTTGTGTGTCTCCTGTGTTTCTCTTTAAAATGGTGAAGTGCGTAAGAAAATCTAAGTGTGTGTGAACTTAAAGACTCTTGAGTGAGTGGATGAAAAGAGGAAGTCAGTGTGTATCATTTCTCAGACTCATGCTTCCTCATTAATCCCCCAGCATCTACACCACCAGTCCTCCACTTCCCCTCCACCCCCCTACCCCCCCCCCCCCCCCCTCCTCCCAAAACAGCAAACCTTGCCTCAGTGCGTGCCTGGCGGACTCTCTCCGCGGTCTCGACAGCCGAGCTGGTCGTTGCCCCGAGCGCTGAGGAGCTGTCGCCTCTCGTTAGTGTCGCTGTGGCGACCCAGAGTCCTGCCTGCCTGCTCCTTGATTAGAGAGTGAGGTGGATGGAGTGTGTGTGGATGCATGTACATCAATGTGTGTGTGTGTGTGTGTGTGTGTGTGTGTGTGTGTTTAGTGCTACTCAACCCCCCTCCTGCCCGCAGAGCTGCTTTTAAAGATCAGTGATTTGGTCAATTGGCCTGGCAACTCCAATCCCACGGAAGGTCATTGATGACTCAATGGACCAGTCAGTGTGGCAGGCTGTCATGTCACTATGCATGCATGTTTGTGTGTATGTATGTGTGTGTGTGTGTGTGTGTGTGTGTGTGTGTGTGTATGGGAGTTACCAAGCCCCTGACAAAATCAATGAGGACAAAATCTATAAAGCTGCGATCAGTGTGTCAAAATTCCACAAAATCACCAGGTTTGTTCTGCTCCTAAATTTTTTACTTGATCACTGCGCCATGACTCCAGGTGGACTTGGATTATAAAGTTGACCTATAAAACAGTGCGTGGTGGAGCTATTCCTAGCTTATCAACATCACAGTATAAAACATGTTCTGTTATTGCCTGTGAATATTCTCATTCATCCAGGTCATAGTTATCTCAAGGACATTTCAATCGAACGCAACTGGACTTGGTTATTTGTCTTAGAAGACGTTTCCCCTCTCATCCAAGAGGCTTCATCAGTTCATGCTCACATCTGACCAGGCTGGAACTGGTCCGATGAAGCCTCTTGGATGAGAGGTGAAACGTCTTCTAAGACAAATAACCAAGTCCAGTTGCATTCGATTGAAATGTCCTTGAGATGTTCTGTTATTGGTTGTATCTCTCCCTGTGTTGTTGAACTCTTCTGACTTTTTTCCTTTTACAGTTCATTCTGATGTGATGTTATAACACCCAGTGGAAGACCTGGAGCTACAGTATATTTAAAGGAATGCTGCCATACATTGGAAGTCCAGGTACATGGTTAGATATTGAGCAGGGATCTCTGTTGTATGTCGTCTAAACTCTCCAGTAAAGGCAAAAGTGTTAAAAATGGGATGATGCTAAATAAACTTTATCTATTCAGAGTCAAATGCACTTAGATACAGCCTAGATATTGAAAGTTAACAGGTGCAGCAGCTCTGTCAAACAAAACAATACTTTGCTTGCTAGCTTGTCTTGTAACCCTAAAACTGTGACGCATGGTGGCTGACCTTGTGAAAAACTTTGGACCGCCAACTGTCGGCATGTCTGCTGCAGGATGGCCAGGTCAGTGAGTCCCAAGACCCTGAGGGAGCCATAAATACTGTGTTATTTCACTTCCTATATGCCCTGCCCTGGGCACAGCTGTCCATCTCTGGACAATTTCTCTGCCCAAAGGGAGGACTGACTGACTCGGTGGACCTTGTACATGCGCTTGCCCATCTGTTTGGGACTGTCTTTCATTCACCCCATGGAAGGCATGCAGAACCAGGCAACTTGGTTCATTTTGAATTACAAACAGAGGCTGACCCATTGAGGTTTTGTAGCAACCAAAAACGTAATAACGGCCAATAACGTAGTAACAGCCAATAATGTAATAATTTTGGCCATTTTAAATGTAATAAAGCCAATAATGTAATAACGTGCCAATAATGTAATAAAACTTTTGAGCCAATAACGTAATAACTTTTTGCCAATAATGTAATAAGTTATTACATTATTGGCTGGTAATAACTGGTGTCGATAATGTAATAATACATAAATATGATTGCAGTTCTTGGAAATGAAAGTTTTTTTTTGCAGTTTTTGTGCAGTTTGCTAATCAAAAATAGGTAAGTGGATGACATAGTCGTCATATTTATTTATCCAAGAGATGTACTATCTTTCACCTCTCTCTCTCTCTCTCTCTCTCTCTCTCTCTCTCACACACTTCTACCATGCTTAAAATGTTTGCAAACGGAAGAAGTAAGCATTGTAGGCTATCAACAACCTCCAAAACATAACCAAACTTGTGTATTGAATGGTGTCTGCCAGCCAGTTTATGTTTCAGTCATGTATAACTTCCTGCCTCAGACAAACCATGTGAAATGTGATAATCCCAGCATGGCTCGGAGGAGCAATGGAGTTGATTTGGTTTTACCATTCTCTTTCTATTTGAATTTTTTTTTTCAACACGTTGAGCTTAAAGGTCCCGTGTTGGATAAAGCGACATTTTGATGTTTTTTTTGTTTTTTGCAGTGATAATAAAGCAACATAGGTTCTATATTTATACTGTGAAAGTATAAAGGTAGTTTTTTCATTCACAAATGTAAATAAAAAAAAAACTACCTTTATACTGTATGGAGCAATACAAACATCTATCTTTAGACTTTCACAGTATTAAAGCAGATAACAGCGGCACGGCCGTTTCGGCTAATGCTGTGTTCAAGGCAGGCTTTTGAAACCGTAAGTTACAGCTTCAAGTCACAACTACGACTTGGTAGCGTTCCAGGTAACCCGTAGCTCGTGTTTTTACCGTCCTGTTGTCTGTGAAAGTTCCCTATAACGGCCACTCGTAACTTCCGACCCGTGAACTCGTACCAGATCGAACTGGTATGACTTCACAGGAAGGAAAAACACAAAGTACGAGTTTCCTTGAACGCACCATGAGTTAGCAGCCCCCGCCCTTGTCAGGCATCAATTGGTCCTCGTGCTACGTCACCACATTCACGCGCATCCCTTGGCTGCACACACAGCCCTTCATGCCGTTCTCTCCCCTCATTGGATAACACTTGTATCCCACAAGGAAAATGTTCTCCTCGGGTTACAGCAGAGCAGAGTGACGGAGAGACTCGTGTTTAGGCTGAAATACTTCATGTAAGTGATTGCTGACGGAAAATAGGACTATTTAGGACTTATATTAACAAAAACATTCCACTGATATCTGCTTTAATATAGAACCTAAAGGTGCTTTATCATCACTGTATAAAAAACAAAAAACATTGAAATGTCACTTTATCCAAATGGGACCTTTAAGCTCAACGTTTTGATGTAGTTTTTAATTTTCAAACATGAAAATCAAAGTTAGACGTATGAAACCTGCAGAGATTTCATTTGACATCTCCAACAGCTGGTTTCAGTAGTGATCTATTTGTTGATTGGTGCTGTGAAAGAAAACATTTCTTTGAGAAAGAGATTTCTGAATGTGTACAATTGTGCTGCCACTTCATTTGGAACTTCATTTGGGTGTTCTGGAGATAACGCTAACCATCAAGTTGGACAAATGATGGCTAAATATGTTAATTTAAAAAAAAATCTACTTCATTCATTCAATCAACGCCTTTGCTCCTCCGAGCCATGCTGGGATTATCACATTTAACATGACCTATTCCCAATGGTTTGTCTGAGGCAGGAAGTTATACATGACTGAAACATAAACTGGCTGTCAGACACCATTCAATACACAAGTTTGGTTATGTTTTGGAGGTTGTTGATAGCCTACAATGCTTACTTCTTCCGTTTGCAAACATATCATTAAGCATGGTAGAAGTGAGAGAGAGAGAGGTGAAAGATAGTATATCTTGGATGAATAATGTCATCCACTATACCTATTTTTGATTAGCAAACTGCACAAAACTACCTTTTATTTCCAAGAACTGCAGTCATATCTATGTATTATTACATTATCGGCACCAGTTATTACATTGTCAAAGGTTTTTTTTAATACTAGGCCAATAACGTAATAACCAACCAATAATGTAATAACTTATTACATTATTGGCAACATGTTATTACGTTATTGGCTCAAAAGTTTTATTACATTATTGGCACATTATTACACTATTGGCTTTATTACATTTGAAATGGCCAAAATTATTACGTTATTGGCAGTTATTACGTTTTTGGTTGTAACAAGGTTTGATGTAACACTGAGAGCAATGTGTCCCTGATTACTGTAGCAATAGTTCACCCAAAAAAGCAAAGAATGTTACATTATGACACATCACATTTTAGAAGGTGTGGGCTGCTACAGCTGGGTTTAGCTGAAAATCTTTAGCCATACTAGCAACTTCTAGAGATGGCAATGTTGGTCTGTCGGTCGTTTTTGTTTTTTTGTTTTTGGGCATTTATGCCTTTATGGATAGTACAGTTGAGAGAGACAGGAAACGGGGAGGCAGAGAGAGGGGGGATGACATGCAGTAAATGGCGCCCGACGCGGGACTCGAACCGGGGCCGACTGCAGCGAGGACTGTGCCTCTATACATGGGGCGCCCGCTCTAACCACTACGCCATGCGACGCCACGCGACGCCCCCTGTGGGTCAGTTGATCCACCAGTTTGACCAGCTTAAAGCAGATATCAGTGGAATGTTTTTGTTAATATAAGTCCTAAATAGTCCTATTTTCCGTCAGCAATCACTTACATGAAGTATTTCAGCCTAAACACGAGTCTCTCCGTCACTCTGCTCTGCTGTAACCCGAGGAGAAAATTTTCCTTGTGGGATACAAGTGTTATCCAATGAGGAGAGAGAACAGCATGAAGGGCTGTGTGTGCAGCCAAGGGATGCGCGTGAATGTGGTGACGTAGCACGAGGACCAATTGATGCCTGACAAGGGCGGGGGCTGCTAACTCATGGTGCGTTCAAGGAAACTCGTACTTTGTGTTTTTCCTTCCTGTGAAGTCATACCAGTTCGATCTGGTACGAGTTCACGGGTCGGAAGTTACGAGTGGCCGTTATAGGGAACTTTCACAGACAACAGGACGGTAAAAACACGAGCTACGGGTTACCTGGAACGCTACCAAGTCGTAGTTGTGACTTGAAGCTGTAACTTACGGTTTCAAAAGCCTGCCTTGAACACAGCATTAGCCGAAACGGCCGTGCCGATGATATCTGCTTTAAATTCAATGTCGTGAAATGTGATATATTTGATAAATAGCCACAGTGGCCAGAGAATGAATGCTTACTACTTTGACTGATTCATCTAGCACCAAGAGCATGTTCTCTTTTAGTTTCGTAACCAAAAATGCTGCACTGCACTTTAAGGATGTAGCTATTTATGCTTTTATACTTGTAGTTATTGTATCTCTGTGTGCTCTTTTCTCTTGAACTACTTAGTGTCCTCTTAAATTGCCCGTTGGGCATAAATAAAGTTATTTGAATTGAACTGAATTGAAAAACCCAAACCCACAGCCTCAGCTGTATGTTGTATTTT
The DNA here is from genome assembly GCF_045865225.1 of Trachurus japonicus. Taxonomy (NCBI): domain Eukaryota; kingdom Metazoa; phylum Chordata; class Actinopteri; order Carangiformes; family Carangidae; genus Trachurus; species Trachurus japonicus. The sequence goes on from NC_140925.1 coordinate 22,387,916, forward strand.
TGTGCTACAGTAATTATCAAACGTTAGCTTGCTAACATCTTATACTTAGATGGTGATCGTGATAAACAGATTGTTAGCATCATCCCTGCATTAGTTTTTACAATTAGCATTTAGCTCCTGACACCAGATAATACCTGTAATGACTCTGATGCTCTTATTTTCTAACTGATCTCTATAAGTCAGTTATTTGTCCAAAATTATTTGTCAAACACTCAAAAATGTAAGGAAATAGAGACACTTGACAAAACCAGAGGAAGATATCACGCGTTCTCCATCATCCATCTACTGTGTATCACAACTACGAATCATGGGATGTGAGAGGAGAGAGTCTGCAAGCGGCAGTGAGAATACGCGAGAACGACAGCCAGTGAGAGGGAAACAAGACTTCCCTCTAGCTATGGCTTCCTGACTTGTTTATTTGCTAACTGGGTGGGGTGGGGGAGGGCGGGGTGGGGTGGGGGAGAGGGTGAACATATGGTTTGCTAAAACATGGACTTGTAGTTGGGAGGCCGAGGAACCCTAAGGGATGGAGCTGACGGGCTTTGGTCCCTGTCTCCCTCAATTCCTCCCGCTTGGGCAGCCAGAGCCGAACAGCCGTCCTCCAGGAGTTAGCAGCTCAGTGCAGCCTCTCTCTCCCTCTCTCTCTCCCTGCTGTTGCCTACCCCCCCACACCCATTCTGAGTCAAACCCAGAGATGGCGAAGAGGGGGAGGTGAGGGGGCCTCTGGCTTTGGGGTGTACATGAGGAGGAGGGGGGCTCTGGCTGCAGCTGGGGAAGCGATGACTGACACCATCCTCTAGTCCCTGCTCCCCAGAGTGTGGTACTGCTCTGAGCCCTGTTGCTGAGGGAATAAAAGCCCTGGTCCCGGCAAAAGGACATGCTGGTACTGTGCTCCCGACACATATGGACATTTGCTGTGCATTAGCGTTCGGATCTGGACACATTCGATGGGTAACGGATACTTTGCTCTTTGGGAATTGGTCAGAACTTGAAGATAGGAGAGTGCACAAGGTCAGGAGCTCTGGCTTTAGGTGTGGAGGGTCGTCAATGAGCTACCAGCTACTGCAGCTATCTTATACAGATCACTGCACTGAGATAGACAGATTCACAGACACACACTCATACACACACCCTCAAGGTCTATGTGTTTACAGACACACTCACTCACTGGGATCAAGGCGCTAATGTACACACATGGTCTCACACACCCTGCATTGATGAACAAACATATGCACACACTCACATGCACTCCCTGTGGGTCAGTGACTTAATATGCATAGTTATACACACACATACACTGGGTCAGTTGTTGATAGACTTACACATGCACACGCACGCACACACCCTGAAGGTCAGTGCCGTGATGGACAGCAGTCCTGATGTGCTCTGACAGAATCGGCTGCTTCCTTTCATTTCAACTTGCTTTTCTCCCCATCAGGTGACACCCACAGGTGCCCCGGCGAGAGAGACCCCGCCTCCTGCGGGTGTGTCTGGAGGCAGCTGGTGAAAACGGTGGGAGGGGGGGCAGAGACTGACACGATGAGCGAAAAAGCAGGGCGACCCAGGCACCAGCTGCTTCCCAACAGCGAACCCACAACACAGGCTTTGGTGTGAACTCCACCTCGCGTCACACTCGGATATATGAATGATAAGCAGTCAACGTCAGGCATCAGCTGCATGTCATTCCAACTGAATGCCTCTGACAGAGTTAGCAGCAACAAGCCCTTCTCACCTACTGATTCTGCCGCAAAGTTGCATCCACATTTGATGTTAAGACTCAGAGAAGGGCATAGATATCTGCAGAGAAAACCCCAGCGAGTCATACGTCCAGTCATGACTGAACGTTGACATCTGCCCTTTTCAGATATCAACCCAGCTCAATTTGAAGGCTGCATTTTCACCTTGGAGAAAAGCCAGTGTTTGTCTAGCCCGCATCTGTATAATTGTGTGTGTTCATTTAAGTGTGAAGCTGAAAATGTCTCACTGTGTGCTCCCAGCACTGTTCGCTGACATACTATGTGGGCAATTCACCTTCCAAAAAGGACACTTGACTATTTTGTCAGGACTTTTGGATGTAACTTTAAAGGCAATTATTACCATTCATAGGAATAAAGAAGAAATAATTACCAATTTCCAAAATACCAATTTCCTTATAAACCTGCTGAGCTAATCTGGTTCAGTCCAAAGGTGACAGCTTCTGCCTACCAATATCTAAAGAGCCAAGGGAATGAATATGGGTTATACGTGCAACATGCAGTAGTGAGGTCCCTTAGCCGTGTGTATTCCATGATTGTTTGGGATAATTGACATGGGGTTGTGTGAGGTAGTTACTGTATTTTTCACTGCAGTAGATTCAAATCAGTGCATTCTTATTTGGCAAAGCAGCAGGGAGTGATGTGCTGCTATGGAAAGGGCCATCTGCAAAAATGTTGTCACCACAGAATAATCAAATATAAATTGAAGTGTACAATTTTTTGAGCGTTTTCATAATTTTGTCTTGCTGCAGAAGAGCCCCATCCTTTGGACCTGCAGTTTAGTAACTGCTGAACTGCACACGAGTGCAACTGCTGCACATGTGGTATTATTATTATTTTTTAAGTATATTTGTTGGGGCCTTAAATGGATAGTACAGTTGAGAGAGACAGGTCATTAGGAGGCAGAGAGAGGCGGAATGACATGTAGTAAAGGGCCGCCCGATGTGGGATTCGAATACTAATGTATTTTCTATTTAAATGCTAATTGACATTGTGAATTTTAAAACTCAACATGAAGTAACTTGTGAGTAATTTGTGAGGCATGTATATGACTGGTCAAACCAGCTATAGGACCAAACAGAAGCAAGAAAACTACTTTTCACTGCAGCAACTGTACTGGGGTCCTGGAGCAAAGTATTGAAGCTGCTCCCCTTGCTCCAGGACTGTTGGAGTGTCTGGAAAGAAAAGTAAAACAGACTTTAAATTTTCCATATATGGTCCAACACTGTGAAAAAATGTACTGAAACTTAATAATACATGGAGCACCTTCAGTATATTTCTAAAGTATCTTATTGCAACAATGATGTAAGAGGGTTATTAGCATGTTAAAGAGTAAAAGATGGTAAGGATGATTTGAAGTCACAAAACACACTGGGTGCTTAAGAAAACCAAAGGAAGTCACCAAAGGCACGAGGTTGTTTTGTGTCTGTGTGTTGGTGGAGATGGGGATGGCTGTTGGAGTCGTTCTCCTTTGAAATCGAGGGGGAGAGAGGGGAGGGGGGTGGTGAATAATTGATAGTGGCTGAGAGCGATATGAGTTTAGTTAATGTGCCCAGCAGCGCCGGCTAAGAGAGGAGCTGTTAGCTATTCCACCTCAGGCCTCAAACTCAGGCGCTGGAAACAGACTCAGCCTGGCATAGAGGTCGCTATTTAGTCGTCCATCTTCCCATCCGTGCATATACAGTCCATTTTGTGGAATGGTGGGTGTTGAAGATTTCTCTTAATTTGCATAGGTTTGGCTGTGTGGCTTTGTGTGTGTGTGTGTGTGTGTGTCTCTTTGCAGGAATGTGCACAGCTGGATCTCCCTGGTAGCGGTGTTGTTGCAGCCCTCAGGTTCCTTTCTCTGAGTGGTAATAGAGTGCTCCTGTCAGCCTCCACAGATGCCGCTCCATAAGGACCCTCAACTCCATCAACTCGCCAGGAGAGTTTCTGCGCTCACACTGCAAGACTCAGCTCCTTCAAACTCCTTTTCCACTGTGAAGGTTAACGCGTCGCTACGGCTCCACATTAACAGAGGACTCAGAGTTTTGGGGAGAGTGGTGGTATGTCTACTTATCTGATCATTTAGCAACAAGCTGCAGCTAGCCTAGCCTGGTTTAAAACACAAACATAAAAGAAATGATTCATTTCTAATCTAATAATCAAACTTACATAAAATAAGTGATTAAGGCAATTAAGTGATAAATTAAATCTGGGAGATTCCAGGACAGTAAATAGTAACCCAGTCTTTTCAGCTCTACAAATACAGTAAATAGAATAACTAGAATGGAAACACGGGTTTAGGGCAGCAAAGGACTAAAACCTCTGAGGTAAAAGAAACTAACAGTAGACTGAAAAAAAAAATCTGTCAGACTCAAGAATCAATATAAAACATTAATTTGTAAGTGGAAGTGTGGTTCTCAGAAATAAAAGACAGCAGAGTGCATCAGATCCGTGTGCGTGTCGATTGTTTGCTCCACTGGTACAAATTTAGATGATGATATTGTGAGTGAAGTATTTATTTATTTATTTTTTTAGACTCAGAACATTAACAGTGACGGCAGCTTTTGAGATTAATTATACATTACCTCACATCACATCACACTGTGGCCAGCCTGGAATAAAACCTATGAACTATACGCACGCTTTTATCAAGAAAACCTCAGTGTATTCTCTATCTTGATCCCTATAACATTTATTTTTATAGCCTGTGTGCAAAAAGCAAAACGTATCTCTGTGAAAGTTTAATAAATATTGAAAACCAACCTGTCATGTTTCTGGAGATGTTTCACCGTCATCCACAATTAGCTCGGAGCAACTCCTCCGTCTCCTTGGTGCATTGCATTGTTTGCTGACTTTTCAGAGTTCACTTAGCTCTGTCACATTTCCACTGAGAACACACTACACACTCAAACCTGCCCTCGTGTTGACTGTGGCAAGCAATACATTAACAATGCAGCAGTTATTTAATGGCTATATTTGCCATTAAGTAATGACATTTCCTTTTTAGGTTTCACAGTTAATTAATAATTCAGAGGGAAACCTTAGATATCGCCATAGTTACACCTTTAAACACTGTCACATTTAATATATTAGCTCTGTCCCGGTTGCTGCCGTAGTGTCCTTGGGCAAGACACCTTACCCGCCTTGCTCCTGATGGGTCGTGGTTCGCGCCTTGCATGGCAGCTTCCGCCATCAGTGTGTGAATGTGTGTGTGAATGGGTGAATGTGATGTACTGTAAAGCGCTTTGGGTATCGTTCAGGTATAGTAAAGCGCTATATAAATACAAGACTATTTACCATTTTACCATATTTGCTTATTTTGGTGCTTCTGTATAGTAATATGTAAAACTAAAACACACTGCTCAGTCATTCTGAAAACTCCCGTGGTTCAGGACACATTGTATTTGACATTTTATTGATCCATTGTGGCATAACTGATATCTGATGGAAAGCACTAATGTTAGACTTTGAATGACATCTCTAATACAATACAATCTCTCCCCAACCCAGAACAGAAGTGGCAGCAGTGTCCTCACTTAACATACTTACACTCAACAGAGAAACTGACACCGTCTCCCCAGCGTCTCTGTAGTCTCAGAGAAACAGTTTTTTTATTCTCAGGGAAAGAAAAAAACTGACATCATCCCCCATGTGCTTTCAGGAGCAGAGGATCTTTCTGTCTTGCCTCTCCTCCTTCTCTACTTGCTCCTCCATGTCATAGTTCGCTCCTGTCGTTTCTCCTGATTTACCAGACATCCTCTTTCCCCTGCTGTCACATTTGGTACAGATGGTTAGGCTCTATAGAGTGGCCTGTCAGTCTCCATTCGGCCGCCTCGGTGTGACAGGGGGCCTGATGGCTTGTGAAGGGCCCCCGACTTTCCCGGCACATGGACACTGACATTTCTCAAAGGAGCTCGCATGCGCACTTCCCACCCGGCCAGAGGAGAGAAATGAAGAACCTGGAGTTGACCCAAAGCCCCGCCACAGGCTAAGAGAGAGCCAGGGATGGAGGGAAGAGAGGAGGAGGAAGAGGAGGAGAGGAGATGGAGAGGATGAGGATAGATTTAGGAGAAGAAAGAGGAAGAGAAGGAGACGAGGAAGGAGTGGGAGACAAAGGAGGGCCGGTGGAGTGAAAGAGGACAAAGGCAGAGGAAGAGTTAAGGAGAAGTGAGCCTGAACTGTCAGGAGAGACATATGTCAGTCATCGCCTGTGGATGTGATCTTGTAGCTCATGTCAGTAACTCATCCAGTGCCCTGTGCCACTGCACTAATCACTGCCTGGCCAACCCCCTCCCTCCCCACCGCTCCCTTCAGCACAGGACTGACTGCCCCTGTGTGTTGTGGGGGGAGGGGAGGGGAGGAGGGGGTAAGCAGGTGAAGTGAAGCAGAGAACACCCAGCAACCTGAAAACACACTTCCACCTGCAGCAGCTGAAACAAACCCACTCAGTCAGAGAGACCACACTGAGGGCTGCATGAGACTAAATCAACAAACTGGAAACAGAGAAATATTCTAATTAATTCATTTTGAATCAGAGATAATCTCAAGATTGTGTAAGTAAGATCACAAATTTTACCAACTGGACAGTTGATACCTAGCACCACAGACGCAACTCCGGTAGCAAAATTAATTGAATTGAAAATAAAATTAAAATACCACTGATCAGCCGTAGTGTGTATTGTTGTAATTTATTTGCATGATTCTCATATAAATCCATATTCCAATCCTAAAAATAGTATGCTCTATAAATATTTTCTAATTATATATATATATTGTATACAATATATAATATAGTTCTCTGCAAATCCCAAGATAGCTGACAGTCAAAATGATCTATTATTTTCTTTTTTATACAAAGTGTGTCCAAGCAAATTTCCATTTGTAGAATTTCATGATATATTTAACATAGGCTATAAGAATACAAAATATAACTGAATGTCCCCATCACTAAACACATGAATTATGTCAGTGGTAGGCTGAACGGTATGGGAATAAAGGTTGAATTTAATTTATACAAACTGTCACAACATTATTGTCTACTATTTATCATACTGATGGAAATGTGCTTGGACACACTTTATAATGAAACATAGTGAAAGACGTACAGTATCTTTACAAATGAGAGTTGGTTTGAAATAAATAATAAACATTGTTTTATTGATAACAAATTGTCTTTCAGGAGGTTTTTTCCCTCTGTTGTTCTCATTCAGAGTGAAACTGGACTTGAACAGCCATTACAATACAGCCGAGACTGTTTCTGCTCTGGAAATAAGTAGCTGATCTCCAGTCAGTTCACCACCTGGATGCTGCTGATAAACAGAGAGTGTAACAAATTTAACAACAACAACAAAAAATCATCTATTTTACATTATTTATTTATTTGAATAAAACATAGACGGAGCTGCCTCGTGATGAAGTGTCATCCTCGCCTCTCGTTATTACGACAAACAATCACCAACCAAAACCCTTTGCCAGTATTGTGTAAGTTGTTCTATTGCATCCTGGCTGCAAGGTAGAGACCACATTTGACAATCCGGAGAGATGAGGGGGGTGGGGGGGGTGAGAGAGGGAGCGGAGGGGGGGGGTTGGGGGGTTGCTGTATTGTAGCGCCTCCGGGCAATGCTCCCAGTCAATATATATCTGCACAGTCGCTCTGCGCTCCCATTTGAGCGGGACACGCTGCCCTCTCAGTGCCGCTGCAGAGGACTGACAGCCAGCCTCACCGGACGCTCTCTAGGTACGGATGAATACATTTCCCCTCCACTTCTATGTCTGTATCACGGCACGTAAGCAGGTTAGTTTGTTTAGATTAAGTTATATATTTTTTTCTTTAGAGAACTTAAGAGGGCCCTGCGTGGTGCTTTCACTTGCACTTTGGAAATATCAGGATTTTATTCGGTAGATTCTGAAGCATAAAACGCATAAAGTTACAATGTAAGGATTTAAAATGGTTATAAAGTAAATGTTATTGATTGCAGATTCATTTATTTATCACAGTTTTGATTTAAAATTGTCAATGAATGGTCAATTTTTTTTTAAAACTTTTGTTCTTTATGATGTATAGTTTTATGCCTATCACATTTACTTTAACTTAAATAAGGATCTATCTTGTGATAATATTAGAAGAAGCAGCATCGGGTGTTTTGCAGCAAAATTTTAATGCCAGTAAATAACTTTTCTAATTATATAGGCTTAGCAATAAAATTGAAGCTTGTGTTTCTAAAGCAGGTTTTTTATAAATGAAAAGAAGAAAAAATACTGATAATAAAAGATGAAAAGGCATCAAGCAATGAAGTGTGATGACTGACTTTACAATTGTAATTCATAAAATCTTCCTTTTTCTTTTGCAGGATCTTTTTTCAGAAGGAGACATCTATCAAATCATTCTGATCTTAGGTAAAGTATTACATTTAATTCCATGTATGTATTTATTGTTTTATTTTATTTAGGCCTAAACACCTCATGTGCCTTTACTTAACTGTACCAATAGTCTGTCCCATAGGCCGACGGTGGTGTGGTTGCTGTTGCATGTGATTTGTCAAAGCTTTTACTGTGGTAAACCTCCTTAATTGCAACAATAGATGTTCAAGCGGTGAAGCTTGTTTGATCATCAGCCCTAAAAGCTTAAAACAAGACCGCAGGGTTTGGATACGGGGCAGCGGGGGGGCCAAAGTGCACAGTCAGTGCAGAGTGGAGCGGATAGCAGTGGCCAGGAGAGGGAAAAATCTACTGTAAAAATGATTTTTATTGATTGGCTCATAGCTGCAGCTGTTAGGCTCCATTATGAGCTCAAAACCCAGGTCAGAGCCCCGGGGCGGACAAGTGAGCCAATGAAATGGTCGGCCACCAACGGGCCAAGTCTGGGGGTCCAGTTGGAGAGCAGTTGGCAACAGCCTGCCATGCTGTGTTAAGCTCACAGTGTCTTTCATCGTCAGCCTTTATGCTGTGAGTTTTATTGATGAGGTTGTCCACTGTCTCTCAGCATAACAGGCCATCCATCACCTGTGTTTGCTTCACTGGCCTTTATCTCTGTTGGGTTTTTTTCCCTCTTTCCTTTCTTTTTTGTCATGAGCAGTCAGTGTAAGATGGAAAAAGATCAGTTGCTGAAGTTTATTTTTGCCTCAGTTTGGACCCTGAGCGTCACACAGACTTTCATCTTTGAATGACCTGGGGAAAAAGACAAAATAAAAGCCTGAAAGCAGAGTGTTTTAAATTGAGGAGCACACTCTTTCTCACATCTTCATTCACCGCGGGGCTCTCCCACCGGCTTGGCTTGAAGAATAAAAAGATCACAAAGTTTCTGTGATTTAACTGATGAAAAAAAACATTGGGGGGTATTTAAATTCATTTTGAAGGAATAGAAGAGAGTGATATTAATTAAACTACAGGGGAAAAAATTCTAGGACAGAAAGTGTTATGAGTAAATGGAATTGAAAAAGCTCACATTAAAATGCTAAAGTGGAGGTGTTTGCCACTTGTTTCAAAAATGAAAGAAAGACAGAATAATAAAAAATAAATCAATTAAAATGTCCATTATAGAGATTCTTCTTATGAGACACAAGTTCTAAAAAAACCCATCTCAATAACAAAATTCTTTTTGTATACAATATGTTTCAATTATCACTTGGCAGTCCCAAGATTACAATGTCATCGCTCACAATCAGCGTTATTAACGCTTAATAACAAAGTCTGAGCTCTAACTGCAGAGAGTAAGACCAGACAGGAGAGCAGTTGAACTTATGCACCATGTCCTGACCCAGATCCCAGTCCTGGCACTAATCACGCCCCTTGGGCATGATGCCAGGCTCTCATTAAGAAACGGGCCTCAGACCTCCAACTCCTCTTCCTTCCACTCCCGCCTCGATGCGACCCTGAGCCCGGCTGCACACTGCCTGTAGCCGGCCTCCAAGGGTCCGACCCCTGAACTGGAGCAGGCCTGAGAGTGTTTGTTGTGAGGGCCCCCTGCACAGGTGCACAGTCCCCTGTAACGGCCCCCATTTGCCCCCCAGCCCTGGGCCTGGCTAGCGCCTTGTTCTGCACTGGAACTAATGAGTAGTGGCAGGTAGAGTGAGAAGTGAGCAGCGTGGGCCTCCCTGCAGTTAGGTTAGTGGCAACCCTCAGCTAAGGCAGAAAAAAATATGCTCTCATAATACACATATGTGCATAATGATATCTACCACCCTTCACTGCACACACAACTTTATCTGGGATGTTAAGAGCTTTTTTTGTGCAAGCTGTCTCTTTTCCACAGAGTCACAAAGAACAAATAAGCAAAGAATATGTAGGTGAAGGATAAACCATTGTCTGATTTTGATCTGTTGATATTTTGCAGTTTTATTCATGAAAAAATGTGTTATTCTTTTCACAGGTTGATCAAGAAGATGCTCTTTTTCGTCTCTATTCACCTTCAACACTGAGGAAAAACCTTCATCGAATGAAATGTACCCTGGCACAAAAGATAGAAAATCTAAAAATCTATTTTGAATCATCAAAATTTGAATACGATCACAAAGCCGTTAGAGAAACCAAGACTCAACCATGTCCAAGGACGACGCCTGCAAAGTGACGTCTGCCAGCAAACACAAGGAGCGAAAGCCGAAGAAGCCCCACTACATTCCCCGACCATGGGGCAAACCCTACAACTACAAATGTTTCCAGTGTCCCTTCACCTGCATGGAGAAGTCTCACCTGTACAACCACATGAAGTACAGCCTGTGTAAGAACTCCCTCTCTCTGCTCATAGAGTCAGACTGGCCCTACAAAAAGGGCAACATCCTGCACCCAGACCAGCTCCGACCCTTTCAGCAGGCGCACGGCCTCCACGCCTCTGGAAAGGATGAGCTGGAAGGGCTGACGCGGTCTGAGGAGAGGGAGAGGCAGAGGCAGCGGAGGAACACGGAGGACGAAGGAGAGGACAGGGAAAGCCAGGGACCAGAGGATGAAGAGGAGGGAGGACGGGGAGAGGGAGCTGAGATCGTGGGGATGACGAAGGAGAGCTCCAGTAACGCTACAGAGTATGTGGCCAAGAATACCAAACAGCCAGAGTCAGATCTCCTGATGGCCGACATGCTCTCCCTAGAAGACCAGCTTCTACGAGCGCGTTCGGTAGAAGTAGAGGCCCAGCTGAAACACTATAAGCTCTCCAAGACGTGTCTAACAGCTCCTGGGCTGCTGTCGGAGCAGTGGCGGCTGTTAACATCCAACCACACTAAGGCCAAATCAGAGGGGGCTCAGCCCAGAGTGAGTAGCTCCATTCCCTGTTACCCTCCTCCGCCAAACCTGGTGGACTACCAGGATCCCACTGGACTAAATCTGTCAGTGCTCGGGGTGGGCTATCCCATCAGCCCCAGCCTCTTCTCCTACATGAACTCAGCTCTTCCCACTGCTGCTACCGCACAGACTCACGCCCAGCTCGCCCAGCTCCCCTTCCTGGCGTCGGCCGCTCAGCTGATGCACCCGGCCTCCGGAGCGCACACGGACAGAGCTCTCATCCCCCCTCGTCTCTACTACCCCTTCCTGTGTGAGCACGCGTTCGGAGCGGCGGCGTCCGGTCAGGGCGATGTCAGCAAAACGCTCAAGACGTCTACAAACAGTCTAGAGGCAAATTCCCTGTCTGGCTTCCAGCCCAAAGTCAACCTGTGGAAGGTGCCGGCTTTGCGACCGGGGACCACAGCTGTGTCCCCTGTTGGCTGGGTGTCACCTCAGAGAGACTCCCCCGACCGGGGCTACAGGGTGGGGGATAAAGTGCAGCAGGCGACAGCCAAGGAAGGCAAAGCAAGCTGGGGGCTGAAGAGGACGGGGGCTCCACTGGGGAACCAGGAAGCACCAGTGGAGAAGAAGCCAGCCATGGGCTTCACCTGGGACCTCCTGAAGAACATTCAGACCGCATCGACTCTTAACATGGCAGCAGACAAGCTTCTCCTCCAGAACAGGTAAAGATTGTCTTAAATTTTATTTTTCTTATCTTAAAACAATTATTGTGACTTGCACAAAGAGTAATAGTAGAGGTAACACCGCCCTCAGTGTCTCTCAAAAAGAGGATTCCATTGATAACGTTTCTAATTTACTCCTGTTCACAGTTTACAGGATGCTCAGCTTCAGAGCCGGCCCACTGAACTGTGGTACAACGACTCTCTTACCAGTCCCAACAGTGAAACCTCCTCTCTATCAACATGTGGGGGGCCCAACAGCCAAGACTCGACCGCTGCTCGGACAATGGGGGAGGGAGCCTCGGAGTCGGTGGCTGCTCTCCTGAGCGACCTCTCCAAGGCCTTGCAGGAGTACCAAGAAGCCGAGCGCAAGATCTCCCACCTGGAGAAGGAGGACCTCCCCGCCCAGCGCCACCTCTGGGAACACCTCAGCAAAATCCGCAGCGAGCTCTCCCACATCCACCTGGCCCTGGAGCGGACCACTCGGCAGAGCGACGGGCCTCTGGACCTGTCCGTCAAGAGGGGCCCGACGGATCTGACCGGCGACCAGGGCCTGAGAGAGGACGGCAGCGTTAAGGACAACAGCACGGAGACGGAGGAGGAGGACGATGAGCTGGAGGAAAAAAAGGAGGAAGAGGAGGACGAGAGCGAGAGGAAGGCGATGAAGGCTTCGCTGGAGAGTCGTAAGCAGTCGTTGGACATGTTGATCAAGATGAGTCAGGCGTCGGTAGTGAACACAGAGGTTCTATCCCCGGGCGGCGGCGGCATCAGGCCCAGCCCGGCCGAGGCCCTGTGGCCCAGCAGAACCACCAAGTGTGAGGCGGACTCCAGCGTCCTGCTCTGCCCCGACGGCCGATCGGTGGTGTTCACCGACATCCCCGCCTCCGCCAAAACCTCGAAAAGACCCCCGTCCATACAGAGACTAGACGCTCAGTGTCCTCCGAGCCCTTTGACGGCTACTGACAACTGAAGCTCCGGTCCTCTGACTGTAATATAACTGATTCTACACCGTCCTCACGTGCAGTTGTCTTTGTTGTCGCTGGCATGGCTTCAGGTTTCACTGGCTGGAAGAGGTCTGTCACGCTTATTCTCAGTTTACCGTCACGAAAACCTCACACATTTTGCACCTTATGAGAAAAATGAATGATAATAAGTGAAGGATTTCTAATGCACTAAGAATATTGATTGTTACAATCCTCTTCAAATAATTTAAAAATGTAACATCAGCACTTAATATTTTCCATCAGGATAATTTAAACAATAAAGTCCGTTAAAAAAAGAATCATGCTAAGAGACAATCCTTTGAATGGCTCAATTGTAAATATTGTAATTACATTAAATGTAAGTAAAATGTTTAAAGGGCAAAATGGTTTTATATGGATGATGTCATGTTGGGCTGCATCATTTTACTAGATGAAAATGAAATGTATTATACACTCTGTATTTCTTTGAATAAACTTGTGAAAAACAGTGGTGCATTCTTTATGAAATTTGGAGAATTAAAAAGGGAAAATGAAACGAGAAACAGAAAGAGACATGGGAGGTAATAAAATAATAGATTTTGAATTAGAAAAAAACGGTGCTTGACTGTGCAGTAATTTTTTTTTTTTAACATAAAGTCCAAATGCTGTTCAGTCCCTTAAAGTCCCAATGTGAGGCTAAATGCTGTCATCACGGTCATTCAGCATCTAAATAAGGGACGCACAGATCTGCAGTGGCAGCGACACCTCACTTTTCTCTATCTGTCCTGACGTAGTTGGGTGGCGGTGCTAAAGGTGAAGTCGCTCCTTAAGCTAAATCACCTTCAGTTAGGTTACCTGTGCCTCTGCTCCTGAATCCAGGAGCCCCCCCGCAAAGGTCAGGGCCCCTGGAGCCAAACACCACGTTGATTTAAAGGAGGACTACTGTACCTGTCTGCCCCCAGGATGAGCACCCAGCGCTGGGCTGCTCTGTGTCCTCTGGCCCCTCCACTAACCTCACTCTCACTCTCAAGGCAGAGCAACAAAGGTCAGCTGCCACGACCAGAGGAGCCACTGGTGGACGTCCAGTCTAAAGCGGTCCACACGCCCATCTGATGCTTTAAATTTTATTTTTTCACAATTTAAATTTGACATTTGCTGAATATGTAAATATAGATAGTAAAAAGATTTTACTATGTTCCATAAATAAACAAGGTTATTTTTATACTACATGGTATGCACACTCATATACACATTGAATGGAAATATGAGAAATAATATAAGAAAAGCATCAGGTAGAACCATTGGATTTGTCTACCACAGCAAACATTTGTTTATTTAGTGGAACTGTAAAAATGAACTGCCATCATAAATGCAGATCATCTGATGCTTTTAAGAACAAGATTAGAAGTTGAAGTTTTGTGTGACCATCTTAAAAATCACAATCAAACCATATCTTAATCTTAATGTTTGCAAATTAGCACAGTGCTCCTGACCTTTTCTGTAGTGTCAGTGAAACAACGACCTGCTGATGGCTCCCTCATGTGGACAAAAGATGTAAAGCCATGTGAGTTTTTATAAAAGAATAGGGCTTTGTCTTTTACTGGGCACCTAATGTCCACACGGTGATTTATTTATTTATTTTAACATTGTGCACTGAAGATACAAACATATTTACTTGCAGGACTTTAGGAGTTCTGTAGGAACTGTCAACGCCCCCAGCTATATTTTCTCAGTTGTCTGACACAAAGACATTATCTCTAGTACATTATACAAAATATATAGACTTTATGCACAGCTCCACTACTTCCTGAACTGAAACAAGCTCCTTTATTTCCTGTCTAACATTATTGGACAAACTGATTAATTGTGTCGGATTAATCAGCTTGTCCAATAAGACAGGAAATAAAGGAGTTTGTTTAAATTCAGGAAGTAGTGGAGCATAGTAGTAGCCAGGGCCGTTGCTAGGAATTCTGGGCCCCCTGAAAGAATACTGAAGTGGGCCCCTACCCCCTGACATTTCCACTTTTTTTTTTTCTTAGGCTACTGTGAGTATGTGTATTATCATTTTTTATTTAGCCTACTTTGTTTTGATGCTAATGCAGCATTACTGTGAGTATTAGTCAGGGTCTTATGCAGAATAAATCAGTCATACAAAGATTAGACTACTGGGGCTTTTTGTGGGCCCTACTGGGCGCTGGGCCCCTAGAATTATCATCACCTTTCTCCCCTATACAACGGCCTTAAAGCCTATACAGTAAGTCAACATCCTTCCTGAGTGATTAATTTAGGGAACTACAGTACTGCTCTCAGAGAACTGCTGTCTTTAAAAAAGGAAGTGTAATTTAGTAAGCTCAAGCAGCATATGCAATAAAAAGGGTAAGTTTTAATATTTTATCTTTATTTATAGTGCTAAAGTGTTGCTGTTAAAAATACTAAATTAAATTAAATCAAAACACAATTGAAGATCATTTATATTTGGATTGAATATAAGATGTTTCGGAGTCAGCATGAGCAATGTAACAGCATGTGAGCATGTGAGAGGGTAAATCAGTTATTCAAAAAAAGTTGTCACATTAATTTGAATATTATATCTGATATTATGATATATGATGGTTTGAATTTTCCCCATGCATTTAGAGAAGGGGAGATCTCTCCTGTTGTTAGAGTGACAATTCATGGTAAATCTTTCTCCTCACATGACCATGTTACAACTGTATGTGTAAATTGTGTTTATTCCTGAAGAAGTGGGTGTAGTATTGTGTTAAATTGTACATAGTCCAATCAAATTGAGTTTGAAATGGGAAAAAAATTGCCATTGCCAGCACAGGCATGTTTGCTGGGATGTTGCAAGGTATTTGCAATATAGTGAGGAAATGCTTTAATAATCAAGCCATCACTGCCAATATTTTTTTTATAATAGCAATGTATCAAATAACAATGTTAAAGTGACACTTATTTCACTCTTGCTATTAGAGAAATTAAGCTTTAAAGTAAGTTTCAGCTTTTCTTCCCTTACAGTAATATCATTATTGTTGTTCACTATCAGTGTGATATTAAATACACTACTCACAAAAGGTTAGAGATTTTTGGCTTTTGGATTAAATTTCAGAATGCACCTAAAATGCACTAACCTTTACAGGTGAACTTAATTTAACCTTCTCTAAACTTTTGAATGCACCTGTCCAATTTTTCATTTCATCATATCATATTGAATAACATGCTGTTCTCTAACAAGGTGATTAATCACAAAAATCACTAAATGCTCTGGTTCAATGACAATTTGTATACGGTCCTCTTCTCTCTCCCTCTCCTCTCCACAATGTGCAAATTTTGACATCATGAGACCAAGACAACACTTTGATCAAATTGATCAAATTATTGAGACATTGGGATTTTTGTTGTGCTATAGCCACCACTGTTTGAGATAAAGAAATTACCATTGCATCATTCTACTTAAAAGACTTGCTTACATGATAGAATATCACTGTAGCATTAACTTTTTATAGGGATATTCTTGTCAAATATCTCTAACTTTTTGTTAGTGTATGTTTTATACCTGAGTGTTTGTTATGTGTATGGATGTTTGGTCTGTTATGTAAGTTGACAATTTTGATCTTTCTATTGTTCTTACTCACCTGCCCAGGGACTACAGATGGAAAGTAGCTAGTAAGCTAAATCTGGTACAAAGCATCTTTTCTCATCTCAAGACTAATGTTATTTTGTACATTGTCCCTGATACAAATGAACTTATTAAACTAAACTAAAAAACTAAACTCATACTTGGTGGAGATCAAAAACAGAACTAAAAGAGAGTGAATAAGTTGGACCAAAACATGACAATGAGCCAAAGGTGGTATATCCATGTTGTGGTCACCACTGGTCTCTGTCGCCCACAAAAGAAAATAATTTGTTGCAGGTTTAAGTGACTTGCTCATTGAATTTCTATCTGAAATTGCTTTTAGACTTCCTTGGTCTGGCCTCTGTGCACTGAGGGAAAAAGGTGGTGTTGAGTAAAGATGGTGCAAACCATCCTGTTCCTGCTCCTGCTCAACACCTTGCCCTGCTGGGGGTTTGGCTTTCGTGGCTGCACTCAGAACTACCCCGAAACCATGTGGTGCTACAACAAAGACATTGACAACCTCACTGAAGTCATTAGCATGATCCCTGCTAACACAACAGAAATCAACCTGTCCAAGAACAAGATCTCAGTGATCCCACCTGGATCATTCAGTCGGGTACTTGGATTGAAAAACCTGAACCTGAGCCAGAACCAGCTCGTCTCTCTAAAGGGAGGAGGGTTTAGCGGTCTGGGTATCCTGGAAAGTCTCAACCTTACCATGAATAACATCTCCAGCATCCACTCCAATGCTTTTGCAGGTCTCACCAGCCTTCAAACTCTTCTTCTGTCCTATAACATGCTTGCTATAATTTCACCAGGTGTCTCCAGCCTTCACCTTCTAGCAATTCAACTACTCGATTTGTCTTTCAACATACTCACGTCTTTCAACTGTACCGACACCGGAGGCTCCACGACCCTTAAGCATCTCGATCTTTTTGCAAACAACATCCAGAGGGTAAATGTGAGCTGTTTCCCTGCCCTTGAGTACATCAGGCTGTCCAATAACTCAAAGCTGGAGCTGCAGGCAGATGTTTTTGCCTCCAACCCCGGGCTGAAGAATCTACTTCTCCAGAGTGTTAAAGTAGAAGCACTGGTGGGACTTTCAGTAAGCTGCGGAGGTTAAAAAAGCTCAACCTCAGTTTGAACATTATTGACTTCATCGAACAAGGTTCCTTTGAAGGGTTGATAAGCCTCAGGTATTCATGCTTCTCTGGTTGTGTATTCATTGTTCCTCTCTGTCCGTTTAATTAACACAACCTTTAATCCCATAGGTACTTGGACTTAAGTGGAAACCGCATCAAGAGATTGACGCAATCTATTTTGTCTGGACTTGTAAATTTGAAGAACTTAGTTCTGTACAACAACCGCCTCCATTTTAGGTCTAATGAAGTTCCTTTCGCCAACCTTACTTCTCTGAAGGTAAAGCAGAATTCATTTCTTTGAGGCAGTTATATGCTCTTCTTGATCACTGAGGAAGAGGAATGCACCGTGTGAATACATCTGCTTTTCTGTTTCTGTTTATCTTCCGTGTCCATTCTGGAGTATCTGGAGATGAACTACCAGGGGCCTGGTGGTGACGGCATTGGGGAAATTGGGAAACATTTCTTCCAAGGTCAACTTCAACTTAACGCACTTCTAATGGGCCACAGCATCAAGCTCAACATCCATCCGGATGCCTTGGTACCTCTGGTGAACTTGGAGGAACTGTACATAGCTGGAGTGATAACGAAAACGACCACCTTGAGCGTGGTGCTCTCCCCTCTCAAAAAGATGACGAAGCTGACCGTTGTCAGAGCCGACCTCGAGGCCCTTCCTGCTCAACTGCTGCCTCCAGATAATGCACTGGAAGTTCTTTATGTCCAGTCAAACCACCTCCACACTGTGGACAAAATGATGCTGGATGGTCTCCCAAGGTAGATGATGGCTTGATTTGAGCTGTATTTTCATTGGTAGAACATAGTATATTGCTGTCTCACTATGTGGTGAGTTTCCCCCTTTTCAACATCTACTTTATTATTTTTAGAAGATGTCAATTTTCACACTGTAGTCACAGTGTATGGAGCAGTTGATTTAAAACAGGGAAATGGTCCTCGACATTATTCTACAGAATGTAGACACAACTTTTTAAAGAAGCTTCAGAAGTCGGCTACAACAGTAGCATTTCCTCTAATACTTAGGTGAAGAACTACCCTGCTTTTTAAAAAGAAAATAACACCTACAGTATGTTTGACTGAATTTCCTTCCCTATAGATAAAAGGGTGTGAAATTGACCCCATTTCCCTGTGCTGTTTTGACATGCTAAGTGGCTTTAGGATCTCAGAATCAACTGTATAAAATGCAGATAAGCACTATCTAGATATCTACCAACTAAACAGACTTAAAGAATGGCATCATTTCATTGTGCATTGATAATACTGTACCGTACCAAACCTCTATCTACCTAAGGTGATAGCGGGTAGTCAAGAATACGACTACATTTTGAATTTCATATCCTCTTCCTCACATCCACACAACATTAGACATGCTGTGTTATTTGTTGCGCTTGTAGAGACATACTTGCATGGCTTCTAACTGAATCAAACTGCCAACCTTGTATGCATGTGTGTTTCCAGGTTGCAGAGGTTGGATATTACAGATAATCCACTCACCTGTACCTGTGATAACGCCTGGTTCAAAAGCTGGGCCATTCACAACACTCATACGCAGGTACAAAAATTTAAAAATGTTACTGAAACTTCCTTTGGCAGTTCAAATGATTCAGTTTTCTTCTTTTTTTCTCGTTAACTTCCCTCCAGGTAAGATTCCTGTACAACATGCAGTGTGACAACGACCTGAGATCTCCCTACCTTTGGCAGTTCGATGTCAAGGCTTGCTCCTATGAAGAGGTTTCCTTAACCATCTTCATCACCTGCTCGGTGCTGGATGTGGTGTTTGTCTGTTTGTGTCTGGTGTGGCACATGCAGGGCCCTGCCATACGTTTCCTGCTGCTGATCCTCAAGACAAAACTACGCGGACGTCGAGGGGCAGCAGGCCCAAAATTTCAGTTTCATGACTTGATACTGTAGGGAGACTGGGGTAAGTTGAGCATAAGGGCAAATTGAGCCACCCCTTGTTTTTAGGAAACCATGAGAAAAATTGAGCATGTGACCAAATATTTAGGAGGAAGGCATCATTTCATGGAGTCTGTGAAGGTAAGAACCACATGAGTAAAGTGGTTTGACATTTATGTCCAAAAAAACATTTTTCACTCTATAAAGTGAATTCAGTCGATCATAAATTTCATAAGAATTGTGTTTAGACCAATACTTTTTTTTTTGTGGTATCTATGAGTTACAACATGAGGTAGTAAACCTAGCATGAAAGTGCACCATTTTAGCTGTGGGGACTAATAAAGTCAGTATGGCAGCTCTGGGGTAAGTTGAGCCACCTGCCCTATACATTTAAGTGTATTTTGTCTGTATAGCCTACAGTATGTCCAAATTATTAAATCAGGATTATGGATGTTTATGATTACAATAAGTAGCTACGTTCCTGAAAACATGCAAAGCTGTTTATGGTGAGCAAAGCTTTACTTTCAAAGAGAAAGATGAGAAATTCTTCCTAAGATGCGATGTAATCACAGGACTACAGATGGAAATGAGCGTTCTCACTAAATCTGGTGCAGCCATCTTTTTATTTCTTTGAATAATCAATGTCACTGCACGCTGATCCTGACTAACTAAACTAAACTAAACCCCCCATACTTCACTGAGTTAGTGGCTCAGCAGCAGGTCCCAGCTGTTTGTATTCACCTGCAACCTGGACAGGTGAACAGGGAGTAGGGATGCACATTCTGAAAAATTTGAGGATATATTAGTTAGCAACAAAACAATAATTGTCTTTATGTCATGATCCTGAATATTAACAGTGGCTCATCTTTCCCTACTCGCCCCTATGTGTGCATTGTGTCTGTCCGTCGGTCCAGAATGGGAGACTTTTTTTTTTTTTTTTTAAAGGAACTGGGTTGTGTGTTGTTGTGTTTTGGCTAATACCACTGCTGTAAAATAATTTAAAAAAAGAAAAGAAGAAAAAAGTACTTTTTGTAGGTACATCTTCATGGCCTGTAAAGTTAAATGTGTAGTTGTTGTTTTTTTATAATGAGGTGCGCTTGTTAATTGTAGTGTGCTTGTACTAATAAAATGTACACGTGTTCAGATCTGTGCAACATAATTCAGAGATGTGTTGTTAAAGACTTGCATTGAACTTTGTACTTACTGTAAGTACCAAAATTAAGTAAATGTCCCTTACTGGATTTTTGCAATATTTCCATTGTTTCTGCTCCACAGTTTGACTGTGAAAAACACAACTGCAACTTTTCCAAACACTTCATTTATTTGACGTTATACATTCAATTGAAAATAAAAAATATTCATATATATATATTTCATATAGAGCTAGTAAGCAAGGTACAAGTTTAAAACAAAACACAGAAGTCTTCCGTGTGGCATATATATACAAGGCGTAGTTTGAATACTATACAGTGTGTATCCATAGCTGCACAGGTTTCATGGATGTTTATATTCTTCACTCAGTTGAGGCACGACTAGATTTAAGTGAGAGGTCAGGGATTGGGCCAAGTGCTTCAAGACTGCCGCTTACAGTAAAACATATCAATGTCAACACCTAAACAGTAGGACTTGCAAAGCAAAGCTTATTAGTGTTAAGAGTTCCACACTAAAGCAGAAAGTAGGAAAATGAGGCAACGTGATCATTCTGCAAATCAAATTACTAATATACTGTACAGTCATGCAAAGTCCTAAATAGTTTCAGTTTTTATGAGATGATATTCTCACACCAAAGTCAAAACTGAGCAAACACAAGTTCAGGTTTTAAGAAACTTAAAAAAAAAGAAAAAGAAGAAAGAATCCAGTATCACTAATAAGTCACGGCTGTTCACTAAGTTTGACATAAGTCAGGATGTTTGGTTGCACTGCAATAATTGACTCGAAGTCACTACACCAATTTGAGACAAAAAAAAGCTTCCTCAAGTAGTCAAGTGATAAGTGCAATCCCCACCCCCCTTTTCCCCCTTCACACACAGACACTCCATTTTTATAAAACTCTCATACACAAGCAAGTTAAGCATCACATTGTTTTCTACTATCAATCAAACCATAGTTATAGTACAGCAGATGCCCCAACGATCAACAGCAAACCATACTCTTACATATATCCAGTAGTTATGTACAACAGAACTGGTGCAACATTAAAAATTATTAGATATAGAAACTGTAACAATAATAAAATACAGCAGATACTTAATTCATATTGGGAAATATATATTATTCATACTGTGTATTGCTGTCTGTTTTGGCATTTTGGAGGATCAATAAAAATGCTGTCATGTATCCCTCTCACAGCTTATTTGACACATCTCCAACTTGGACAGATTATACATCTATGTGTTTTTAAAGAAATCTAACACAGGATTGATTCAGTAAAACTTTCTACTATTTAAAAAAAAAATCAACAAATATATGACAACTTATCAGAGGCATGGAAGCAGCAGGTCCATGTTAAAATTTATAGAATTTTTTTTCCATTTCCTATGAGAGCCTTTAGCTGACGCAGGCACGACTGTAGCAACCAGACCAAAAACCACGGCCAAGGAAGAGAAAAGAAACTTCAGATTCTTGATATTCAAATCTTTTTGGAATCTTTTGCCTCAAAAAGCTTCATGCGCTCCTGCACAGTAAGTCCCTCTTTCAGGCTCTGTTAAAATCAAAGAAAAGTAAATTATTCTTAACATGAGAAGAGCACATGTGGGCTGAGAAAACAAAACACACACAGACGCCACCAAAACAGTAAGTGTCCATACCAGAGGTTTCTCTGCTCTGGAGGACACACTTAAATTCAGGTCAAAATAAAAAGACACACAGAACAAAGTGGTTATGCTTAATTGCAGTCATGCCACATGAAGGAACCCAGCAGTGCACACAGCACCCAGGTAAATTCAAACACTGATGACTCAAGGACTCACAGACACAAAAAACACACGTTTACACAAAGTGTTTTTTACATTAACGGAGCAAAACAACGTTAGAACATATGAGAAGTGTTGAATACAAAAGGACAGCTCAAATCCCTCCAATAAGATATGAAATAGTTCATTAGTCCGCTGACAAACGCTCACATTCACAGAATACGGCTACTTCTGCCTGTCAGATTACTGAACATTTTTTGTGTGAACAGGTAACTTTGTTAAATATTAAAGCAGAAGTAAGTGGTCCGGTCGTTTTCGCTAATGCTGCGTTCCAGGCAGGCTTTTGAAATCGTAAATTACAGCTTCAAGTCACAACTTACGACTTTGTAGCGTTTCAGGCAACCCACTCGTGTTTTTCCGACCTGTTTTACCGGTGAAAGTCACTATAACGGCCACTCGTAACTTCCGACCGGTGAACTCGTACCAGATCGAACTGGTACCACTTCACGGTCGGAAAAATACGAGTTTCCTTGAACGCACCATAACAGTCCTCGTCCCTACGTCGCCACATTCACGGCGTTCCTTGGCTGCACACACAGCCCTGCATGCCGTTCTCTCTCCTCATTGGATAAAAACTGTAGGATACGATAAATGTTTTCTCTTCGGCTCAGAGCAGAGCAGAGTGACTGACAGACCCGTGTTTCAGACCAAACACTCTATGTAAGTGATTGCTGTCGGAAGATATAACTATTTAAGACTTATATTAACACAAATATATCACTTACTTCTGCTTTAAATATAACTAAGCCGACACCATTTCATCAGAGTGTTAGGGTGCAACTGTTAAACAGTTTGGGAAATTCCCTCGTTTGCTGTCTTGCTGAGTCATTTGCATGCTAAATATGAAGCTACAGTGACAAGTTTAGACTGGAAACAGGAACAGACCTGTGGATTAAACAATCCAGATATGCTGGGTTACATGCTGCAGTAACTGGCTGCAGCTGTTTCCTCCCTTTCCAATCTTTATGCTAAACTAAACTAACTGAATGCAGACTGTAGCGTCATACTATATTTATGAATGGACGTGAGATAGGTATTGAATTTATCATCTAACTCTGCAATAATGTGTATATTTCCCAAAATGCTGAGCTGATATATTGGGTACTGCATGGGAGAGGAATGTGATCTGTTAATGCTCACAGCTGTGTTTCTATCTGAGGGGAGGTGCAGATTGGGGCAAAAAAGGAAGGGTGGGATAGGGGAGATCATGCAAGGGAGGTAAGGGCATGCTTTGCTCTACGTCATGCTATACCTACAGCACATCTTGGGGCAGGGGTTGGGGGGAAATCACCCCACAATGGGAGTGTCAGCTATCCCAGACCTGTTCAGTGACAGACTGATGGACAAAACAGACACATGACAAAACTTATGGGACAAGAGACTTTCAGTGACAATGTCCTGACCAGCCAACTCCGGGTTGCAACAGTCAACACTGATAAAGTCTGCACAACACGACCCTGAAACACCACTTCACACAGCAAACTGTAGCTTTCGAATGTGTGTGTCGGTATGTGTGTGTGTGTGTGTGGATCTGATATTAAATGTTGTTGATTTAAGAAAGAAAGAAAGGACTCACACTCACCTTTGACCTTATGCCTCTCAGTTGCTTAGAGGCTGTTAATCTTTCTTTTTTGATGAAATCTGGATTACTTTTTGATTTCATGATATCTGGAAACACAATGAGGAAATTGCATTATTATTTTAAATTAAGTATATGTCACATTTATTTTATCAAAGCCCATAATAGTAGGAATAGGAATAGTGAACTTGTTCTACGAACCGTATCCAGATGTTACTGTTCCATCGACCGTCCTCTCGCCTAAAGCCTCTGTGGCGATGAGCAGCTTCTCCTTCAGTTTGGTGATGTCACAGTCAGCCTTTGCTTTCACGATGCTCAGCTCTGTGTATATGTCCTTATATTTGTCTGTGGCATATTTCTTATCCTGGTAAAAATTAAAATCAGCCTCAGCTTTTGTTCTCATTTATCACGTCAAGTAGTACAACCTCATACCTCCAATAAATTCCCATTTGTTTTGCTTACCCTTAAAGCAGACTGCAGCTCATCTTTTAAAGAGTGGATTTCCTGTTTAAGGTACTGAATCTCTGACTCTTTAATTCTTAGCAATACCTACAAGAGGGAGACAGAAACTCATAAGTTTAGAGAGAACTGATATACAGTATGTGCGTGCATGTGTGTGTGTGTGTGTACCTCCAGTTCATACACATCTTTGCCCTGGGTAAGTGGTGACAATGCCGTTTCACCGCTGAAACAGGATCGCATCCGAATGATCTCCGCACTCAATCTGTTGTTTAATTCCTGCAGGACAGAATAAAGACGTGCTGTATTTCTGCAGACTGAAATGTATTTGTATGTATATATGCATGTATGCGCATTCAGACCTGGTTGTGAGCGTTTAGCTCCTGGTTTTCTCTCTGACACTGCCTGAGGGCCTGCCTCTCGGCCTCCAGCGCCTGGGCCAGGTGAGCGTTCTCCAGACACTTCTGAGAGTACTGCTCTGACAGCACCTCCAGTTCCCTCTGGATGGACTGCAGCTCCTCTCTAAACAGTCACATCATCATACCATTAACTGGAGCTCTCTTCTGATGATTAAATAAGTTGTGTTTGAGAGAGTGCATCTTTTCATCAGTAAACTCCTTCAGTTGTTTACATTTTTTAAAGAGATACACCACATTTTTTTTTCCGTGTCTTGCCTCACTCCCGAGTCCATGACCAGCAGATAGACACCATCCTTTCGACTGTGCGTGCAGTAACAAGGGAGATAGAGCCGTATCGCCCGTAATTAGCTTAGCTCAAACACTGGAAGTGTATAGGTAGTGTTAGCCTGCCTCCACCTAAAGTCATCAGAGAAACTCTTCAGCAACTCTAAACAGAAACCGGCGGGCCGATCTCCGTCTCAGAGCTGACAAAACTCTCCGGTAAGGCATCTTGAGCGGTCAAATGCCGGTAACGGGACCAGATCGGTCAAAACGGAGGGTTCAAGCAAAGACGGTTTATTTTGGTTCAAGCTAGCTACATCGAGGGTAGGTTAGCTTCCTATTTCAAAGTAAAAGCACAAATTCTATCGTCATGGTTTTCTTAGACAAATTAACGACACACTGCTGATCTAAACGGCTACTTTCTCGCCTAAAAATGTTTGAAATGTCGATAAAGTGATATATTTACAGAGTTTAGAGCTAAAATGAAATCAGTTTCTGACTGCTGATTTCAGCTCGGGTAGGAGGCAGGCTAACACTACCTATACACTTCCAGTGTTTGAGCTAAGCTAATTACGGGCGATACGGCTCTATCTCCCTTGTTACTGCACGCACAGTCGAAAGGATGGTGTCTATCTGCTGGTCATGGACTCAGTTTTTATGAGAAAAAAAATGTTGGCATATCCCTTTAAATAAATCAGAGGATAAATGACTATGCATGCTCTTTCCCAGCATGTGCTGTACTTCTCATTTGTTAAGTTTAAAACGTAGTTTGAATGTTCTTGTCAGAAACACATACTCATATTGTAAGCGAAGCTCATCAATGTCAGAGTTCAGTCCACTCAGTTGTGAGCGCTGGGTCTTCTCCAGGTCCTCCTTGTGCGCATTTTTCATAGCTTCGATAGCTACATTAAAGACAGATCACACACATATAGTATGACAAGTCTTGTTTATAATATAGCAGTTACAGGTGGTAGTAGAATCCACACCCTTACCAGCAATTGTTGCAGCAGTCTCCTCAGCCAAAAGCCTTTCTCGCTCTTCCATAAGTTTGGAAATCTCCCTCTGATGCTGCCTCTGGAGGTCTTCGATCACCTTTTGGTGGGTTTCTTCCATTGCAGCAAAGCCACGTTCACATGTGGCCTACAGAAAAAAAGGGTCAAAATTCTGTCATCACATCATTCATTGTGCGCTCGATTTACCACCTACATTTCAATTTGTGACTGTGGATTCAATGCAATATCTAATACTAGTTGACTACGTGGTCTGTCATGCAAAATCAGTGAGAGAAGCCATGCAAGATTTTTTTTTAAAGATCTCAAGCTCAGCTATGTTAGAAAGAGAGCAAATTAAAGCAGTGAAATTCTACTCCAGCAAGGCTGCATTGTTATTATTAATAAGACGTAATTCCTTGTATTACTGAATGTGGGAAATGGTGTCTATTGATGCCCATAAGAAGACACAATGTTGGAGGCCAATGAGACATTGCATCTGAACGTATTCAAGTGGTGTCAACCTGCAACAAAGTTTGCCTCATTATGTAAAACTGCTAGCGATGTCCCAAACTGTTCCATATGACTAGAGCTTCCTGCCACGACAGATCCACGCTG
The DNA here is from genome assembly GCF_045865225.1 of Trachurus japonicus. Taxonomy (NCBI): domain Eukaryota; kingdom Metazoa; phylum Chordata; class Actinopteri; order Carangiformes; family Carangidae; genus Trachurus; species Trachurus japonicus. The sequence goes on from NC_140925.1 coordinate 22,414,509, forward strand.
ACAATCATGTCTCCACTGATAATACAGAAACACATTACCAAAAGGAAAAAAATAAATAAACACACTACAAAAAATATCACACAGACCCTACCAACCCTTAAACAGACTTTATATTCCTAATGTGTATTAACTGAATTTAATTGATTTAAATGTATGCTTTGCTTGGATTAAGGTTGCAATTTTCAACTATATACTGCAGAAATGGACAAATATAAAACAGACCTCTTGTCTAACCTTGCTAGCAGCCATATAGGCTTTTTAGTCTGGATCAAAGTGGTGTATAGACTGACTAACACTGTGATTCCTGGAACCAAACTGCTAAATTGGCTAAAAAGCTAGAGCGGCAAAAGGAATCAGATAGCAGGAAATATAACAACAAAATATAAAAAACGGAGTTTGGGACATCCCCAAAAGCATGTTACAATTTGTACACACACTGGTGTAGGTTTCAGTTTTTAAATGTACAACTATTGGCAAATCACACCATTTCCCACTTTCAAATCATCAGTTAAAATTAGTACACTGATAAATAAAAGCAAAAAGTTAGTTTTTTTCACTATTTGTCTACTAATCTGTCACTTATAAACAAATGAATTCACTAAGGTAATATTGAAAGAGCAAAAACCTTAAGACTTTCAAAGTCTCTCTGGTATTTCTCTCTCAGGCTGGCCACATCTCCTTCGAGGTGCTTGTTCTCCAGTTCGTCCCTCATGGTGTTCATCTGAGTCTCCAGCTCCTGGATCCGGTCCTTCAGAACCACCATGGAGTCCACCTCGGACATATTTTGCGCATCCTCCCCCTTCCCCTGCTCCTCCTCTTCCATTGGTACGATGGCTTCATCATACGACGCCATGTGTGAAACCTCCGGGCCTTTTTGGTCCAGCAGTTGCTCTTTGACGCATTTGATGTTTTCCTCGTACTCGGAATGTAACTTTTTAATCTCGTCTATGTGGATGTGCTGCAGCTCACAGATCCTCTGCTCAAACTGATCCTCCAGTTTCCTCACATAACTCTGGTGCCTCTCCTTCATGGCCTCCATGTCCACCAGCAGGACCTCTAACTTTCGTTGGCTGTCAGATATGGTCTCCATGAGGGCCAGCTCTGTGGAAGCGCGGCCTTGCTCTGCTTGGTTCAGCTCCATCTTGAGCCTCTCGTTCAGCTCCTGTGTGTCCTTCTGGTAATGCTCCTCTAAGAAGCTCAGTTGCTGCTGCTGCTGGGAGAGCTGGTTCACACGTTTGCTGATCTCGCTCTTCAACGTTTGGTTCTCAGTCTGGAGAGTGGCCACGGTCTGTGAGAAGCTCAGGCGCTCCTCCTGTAAGGATGCTTCGTATTTCTCTTGGATTGCGCTAACGTTGCGGGCATGCTGCTGTACGAGAGCATCCATGCTCTGACCCGTCTGTTTACACCAGCCCAAGTCTTGTTCATGCATGACCCGTAACCTACACGCCACATAAGCCACTTGGGCCTGGATAAGGGCTTCACGCATACAAAGAGATGTACTTGTGAGATGATGTGAGGTTTGCTGCCCAAACAGAGAATGGACCATTCTAGCCAGTCCAGGGTGGTTTCCACCACTTTCTATCTCTTGAGCATACTTATGGAGGATCTCTGCTTGTCTCTGAAGCTCATTGGCCAGGCTGTCATGTGCATTTTGTAGTGTTTCAACTGAGTCAACACCACAAGAGGGAATTTCTCCTGCCAAGTGTCTGTCTACAATTTCCTCAGCTAAGTCACGAGCCGAATCCATTTCAATCTGCTCCATGTACGGAGCAAGTTCAGGGGGTCGAATGTCGGCCAACTTCTGTGTACTATACCCAAAATTATTTTTTACTTCTTTTATTACATTTTTCAAATCAGGCCTTTTGGAAGCCTCAATAATTGCTTTCAGAGCCATTTCCCTTTGCTGTAGGTTATCATGAGCTTCAGTTAACTCCCTTTTTAGTATTTTGAATTTCTCCTCATAGCAAAGTTTAAGGTTTTGAACAGAGAAGGCAAGTTCTGCTTTAATAAAGGTGTTAAAGATCGTGACATCAACGTCAGCTTCAGCTGGCACACTGCCCTCTTGGCACTTAGAAACATCCGCTTCAGCTTTCTCTAACTCTTTCCAGAATGCACTCTCTAACATCAACTTCCTGGTCAAGACGTCGGCATAAACTATAGCCAAGCAATCTTTGTCGCTCCTTTTTATGTTCTCTATGTCCTCCCATACCTCTGCAAGAGCTTGTAGGATGTCAGATTTTGAGGTTTGTATTAACAAAGCCATCTTGTTCAAAACTACTGCCTCATAAGACAAGGTTTTAGCAAAGAGGTGCAAAGCTTCTTTATCCAGAGTCTCTGGAGTTTGATTCTGATGGACAACTGGTATTTGCTCTTCCAATGTCTTTTGTCCTTGTCGGATGTGCAGTGACGCATTGAACAAATCGCTCTCTATCTCTGACAATGAATGCAGCTGTGAACCAGTGGTATCATGAGTGCCACTGAGAATAGCTCTGACTTTCTCTCGACTATTTTCCACACATACCAGGGCCTTGGCATAATGCTTATTGGCAGCACTACTCTCTGTTCCACTACCACAACTCAACTCTTTCTCTGGGTATTGTTTATTTTCTGTCAAATTTAGATCAATCTTGGATATGTCTTGTGTTTGGGTGGATCGCTGCTCTTCTAGATTCTGTGTTAGGTTTCTTAGTTTATCCTCAGTGGCAAGCAGTTTGGTCTCTAGGGCATGTATGATGGAGATAAACTTCTCTGGGTCACTAGTATGTGGCAATGTGATATCAGGGGAGATATTTCCTTCTGTTGAATGGGTGTCTTCGTTTACATCTTCGTCAGGTTTTTGTCCTGTGACCAGGTTGTCTAAACTGATGTATTTTTGGCATTGAATACTGGAAAAACGTATCCTTGATCTCTTGGCTTGAGACTCCCTATCATCAGGGGAGTTCTCTGTCGTGGGTGTATTGTCAAAGGTAAGTGAAAGGTCTGTGTCTGGTGCTAAAGACATTGATGTTTTAACCCTTGCTTTCTTGCTCTTCTCTGGGATTTGCCGTCTTTCCATTCGTAAGTCTGCATAGCCCAGCTGCAGGGCATTGAGATGCTGCTCTAGTTCTGCAATGCGGTCCTCTGCGACCACAAGCTTGGCTTGCAGATCCTTTTCAGCAGTACAGGGTTCAACCTTATCCAGGAGGCTTTGACTCACTTGACAGAGAAGCTCCTCCTTAGCTTGTAGCTTCTGTTCTGTTTCCTCCAAGCTGTTGCCAAGTGCTGTCATTTTCACAAGTGCCTCTTTTAGATCCTCTTCTTTACGTTCCACCAGCCTCTCATACATCTCTTTAGTTTGCCGGATCTCCTCCTCTTTTTCTCTAAGGAACTGGCTCATTTTCTGAAACTCCTGGGTAGCCCTTTCATACGAGTGTTCCAGGGTGTAGTAATCAGCCTCTTCTGTTTCCAGACGGTTGCGAAGCTTATTCACTTCGCGGTCTGCTTCTGCAATCTGGTTAAGGAGCTCCTGGCAGCGGCAAGTGAGATGGCCTTTCTCTTCTTCTAGCCGACGCACACTCTCCCTCAGTGACTCAACCATGTCAATCTTCTGGGCCAGCTCCTCCTGCAACTTCAACATTTCCTCCCTGCATTCTTTTTCTCCTGAGGTCTGCCTCCCCCGTAGCAGAGCTTCTACCTGCTGCTCGGCCTCCAGCAGCCTGTCCTCCATCTCTTTCTGTGCCACTTCAGCCTCAGCTAGTTTCCTGCACAGAACCTGTCTTTCCCTCTCGTGACTTTCTTGCAGGCTCTGTTGTTCCTTCCTCAGGCGCTCCTCCTTCAGTGCCTGACCCTCTTCCGTAGCGCCTAGTCGAGCCGTCACCTCTTGCAGCCTCTCCTGCAACCTCTGCACCTCTCTCATGTGGTCTCGCTGCAGGGCCTGTTGGCGCTCCAGGTGCCTCAGGGCCTGGTTCCTCTCTAAGAGACTGGCCTCTACTTCACGGAGTCTGTCTTCGCTGTCCTTTAGCTGAGCTCGGAGGGTGGCCTCGCTTTGTCCAAATTCCACTTCTTGCTCCTTTGAACGCTCCTGCTCCAGCTTGAGCTCATTACGCATTCGGGCCACAGCCTGTTCACTAGCCAAGATTTCGGCCATTGCAGAAGCCAGTTTACCCTGCAGAGCCTGGATATCAGTCTCATGGCGGTCTACAGCATCTTGGGCTTCTGTGTAGCTTCTCTTTAGTGTCCGAATCTGCTGCTGAGCAAGGTCCTGCTTGCGCTTCGAGGACTCCAGTTCGCCCTGCAAATCTTGATTAAGCCTGTGTAAGCGCTGCCATGGCACTTTGTGCGGTGAGGTGGAAGGGGGTGTTGTACTCTTGAAAAAGATTGATGAGACAGTTTCATTAATGAAATCATGTTGCTTTCCCTACCATACACGGAGAGCCACATCTCGGGAGGTTACCAGGAAAACAAATTTCCCACTTTTCGTTCTATATCTCTTTTGATCAGTGGTTTTTCCCCCTGTGCTTCCACTGTGCTTTTTCAGAGGTCACTTGGAAATTTAAGGGGTAAAAGAATACCCCTCCAACAAACAAAAAAACTACCAAAAAAACAACAAAAGAACAAAAAAACACCTTCAGTGGGTGACTAATGAAGTGATTAAAAATAATATCCTACTTTTAGAAAGTAAATGGGACACAACAAAACGACGTGTTTATGTGATGATGTCACCGTTTAATTTATCTGTGTAAAATGTAAAAAAACAAAAAAAACAATTTGTTAATGTATGAAGTTCTGAAACACCACAACGCATGCAAATGTCAAGCTTGGAAGAGACACACAGACAAAAGCACATATGGACAGAGAGAAAAAGCACAGCGCAAGGCCCATTGATCAAGTTTCTTACCTTAAGCATATCAGATCAAATCAATTGTTTTCCCAGGAGATGTGAAACTCCATAAAAAACAGTTAGTGAAAACTCATGCCAAGAACACCGCAACCATGCGTAACAGTTTGAGAGAATAAGCACCCACACCTGTTAGTAGGATTTTATAAGTCACAGTTGCCACACATAAATCTTTCATGAGCCAGTAGACTGTGTGAGAATAATACAATCTATCAAGTTCTGTGCTACAGCTGAGAACGTTTACTCCACCACATGTTTCAACTGTACATGTACCCTGCAAGTTTTGCAATGCCATCCAACACATTTTAATGCTCACAATTTCTGTGTCAAAACTTGTGTTAAACTACTATTTGTAGAATTGGTGTCATTTATTTAAAAAAATACCAACTTAAGTGTGATGGATGGTGAGTGTGGTACCTGCAGTACGTAGCCCTCTCTGGCACTGTGTTCTCTCCCTAGTGCATCTTCCAGCTGCTCTTTCAAAAGGTTGTTCTGCTTCTGTAGCCGGTCCAGTTCCTTCTGCTTCTGGCCCAACTGAACAGAGAGAGTAAATACTATAAATAAAATGGCACCATAAACATAATGTATAGGAGCACCTTCAGTAAACACACCTCTTTGTCTAGCAGCGCAGCAAGCTCATCCGCAGGCAATCTGTCAGAGTTGGCAGAGTTTCCTAAAGCTGTAGTGATGGGCACTTGCTTCTCTTCTCTCAGCGGTGTCGTCTCTACTTGATGCCATCGCTGCTCAATCTCCTGATGGACGCCCGAGCTTCTGTTGTCCTTATCTTCACCAGCAGGATGCGTGGCTGCTGTGGCCGGGTGGTCCACCTCCATCTTACCTTGCTCTGGGCTCTCGGGCATCGACGGCTGTACCTGTGGCATAGTGTTTAACGTGGAAGTCATCGTGACAGTAACAGTATTTGGCATGTGGGTTGCACCGGTTGTGCTGTGTGGAGGGACATCTCTCCTGACGTTTTCCTTTTCCGCTTCTTCTGTTAGAGAAGGTGGGTGAGCACCCGATATTGAGGAGGTGAGGAGGGAGGAGGTAGAGACAGGAGACGACGCTAATGAGGAAGGCGAAGAGGAGGGAGAGCAATATGAGGAGGTTGTGGAGAAAGATGAGCTGAGGTCGACGGTGTCGGCTCGTTCCTTCACAGGCCTTTCTGTCTGTTCCATTTTGAACTCAGACCAATCGAAAGTCTTAGAGCGGCCCTCAGGTCTGCGCTCACGAACCCGGCTTTTCCGGTGCTCTGAGGGAGGGACAGAGGCGTTGTTGCCAGCTGGCTGTCTGTGGACGTCAGACCTGGGGGCCTCGGAAACGGGACTTGGCTCAGAGGTGACCTGTGGACACGGCTCCAACATCACTGGGGCTTTGATCTTCTCATCAGGGAGAGATCTGAATGGACAAAAACACGGCAAATAAAAACAATCACATATAGCCTGGTTTAAACACGACTTGATAATTTTATAGTTACATCCATTCAAACTATATAATACTAATACATAAAGCTTTGCTGGACAAAACAACAATGCAGACAGTTCTGGTAGCACAGCATTGATTAACAGTGTTTAACAGGGTTTCTGCAGGTTCAATTTCAGATCATGTTACTTTGAAATGGAATACAATTCATTACCGTCTTCATAAAAATAGTATGGTAACGTAGTGAGTGTAAAAAACCGACATGGATAAAAAGGCCTTTAATTATTTACTATAATACATTTTCACAGCTCAATACTGTACGGAATAATTTGTAATGTTTCTAATGATATAATTACATAAATGTGGACATGGATGAGCAGCATTAATGGATGAATTGATTAGCCAGTGGAAAATCATTTCTAAATGTAAGCCTTTGCTTACAGTAAGTTGACACTCGCCAATTGTGAGACGATGAGCTTCCCCGCTACTGTAAATAGCTCTAGTGGCAGTGTTTGCTGCAGGTCTCATGGTGCTCCGCAAAAAAAAAGGATCGAACAGCCTCCTGCACAAACAGTTCTGTGGCACCAGTCCCACATTCAGACTGCAAGTGAGTAATGTCTCAGAATTCCTGCCCATGGCAAGTTGAAGTGAGAGAGAAAAATGTTGGAAGACTTGTAATAATTTACAATAATTGTTATTTAATATCTTCTCAAGGATCTTTTAAAGAAATCTGACATAAAGATTTTTAAAATACTTTTCAAGACCTGCAGACACCCTGATTTACAAAACAGACAAAAAACTGTGAAATGTATCAAAGTTTTAAAATCAAAACATTTATAAAGGCACACTTTGCACCAGGCTTAAAGCAGCTTTACTGTTTTTACTGTTGCGATTGATGATAAGCTTAATGTCAGACACTGGTCTTATGCTACTATGTTGTTAACATGTATCTAACATATGATGGCTCAATGTGTTTGTAGTGAACTGTACACACACTGACACTTATAATGTAGAGGGCCGGGGCATTTTTAAAAGAGTGACCTGACGGAATGAGCTATTTTTACCTTGTTGTGTGGAGGTGTCAGGAGGTGTGAGTGAGGGGAAAATGAGAAGGGACAGAGCTCAAGAATGAGAAAGAGGTGTCTGTGCAGAAATGCCAAAAATATCACTCATTCTCCCCTTGGAGAGAGCAGCCAGAGAGACGCTGAGTTAAATGTGTGACTCAGTAAATGTGGGTCAGATCATATAGACATTATCAGACGTGATGAGTCGTCCAAAATATTTAAACAAGTGATCAGGAGGTTAGAAAATCCTTAGGTACAGTAAAGTGTTGTTTTGAAACAGTTCCAGGAAAAAAAAAAGTGTATATCCCAGCTCCTCTTTGTATAAACGTTTTCCTTGTCTTTGCTGTTGATCAATGCACGTTGGATTATTCTAGTATGCTGATGTGATTGCGGTGTGTGTCTCTACAGTGGCACAACTGACGAGGAGACGTTACTCAACAATCACATGACATAGGGCAGGACGACAGACACGCTGGGGCTGACATTGCTGAGCAATTACATCACTGTTTGAGGAGGGGGAGATATTCAACACATAAGCACTCCAACCTGGGCTTCAGAACGGATAGTTTCAGAGAGATGTTTTTCCTGGAAGCAGGTTGAAAATACCGGTTGAGGGAGGAAGAGAAAAAAAGGAGGAGATAGAGGGTGAAGAGGAGAGAGGGATTAAGATAAAAAAAAAATGAGAAAAGGAGGTTGTTTTATCTGCCAGTGGTTGATGTGTTAATCCTCTTTGGGTATTACCGGGTGACATCGGGGGCAATAGTGGGTCGCACATTCTTCATGATGGCCTGAATCCAGTTGCGACGGATTCCGGAGGTCATGGCAGACAGGGTGCATGCTCCCTCTTTACACTGAAAGCAGAAAGGCATGACGTTAACGCGCTGATTAAAATACCTTTTTGACACTTAGGGGAAGAAAAGTAAGCACATGTACGAGCTTCAGATAAAATTCAGCTATGTAGCTGTGGAATTGCAAACTTGTCTTTCACTATCTGTAGACAGAGGCGAGTAGAAAATACACATTTACTGATCTTCTTGTAACCTCTTTAAAGTAACTGTGTATTCTCTAAATGGAGTGAACGTAGTTCACTCTCCATTACCAGGTCGCAATATTAGCAGTCAGGCTGCTGTATTAGCAACATTTTATTAATGGGTGGAGAAAGCTGTGAAATGAGGAAACCAAATCTTGACTGCACTTTACTTTGCACTCACTCTCCTGTGACTTTAAACTAAACTGAGGACGACAAAGGACATGTCTGCATCATTTGCAATACATTCAAATTACAGTACCATCATATAATATACAATCAAATCTAAATGACAGCCCCAGAACCTCACTGGGCACAATGTGATGTGAGTTTTGAAAGTACAAGACGCAGAACATTTTATGCCATTTTAGGTGTGTGAAATGTGTTTCAATGGATCCAGAAAAGGCTATGTTAAGATGAATAATGAGTGTGATGCTGTTATTTGGTTTTTGGTAAAAAATAAATAAATAAAACAAAATGTGTAAAATTTGTAGCAGCAGCATCACTATTGATACAGTTTTCAGCTTTGAGATTGTTACTAATAACATTTAATGTGAATATGAATTTATTAATTGTAGCAGTTTCATGTATGTATACAAATATACAATTTACGGTAACACTTTATTTTAAGGGGTCCTTGTTCCTGTGTATCTACCTAATTAATTACAGTGTAATTACCTATGTAACCGTATGTAATAACATGTACTTAAATTGTAAATACATAGTGTATTTTGGTGTACTTACAGGTCCTTGTTACACTTGTAATAAGCAAGCAGTTTGCACAAGCATTTCTTATTACAAGTGTAACAAGGACCTGTAAGTACACCAAAATACACTATGTATTTACAATGTAAGTACATGTTATTACATACGGTTACATAGGTAATTACACTGTAATTAATTAGGTAGATACACAGGAACAAGGACCCCTTAAAATAAAGTGTTACCCAATTGACAATGCCTTTCTTTACAAGGAGGTATCCTACACTCACTTGTCTTATAACCAACTACACTGTGTGTGTAATAAATTTTACTTGATATACAGCGACCTCTAGTGGCACTCAAGTGATTTCTTAAGACCACAGTTACACACTGAAGCCTCTGAGGACACGGTAATGAGGTTTAGGAGACCAGGTACTTCCCTCCAGACATCAAGGTTCAACTCTACATGAGAAAACTCTAATGAGAAAACAAAAGCACCGTACAGCCTGAGAGCGTCGCAGTGAGAGCAGATATAAATACTGCAGTTATTAATTTCTGGACATCAAATCCATGTTGTTCTCAGCCAAAGGGTCAGCGATCCCCTCAACTAATCTATTTCTGACTTCCTTCACAAAATAGCCACGGAAGCTGCTTCAAGCAAATGTAAACAAAACAAATGACCTTGTAGCTACCATTCTCCTCAAGTAGGATTATTATGGGAAGTTTACATCTATAAGTGGCAGGAACAAAACCCCCACTGACAAGGAATTTATAATGACTGAACAGCAAGCCATTAGATAAGTCGGGGAATATTTTCAGCAACAAGTGCTAAAAATGTTTAGTGGCTAAAAGATTATATGAAGAGAGGTTCACAGCAAGAGAGATACTACTGCAGAGCTGTTGTGCCATTAGGGATCAGGGGTAACACTATCCTGTAGAAATGTTTTTTAAAACCTAAAAGCAACTGTGGGCTGGACCTTTGAATGCGAGAGGTTAGGTAAACATATTGTGAAGGATGAGGGGCACATGAGTTCAGAGAGACAAGCGGGGATGGCAACGGCTCAGGCAGATTTAGACCACCATGATGTCAGCCTTTCACAGAGAGATGACAAGTCAAGTGACATCCGTCATGACAGACAAAGAGTAGTTTCAAAAAGAGAAATGGTCAAACCTGATACCTAAACATGCGCCACATGGTCCCTATGGCTTTTTATAGAGTGTCAGGAGACAGCAGCACTAAACTGTACAGACAATGAGTTTCGTCTTTGCTGGAGATTAATGACGTAGGATGTCCGATGACATGAAGAATCAACACTCACTAGGATTTGGAAGCCGTAATTCCTCTGGACGGGGAACTCTTTGACATCATAACATGTGGAAAGGTCGATCTCACCATCCAGCTCTGAAGCCTAGGACAACAAAAGACAAGACACAACGTTAATGGCACATTGATTCATATGGATGATAAAAACATTATTCAGTCACTGTGAAGACTAGTCCTACCTCCTCAGCTATTGAGTCCTTATAGTACCTCAGACTCTGGTCTGTCAAGACAAACCAGTGTTTCTTCCACTATGGGGAAAGAGAACAGCATGAAGAAGATTTCATTACTACTTTATGTATATTGCAACATTACTTCAGTAGGACTGAGAAGCAGAGGACCATTTAATCCTGTTAATGATGATAAATTACCATTCCATCTTCATAGAGCTTGGTCATCCATCCTTTTTTGAAGTTCAGCAGATCTGGCTGCAGTGGACACAAACCAGAGGGATGTGATTAAAATTAACAATCAATAATGGGAAATCAGGAGAGTGTCTTTTAATTAAACATTAAGTGCATAAACACAGAGAAACCCAGGGTAGAAAAGCAGGGTTACATTTCTTTGAAACATTTTGTACAATTGGTCCCTATATTAGAAGTCATCATGAAGCGAGTATTCATCGTGATGTGATCAGAATGAATAAAAGACATCTCCCCTCCCTCATCACCGACGCATTTATATGTATTTGTTTACATTTAGGTCACCACCTCAGCTGAACTACATGTACTGATACATGGCTCAAGCTAAAGAGACCCACCGGTGGAGCGGGACTTGCCCTGTGAAACACAAACTGCTGCACGTTGAAACCAAGCTCAAGTCTGTTTTTAGACTCTAAATCATTATGTTAAAATCCAGCCCTCTGCTCACTTAACAATACCTTGTTTCTGTTGAGCTTCATCAGGTGTGGTGTGACCGTCTGGCAGAGTGTCATTCTGATGGCTAACTGCCTTCACTTCATATGTTAACAATCTGTTTCGTTCCTTCTGTCCCAGGGACATACACACGACTGCGGTCGCTTCTGTGCCGGCTATTTATAATCGTCAGTGGCAGCGGCGGCAGTGGTGTGTGTACATGAATGTGAGGGTGTGTGTGTGTGTGTGTTTGAGTGGGTGGGGGTTCTGGCAGCTGCGGCTCAGCCAGAGAGACCAACCACACGCCGACTGGATCAGCCCTGCAGCGCTCTCTAAACAGACGTCATATCAGTAGCAGTTTGTCAGACTGGTAGGAGTCAGACCTCGGGGGGATACTAGTGCAATCTTAAGCAACTAGTAGCCTGTTTTAATCTCAGCTGGAGACTAAAAGAAAACAAGAGCGGTAATGTTATATGAGTGTGGAGTCGCAGTAGTGGTGGGTGCATGCTTAACTGAAGTTAAATAATGAAAGTTGGTTTTATGACGGTCCATGTCGGTACTGTCACTCACTGCAGCAATGTGTTTTTGCAAAAGTGAATCAACAACTGAGTTTATATTTAGTTTATTTATCCCTTAGCAGACCAAATGTTTATTTTGTTGGATTTCTTTATTTTATTGGTTATTTGTTTCCATCAACATAACTTTATTTTACATGTGTGGTTTGAAAAAACTGTATACTAATGGAAAGTTATATATCATAAACATTAATTAGATGTCAGCATCATAGCTAGAGGACTTCTCACATACAATGCCACAATAATGGTTGCTGCATAAATCTACCACAGTCACATTAAACATATTGTCAATGATCCTACACTCTCCCTGAGATGCAGAAAGTCCCTACCAGATATTACTATAACTGTCTTTTATTATATGTATATAGACTTCAAATGTATTTTTTGAATGTTCCTCATGTCAAAATCCTTGAGGTTTTTAGCTGGTGCAGAGGTAAAAAAAAATATCAGCTAATATCATCAGTAATCAATCTCTTTAGCAATTGTTTCTAAATTGGCTGACATACTATTGAATGTGATCAGCTTTCATGTAACCTCTATGCGCTTTAGATTTACAGTTGGTACTCACAGTCATTGAAGACTCTGTGACTCTGCGGTCCAGTGACTTGGCTCTTCTTAAGTTGGCAAAATTGGAGCTAGACACGTCAGGGACTGAACGGTCTTTTCCTGCATCCAGAGACATCTCCTATAGATGCAAATTAAGTATAGGAAATTAGAAGTAATTACATGTTAATAAAGTAGGAAGATCATGGTTAGTACATCTTTAATTCAGTGGGCACATGTTATGCCTTTTCTTATTTATTTGCTCAGGATTAATAGGTAGAGCGACATACATGTTTGTTAGCAAGATAGCGTCTCTCGCTGCGGCCTTGTCTCTGGATAACCACGGTGTTGGCAGAGGGCTCATTGGAGCTCCTTGTGTCCATACGCTCCACATGCTGACCCTCCTCGAACCGACCGATGATTTGAGAACGCCTGAGAAACACAAAGTTTTTCTTTTCAAAAAGACGTACTTGATGATCGTTACATGTTTCACGTAAAAACATAAAAGTTTTATGTGAGTGCAAGCGGAATATTGAGCAAATTAAAAACACAGGGGTAAAATAAACAGGTTATTCTTAAAAAAAAACAACATAGTGCAGCAATTCAAACCTAAACATAATAATGCAGCATTTCATTCCTAAATGGTGGCAGAACCAGTTCGCATAAAAACAAGACAAAGCATAATATAAAAGCAGTATGCAAATCATTTCAGTTCATTGTGTGCAGAGTGCTGATATTACTGTGCAGTATTCACACACATGTTATTATGTTGGACATCATTTAAGACTCAAGTCTGTTTGACAGCCAATAATGTACAACATAAAGAATATTAACATCCCCAAAGTAAACAATCAATAGATGCACCAAGGAATAAAGAGTAGTGTTACATGATGAGAGACTGAACTTTAGAGGAAAGGGAAAATATCTAGGATGGCGGATTAAAATTGCGGAAGTAGCAGCAATGGCAACACGGTCGGTGTTACCTTAAGGCAGCAGCACATGTTAATGTGTATGTATCGGTGACTAAAGGGAGGAAGTAAGACTAACTTGTGTGTATAACCAACCAGTACCAGCCCTTAGTATGTCTGAGTATGCACAGTGTGTGAGCTCGACCCGGTATGTGTATGGAACAGTGTGTGTGTGTGTGTGTGTGTGTATGTGTGTGTGTGTGCTTCCAGGCAGAGATGAAATGATAGAAAGCAGGAATCAGCGGTGACCAGCAGGGAACAGCATTGGGACAGGAATGGAAGGGTTGACTGAGCGTTACTCTGAGAAGCTCTGTTCAGAAGCCCCTGGAAAAGATTGAAACGACAAAAGAAACTAGCAAAAGTAGCAAGATCAAAAGGCAGAGACCAATAGAGAAGAGAAAGTAACACATGCTTTTAAATCCCCAAGAATCATTAATGGCAAACCACTGGTAAGCTCAGGTAGGCAGCAAAAGCCAAAGATCCTACAGCAGTCACTGGGTGGTGCTAAAATACTGAAATGCTGTACATTTGGAGCAGTGCATGGGGTTTACATAATATATTACTTGGCATGTATACGTATTGGACTATGCCAAGGCCTACCAACCAGTGGCTCATTAATGATTATTAATCATATTTGCCATCATTATCACAAATCCATCTGCATTTGCATTTATGCTCAGTGGTACATGTTCAGCACTGATTTGTCCTATCAGAAAGCAGGTCCAACAAATGAAAAAAAAGTCTCTGCAGCGTGCCGAGCGTGACACTTATCCTTAACCTCTCACCTGCGCTCCTCCCCGAACAGCCGAGCCACCTCCTCTCTGCCGGGACTGCGAGTGCGTGCCCTCAGCTCTTGGCGCTTTTTCTCGGAGCGGAAGGCTTCTCGGTAGCTCAGCCGGCGAGCCCGCGGCGCGTCCGACAGCACCGCATACTCCCTGCCGGGCCGGCCTACTCGGCCTCCTCCTCCTCCTCCTCCTCCTCCTCCACTGACACTATTAGCGCTCCCTCCACCACCACTGCATCCCTCCCAGGTGGCCGTGCTGCCGCTGGGATCAGAGTCCAGCGAGCTCTGGGAGGAACTGATGGTGGAGTAGCTAGGGGAAACAAGTGCACCTGGAGAAGGAAGGGGGTCTTGGGAAGGTTGGTAAGGGGAGTTTTGGGGTTCTGACTCGGAGGTGTACCTGGGACTGGGAGCTCCTAAAGAGGAGGATGATGCTGAAGAGGATAGGGGCAGGTGCTGAGGTGGCTGGGGTGGCTGGGAGTGCTGTGCTGACTGTGGAGAAGGCTCCGACTTGGTCTTCTCCAGGGAAAAGTAACCGCTCTCCACTCGTACCTTACGTCCTGTACTCATGGTGCTACCATCTGAAACGAGGAGACAGTACCACTGATGTTAACAGTGTTGGGCATGTTACTTGTTTCATGTTTCCTGAAAAATAACTGAGTGACTTGATAAAAGTAATTAATTACAAGGAAAGTAACTATAGCGTTTAAATAAAATGCTCAAATATGTCAAATTACTTGACTTCCCTCCCTAACTCCCGTTCATCTAACTACTGCACTAACCAACTCACTCAGTACTCCTCCACACAGGCAACTCCTCGATCCGCTGTATCACTCCGCCTCTTCCACACAGGCTGACTTAAACAGCTGATAGGCGGAGTGATACAGTGCATCACGGACCCTGCCCGTGTGAAGGAGTTAAGCCTGGTTTATGCTTCTGCGTCGTGGCGACGGGTCGTACTGTAGCTACGACCCCTACGCGGACCCTACGCCGTAGCCTGACGCGTACCTCCAAAAAATCCCAAGTACGCGTCGACACGTCGCAACGCGAAACCGCAAAGACTGTGATTGGTCCGCTCAGAACGTCAGCGTGGTAAAACCACCCGTTCAGCCTCGACTGGTCGGACAGACCACCTCTGCAAACGTCTTCTTCATCACCTGCGCTTCAACATTTGCAATAAAAACATTTGTTTTTCAGTTGCCATTGTTTACTGTGACCGGAAGCAACGCGTTCCCTTGACACAAAACTTCGAATGGCTTTTTCTGACCAGTTGATGAGCTGAAAAAAATGTGCATATAACGTACTGCACTTAAACGAGTGTATTATTTTCTGATGGGACTTCTTGAGTTAAGTAACAGCGCATTTTATTGTCAGTAACGGTAACAGTGTTGTAACGGGGGAAACGGGGATCACTCGTTACTGAAAAAAGTAGCGCTGTTAGTTGATGACGCCATTATTTTATAACGCCGTTATTCCCATCACTGGATATGAAACACCCAAAAAGTGTTGATAGTATTCAATACATAACCCTAAAGTTCACATCTGGTGATTGATCAAAATAGATGGAGTGGTCACGACAACTTCAAAGAAAAACACAGGTTTTCCTACTAAGCAGTGAAACAAAGAATTCACATGCTTTTCCACAGTCCTCACCGTCTTGAGTGGTGACACTGGAATCCGGTTGGCTCTGGCTCAGCTGGCTGAGACAGGAGGCACTGCGGCTGCAGGGGATGGTGGCTCTGCTCCAGCGGCTCTCCTCCTGCCACAGGGTGGCACGGCTCATCGGGACGCGCTCGGCGCTGGCGATGCTGCTGGGCAGGCATGGTATGCTGCCTCCGCTGCTGCTGCTGGTCACCGTCACCTTGGCGGGGCCGGGCTCCTGGGGGGTAGGGGTTTGGGTTTGGGTTGGAAGGAGGGGATAAGAAGAGGAGAGGACAAAATGGGAGGTAAGGTCACACGGAGACTACAAAAAAAGGGACATGAGGGAAATAGATGTAAGAGAAATTAAACACTGAAAAGTATAACTCAAAGAATTCAATACATTTTTTATTTCCACTTCATTATACCTACTGTCCACAGCAGCAGTGTTAAATCATGTGCCTGTCACCCCACCAGCTGCTCCCTCTTTGTTTGAAACGGTGCCATTCAGTGAAATCAACCTCCTGCGCAGCACACTGATCTCTGTTGTTTGGAGAGGTAACGAGCAGACACTTGGTGTAGAGTGGCACATGATTTCACACTACTGCTCTGTGTGTTTGTTTGCCGTTTTTGATTTTTATGTGTCGGTGTCAGGTGAACCCAACATCAAAGTGGCAAAGCAAAAGAACATTTCTTTCATCAGTGGTAAAATGACAAATCCTGGGAAGAGAGGAGGAGGATGCGTGGGAAGGAGAAAAAGATGGACAGCTTTGACAAAGAACAAAGAGTTCATTCAGGACAAACACACCTGTACAGAGAACAAAAACCAGAACAAGGGCATTCTGTAGAGGTGGAATATATTGGATAGATTTTCTAGGATAAAAATTATATGGATCATTTCCACCTGATTATTGTACAGTACAAGTCAAATTAAACATTTGATGCTGCTGTGGTCAAAGTTTGATCTTCATATAGGAAAGTCTGAGTAATCAGCAGACCGGAGAGCAGAGAAAGATTTCCACAAGCAAAGCGACCCTTCAACAGCTCTACAGCCAGCCTACATGTACTTCAACCACCACAAACATGCATGTTGCGCTAAGAATCACTATCAGGATCAGAGAGAAGCAAAAGCCATGTCCTTCTTATTCACCCGTCACCTGGATCGATTGGGATGGGAATAAATACAGTTTATTAGGGCTGAGGTTTCAAGCCACTGAGGGTGAAGCAGGATAAAAAAATAAAAAAGTTTGGCTGAGCTGAACTCACTGGGTGTCCATTCATGTCTTCAGTGGAAAAACACCGGCTTGGAGTTAGTCCACCCTGCCAATCACAAAAAGCCTTTGATGTTAATGCTTGCTATGTAATGCGGATAATATTAAATACAGATAGACCAAAAAAAAAACCATCTCAGTGGTTTGATAGTTTCTGTATTATTTGAACTATGATGTCTAGTTGTGTTCTCTCCTGGGCCAAATTCAAGATATATAGCACTATTACATGGAGTTAAGTGCTTGTTAAAGAGCCAACACAAGAACCTGAAAGGACAAATTCATTCCAGACTCTTTCAGCAGTGTGAGACACACAAAGTTATCATGGTTTCCTGTCATGCAGATTTCTTTGTATTCAAGGTGAGGTGCTTCAATGGAACTGGAGCCACCCAGAAGGCAAACAAGTTACTACGCTCAAGTATTTACAACCATCCCTGAGCATATGGATCCAGTAACTTCAACACAAATGGGAGGGGAGGTCTACAGTGGAAATGTGAAGTGTGGAAAATTTGAGCTTTGACTCATTTAACTGGGGGAAAAAAAGATCTTTATCACATTCTTAACCAACAATAACTGGACAGCCCACATGAAAATGATGAGTAAGAGTTAGCAGTTATTTCAAGAATCATCTCAGACGAAGGCAACGACAAACAAGATGAACTCTAAATCTGTAGCTACTTGTTTCTCCTCTGAAGTTGTTGTTCAAAGTAGATTTCAGTAACTTCTAGAAATAATGAAGAGCTAATTCACAGAGCAGTACTCAGCTCAACCTTGCCCTCTGTGTGTCACTGTGCTGTCTGCAGTCAATGTGCAGCAGCTTAGCACAGATGTAAAGACAGAAGATGAAAGGAGAAACAGAAACAATGAAGACAGTATATAAAAGGGAAGCTGATCTACACAGAGAAGTATGGCTGGTGACCACAACAACAAAGAAAACCATGCATTAGTCATAGGGGTCACGAGGGTCAAAGTCAAGGTCACTGCTGTGTCACCACTGTTCCTCTGCAAATGAGTATGTTTGTGTGAGCTCAGCTCAGGTCACAGGCTGATTCAGGGCGCCGTCATTAGAGGAACCAGACAATGAACTTCAGACTCAGAGAGAATTTTTGTGTGGATTCACCACAACTTTGGCCTCTTATCAAAAAGAGGTAGAGAAAGGGGGATACTGCATTCCATGGTGGGTGGTCTCCTACAATATTATATGATAGGCCTATGTTCTATCTTGTCATTAAAACCATTATAATGGTAATAAAGCTTTACATACTTGTATTTCTACCTACTAGGAAGACTTCTGACAGCAGTATATTATGCAACATGCCTTTGTATTTTCTACAGGGCTCTGTATGTCAGACAGATGTCACCTGAGTGTCTTGAAAGACTGTGCTCAACTGAATCTGACTGTGTTTAAATGATCAGCTTTGTGTGACTATAACGTCGTCCATTTCTCTCATTCTTTCTAGTCATTGCTCTCCAAAGGGAAATTCACTAGCTAGCTAGTGGTGAATGGGAGGAGTGGTCAATACGCTATGTCACTGGGGACAGGGATAATGTCTGAAGTGGAGACAAAGAAACTCTTCAATGAGGGTATGATCTTTGGTTGCATCATTTTACATCCCATTTCAGATGACGTGATTTCACTTAGTAATGTCCCATTCCTCATTATACTCTCACATAGAGCACATAGGTGATATCATGGTCAGTGATACTTCAGTTTAAAGGGTTTATGGCTGTTTTTGGCCCACGACAGTGTCGAAAGCCTTAAATCTGATGTCTCTACTGTAACTCTAAGTGCGTCAATTCATACCATTACTATTAATTAATATTTTGCTCAGCTCATTAATGTTTGCTGCCATGGTAATACCACATATAAAGATGACAGCCTGTCCTGCATCTGTAACACCACAGCTACACTGTTAAAAACCCTGGAAAAATATCTGACAATATGTAAACTTACAATTCACCACACCCATAATATAATACAACCAAATCTTACTACCATGATTCTTTTATGACCACTGAAATTAATTTAGATGAGTAAGTGGCATGCCGTCTATTCATCTGTCAAGACTGCCACATCCTGTGACTCAAGAATGCAAATATGAATTGCAAAATCTGTTGAGCATGTTACAGACAGCGAAACAATACATCAACACAACTGACGGGAAAACAGCTGGTGATGTTTAAGTGGAGTGAAGTGAATCCATACTGCATACCTAGACGGCACATGTCGTCCTTACACACATGCATATTATTCTTTCTTTGTTGTAGCAGTTGCCACATGTGGATCTTTTGTGACGTTCATCGCTACCACTGATGATAAAGTCACATCCGCCCACAGAGTGTGACAATGAAATCATACTGGGAGCCAAAAATGGCTCATTATCTGGCATTTGGAAATGATTCAGTTATTATGTGTATGATGTCAAATGAGCCCAGATACTCAGCAAGATCATCGCATCAAAATGTCATCTGGTACCAATTTGACCAATTATATTTGATCACCTCAACCAAATACATGTAATCTCAACATACAGCCTCTAGCATCATCTCCTACTTGTTAGTCCTCTGGTGCAAGTTTGCTACTACGATGCAGCATTCAAGAGCCTGTCCAACCATCACCCTTTATAACATGATCTTGATCTGTTGCTTACTGTTCAGTGTGAGTGGGATAAAAGCACTTCAGCATAGACAGTGTGAATAGGAGCATTACCTGGTGAGTGGGTGGATCAACCTTGCGTTTTTTCTTCTGGTTCTGCTTGTTGGTCCTGGGGTACACAGTCAGAGCCTCCTGCCACCTACAAATGGAGAAACAGTCAAAATATTGTTCTTGGGATGCTAAATGCAGACTAAACAAACCCTGCACCATTGACAGATCAATGTAGGACCGAGGCCGAAGTTCCAGTCCGCAAAAAAATAAACAATTGTAATTACCACGACTACCCTGGCTGTGTATGGCCAGCAACAAAAAGCTGAATCTGTGTTTCTCTCTACTCTGTGGCAGATAATCTTACATCACTGTTTATTCCACTAAGAGACAACACAAGACTCTGAGATGGGTTAGATTTCATTTTCCTTAACAATATATACTTTGATGATGATGATGATGATATGCTTTGAGAAGATTAACGACAGGTATTAGAAACAACAGAAGAACAGTTCATTATTTAATCAGCAGCCATGTTAAAGTGGATTTAATTAAACATTGTGCTTAAAGGGATACATTATGTTTTACACAGCACAGATTCAGAAGACTCACATTTAGCTTTTCTGCAGGAAAAATACCCTACTGTAACCACATTATTTAACTAACCCACATGGTAACATGATTTGACTAAAATGCTTGTTGTTTATCTTAGTCTAAAACTAGAATAAAAGACTGTTTTTGTTGCCTAAACCTCAACCAAACTGCTCCTTTACTTTAAACTCACAAGAGGCCAGTGTCTGGTTTCAGTGTGCTGACCAAAAATAAGGATGATGGTGACAAACTATGACTAAACTCACATGTAGTCATCTCAGTTCTAATTAAAAGAGTCTGGTCATGTAACTGCAAAATATAAACCAATATCCAATCCTTTTTATGGTTTGAATAATCAAGTCGGTGACTGTCGGACAGAACAGTCATGTATTATCAGATATGTTTTACTCCACCCACTTAGTAAAGAGTCTTTGGTGTCAGAGATACAGAAATGTGACGCAGTTCTAATGGAACGAGCTCAGCCTTAATGCTGTGGCACCATGAGTCAGAAGACATTTGTAAAGAGCTTAAAATAACCAGGAAAAATACAGATGCATATACAGTACTGTATATTGTTTAAAATCCTGGATGTTATTGTGCTGTCAGTTAGTGACAACTACTGCAATAATGGCCCTAGAACCAACACATGGGAGACAGATGATAGGAGAGTGGGAGGTGTACAGTGATGGAGCAGGTAGCATAATGGGAGAGTGGGTGCTGTGAGTCACAGCTCCCTAAGAATAGCCATAATATGTATGCTTGGGCCAGGGAGGGAGAGCAGTGCAGAAACGCAGGAGGAAAAAGGAGAAGAAGGGCGAAAGAAAACGACGTTGTGAGGCTTACAGGTCCTGTGTTGTGATCTGTGTCTAGGCATGCGAGGGTTTGTGAGCGCAGGAGGAAGGCTCGAGGGGCAGGGAAGAAGGAACAGTTCAAGAATGTGCACTGTCACTGCAGTGTGGATTACAACTCTCTGAAACGCACTGCCTGAAGCAGACAGCAGGGGGCAGAGCAGATTTGGCAGCCATAGCAGTTGCGCACAAGTATTCTCCCTTATCTGTGTCTCTGTCATCCCCATCACTTCAGTCCAAAAGAGAGAGAGCTATACAAACCTTCTCACTGTTATTTTACATCATATATGTTCAGATATGATGTTAAACTGTCCATGTGTAATCCCTTTTATAAACACATCACATTCCTGGTGCTCATCCTCCCTTACCCGTTGATGATTTCTTTACATTCGGCCCGTATGAAGTGCTCCTTCTCAGAGGTCAGGATGCACAGAGAGTTCTTCTGGCCCGTCCTCGACTCTCCATCGATGACGTCAGAGCACTGGTTCATATTGATGGTGCCCTGGGGTAGGGTGCTGGGCTGTGGGACGCAAACAGAGATGCACAGAGAAAGTGTTAAGTTGGGAAGTGAACAGACGTGCCCACTTATCCCTCCACATGGTCTTTTCTCTCTTCTCACACAGTCCACCCCGGCAGCAACTTCCCTGCCAAGTTTGAAGCACCACACACTGATACAACAGTCTGGGAACGGGCAAATGTTCTCGCCAGCGCTCACTGCGATATTTTTGTTTTCTTTAGATGTGTACTACAGCACTTACAAGACGATCATTGCTTTAATTGAATCATAAGCAGCTTTTTACCTCAGCAGTTCAGTAGCTAGAGTTTAGAGTGAATTTAGGAAGTGACATTGGGTTTTTATTCGCAAATTGTGATGGTTCAGCACACTAACACTATTGTACTTAGTTAATAGCTGCCACTCAATTCCGACTAAAGTCTATAATCATCACAGTAATAATGATGCATTTTATTGAAGTGGATTAAAAAGCAGGTTTACATTTGCAGGGAAATTAAAATTGACACTAGCTGACATTAAAACTGACATTTTAAAAAATCGCACCAATTGAAAATATTCATCAAATCAACTAAACTGCTTTGGTTCAAATTTTAAAACACATTGCATTCATTCCAGTGTGGAAACAGCCAGTGTATATCACAATGTCAGTTGTTCAGCCCCGATCTACACAGCCATTATATACAGTAGGCTATATTGTGCCAGAAGAAAGAGCCTGAACCGACCTGTGAAAAGGACTGTCTGCTCCATTTATACACCCTGCAAGCTCATGGGTTCACCGCGCGGTGTGGAGTTTAATCTGTCTGATGCCGCCTAGCTGTGAGGTAGAAACTCAACTATGCACACCGACATGGACGCCATCTGTCAGCCGTAAATAACCTTATACCACAGGACTTCAAGAATAATACTGCTTTGTGTACAGTGACTTAAGGTCGGACATGCTGGTTTATATAAGCACACAATAGCTTTGTATGTAGGCACGGCTCATTGACAATCAATGGGGGCATTCTCGCTCTACATGGAAACAGATAAGATAATCTATTTATAGCTCTTTGCGTTGCGTTACTTTGGAGTGAACCTGTTGTGGTAGTCGGAGTGTTTGTAGAATGACGCTTTTTCTGGTCCGTTAATTAGTAAAACACTGTGCAGATGCATTCCTGGAAAGAGAGTACACACACAAGGCAAATATTTGAACGCACTTTACAATAACAAATATACTAGTTTAGAAAACAGACTTTTGCCTGCTTTGACCTCCAAACGACTCCCAACAAGAAGCTTTGGTAGTCTTATGTTGACTGAGGGACTTGGATTTGTTCAGGTAACTGAGGTAAATGAACTCTGTGTTACTGACCACACTGGGCATGGAAACCTGTTTGAACAACCTTTGGGTCCTACTGTACCTTCACCGCGCTAAACATACAGGCAGAATTATAGACATGAAAGAAACCACTGTGGTTCTAGGCTATAAGTATCAGTTAGCCACAGATAATAAATTACAGCCCTCAGCGAATCGGAATATATTAGGAGATAGAGCTGGAGACAAAATTAAAAGGTATCACGTTCAAGTTAGCAGAGTGACCAAATAAATCTAACTCAAGGACTCAATTTATGCAACAACATAACTATAGCCTGTCAGCGACTGCAATTTCAGCCTATGGATTGGCCTCTGATGTGGACAGAGAAGTCAATAGTTAACAGTTTGTGGTAATCCCACCCTGAGGGAAGATGAGAGGCCATGTTTACTTCCTCACTGTGAAATGTCACTTTCATTCTCAACTCTCTTACCAGTGTTTATATTGTAAAAGGAGAGCAGGAGTGGCAAAGTTTGGCACAACATGACGGAACAAGGTTTGCCTAACTCGGCTAAGAGCGAGAAAGCAAAGACGTGAACATCTGACAGCTTGGTACGACAGCTGGGATGACGACTTCTCTCATACTACGGTGCTACCGAGTGCCACGGAGGCAGGGATTCAAGTTGGCCATTATGTTTTGGTTCAGCGTCTTATCCCTGTGGCTTTAAAATGGTCAATCACCCAAGGGCTCTTGACGGCGAGGTGAGAGGCCAGGGCAACAGCCGGGCTTGACAGACAAGACGGACAAACAGACCCTGGGGCAGCTGGGGCGAGGGCCTGGGTCTGCTTCAGACTGGACAGAGAGACCGCCGTCAGCTTGACCTGAGAGCCCTGTCACTCTCAGACACGCAGAGAGGAAGGTGATTTGGAGACAGAAAGGGAAGGAAGGAAGTCTCCAACTGGTGCTCAAGGGGGCCAGTGGGGCAGCAGGAAAAAAAAAAAGGAGGGGGTTGTTTTGGACTGTGACTTTGGACTGTACGGCCATCTGTCTGTGTAAACAAATCGAGAGTACACCACACATGTGGGTTTGTCCTTGAGCTGGAGTCAGAAGAGGATAAACAGCTAAATATTTCAAATTCTGGGAACAGTTGTACAAGCAGCTTAAGCCCCCAGTTTTATAATCACAGCATCAGATTCTCTAGGACACGAAAAAATAAATCAGACTGACAGCAGCTCTGATTAAAAACCTATTTCCATAAAGCTGCTCACCTCTGAGAGAGATTTGAGTGTTTATATGAAGTAGGTGGCTGTGTGGGAGTACAGTACAGTACAGTATATGGTTGTTGTTTTTTTGCGCTGGAGCCGTGTGTGGCGAGCAGCACGGGACTGCTGTCACACGTGCGCACCCTCCCTGAACCCGCCGCCGTTGTCAGCTGAGCGCCAGTACACGCCCCCTCCTTCGGACCCGCCATCCGCTGCTGCTCAAGCCCCCCAGACCCAGGCCCCCTCGAACCCACACCTCTCTGTCACCTAGCCCCAGACCCAGTCCCCTTCTCCGCGGGCCGCCACTCTCCACAATGGGCCCTTTGTGAAGCAGCACCAGTTCAACACAATGTGGGATTGTCAGCCGCCACAGTCCGCAGAGCCACTCCTCCCCTTAACCCTCAACAAGGAAATGACTGAGAGACAAGAGGCCCAAACAAGTGTCCTTTTGTGATCGGAGCATGGAAATTATGAAGCCAGCATAAACTTATTCTTGTCTCTGAAGTTGTTCAGACAATAGTATGAATGCTGTCTCGATGGGAGTCATTGAGCACCCAGTTTCAAGGGGAGACCGGACAAATCTGAAAATCATTTGATTTCTACAAAGCAGTCTGTGATGACTGGAGCATTTTGGAGGACGGACACATTTTGCATCAGTGCCAATATTTATTCATATTATGTATATTTGTCATTGTAATATTTGTTCAAGCTAAACTTTTACATCAACTTACATTTTGCAATGTTTTGTTTGTTATTTAATTCTGTTCATGAATTGTTCCATTATTTTTTTTTGTTGTTTGTTTTTTTTACATTCAGGTTCCACATATCTGAATAAGGTAAATGGGTTAATACCAAATAACATTTCTATGAGTTCTTTGAAATTGAAAATGAGCAAAAGGAGTGTTATGTGGAGACTCTATTTCCCAGTGCTCCCAGTTAGGAGACCAGAAGTGATGAAGACCATTCACAACATCATGGCCAAGATGCTTTCAGATAAAAGGTTCCTTTCAAATCCAACACTGCATTACTATGTAGCTACAGTATGAACTCTGCATAGTTTAGGTCTTTCTCTCCCTGCGTACAGCATATAGTATTCATATGCCTTGTGATCTCGGTCCAGATGTTGTGTAGCATTACAACAGTGCTCATTAGGAACCAACTCTCTGTTTAGAAAATGGTAATTAGTAAGCTCCGTGCATGCATGCATGCCTTTGCGCCCTTGGCTTCCTTCACTCTTGGCCACTCCGCAGCTTAGCAAAACATCCCATTCTCCCTTATGACACAGTGGGAGAAATATTTGCTTCTTTTGGCAGCTGGTTGATGGTCTACTTTCATTTTTGGTTGGGAAGCAAATTCTCTTCCTCTGCCATCAACATTTTTGGGTTTGACAAGACTTATTTCTAGTCATGGAAAGCAAGAGTGCAGTTGAACTGACTCACTTATGAGGCGCGTGAGGGAATGAAATGGTATTTAACAAATGCGACTGAGTAATATACAGTATTGCAACATCTTTTTAAGTACATTTAATTTCTTGCTCATTTTCTACGAGTGTGAAGACACAGAAAACAATTCCCATAGGCCAAGTTAGTTAGGAACACCTGTAGGTTGATTAAAAACATCTGGTTCTTGTATTAGGTGCCAGTTTGTCTGCCAACTTGTGTGGTGACAAACTCACATGCCATGACTTCACTCGCTAACTTACATGACTTTTCTTTTAGGCATGTACCAGCAGGATCTTTGAGCATCGTCTCCAGGTTCTTCACCGTGGATCCAGGTCATTAAAGACACTGGAGCCCAAAGGAAAACTGATGAACTGGCACCGCTTCACCCTGACTCATGAACGTGGCCTCGACTCAGGTCTTCTCAGGGTCCAACATCCTCTGCTCATTCCCGATAACAACAATTATGCAATAAATCTTTCCATAGCAACTTAGGACAACAGAGGTAAACACATTTTTTTGATACCAGTGAGTTATGCCAACAACCAGCTGCGGGGAAATATCCTCAGGTGCCAGACGGATGGAGTCACCTCTGGTTTTGGTACGGGGGAATATCAAACACACGGTCTGTCTTTCTCTCTGTCTGTCCCTCTGAAGTCCACAATAATCATATAAACACAGATATACGTAGCAATCAGGCCATGACAGATTGGTTGTGCCCAAGATTACAATCATCACTGTCCCAGCGGCCTCACGCACCTGTAGTTTAACCCCAATATCAAGACAGCTTCAAGTCAGTGCAATCACATATGCTATTTACTTTAGCCTTAGCTATAATACCATCCTTAACCCCTGCCTGTACTTTAGACAAACATATAGCTCTATAAAAATCTGACTAAGCCATGTGGTGGATATCTGACATCTCTGTTTCAGGGCCAAGTACAGTCCTGCAGGCATTTTCAAATACACCTCACCTCACTGGTATGCATACAAAGTATAGGCATCTGCTCTTAGCCCGGTTAGTTACACAGCTACAAAACTACAGTGAAAGATAAGCTGGATCGTCGTATTAACACAAAATTGTTTTTAAAAAATGACGAGGAAAGAGAAAAAAAAACACATTTCACACATATTTGTATGAGGTATTTCAGAGAGCAGAACTGTGGGTGGTAGCAGCAGTGCTCTTCTTATGGAGAAGAGGGAGAGGATGTGGGTGGTTAAATGCTGTGTTAGGAGGCAGGCAGCCGACAAATGCAGAGGAGGAGGAAGAGGAGGGAGAGTTGGAGGATGAAGATCATTTTCTCTGCTTAGGATGGCAGGATTCTTCTCAGATGGAGGATAGGATCAATTGATTGATCAATCGCATGCTGCCTTACAGACTTTTGGCTGTTGCAGGCCGCACTTATTAAATCCATGTGTGCAGGTAACAAACTAAATGACAGCAAATCATTTTATCCGTCTCATACATACAGCGTTGTTATTGACAGGCTTTCAAAGTGGCCTTTATGTAACGTCTGTAATAACAATGACATCATAATGAATTGTGAGAAAAGAGACTATGAGAAATCAGTGGGTCTGTCTGGGTGGTGACTGAGTAGATGGGCCGGCTGCAGAAACAGGTGCTACGGTCGAGTTGTGTCATGTTGCACTGGCTGTGTGTGTTCAGACTCACACTGTCTCAGCAGAGTTATTGTGAGTGTGTGTGGTTTTCCCAGGCTGGGAACTTTTTTTTCTTTCTTGGCACTCCAACTCCCTCTAATATTCATCAAAGCTGCTTCTTTCTTCCCTGCACACTTGTCAATGCCTAATAATATCGAGTACACGCAGTAATTGAACTGTGGACAAACGTGTAGGCTTCTTTCTTCCACTTCTTATTTTCTTCACTCTTCTCTGTGTTGAATGAGATCTCCGTCATGTCGACTTGCTCTGCTTATCACTTCAGTCTTTACACTCCAGACTGTCGGTGCCGGTGCAGAGTGAGGCGAGCGTAACTGTTGATATCTCCTCCTGAGTAACTATCACCTTAATAAGGTGACATGGGAAACATCAAAGTCACCTAAGATAAGAGTGTGAAGTGAGGTGACAAACTAAATATGAGGGCAGAGCTATCACTCCCCTTGGAGTAGGATAGTGGACTTTGGAGATAGGGAGGTATGGCTTATCTGAATCCTTAGGTGGTTTGGCATTCACAGCACAACTGCATGTCGCGCTGACACCACAAATAGCCCTTAAATAAAGCTTGCCATTAAAAGCATGCACCAAAGAAACTAACTGACCTATGGCTAAGCCATGCCCCCCAAACGCGATGAGCCAATCACAGTGCGCATAGCAAGCCCATACACTCGGACATTCTCTGCTTCCACGTCCATTGAAATGCATTGCAGTTAGTCAGTTTTCATTCGTTTTTATATGTTTTTTTCTTGACATTTTAAGTTTAAAATGGTCAAACGGTGTGCATGGGGTACATGCAACTCCGACACTAGGTATCCCGAGAGGCTGGGCGACGGGGTGGATTTTTTTACCTTTTCCCAAGCCACATCTCAACCGAGAGAAGTGTCTGCTCTGGATAAAGTTATGCGGTAGACCACAACAAACTAAACGTGGAGATGTAGATGTCTACATCTGTTCTAAGTTAAGTCAACAACGTATTTGAGGCAACATATTGTCAGAGATGTTTAGATGTTAGCCAGTATCACAACTAAGCATAAAGTCCGCTAGCTTAATGCTAACGTATAATGTAAAACTCAATAGACAGGCTAACAGAAATTAGCCCGTCGCTATCGGCGTTTCGCGGCAACCGACAGCCATAGCAGTAAAGCTAAGTGAAGTTTTGGTGACTTCGAGATGATATTTAATCTTTCTGTCTCCAAAAATCATCAATTGTCTCATGTGAAATGTCTCCTACTGTGACAGCTGCCATAGCAACTGTCACCGAATGTTGACTGTTTGTCTGAGTGAGTGGAGGGGGCGGGGCTTAGCCATAGGTCAATTGCAACTGCTACTCTTGCAACACCATGATTAACCAGTATTGTTTATCCAATGCTAATGTTCTCTCACTGACTTGTAGAGCAGTGAAGTGGCAGCTCTTTCTGTTTCAAACTACCAAAAAAAATAACAACAACAAAAAAACAGTTGGTCTAAGATCACAAGCTGGCCCACAACAGCAGTGTCTGGATTACTGCAGCGTCCCATACAGTGCTCTGACACAGCACTTTGGAAAGTAGGCCAAGGTGAACAGGCACCCATTATAAGCTGCTATTGTAAAGTCACAGGGTCCCCATGAAAACTAGTCCAGTCAGACAAGAGGCACATAAATATCATTCACTCCCACCACACAATTAACAAGAAGCTTGTTTCTCTCACTCTGTCCGCACTTTGTAAAGAAATTACATAAGGCCTGCAGTCAGGCTTCAAACACTTCTTTGATAATGACTGCAAATCTGCCAAAGCCTCGCTAAGTCAACGCAAATTAGCCCATCAGGCAGAAAGGGAAGGGAAAATGGGGGAGGGGTAGGAAAATGTTCCTTTGGGACGTCGGCTCATATTTGAGTTTTGAAGCTAACTGTTGTTTTCCATAGGATTGAAAAGTGGCGTCCAACAGGCCGACGTCTGCTGGTCGTCAGCTGTTCAAAAGAGAGAGATCAGCAGATTCAACAGGAAGCAAAACCTCTGCACCGAGATCTTTTATTATCTTGATGTGTACAAGGAGTAGTCAACATTTAAAATGTAAAAACCAAGACCAATACAATACTTGCACCCAAATAAAACTCTGTTATGATTCTTAAGTTGGTTGAGCATGCATTTATTTTATCAGTAAAAAAAAAAGAAAAAAAGAAACTATACATCTTGAAGGTATAATATGCTGTTTTAAGTAACACAAACACTAAACAAAGACTTTTCTAGATATGATCTGTTTTTTGATCAACAAAATTAAGGTTAAAACATATAAAATCTTATCAAACACAAATTAAACAACACCATGAATATGACTACTCACTGGTAGATGAGAATTTAAGGACCAGTTCTACATATATTTGGTCAAGGTAAACACCAAGTTGGTTACAGTATGTCTGTGGAAAACTGTAGGACATAAACCATCACTTGCATGTATTCTGGATCGTAATATTCAACATAATCTGCTTGTCAAACATGTGTTAGCATTTGTTGAACACAACACTGTTGCTGTGTGGAATAACAGCTCAAAGCCACCTGACAGCCTGTCAAGTGGCTTTTTTTCTTTTTGTTTGATGGTATCTGCAAAGACTGCCTGACATCCTGCACATTTCATCATTGCTGTGTTCAATGATGAGATTATGAGTAATGGATATTTTATTGCAGTGCTTTGTTTTCCACTTTATTACATTTCAGAAGTCTGTTTTTTATTTTGTTTTTATTCAGTAGTTTATTTTTTCAAAGAGCAGTTTTTTATTTAGGTTGAGGGGATGTTTTCGCTGTTTTCCTTTAAAGCTGAAAAAGCACAGAGGAGGACTACTAAGCTGATTAGGTGCTGAAGCTGGAGGTAGGCCAGTGCACGGCTGCTGGAAATGGGAATTTTGGGCCCGTTCCTGATGAAGCTGGAGAGGGTTATTAAAGGGCAAGAGGCTCACCCAAAACAATCACCAACAAGCAACATACTAACGTTACAGCTGGTGTGGATTTTAGAAGCGAGACCTACCCAGAAATGTTAACAAGAGCTGCGACTGCGTCATATCATCACATATCAACAATATATTTCTTTACGTGAAATAATTAGATCCATTTCAAAAGGCAGTACTCTCGTTCATACTAAAAATATCTCGGCTGCAGAACCGTGACCTTAACAGGTGTTGGACTGGCAGGTCGCCAAGCTTGAGGTGAAAGGTTGAAGGTCACCCAATACACCTGCACCTGTCGCGGCTCTGAAAGACATTCGACTGCAGCTGTGGCTCCTGCAGCCCATCACAAGGCAGGAGCCTAATAGACACCCAGTCTTGGGCCAGGCTACTACTGGCCTCCGTCCAAGTGAGACGTCTTACTGCAGTGATGTAACTAATCAACGCTGCCACCCGTCCCCGCAAACCTAAAAAAAAAATCACACAGAGCTACAGCAGAGTCCTGATGCTTTAAATGAAACCTTTTGTCAGTGTCCTGGTCTAGTGTTCAGAACAAACTGAGTGAGCAGTCTGTCAGGCCGTGTTTGGCTTTATAGACAAGGGGGGGTTTGGGGGAGAGAAGTTACACAATACCGCTGGCTGCTCTCTCCAACACAAATGATTTATTGGCCAGAGAGAGCCGCAATGAAAGACAGAGATACGAGAGTGGCAGAGTGAGAGAAAGTGAGGAGGTAAAAGGGAAGGGGAAAGTGAATCGGACTGAGTAATGGGAAAGTAAAAAGTGAGGGCCATGCAAGTGAGAGTGGACACTGGTTCAGCCAAAGCCTCCTGGAGCCAGCCTTTCTCTGGATAATGAATGGCTGGAAATCATTAAAAAGAACAAGAAAATGAAGGAGGGCACAAAGAGAAGGATGGTAAAAAGACATCCTGAAAAAAAAAGAGAAAGGGCCCTTTTACGGCCTTTTCACCACGGCGCAACTGTGGACCGCCATCAAGAATTCAGCTCAACCCCCACATGGCAATCATATTCACTCAGAGAAATTTGAAAGGCAGAACAAGTTCACCATCAGCTGGGACCCCACATTAGTAGAAAACTGATACCTTTCAAGAAACCATTATGCCTTTACTATGAGCAATATAGTACTATTTTACTGAAGGTGCTGATAGACCTAGTGCCCTGTGTTAAATGATCCTGTCCACAGCCTCATGCAGCAGTGAACACATTATAATAATAGACCGGGGGCTTGAACTGGAGGACTGTCTTCACTTGCTTGGCAGTACAACCAGAGACTGGCCTGTAAAAGGCCACAAAAGTTATAAAATGCATGCTTATTGGGATGAGATGTTTGCAATAAAGACTTGCACCAATTTGTCAGTGTATTTCCAGATCAGTGCATTTCAATGCGTCTAATCCCCTTTTTAACATGTGTTTTATTAACCTGGCTGACCTACATAGACAACTCCTCTGATCAACAGCTTTGTCACTTTTTTCTTGTGTGTTTGACTGTGCATACTTGAGGACAATGCTGTTTTATCCACTGTAATTGGAATTTGGTAACTATAATTTGAAAGCCATTATTTATAGCCTCATTAAGCTTTTTTGGCTATTGGACACACAGAGACACAATAAATGGCAAATTGGGGTTGGACGAGGGGGAGGGAGGAGGCCAGAGAGGAAACATATTGTGTGCTGCTGTCTTTCACTTTTGATCTGTAAAAGTTTACAAGAAGAAAACCATAATTAAGTTCAGTGACTGGATCATGTAAATGGCAGCCAGGAGTTTAATGTTTAGACAGTAAACTTGGTCCTGAGCCAGAGGTGGTTCCTGTAATTCTGACTAAAGAAATTGAAGTATTCAAACAGTGGGCAAATAGAGGAGATAAGATCTGTACCACAACCACATCCGGGATGGTGTGGTGACTAAAGCAACGGCAAAAAAAAAACTAAAGAGCGCAGATAAGAGCACAGTGGAAAGACCGACCAAAAGGGCAGCAGAGCCAGATTGGCCATTTATCAAGGGAAAATACGACCTAGCTCGTCTTCCATGAGACCTTCCATTGTATCCAGCTTGCACAAAGCACGGCCCTCGGTTGGAAAATGGGCTGGCATATTGTGTCACCTGGAAGATGGTACAGTCCCTGGTTAGTATTAAAAAGGAGAAGTGGTGAATAAGAACCTTCACTCTCCAAAGTACAGAACTGCTCCTTGTCTGATCTTTCTAGGAGCTATAGCCAAGTTGTCAGGTCAATCATCGGTCAGGGGATCAAGCTGAGAGAAAGGCGGACTCTTTGGCTTAGATCTCACTGGAAGACTGAGGCTGACGTCCACGGTGCTTGGTTTGAGTGGACAGGACCTTGCCAAGTACCTTTGACATACAGAAAGAAAAACTAAATCTAGCCCCGTCTTACATCATCAATGATAAAACCACTGTGTCTCTGGTGATGTTTTAACGACACCTCACAACACAATGCTGTTGTCCCGATAAAACTTTCATTTCAACAGGAAGGCAGTGGGTGGGGTGCAGAATTTTTAGAAAACCTGTGCTCTCACCTTTTGACACCAGGTCTTACGGTCATGAGACAGAAGGTGGGCCCAGACAACAATCCGAAAAGAGTCATATTTATAATGTTTCCATCATTTTACCCTACAGGAGCAGGTTGAATACCCTGCACAAAGCAATCCTCATCAAATTGTTTGTCCGTGCAGGATGTTCGGTGTACACCACAGACATTAGAACAAGACTTTAGTGTTTTGGAACCAAAACATCAAAATGAATTTGGAACCGTAGCGTCTGTGTCTGTGGGTGGGATCGCTCCAGAGCGCTCTCATCTTTTCTTGCCGCAATTTCAATTCCCACTTACTGGTCACAACATCTGCACAGCGGTTGCTAAGACTTGAGAGGGTAACAAAATGGCATATTGTGTTGCACCCTCCCACTGAGACCGTCGTGGTCAGCCTCCCCCGACTGACAGCAGAGATGGCCACGACAAGACCTACAAACCATAGGGAACTGGAACTTCCAAACTGAGAGAAAACAGAGCAAAAAACAAAGGGAATGCTCTTTAAATACTTCACTGGGCTTTGGGTGGGATGTGCAGTTGCCATTAGGTTGAGTGGCAGTTACAGTGTTGTAGACCCTGATGATTACAAGCTGTATGAATGGCTGTTCCCATGGTTTTGTGGCTTTGTGCAATGGGAACAGTGACCCCACTGTAATCCATGGCTGTTTACATTCCAGCAGATCAGTTCCTACTGGAACCATTGGGAAGGAAGGGCAGGGGTTAAAGAAGACTCTCACGCAGCATATCTCTGTTAAACCAACACTCACCTCGCCCAAGACCCCACGCTAAGTAAACAGTTGACAACGATGCAATATGGAAGGCTCTCACCATCTTATCAACATGGCCTGTGACCAGCATCTCATCCACTCTTAACCCTCTCTCCTCTAAATAACCTGCTCCTTTGCTGTTTTCACCTTCAAAACCCAAATTGCCCATATTTCCTTGTCTTGTACACAAACTTTTATGTACAAGAAAGTTTTACCCTTTCTCCATTTTGTTTCTCACAGCTCGCCCTGAGTGGAAGACTGGAGCTCCCCTATAAGTATCCCTAATTTAATGGGGTGGGGTGGTCGGCCTCCAGTCATTCTCTGCATGGAGTGCCTGGAGGCAACAACACAGCTTAGAGGCCCTGCCCACTCATCCATCCCCTACAAAGCACTCCTCGTTCCCAAACCAACACAGGACAAAAGCTCCACAAAACTGGTTAAAAAATAGCCCTTAATTTCATGTTTCTCTGGGCTAGAACGTGGTGGAGAGGGTTTGTGCATGTTTCAGCCTGTCAAAAGGTCTGACAAGTGTGAGGGCAAACACAGGCTGAGGTTGAGATTCAGGGGAGGCAGCAGAATAGCGTGGCTTCGAGTTTAAATAATGCCCAAATGTGTGGGAAATGGAATAAAGTTGGTCAACCCTCTCAGTCCTTGGACAGTGCTATGGGGCAGGGGTCCACTGTTTGAATTCCACTAAAGACAGGAAATTGTTTGAGCTGAGATGAAATGAGAATGACTTCAGCAGCTGAAACGTCATCATGAGAACATCATGTTCTTGTAGGAATAACAGGGATTATGGCTGTGATGCAGACAGTCAAGTGTGGTCAAAATGGTCTAAAATGCAATTCAAGTGTCCCTGAATGGGCCTTTTGTGTACTGCAACTCAATAGGTAGCCTCATTTTATTTGCAGGTACACTGTGCTCCTGCACCCTGGACTTTACTACATTAACTGACCAATTCGAGAACACAAACTACACAGTCTTTCCCCAAGCCCCTGCAAACTAAATGAGGAAATACTGCAAACAATCCACAGACCAAAGTAATAAAAGTGTGTCACTGCAAAAGTCTTTGTAATCTAAGGATGTAAAAGAAAGTTATGATTCAGTATGAGATCAGAGACAAGGGAGACACTGTAAAGAAACGGCCTCGGTTGCATGATGCATGCGTGTGTGTCAATAAGAAGAGGTTATAATTAGGTCAAAGTATGGTTAATAGGAGCTAGGTGTTGTATGGGGTATTTACGAGTGCATTGCGAAGCAGTTATTAGAGTGTGGGTGTGATCATTTTAACTCACACTGATGTCATCAAAGTGGCTTTACGGAGCTGGAGAGTTCTTTGCACACCCACATACCTGCCCTCACCACAAGGTGATAATGGGTTTTGTGTGTGTATGCGTGTTTCTCACATCACTTAAACAACTTGAGCACAGCTGTGTAAAGCTGACCCGTTTTCATATTGTTCATATTCCTCTATATGATTCTAGGACCGGTATTAACTAAGAAGGCCAAACGTTAAGATCATTTTGAAACTGGGGTCTCTGCTTGCAAACACCTGTTCCTGACATGACCTCTGCCGTCAAGCACCCTTAGTCCCAGGTGCATTCGCTCACACTCACACAAAAACACACACACAGAAACATGTGCAGCTCAGCACATACTGTAACTCTGTAGAATCCAGCCTTGCGCATTTGTTTCGATGCTGTGTCTGATGTTTTTTTTCCCCTCCCTCTTTCTCTCTCTCTCTCTCTACAGCTACTGTACAGGCTGGCTCAACGTATGACTGAGCCTAGAGACAACCTCAGCCCACACACTTGTGCTCTGCTTCCAGAGCGTTCTGTCCTATATGCCTACAGTCAGGACAGAGACAGCCAGAGCGCTCCACAAAACAGAGAATAACTGTCCCATGTTATACATGCCATGGTCAACTGTTGCTGGACAAAAGGGACAAAAACATGTTGTTCTGGCAACGCTCCCGTGAAATTACCGTGATGGGTTGCTCCTGGAAAATACAGCTCTTACTTTTCAGCAAACACTGGAGACTGAACTGGCGGTGGATTTTGTAGCAGTGATCTTCTTTCCATATTTACAGCTAGCAAATAATACCGTGCTAAAACTCTGTGAACTTGTTTAGACACATTTAAACTCCCTTCCTAAGGCCGATGCCAAGAACAATCCACTAAAGCTGCACTAACACATTAGCTTTGCATGGCAGCACATGTTCTATGCAGGCCAACATTTTCAGCTATTTGCCCTCCCCATCCTTCCAATCACAACACATTTACTTAGTCTTGCTCATGCTGCAGCTACGTTGTTTTCTTTTAACCACTTGCCTCTTGCACATAGCGGTGATGGCTGCGGTGTGTGTGTCGTGCTGGGTGTTCGCTGTAGGTGTGCAACCCTAAACCCAGCGCTCCGGGAACCCTGATCTCTCCCAGACCTTTGCTAACCCGTTCCTTTCCTCCCCACAGGGCAGCGCCACATCCTGCAGGTTGGGACCACAGTCCATCAAGGTGCGGTCAGAGCCGAGTCACAAGAGCCATAAAACTGGGCTGAGAGGAAAACAGAGGGGCACCTCCTCATCTGCAGTCCCCACCAGTGGTCCCCGATGTGGGGCTGTGATGTGGTCTGCAGCTACGGTGAACTGGTAAAAACCCTAATGTTATTCCCAATTAAGTTGGTCTAAATCCTGGTACGTTCTGCACGCTACTTCTCAACAGCGTGTAATGTGCATACTGATTCATGTAAAACACGCTGATACTATTGGCAGATACATGTGCCAATTAGCCAACTTTGTGCAGCTGCTTCTTCAACAAACATCAATTATTCTAATGTGCCTTGTGCGGCAAGTGAGCGTCCATATTTAGGATCACTTGATAATTCCAGCTCCAGACCCCGCTACCCCCCCCATCTCCCTTTGATCCTCCATTCAGAAGGGAGATGAAAAGATGAAGAGTGACATCCAGAGAGAACAATGAATGGAAGGAGGACATCCGCCTCTCTCCCTTGTCTCTTCCTGTAAACACATCATCCATCCTTCTTCTTCTTCATGCCTCCCAAATGCAATTCATTGGCTGCAGTTGGAGGAGGTCATTAAGCACGGCGCAGTAGTTCGTGCCATGTTTTGTATAATAAGATCTTCCCTGCTCTTGGATACACTTAGCAAACAGTAGCCAAGGCCATTCAGCGTGCAGCAGATTCTGTAGGCTGAATGCGATGACCCTGAAGGGCACAGAAGAGGGAAAAAATAAAACATCTAAAAAAGCATCCCGCCTTCTGCTGCTTCCATTACATAAAAGGCGTCTCAGCATCTTTTTCCTCTGCCAGTGAATGCCACATGGAGTACGAAGGGGTCAAAAGCAACATAACAGCTACTTCTGTTTCCATCTCATTTCAAAACCACATCGCACGCTCGGAAAAAAAACAGCTCTAGAGCACTGCTTTGGGTCAATCAATATACAGTGTACACTACACACATGCTGCCCTGCATATGGAATTGAAAAAACATATCACACTGACCTACAAAAACATGAACTCAAAGCGATCAATCAGTCTGCATACTAATCCTTGGATTATTGTGTTGACATTCGATTAGTTGCACAAATGAAGATCATTCAAAACATCAATCTAGTGGCTTCAAGTGGTTCTTCCAGTTCTGGAACAGGAAGTTGCCAGGGGGCTCTTGCACAATGTGTTAGCCACTTAAACAAACACACACACACAGCTCAGCACATGACTTTTAGTATCAACACCATGTGGTGTCACTTCATTCCTTTTGACACTACTGCGCTAGTTAGCTTAGTGTTTAGCACATTCACTAAATACCCTGTTGCAGGCAAGAAAGCTCTGGTGTTAACAGTGTGACGGCTGCCTGTTCTCTTGGCGGCGAGCCTCTCCATGTATACCTCAGACAAAAAAAAAGACTGTTGACAAAATAAATGCACCAACAATACCATCAACTAAGTAAAAGGATTGTTCTTCTTTGATTTTGTGCAACACCTACGGATAAAAAACTCTCACAGATGCTCTCACAGAACATGTTGAAAAGGAACAAGCACAAAAAAGTGAAAATTACTCTACAAGTCAAGTTCTACGATGCATATCTCAATCAACAGTTAAACCCTCTATAACTTGTGATACACAGACCCAGTCCTTTATTTGAGATGGGTTATCTACAGTATGAAACGGGTTGCTATTTGTTCCTCACCACTTCCTGCACCGGTTTCACATAAAAACACTTCAGTCCTCTCCCTTCACGGACCAACATGTCCTGAGTTTCATTAAAGAGCCAGATACAAGAGAAACAAACACAGAAACTCAAAAGAAAGACGTGGGTTTAGTGGGAGGTATGATCTGGCTGTTTAGCCAATGTGCAAAATAAAGACTGTGCAAAGTTAATAGATAGCACATGATGCTGAATCTATCATGTAATCCATTACAGTGCAGATGCTGTATATGTCAACTTCATTTGTTCAAACAGACCACACCGATGCTTAGTACTTGATACCAGGCTACTACTTCAACATCAGCTTTTATCTTAGGATTTATTGTATTTAGACATTTTCATTCAGAGACTCAGAAATCAGCAGCTTGCATGCAGAAAGTCTTAACTTACCATTTCGTCCAGAGCATAGCGAAGTAAGCCATGCTCGTAGAGGATGAAGAACCTCCTTTGCCATTTCTATAGGAAAATAAGGAGAAATTCTTGAATTACTGACATGGTCACATGTTGGATATCAATATCAGACCCAGCAGAAAAGCTCCTCTGCATTTTATACAGAATAAAGCAACATGAGAGAAAGAACATATCTGTAGATGAAGCTGTACTTTACAATTAAAATCTTGGATGTCGTATATTAATTACCCTGGGGTTAAAAGACTTGGTTGGTGGTAGGTACACACATATCCACACATGCAAGATCAAGGACACTTTGAGAAACAGTTGGGGGTCCAGCTGATTGTGGGTACAATGACGACTAACCTGCTAAGCGGGTAAATCCTTCCACATCGGTAGCTAAGGCTGCACTTTTGATAGTCTTAACCGCCACTAGATCCTCTTACAGGATGCACATGTTAAATGCTACAACTGTGAACCGATATCTGATGATATCAAGTGACCCTGCCCATTAATGGACCCCAGCCAACAAAAGAGCGGAAGCTTCCCGTTGATATTTGTGGAAATGACACAGTAACGGGCTCCTTTCATCTTCTTCATCATTATCATTGGCTCCATCAGCTCTCCACTGCCTCTTCTCTTATATCCTAAGGCACCGTTTTGTCTCAGGGTTAAATTTCCTGGGCTCCGATTCCAACACAGCCAGATCCATGAAATATTGAGAGGTGCTTTGTCACCTAAAAGGCAGGGGAAGCTCTCAACAGGGATGTCAATAACCCTTGCCGGTGATGTTAAAATGGTCTCTGCGGCCATATCCACAGATTTCATTAAAAAAAAGTGAGATATATGTGGTTTATCAACTGTAGTGTGTCACAGACCTGCAACCTGTCACTGACGTGGTCCTAAAACATGACTCATGCGGCACATCAGCACTTTTTCCCCTGTTTTTTTTTTTTGTTTGTTAGTTGGTCTGTCAAAAAAACCTGAGCAACACTGCTCACCTCAGCACTATACGTACAGACCACCAATTATACCCCCACAGTGAAAGGCTGACTGTAAGAATAGGCAGAACACAGAGTGATGATGTCAAAGCAGCAGCAGAGTGTTGACAGTAGTTGAGCTGAAGGATCCAGAGGTGCTTTTTTCCAAAAACCCATATGGAAGCCATCAGTGTGGCTGTGAGAACTGGGACTTTTCCTTCTCCTCCCCCACATTCTCCCTACCCCTCGTTGGGATGCACCACCACAGTATAATCCTGGAGCTGATAAAAAAGAAGTGGTGCGACAGAGCTAGTAGGGCTCCCATTACATGATGCTAGGGGAGCAGGAACTAAAGTCAATATTAGACTCATTATTGCCTGAATATGAGGCTTCTTCTGACAGAGGGCCAATCCTCCCACGGGAAGCTGCTGAGTCTGTGAAACGGCCACAGAAGCAGCAACACAGACCTCCTGTTTGTCAGATGTCAAGTCTGTGCCAGAATGGATAACAGAATCAAAGGAAGGACTAGTCAAGCCAATTGCCTTTTTTAACTTACCTTAGAGACTCTGAGCTGCTCTGATATACTAAACTTTATCCATCTCGCACTAAAAGCTGCTACACTAAATCCTAAGATCTGCACCTCGGCACACGAGCCAATAAAGTCGCTCGCTTTTCAAGGACACCATTGTGTATTTGTGAGTTTTGTGAAGCCCAACCAAATGCCCCTTCATTAAAATGTTGTCAAAAACAAAAGCGCCCTTCTGAATCTATTTATTTTCAACTCTAGCAATTTCTCAAAGTGCTTACCCGAGATCTGTGTAAGGGATTGTCAAAATTTGTTCCCTCCGGCGCCAACAGCAACCAGCCTCCATATATAGGTTTTGCCTGGTGAGGGTGGGAAAAAAAAAACAATTACAGACCTGAAAGCAAACACCATAACAAGGACATTAACAGTTCGATTAACAGTTCAATTACACACATATTCATTCACTGTGGATACATCCATAAGCTAGTCCCTGGGCTACACATTGTGGCCCATTATCAAAGAGCACTAACGCACACACAGGGTTTAACAGTGTGTATGT
This sequence comes from Trachurus japonicus, assembly GCF_045865225.1. NCBI lineage: Eukaryota > Metazoa > Chordata > Actinopteri > Carangiformes > Carangidae > Trachurus > Trachurus japonicus. Next base: position 22,454,731 of record NC_140925.1, read on the forward strand.
GTGTGGTAGGTGTGTATTAGTCACTAGCTGCCTTGAATTGACTGCAGGCAAAATTCTCCAGCTGGCTGTATTCCAGTGCACCATGCTGCCCTGGAAAAAAAGAAAAAAAAGAAAAAAGGGAAGGCTAACACACATGATTTTCCCTCTGATCCTCTAAGTGGGTGGACTGGTGGGTGGAGGGGGCAGCAAGAGGCAGAAGTTAGCAAGAAAAACAGTGGATGAGAAACAGAAGAGAAAAGTGGTACAGAGCCTGGGAGCTTTTGTGGCTGCAGATTTGCAATTCAAACTTGTCCCAAAGAAATGCAAGTTGGCCTGGCAGTCCTTCTTAAATACTTCTGGTACATACTTGAACTGTAGCCACACTAGTAGTCAGCAATTGTTTGCCGAGCTAAAAAAGCTCTACACAACCACTGCGGGGCTGTGTGTAGAGGAGCGCAACTTTAACTAAATGTTTGCACACAAATCTTACCTACACCTAAACAGCTTAACAAATTAAGTCCCTTGCGTAATTCGACTGTGCTTCCAATTCTATGGAACGGGCAGCAGCCTACAAATAAAAGTCGAGGAGCTCTGACATTTACAGCCGCCTGGCAACTCCGTGCTCTGCTATTGGTGGTTTTGATTACAGTCATAATTTCATCCCATGTAAAGCCATGAATAATCCACCATAAAATCCTCTTTCGCTTTGATTACGGGAGGTACAGCACGTTTCTCAGCTGAGTCACTCTGTAAACAAAGTGACATAACAGGACTTTTCAATTAGAAATCCCAAGTTACCATAACAGAAGTCAAGAGTTGGAGCAGACCAGCAGGAGAAACTACAGTACATCCCACTTTTAAATGGACATTTGAAAACCCTGAGAGGCCAAAGGCACGCGGGACTAGCACCTTAGAGATGAGGCTACCAGTAAGTTATTTGATAATGTGACTACTTGAAAGGGCAGTAAGAGTTGGGAGGTAATCAAATTGATACTCGGACACTAACTACATACATTCCTGAGGAACATTAGTCTAAAGCCCATGGAGAAATGCTGTAGACTCAGCACGGCTTAGAAAAATGTCCCATCTCTCCTCACATGACCTGACAGCAGCCCGAATGGCAAAGCCTCCCGAGACAGAGGAAAAAAGACGAGATGAATCTAGGTCATTTTTTACCCTTCAATGGTTCAGTGTTTAAACTGAGTAACTTGAGTGTGTTCGTGTGAGTGTTCATTTTTGCAACGGCCCCCCAACCTCTTATTCCCTCCCATCATAAATGACTATGTAACACTGCACCGACAGTGTGGGCCTTTTGAGTGGTGAGGTGGGGGAGCCAAAGGGAATGACAAAAGTTCTGGCTCAAAATATGCACAAAATGAGATCCACAGGACTTCTGGATCGTCCTGTAGTAGGTCTTTTTAACAATAAGCAACAAGATGTGCTTGTATTTTTGCCTTTAGTCTCTGATAACAAGACAAGAAGATCAGAAATTCCAGTTGGAGGGATGAAAACCATCAAGACTATCTCCATCCCAACTGGGAAGCCTCTGGTCATGATGGAGGATATGAACACTGCAGGAAAAGGTGTAAAATATATTACCAGGTCACATCCAGCTGAACTGTAAACCTGGACACAGGTGACTCTTCACCTGTCCTGTTAAACATTACCAAAAGGAATGACCATGACATAAGTAAACAGAGTCCAGTGTGATCTGACGCCACAATTCATACCCTGCCAATTTAAACAACACAGGCCAGCAGGGAGTGCTGAATATCTTCATTTGAGGATCATGTATTAAAGAAAAACAATTATGGAGTTCCTCCAAGCTTCCCAGTCTCCATTGGTTAACACCAGAATAAGAATATGGTATTTTCCCTATAGGACTAAAGTTTTTAAAAAGATCTCAGAACAATTGTGTAACCCAAATAAAAGCAACTGACAGCGGGCTACTGTGCTGGAAGGCATGGAGCTGGGTGGAGGCCTATATCTGCATGAATTAAGGTCAATATGCGCCCTTGGGCTGGAAACTAATTATGTCCAATTAACCTAACCTTTGCACTTCATGGTCTGTTGACATGACTCAGTCTTTGAAATGTGCACATCAAACGGAAAGATACTAAAGGGGGATTCCTTTTTTCATTACTCTGGGTCACACAGACAGACAATCTCGAAGGAATAAAATTAAATAGTTTTTTAAAAAAGAAAAAAGAAACAAAATATACATTTATTCACCTGACTTAAGTCTTCGTCGTTCAGCAAATGGGATTCTCTGGGCTTAAAGCAGTTCTGGCATTTACTTTTGTTGAAAATGTTGGCTTGAAATTTCCGACAGGGGTTGTCTTTGAATGACATGGCTGATGAAAAATGTGACACTTGATGAGAAAGAAAAAAAAAAATCCAACAACTCCTTGTTTGAGAGACGGGAAAAAACTGCTCCAATTTCTCGCAGGCAGGTGGGTTTGGTGTCAACTTGCGGATAAGTGTAATATAAAGTAGAAAGCGTAAATAAAAAAAAAGTCCGTTAAATAGTGCGTCTTTCACCTGTCCGGGGTCACCTGAGGCGGTGGGGAACCTCTCGTTAAGTGATATCTATGACGGTCATCTTGAGGAGGTCGCAGCTAACGTTGACCAGCTAACTTTTTACTGTTGCACAGCAGCTTTCTAACAAGTTAATAAGTTGTGGAAAGCGACGGGGTGGTGGTGGACGACGTGGAGGTGTTCGCGGTGTTTCCCTCAGTCACGTCCTCCGCCGAGGTGCGGACGCTTCACAGGTGACACAGACGGGCCTCCTCGAGCTCACTGCACCGGTCCCGTCTGCCTCCATCGGGCGGAACGGCTGCACCGAGGGGAGGGGAGGGAGTCCACTAGCCCCCCTCTCTGTTTCTCCCTCTCTCCCTCTCTCTTCTCTCTCTCTCTCTCTCTGCGTGTGTGTCTATCTAACAAGTGATACCGTAGCCATTGCCGTTAAATCTACTCCACGCTTCTAACGTCTCCGTTTAAGGCCAAACACCGTTGTCCAACTTTTAGTAACGCCATGGACGCGGCTTGTCATGCCGATGGATCAGTAGCGTCGGGTTCAGTCCGTCCGTCGTAGCAGGCAGCCTCCCTCCCTCGCTGGCTCTGGTAACGCAGTCTGTGGTCGCTGTTTACGTGAAAATCCTCGCCTCGGCCCCGGACAGCCAGTCGGCGGAGGGATAGGGAGGTGCTCCGAGGAGAGTGGAGCGGTGATTGACAGCAGCCGCGACCAATCGGATGCACGGACACGCCCACAACCCGAGCCGCGTCCAATAGAAAGCCGCAGAATTCTCCAATACTTTCTCTCAGGCTATGTGGGCTTTAAAGAGCCCATCACAACAAAAACTTTAAACCATGGTGTTGTTAATGATAATAACTAACATTGTTAATTTCTGTTTGAAAGGACTGACTGTGATCTACATTTATTCAGGCTACTCTCACTGTTAGTAGAGATGGGGTTTTTTTCTTGCTGATTGTTCTTTTGGTGTGCTAGCTTCAAAATCCACAAAAATCAAATAAATAATTGGTAGTAAAACAAATTAAACTGATTGATTGAATGGTGCACAGTTAAAACACACACCCTGATTTCTCACTGAGTGTACACAGGAGTTTAAAGTTATAGTTACACAAAACACTACACAGAAGTATGACCTTATAATGCAGTGACAAAGTTAGAGAATGATAACAAAAGACAATTACAGGAATTGAACCTTATCAAGTGTTACAGATCTCATACTCATCACTCTATGAGTAACATAACAGGAAATCATTATCTTTTTTACATGAGTAGCCTAAATAACAGAGGCAAGGCATGTACAGTGTGTCATCCTATTTTTGGCTATTTTTTTTTTTCAGGCTATTTTTGCACTACTACTATCACTACTGATCCACCATAAAAGATATATGCAAAGTCAAAGATGTTTCAAATTCACTGCTCTACACAGCTCACATACAAGCTCAAACAGGCTGGCAGGTGTTCATTTTAAACATGGAAAGTAATCCTGGTGTGGTGTCGTGATTCCAGGCTCCAGAGCACCATCTGTTGGTTTTAGATTTCCAGTGGTGGGGTTGAAGGGGAAAAAAACATGAAAATATGTCAGGGAAAAATCAAATGGGAATGTGTGAATGATGGATAGCAGGTGGAGTTCAGTCAGTGTATTTTTGCAATTCATCAAACATGCAGCTGGTTTTAAATGCCAAAATATGAAGTGTTGTGCAATACTGTTATGAAATGGGGAATGCAATGTGTTGGTAGGCTACCCTGTCTTCATTCTTTCCGTAACAATTGGTTGTTTATCTTATTACGCAAGCACAAAATTGATATGGAATGTTAGTTAGATGTTGTTAAAAGTCCAAGAGGAGTTTTGAAGCAGCTGTAGCAGGTGAGTGTGGAAAAAGTGATGATGTTTGGTTTTCCGTTGCTTTCATTCTCCACAGTTCGGCCCACTGTCTCTTGATTATGACTGGAGGGCAGGAAACGGCCCAACATTAAATTCCTGGCTGAAATTTGCATGTTGCACAGAGAGAGTACTAACCATGAGGTTATTTCTGCACAGTACAGATAATCAGATCAAGGATCTGTTGTCATGTGCAGGTTCTTTGAAAATCCACATGAAAGTGAACCGCTATCCTTTTTCACATTTCAAGCTGATGATCCAGATGGTGAGATTCTCCTGGGATCTGCACCAAGAAGTTGAAATAGTGCAGAATAAATATCGGCTCCAAACACTTAAACAACCACGAAAACAGCTAAATGAAACACAAATGAAAAGCCACTTACTTACTCAATTTTTAACAAGTGCAAGGTTTTATTTCGAGCGCTTGAGGAGGTGTGCGCAAACAGTAACATATACAGTTTACTGCAGGGTATCACAGGGTGAAACATACAAGAAAAATAAGCATTAAATCACCATAATAATTAATTTAATAGTCAAACAAAGCGTTTTTTTCAGTGATAATCTAGTGATAGAAATAATAATAAACTCACATATTTCCTCTATTCAGTTTTGTGCTTAAACATGTTGAATGTGTAATCAGGAAACAACAACAGATAAGGTAACAAAAATATGACATCAGTAACAATGACAACATGGGTGAAATGCATTCACTTCTTGAGGGAGTAATTCACTATGTTTTTATCAGAATCACATTATGATGACACGACACGTTATATCCACCCAAACACCACACTGTGACTCAGACATCAGGAACTGTTATTCACACAGCACCGACGATCAACAAAGGCTTTAGATTGAATAAACTTTTAAACCGGCTTAAAAACATTTTACACATGCATGTGACTGACCTTAAACACCATAAGCACCTTAAACACACTCAAACCCTGTGCTCTAAAGTCAGACATTCAATATTTTTTCAGCAGGAAAACAGAAAAGTACATCAAAACCTTGCACCGTCCTGTAGTTGCCATTTGTGGATTTTTTTTTTTTAGGATTAATTAAGATTAAGTTAGTTGTCCTCATACACTTTCCCGTTTAACTCAATCCAAATATTTTTTGCACAATTACTCCTAATGTACTAACACTCATCAGTGCAGTGGAAATATACAGTGCTTTATGTGAGTTAGTTTACAGATTGCCAGTGTAACACAGTATGCAGAGAATCCATTCTTTCTGCTAAACTACATAAACACAACACTACCCGCTCCATTAATGATGAATGGGCATAAATTATATTCAGCTGAATCGTCCAATATGAACGTAATTCCTGGGGAGACAGGGCTGACATAAGAAAGACAAATAACGGTGATTACTGAAGCCAAGAACCACTGAGTTCTCATGTTCATATCTGCATTGAGGTATTGCAGCTTTAATAAGCTTTCTTCATTACAATGGCCTACAGAGACTAAGTGGGGAACAGAGGGTCGTGACTCTGTAAAGTTGTGACTTGTGCTGTTTGTAGGCAAAAGATTTCTAACTTCTGTGTCCAATTTATACATAAACATAACATTGTTTTTTATCAGAAGTTGACATTTACTGCATATGAACTATGAAAATGCCAGTATTTTAGAAGAGGTTTGCCTTCTTCTTCATGTCATTACGTTTCCACAGAGGAAGTCTGTCAAACTCTTGGATCTGCATGCCAAAGATCTCAAAGAATGAATCTGGGGACAGGTGGCGCTGTAAAGGAGAGAGGAGAGAATGAAACAACGACACCATCATGGAGAAGCTGCCTTGTAGTGTGGGTGGTTTCAAGCCTGCATGTGGGTGGTATTATTTATGCTATAATAAAACATACTACTTCCTTAAAAAAGAAATGTGTGTTGGATTGCAGGAATGCTTTTTCTCACCTCAAGTCTTGTTCTATCGACATCCTTCGGAAGCTTCACTCGTCCTCTGTTAGTAACTGTGAGCAATTCATATGGGTAGATCTTGACAGAACAAAGACAATCACATATATATCATCACAAAAGACAATTTTTTGTACACTTGAGATCTTACAGTTAGAACATCATGTACCATGCAAATATGCATGTGTTGCAAAACCACTGCTCTGTTAGCATGGATATCTGAAGTCTATAATACCAGAGCTACAGTCAGAAAACAGAGTCAAGGCCCTGCATATAAAAGCCTTTGTCAAAAGACCGTAGTTTGACATATTCTGCTGTTAAGGGAGGTGATGATGATGAAATCGTCCTTGAAACCTCAGCGCACTCAGCACTATCCTACGGCTATTAATCTAGCAAGCTTGTGTTTGAAATCTATCCAAAGCACTCCACTCGACTGTACTGAAGTATTATTTGTATTTATTATCATAGCTCTTACATGCAGACTTAAAATGTTTATCGCCCAGCACATATTTGCAGTGCAACCTCTGCCCTTGTTTGGCGGAGGATTAAAAAGAACATGAATATACAAATAATACTTGCTTTTGGTTCCAACAAATTAGGCATAGACACTCCTCTGTCCAGTCTGGCTAATGGATGTTGACCATCATGGAGGAGCTTCAGAATGAGACACATGCAATAGGAGAAATGTCATGGCAGGATTAATCACTTCAGAGCTAAGAGCCAAAAGGCCAGATTACTGTCAGTAAAGCATATTTAAAAGTGTGAGTGTGAAGCAAAAAAAAAGTGCAGTTAAAGAGTCAGTTATGTAATAGGTGCGTCTCATAAATCAGGGAATATATATGTCTATATCAGAGCACAACTATGGACTGAAGCCGAGGTAACTGCACATGTCGTTAAGCACACAGACAGCGAGATGAGGTCAGTCGTTTGGAAATGCAGCAAACTAAACAGGAAGTGGAAGCATAAGCAGGGACTGAAGAACGCATAAACCTCCATCAGCACATACCTGGAAATCTGAAAAGGCAAGAGAAGAGGAAAATGCAACAGCAGCACACAATTAGTCTTTATTCAATTATTTAATATTTAAGTGATTGACAACACCAATGATAAACAACAGAGATGTTTGTATTCTTACCTCTGAATCTGTCACCGTTGTAGTGCGAGAAATCGGTTGATTTAGGCTGAATGAGAAGCAAATACATTAAAAGACTTGGATGTAGAGTATGTAGAGTGTAGTTAGCTGGCTACCATATCTTTGATGATGTATAAAACTTCAAAACGAGGGTTGTTGCTCCTACCGGATGGAGGTTGTTGCGTCCGTATCCAGGCAAAGAGGATGTTGGTGATGTGCAGGAATTTGTATCTGTGTTATGAAAGTGAAACAGCAGTTAGATTACCTCACAGAGTCTCAACACTTAGCCCAAATGAGATCAGACTCCCAGAGTAAACGCAGACGAACCAGGTAAGCACATTGCCAGGTTCTTTTCTTAGCCGTTTGCTAAGTGTTCTGCGAAACTGACTTCTCAGGACTGATCTATTTTTAGATTTACCTTTTCCATAAAACACTTGTTGTTTCACATTTACAGCCAATTGTTGAAGTGACCTCATAGGTTACCTTCAAGACTGTTGTTTGCCGTTGACTTACAGTAAATGAATTATACCGCGACTTAGAGTATTAAACCCTGTTCTGGGATCCAAACAGTCTCTGGCTGCTCTACTGTTTGGTCAACACATTTGATTGAATTAGCAACAATTGAAGCACAACATGGATGTTTGTTTTATCTCTTCAGATTTATCATATTTTTTGCTTTTTAAACTTTAATGTATTCTTTAGTACAAGTATCATTTGTATGAAATTTTAAAATGTGACCGAAAGATGAAAAAGTCAAACTATACCTTGCTGTTTGTAAATCGGAGGCCTCCTGTACATGTGGAAGCCTTGATCTGAAGATAGAGAAGAAAACAGGGTCAGCAGATAATTCATTCATGAATGTTACACAAAGGAAACCAAAATACTACTCAAAATAGTTTGTTTTTTTCCTTTTTAGTGTTTTAAACAAATATTCTTTAGGAAAAATATTATCTAATAACTTACTTGGTTTTCTAATAATAATGCAAAATAAAAAAGATCCACACAGTGTAAATACAAAACAGAGAATTAACTGATTCAGTAAACTCTTACTAAATTCAATTCAGTCACAACACAATCAGCCCTATTGGTTGTAAATGTGAAGTCTTTGTTTTCCACCACAAAAAACATACCAGTGATTTCTATTCATAGCTTTTCATGTCACATTCACAGACATGACAAAACAGCCTTTGTAAAATGCTATAAATAGACATGGCTGTAGGGTGATGTCTGAAGTCTTAGCACAGGAACAGGCACAGGAGTATTTATTATTAATATGTAATCAATCAAACCAGAGAAAAGAAAGAGGATAAATATGCAAAATAGGAACAGAGGTAGAAAGGAAGAGACTTGGTTGCTGATGTGTTTTTCTCTCTGAGGCGAAAGGTGTGGAGCTGTCTGCTTGAGTAAAGCTGAGATGTGATGCGACTGACACTCTGTGTGAACCTTGACCACTAGATGGCTCAGTGTTTCTGAGAAAATCATCTGGCACATCCTCCTCTGCATATATCTGTTATAAATTCCAATGTTGCATAAAGGAATGAGATATAATACAAAGATGGAAAGTGGAGGAGAAGGGTTCAGGGATCGGTGGTGGGGTGGAGGTCTTACCTTGGGTGTTAGGGAGAGAGTAGTGACTTAAAGGAGAAGTGCAGCGGGTGTCATTGGTGCCAGAGAATAAAGAAGGAGAAAGCATCACCCCTGCTTGTTATTCCAGTGAAAGAAGCAGGAGGAGTGTTGAGGAGAGGAGTTGAGGAGACGGAGGAGATAAAGGTGGTGTAACGGAGAAAAAAAAAGGTGAATAGAGGAGGATTCATGCCTCTACAGACTGAGATGGTTTGTGTCTGTGTGCTCCTCTCACCTGGCCTGTGGAAGTGCTGTGGTGATCTGGGCAGCGTTGGGGTGTAGCTGCGGCGATTGTACATAGTGTGAACTCCGAAAGATCCGTGACTTGTGGATTTTGGTACGCGGTTTCTGATTTCAAAACCCTCCTTGAAAACAGACACAAAAAAGATCTTTGTACAATGCACCACAAACAAAAATTCATTAAATGCATATGATGTTAAATAAGTAGGTCACTACATGTGACCATAACTGAATAATTTTGATTAAAGACATTTACCTCTGTGGTTTCAGATTCATTTCCTGTTGACTGAACCAGAAAAATAGAAGAAGAGGAAGTCATTCATTCATGAACATACATATAAGATCATAGATGCTTTTTTTTTCAATTATAATTATTTTGTTTATGTGTGAAATATTCTGAATTATGTAATGTAACAACAAATCTGGAAAAATCAAGGTTGGAGTTATGAGGTTTCTACATGAGGACAGACATATGAAAGGTAAAAAACAAAAGGATTTGATTGTTGAGGGTAGTTTGGACTAACTATCCCATAATTTCTACTGGCCTGATCATAAATGCAAACTCACTCACACTCAGTTTGTAGCATCAACTAATCAATTATTGTTTTAACAAATTTGTGCAGTGATTTGTGTTGTTTTGAACACTGCTATGTATAGGAAATGACTTGGTTTGACACATTAGTCAAACCAAGACAAAGAAAACCCACCAACAGAATATCACACAATTAAACATGTCAGTGGATAAGATCTGGAGCATTGGATGAAGTTACCTCTGCTGGGTTTTGCCTGTCCTGTGTGTTGCCTTTGTTGTCCATAGCAGAGGAGTTGTCGTTCACAGACTTATAGGATATCATATCAGGATGCTCTATATCATATATAGCCTTGACTCTGGGAATTGCCGCTAAGTCTCGGTAATCAATGATCTCATTATCTACTTTTGCCTGGGACCAGGAGAGGGAGTAGAGGGAGAAGACACAGAATATGGGAGACAGAGGGATCAGCCAGCACAGGTCAGGTCAGGTCAAAGGACAAAGGTTGCTTATTACATCATTTCAGGGAGGAATGAAACTTTAATCCCACAACATGTTGATCTGACTTTGGCAAGTGAAGTGAACAGATTGCATCGTTGTGTAAAATGATAGTCTAATAATGTAGTTATTTCTCAGGCTGTCAAATATAAATAAATAGTCATAGGCTCATATTTTGAGGTGACTTGTTGGGGGTAAAGTTTACTCCGTACAATAAAAACCAGCAGGGTGTGGATCATAGGAGACTGGGTAAAGGAAACAAAAGGATACTGAGGTGTTTTTCTTCTATTTGATGTCAATCTGAATTGCCAGCGCATTCAAATTGATTGAGCAAATAAATCTAAACTCCTGTTCAATATGTGGTTGACTTACACAGTATGTTTTTACGAAGTAACTAATAAAAGTGAAACAGCCTGAGGCTTTTCAGCATTCAACCACAATTGAAATCACATTTTCTCTTACAAGCAAGATGAAAATAGTTCCGATCAGTCAAGGTAAAGTAGAAAAATATGTTCACAGAGAAATAAAATGGCTTTTAAGTTCTTCAAATGTTCAGGGTTTTTTTCTTTTTCTTATCCCACATTGGCTTTTTGCCTGGATGTGTTCAATTACAGTCAAAAAGAATTATCTTGCAAGAGAGACACTCTGTCCATGCGACTGTCCTGTGTAAATAAAGGGATAAATGAAACGTAAATCAGCCCACGGTGAACTGTCCACCATGGAAGATGCTGAGCAGATGTTGTCATTGGGACTTACACAAATGGTTCTTCCAGGACTTCCTGGAGTGCACGAGCCCGGTCTGGAACTGGAGCTTTCAGATGAGGATCTGGTGGGCTACGGATCCAAAAAAACAAACAAACAACTGTGTTAGTTTGATTCTTGAGATATTTTGATAGAGAAGCTGCACTTTCTGCTAGATGTTGCAATGCAGTCATCTTGTGGCATCTTCTCTCAACATGCACACACAACTCGGTGCTTGCAAAATATCTGGTCCAGTTTTTCTTTCACACATGTGCAGGCCTCGCACAGTAGAGCATATGCACTGTTTTCTATTGTAATGAATGAAACAGCACATTAAGTATTAAAGGGATAGTTCAACATTTTGGCAAATTGGCCCATTGCCATAATCCCTATAGTCATAGCAGTAGGTTTGTTACCTTTAATTGTCAGTGCAAGCTGTTTTTAGAACGGCGGAGCAGAGCCGCGAGCTGCTCAGAGCTATGCTACGGAGGCTAATGGGATTTCTTGGTTTTCCTCATCAAACTCATGAAATACGCAATTCAACAACTTCAAAACGCTCTCGTGGACAAGTTGTGACCTGCACATTCATCACGCTATGAGATAATAACAGAACGTTACCAGACAGAGTTGTTTTCAAGGCAAATGCAGAGACTGCTTGCGAAAAACTGCCCCTGACGGAAACGCGCATAAGCTGTTTTGCATGAATTTACCTGGAAAACAACTCAATTGCAAGGCCAGCACTGAACACAGCGTGCGAGCATGCAGCACTGTCAATGATGAAGCTTTATGATCCCACTTCTATTTAGCATGTTAATTATTGCACATATAGCGTATCTGTGCTATGCCAGTGGAAAGCTCCTCTAGCTAATCATTATAGGTGCGAAAAAGCAAAGTGTCCACGTTGCATGTGGAACAAGCTGTGTGTGGTTAATCTCAAACCCTGAGATTACAGCCTCTGGTAAAAAAAAACAAACAAAAAAAACCCATCAGTGCAAACAGCAGAGCAGCTTCACAATATTAACCTTCAGTTTATGTGCGGGGAAAAAGAACTCAAGAGGTGTTTTTGGTCTGCCGACCTGGGAGAGAGGAGCATGTGTAAACGCGGGACATTGCAAAGACTTACACGGATGTCACACCCCTGATTGTCATCATCAACAGCTGTCACAACATCTGGTTATAAACAGCTTATTTTCATGGAGATTGTCACACTGCGTCCAACATGTGAATAAAGTTTGCTCACCCTGTAACCATCCTCCGCTCTGCTGCTGTCCCTGCAGTCTGGGTGCCACACTGTTGATCCTGTGAAAATATAGAAATGAGCTACTGCAACCATTGTGGCAAAAATGCACAAACATTTTTTTGTTCTTAGCTTACAAGGTTTTGAATTTGTGTATTTATAGAAGATCAAATCCATCGTATTATCACTGTGTGTGCACTGTATATTCACAGATTGGCTATAAACTGACCTTGCAGATACATTTCTTCTCCTTCTGTGAACATTTTGTCACATCGGCTGCATCTTGCACAACTTGGGTGATAATGTTTGTCCCCTGCCTGGAAAAGATAATGAGAGAGACACACACACAAAATTGCACAAATTGTGGGCGGCAGGGAGGGTTTTTTTTTCACCCAGTGACAGAAAGTTGTTTGTGCAGGATTTCAAAGTACGGAGCATGACTCTTCCCCAAAGTGTCAGCCTGTCTTACCTCGAGAACCTTCCCTGTTATAAACTTCTGACATGCTTCACACTGTATCCCAAACTGAATCTGGTAGTCTCTCTCACAGTATGGAACACCATCTCTGAAAGAGAAAGCATTAAATGTTAAAAATTGTTTAAATTAAATTATTAGCTTTTTTCTATAGCTGAAGCCTTACAAAAATACATCCCTGACATTGTGCATAAGAAAAAAAACAGGTAGAGGGAGGATCATGTATAAGAAAAGGTGAGAATGAAGGGCTTTGTATTTACTTGCTGATGTATTCTCCGATCAGCACTTTCCTGCAGGCTCTGCACTTGAAGCAGCCGAGGTGCCACTGACCACCGAGGGCTAACAGAGCCTGGCCGTTCTTGATGTCTCTACCACAGCCACTGCAGCCTGAAAACACACACACACACACACACACACACACACACACATTAATTGAGTGTAAACACTGCATGCTTTTGTAGTTGTTGTTTTTTTATTAATATTACACCAAATGCATTTGGCTCAGTTGTTATTACGGGGATGGATGCTGTATTATTAGGTCATTTCCTCATGAGATTTAAAAGTTAAAGTCCGTCTGATGTCAGAGCTCTGTGCACTCACTCTTTGAGATTTTTTTTTTCTGCGCAGAGAGATTCCCTTAATCCGGGGGCTTTGTGAGACTGGATCCTCTATTGATCCCTGCTGCTGTATCTATAGCTGGTAGGTGGATGAGGTCAAGTCGACATGGAGAGAAAGGTTCTACAATATCTCTTGGTCCGTTCTGAGTCACTGTGCTGGCAGGATCCCAGGAGAATGAGCAGATTTGTGAGGTAATATCTGCTCAGTGCTGTGGCAAACATGTCATTCTAACAGCAGGAGGTCACAGAGGCATTAGTTTGGTCTACATTCTCAACAGTGTGCGGACTTTCAGGGCTGCACCAGTAATCTCCTGAGTGAAAGCTGAACGTCACGGCTCTAAGGTCCTGCACAGTCATGATTTTCACATTTTCACACAGTTTTTGCATTAATGACATGCAAATCTCTCATGGATGACCTTTAACAGCCTCCTGCCTAGTTTTTAAAAAACACTAGAGCTTAGCCTCAAAACATAAGGAGAAAGGTAATATATGACTTGAATGGCCCTATATCCAACTGTTGCTGTATGTCACACGTGTCATATGTCACTTGGGTTGTATTATTATCACATATACACATCCTAGAGATAATTTTGATATAGCCATCATGTCCACAAAATGTTTTTTTTTATAGTCCATTATATGTTGTAGTCATATACAAGTATGTAAATATAATATTTAATCTATATATCCATATACATTGTGACTATGAAACTGTTCCAATTACTGATATGTTTTATGTTTTATTATTATGTATATGACAAACAGATTTCTTTTACTTTATATACATGTATTATACATATATAGAAAATTCAGTGTATGAACATATATTACACTTGACTGTGGGAGTACACACACTGGAATATAATCCTGTGTTACTTGCAAAAAATGTGTTAATATTTGATGCTATGATGAAGAGGGGTAACATGTAGCACAGACCTTGAATGACCTTTTGTCACAGGGTGAAGTAAATAAACAGGCAGCTGGTGCAGGAGCCAGAGCTGGACAGTGTCCACATGTGTTCATGTGACTCCAGGGGATCAATGCCTCTAATCTAAGTTTCTATTTTCTATTTTATTAATGATATAAAGACAGAATGAACTCACTGCTGGAGTTGCTGATGTCATTAGGAGTAGGAGACACAGGGCGAATACAGCGCTGACACAGGCAGTCTTTGCCATTGAAGGTGACACAATCCCCAGCAGGAAAGGGCTGCCTGAGAAGCCAGAGAAACCAACACTGGTAGATACCCACACTGTTACTTTCTGTCTCCAAAATGTGTTAGTTTGCATAATTATAACTCATAAATGGTTTCTTCAGTTACTTGCAAATGGTGCACGCAAAGCATGCTGGGTGATAAGTCTTCCCAAGGACTGTGACCACTTCTCCCTCCACAAATTCCCCGCAGTTGTTGCAGAGCGTGCCGTGAAGCCTCTGGAAGTCCACCGGACACAGGTACTCGCCATTCCTCATGAAGAAGCCGCTCTGACCCAAGTCACAGCCACACACTGCAAACACACACATACACATGTTCATATGGGGCCCATGAAAAACTGTAATTTGTAACCACACTTATAATGAGTTATAATGCAGTTATAGCATAGTAATGTGTTATAATTGGCTTATAGATGTGTATAACTATCATTATAAACTCCTATAAATGACCATAAGGCTTTATAACAATAAGCATAACATATCAGAACATTTTATAATGGCTTATAAGGTCAAGTATTATATCATTCAAGTATTATAGTTATAATTGCTCTATGATGCATTATGCTATTTGTTATAAAGCCTTATGGTAATTTATGAGTGTTTATAATGATGGTTATACATGTCTATAAGCCAATTATAACTATATTTATAATGCATTAACGATGTGGGCATTGTCAGAGAGTTACTAACATTTATAACGTATTACAATACCTGACCTTATAAGTCATGATAAAATGATTTATAGTGTGTTATGATTATTGTTATAAAGCATTATGATAATTTATGAGTGTTTATAACTATAGTTATACACTGCTATAACTGCATTATAACTCATTGTAAGTATGGTTACAATGCATTATAGAGATAGGCGTCAAGTAAAGTGTTACCGAAAAGTTCAATCAAATAAGCAAATTGATACTAGAATATATGAATTTGCATCTATCATCTATTAATGCATTGTGAATATTAGTTACCTCGGCTTTATTTTGAAATCCACAAACGTTTGACGTTATACGAGCTGGAGAAGGTGTTTTTGTATTGTATTATGTTGTATACCTGATTTATAACAATAGATTATTTTTTACTGAGGGTCAGGAAGTGTGAATTTACAGTTTGCATCATCGCCTGTTCACACACGGATAACAACAGCTACATAATCCATCAAATGGATGAGTTATGTGCTATTTAGGCTGTCTGACCTTGTGATTGTGCCAGGTTTGTTGAAGACTTGTTGTGTTGTCTGTCTGTATGTTTGTATGTGTGTGCGTGTGTCTCCCTCAGCTTGTTTGGAGTCATTCGATATGACCAAAATCTTTTCCGACACTGTGCCCCCGGAACCTGCCACAGCAGAACGCACGGAGATGCCAAGGACAGATTTATTCTGCTCTATTCCTGTCCTGCTGTGTGTCACTCACAATGGACATGTGTTTTATTTTAAAAACTCTATTTCTAGGTCTAAATAAAAGCAGCGCCATCATGCTTCGAGTTGAGACTGATTCTAGTTTGACTTACGCTAATAAACCCGAGTGAATTCTGAGTCTGTGCATCCTCAGGTCTTCCCAGTGTTAAAATACTGAATGTCTCTCTGCTCTGAAAGTCTCTTTGTCTTCTCTGCTCTGTAAACACCACCACAATGCCATGAAAGGACGACAACACGAGAAGCTTGTCAGTGTCGATTAGTGGAGACAATAGCCTATTGGGGAAATATGTTTTCCATGAGGCATCCAGGAGATTCTCACAACAGCCCATTGTAGGTGGAGAACGTTTTGTAATGAACTGAATCTGATGGCAAAAACGCGCACTGACTGACAAAGGAAAAGGAAAATCAGCTCAACTTAAAACTAACAGGCTGAAAATAAGCTGTTTTGGTGGAATCTAGAGGTCAAATGTTGCAGCTAAAGTCAGAATTAATCCATCTCGAGGCTTCAGATGTTATTCATCTTACAGAGCAGCACTTTTCTTGCAGGATTTTGCTCACATGTTGCTCTCGCTTGTTTCCTAATTTTTCAAATAGACGTGTGAGTCCAACCCTATACTCACCTTTGCAGGTAAAACACTTAATGTGGAAGTGATTGCTCTGAACTCGCAGCACCTCTCCTTTGCATTGCTCCCCACACCTGAAGCACTGGATCACCCGCTTCCCCGTGGAAGGACACGGGTGGTGGCCATCCGGAGGGAGCAGCACTGCAGCAGGAGAAGGAATACATTCATCAGATGTGTCTTCTTGACCAATAAAAACTACAAATGTCAACCCCATGGTGGTGCTGCAGTGAAAGTCAGAGGATCACAGCATTTTGGGGGTTGATGTTTTAATCTGGATCTCTGTCCACAGTAGGTTTGTCCTTTTTCTGGCTGAGCAGTTCATTACAATACACTAATCTCTGAGGATTGTCCATTACATAACCAGCCACAATGTACAGACATGCTTTGTTTTTGGCCAAATAAAACAAATACATAAATACACAAGACCACAGTTTAATCCCAGTGATCACTGCTGCTTCACAAAAACTGCACAAATAAACTACCGTTATTTCTCCGCAGAGAGGTAAAAACACTTTCAGCGTGGGTGTTTGGTCCTGTGTGTGCCAAGCCATGTGTCGTAGCCTATCATGTGGCTCTGGAGACAAAAGCTCAGCCTCATTCCTTCTCCTTTCTGTCTCTTTCATGTCTATGTGGCAGCAGAAGCGGTGGATGCCTCTCCAATCTAATCACAGGCCACTCCAAAGGTCCTGAATGTGATTAGCAGAGGAGAGAGAGGAAGGAATGTGGCACGCTGAGAGTGTGTGGACGCCCAGCGTACAGATGGATGGACACTAACTTCAATTCACACATGTGGTAGGTAGGCCTATGTAACACATTCAAATATAGGCTATCGAACCTAAACAGAAATCACTCTCTTAACTCTTGAAAGTGGACATGTTTTCTGGACTGGGCTTGTTACCTAACACGACCTCGTGAACACTAAGAAAATTGAGTCAAGCACCACTGGTATGTGGCTCCAAGTCTGCCCCACTACAGGAGAGATTTGTTGCTATGGCAACACACATGTAGTAACAAACAAGATTAGGAGACCATGCCTCCCAAAGGTTAACGTAAACTTGACTGTAAAGCCAGCACGTACATGTATGCAGTGTTGTGGCAGCGATAACCGAATAAGCACAAAGTGCCATGTAGCTGCAGTGTAGTAGAGTGTGTTAGAGATGAGAGAGTAAAGTAATCCACAGCCTAACAGCTACAGCTGCTGAGATCTTACAAAGGATTGTGGGTAAATCTCCAAAAGCAGAGCAATGACAAAAATCTTACTGTAACTTCTTGGCTAAGCAACGAGCATCTTTGGTGATATTGACAGAAATATTGTTTGCCTCAAGACAGCAGACATTAGAGAACAGTGTGTAGTTCAAATTCTGATATCATATCCACCAGGAGAAGAACAGCTCTGCTACAAGCTACGAGGTCAAATTCACACACAAGATCAACTTTACCCACTCACATAATGTCAAATCTTGTGAAAATGAAAGTTATCTGTGCCGAACCTAAACAAAAACCTTCTGGGAACGCAACACGTCCTTCTGGTCAAGGGCTCCAATATTTACTGACCTTTGTCCTGAAACAGGACAGGATATTTGTTAACGACAGAGCTGTGATGCCAACACAAATTCTTGTGATCCTTTCATCATGGTGGACCTGTACTGAGTTACTGCAGCGCTTCACAAGTGTTAACATATTTGACTGATGGAGAAGGACAGGCTGGGGTTTGTCAGAGCTGTTATCCTCTAGATATAAATGAAAAACCTTTGTGTGATTTTAGAACCAAGTCGCCGCGGGGAAAGTCCAAAATGTCTTCCAGTCTTTCTTGATCTGTCCCAGAATGTGAAGCTGATATGGTGTCAAGTATTAGCAAATGGTAGATTTAGAAAGACGGCAAATGGAGAGAAACCTGAGACGGACAACTAATCACACAACCACTATCTCCAGCTATGAAAATCTGTGTGTGTGTGTGTGTGAGGGAGGGAGTATCAACATTAAGTTTCTAGATTTTTAAGCATTGATGCTATGTTTAGGTAAGTACACAGCAATGTAATGTGAACTATGCATTGCACCATACTATTATTATAGTATTATATTTTTAACCATCCAGTGTGTTCATACAACGGAACTATTTTTGTCCCAGTGACTCTAGTGTGTGTGTTACGTGGGCTATTAGCAGCATTTGCTCACTCACTCGTTATAGCAATAATAATTATACACTAATAATAATCACAGTGTGAGATTATAATGCACCTGTGTATGAGTAACACCCAGCAGAGGCAGGTTCAAGGCGGAACATCTCTAACAATCCTCCCACACAGACTTACACTCCTTGCCTGGAAAAATCTTGATTTTATTCGAAGCTGTTTTGGAAAAGCATGTGCTTTGAGTCAGAATGACAGATACTATCACCGCAGAACAAAAGTCAGTGACTCCCTTTTGGCTCCTATCTGAACAGCCCTCAGTCTAGTGAAATGACTGACAGCATTTTATCCACAATGTTATGTCACATTACAAGATCAGTTTGTTCCCTGCGACTGCAAAATTGAATAATCAAGGCAAACTACTTAATTCAGAGGTATTGCTAAGATCACATGCTCTATGATAAGCTGTAACAGCTGCGTTTGCACTTTTCCCCTCTTGGCAGCCACAACCTGCTTTGTTTTTTTTAGTTTTTTAAAAATCTTTTATGATTTTTTGAACTCTCTGTAGTTTCTATAGTTGGGAATATTTGTTTTAGAGTCTCAACAAGTTAGAATGATAAAAAAAAGTGGAGCATAAAATAAAGTTGTTGTCCTCAGAATTCATAGACAAGAGCCTCAGTCAAATGTCAGCCGTACAGTATCAAATGAAAACAGTTTAAACAGGATCTATAATAGCATTGCATAGTATAACACAAAGTATAATATAAGACTATTATAGCTCAGTTTGATTAATTAAAGACAAAGTCATAAGCCATATCACACTTGTCTCATTTAAATGGTGGCATCACATGGGGAGAAAAACACAAGCAGCACCAACAACATACAAACTGAAACGATGAAGCGATGAAGTTAGAAAAAGAATGTGTCACATTTTAAAGAATTACTTTGTCATTAAGATGTAACCATGCATCAAGTGGCAAGACTTTTTGATTCAACAAAAACCTGTTCGCTTCATAAAAAAGTGGCTGAACAATCAGTACAAAGACCATCATAAAGCAACGTTCATAAACAGACACGCTGGGAAATAAAACATCTACCTTTCTCTTTCATGACAGTTGGTTTCTGCACTTTGTTTCTCAGGGCAGCGGATCAGAGTGAGGAGAGGAGCTAACTGGAGTGCTGGTCCAGAGGGAAAGGGGGAGGTCCAAAACACAGAGGACAGGACTGATTGTGTGTGTGAGAGAGAGGAGAGAGAGAGAGTGTGTGTGCGCTCTCAAAGAGACAGGAATGGCACTGTGACATGCTCTCATTTATACACTGCAAAAAATCAAATATCTTACCAAGAATATTTATCTTATTTTTAGTCAAAATGTCATTTCTAGTCAAAACAAATCTCATTATACTTAAAATAAGACTCATCACATTCAAAAGCAGCTTGTTTTTAGACACTTTTTCCTTCTTTCAAGCTGATTTTCACTTAAAATAATCTGATAGTGGAGCAAGTTTTTTTTCCTTATTACAAGCACAAAAAACTTGCTTTCACTGGCAGATTTTTCTGCTTATTTCAAGTGAAAATGTGTTTGAAACAAGTGAAAATGATCTAAAAACAAGTTAATTTTTAGGTGATGAGTCTTATTTTAAGTGGAAAGGGATTGTTTTGACTAGAAATGAGACATTTTGACAAGAAATAAGACAAATATTCTTGGAAAGATTTTGAGTTTTTGCAGTGTAGATATATGCAATTTGGACTTTATCACAAATATTGCTATTTGTTTGAAAAAATGTTTGACTTTTGAGAGAAATCTAACCAAAAAGCTCAACAAGAGTAGTTTTATTTTTCTTCATCTTCTTGTAGTGATCACACTTAGACAATAATACTAATAATATATAATATACTAATTATATTTATAGTGACACTTAACATGTGGATAAGTGACGTATTTAGTCACAGTATCTGTGAATTGAACACAAAGTTTTCTTGTTTGTGTAAAGGTGCAGGGGTAAGATGGATCAGGAGGATTGAATACGTCCTGGTGGGTTTGTTTTATCTTGGTGATCAATCTAATCAATATGCAATAAGTTATCTGTTAAAAATCACAATCACAACCACAAAAGACATCACAAAAAACACATCTAATCAAAAATAACCATCCATCAAAGTAGGAAACTGTTGTTACCTGACATCTCTGCAGGTATACTGGCCAGCTTCTCACACAGGATGTAGTCGTTGGGGTTGAGAAAAGGCAGCTGTTCCATCATGGACTGTTTAGGAATGAGGTAGAGCACTTCTGCGAGTTCCCCATCTTCAATTATCGACATTCTCCTGACAGAGTTCTTTCTCTTAACCCGGTCCAAAACAACCATTTCATTGCTGTGACTGGAGCCGCAGATCCTGCCCAGGCTGTTGAGGTTGAGGAGGTTCGACATGCTCACGCTGTCCAGACCGGCAGCCAAACACTGGAGGCTGCAGATTGACTCCAAGTGAGAAACCATACAACAAAAAACCTCAAGATGTCCAAGCCTCCTGTTGAATGTCAGGTATTAAGTTGCTCTCTAAGACTGTGTGACTGACTCAGCGTGTGTGTGTATGTGTGTGCGTGGAGCATGTGTGTGTGTGTGTGTGTGTGTGTTTGTGTTGTGCATCAGGCAGTCCAAGACTAACTCCTACCACACGCCCCTTAAGAAGATTAAGTGAGGTATATTTTTAGGGTTTATCTTCACCGTAAAAAGAGGATCTGAGCTCTAGGAAGTCTCTGTCTCCATTCCTGTGACTTTGACGTATGCCATCAGATGAGATGGTCTTCCTCCAGTGGGGAACACTTCAATGGCTATTACTGTACCTCTGTATTGTATCACTGATTTCTGCATGCATTACAAAATGTTTCAAAGGAGGTTAAATCGAAAGCAACTGGACTTAGTTATTTGTCTAGGAAGACGTTTCACCTCTCATCCAAGAGGCTTCATCAGTTCATGTACGCATCTGACCAGGCTGGGACTGGTCCAACTATCTGGTGTGGAGACTCACTATTTAACCTCTTGTGTGGGCGTTCACAAGGGTGATGATGTCACTGGTTCCCATTTGTGCTCCAAGTGCCAACGACAGTCGTTTAAATGACTGCCTTTGATGGAAGGTTGGTTTCGACTTCGTTAGTGCCCTATTGTGTTATAACGACAGTCGTTGGAGCCACTTGCCACTTGTGAACAGTGGTTGTTCTTTGAGGCTAGATTGTTGAATCTCCTGGGAAGGGATGAAAGGGCAGCATTGTAAATTGGAGATAGGTGGTGTCTCAGGCCACCTCCCCTGTTGAGGGATGGTTTCTCTACTTTTACAAAAATAGCTTCTTTGACTCCTCTTTCAAACCATCTGTCCTCTCTGTCTAGGATTTGGACATTGCTGTCCTCAAAGGAGTGGGCTTTCTCCTTGAGATGTAAATGGACAGCAGAGTCCAGTCCTGAGGAGTTTGCTCTCCTGTGTTGGGCCATGCGTTTATGCAGTGGTTGTTTTGTTTCTCCAATGTAGAGGTCTTTGCATTCCTCGTTGCATTGGACTGCATACACCAGATTGCTTTTGTGGGTGTGTGGTGTTCTGTCCTTGGGATGTACCAATCTCTGTCTGAGTGTGTTGCTGGGTTTGAAATACACAGGGATACGGTGTTTGTTAAAGATCCTCCTGAGTTTTTCTGATACTCCAGACACATATGGAATGACTATGTTGTTTCTCTTGTTTTGTCTTTCTTTCTCAACCACTTTGCTGGTTTTCTTTCTGGAAGCAGCTGCAGTTTTCACAAAGGTCCAGCTAGGGTAACCACAAGTTGTGAGGGCGCCTCTCAGGTGCTTGTGTTCTGCCCCTTGGGCCTGTGAGCTGGTGGGCACGTTATCAGCTCTGTGTTGTAAAGTTCTGATAACCCCAAGCTTATGTTCCAGAGGGTGGTGAGAGTCGAAAAGTAGATATTGGTCTGTATGTGTGGGTTTTCTGTATACCCCAATGTGGAGGCTCCTGTCCTTTTTCATATGGACGTCACAATCTAAGAAAGGCAGACTATTGTCCTTGACATCCTCTCTGGTGAACTTGATGTTTTTGTCCACTGAGTTAATGTGTTCGGTAAAAGCTTGCACCTCTTTGGTTTTGATTTTAACCCATGTGTCGTCCACATACCTGAACCAGTGGCTCGGTGTTGTTCCTTCAAAGGAGTTTAGAGCCTTTTTCTCTACCTCCTCCATGTACAGGTTTGCCACAATAGGGGATACTGGTGAACCCATGGCACAGCCGTGTTTTTGCCTGTAAAATTTTCCGTTGAACTGGAAGTATGTGGTGTTCAGGCACAAATCCAGAAGCTGGCAAATATGTTCGGGTTTGAGTTTTGTTCGGTTTTGCAGGGAGTTGTCTTGTGTGAGTCGTTCTCTTACTGTGGCCGAAGCCTCCATAGTTGGGATACAGGTAAAAAGAGAAGTCACGTCATAGGATACCATAGTGTCATCTGGTTCCATTTTTATGTCCCGGACTTTATCCACAAAGTCTATAGAGTTTTGGATGTGGTGTGGGGTGTTTCCCACCAAAGGAGCCAAGATATTAGCAACGTGTTTGGCTATGTTGTAAGTGACCGAGTTTATGCTGCTGACAATGGGCCTGAGCGGGGACCCTTCTTTATGGATTTTGGGGAGTCCATATAGGCATGGGGTTGAGTCCTGGGGGTAAAGCCGGTAGTATTGTGTTTTGTCAATGACCCCTTCTTTTTGTAATTGTTGTAGACATTCTATCACCTTCTTTTTATAGCCACTGGTCGGGTCTCGTTTCAGAGTTTCATAAGTGTTAGAGTCGCTGAGTAGTGTAGATATCTTAGCCTGGTAGTCAGTTGTATTGAGCACAACTGTGCACAGTTGTGCTCAATACAACTGACTACCAGGCTAAGATATCTACACTACTCAGCGACTCTAACACTTATGAAACTCTGAAACGAGACCCGACCAGTGGCTATAAAAAGAAGGTGATAGAATGTCTACAACAATTACAAAAAGAAGGGGTCATTGACAAAACACAATACTACCGGCTTTACCCCCAGGACTCAACCCCATGCCTATATGGACTCCCCAAAATCCATAAAGAAGGGTCCCCGCTCAGGCCCATTGTCAGCAGCATAAACTCGGTCACTTACAACATAGCCAAACACGTTGCTAATATCTTGGCTCCTTTGGTGGGAAACACCCCACACCACATCCAAAACTCTATAGACTTTGTGGATAAAGTCCGGGACATAAAAATGGAACCAGATGACACTATGGTATCCTATGACGTGACTTCTCTTTTTACCTGTATCCCAACTATGGAGGCTTCGGCCACAGTAAGAGAACGACTCACACAAGACAACTCCCTGCAAAACCGAACAAAACTCAAACCCGAACATATTTGCCAGCTTCTGGATTTGTGCCTGAACACCACATACTTCCAGTTCAACGGAAAATTTTACAGGCAAAAACACGGCTGTGCCATGGGTTCACCAGTATCCCCTATTGTGGCAAACCTGTACATGGAGGAGGTAGAGAAAAAGGCTCTAAACTCCTTTGAAGGAACAACACCGAGCCACTGGTTCAGGTATGTGGACGACACATGGGTTAAAATCAAAACCAAAGAGGTGCAAGCTTTTACCGAACACATTAACTCAGTGGACAAAAACATCAAGTTCACCAGAGAGGATGTCAAGGACAATAGTCTGCCTTTCTTAGATTGTGACGTCCATATGAAAAAGGACAGGAGCCTCCACATTGGGGTATACAGAAAACCCACACATACAGACCAATATCTACTTTTCGACTCTCACCACCCTCTGGAACATAAGCTTGGGGTTATCAGAACTTTACAACACAGAGCTGATAACGTGCCCACCAGCTCACAGGCCCAAGGGGCAGAACACAAGCACCTGAGAGGCGCCCTCACAACTTGTGGTTACCCTAGCTGGACCTTTGTGAAAACTGCAGCTGCTTCCAGAAAGAAAACCAGCAAAGTGGTTGAGAAAGAAAGACAAAACAAGAGAAACAACATAGTCATTCCATATGTGTCTGGAGTATCAGAAAAACTCAGGAGGATCTTTAACAAACACCGTATCCCTGTGTATTTCAAACCCAGCAACACACTCAGACAGAGATTGGTACATCCCAAGGACAGAACACCACACACCCACAAAAGCAATCTGGTGTATGCAGTCCAATGCAACGAGGAATGCAAAGACCTCTACATTGGAGAAACAAAACAACCACTGCATAAACGCATGGCCCAACACAGGAGAGCAAACTCCTCAGGACTGGACTCTGCTGTCCATTTACATCTCAAGGAGAAAGCCCACTCCTTTGAGGACAGCAATGTCCAAATCCTAGACAGAGAGGACAGATGGTTTGAAAGAGGAGTCAAAGAAGCTATTTTTGTAAAAGTAGAGAAACCATCCCTCAACAGGGGAGGTGGCCTGAGACACCACCTATCTCCAATTTACAATGCTGCCCTTTCATCCCTTCCCAGGAGATTCAACAATCTAGCCTCAAAGAACAACCACTGTTCACAAGTGGCAAGTGGCTCCAACGACTGTCGTTATAACACAATAGGGCACTAACGAAGTCGAAACCAACCTTCCATCAAAGGCAGTCATTTAAACGACTGTCGTTGGCACTTGGAGCACAAATGGGAACCAGTGACATCATCACCCTTGTGAACGCCCACACAAGAGGTTAAATAGTGAGTCTCCACACCAGATAGTTGGACCAGTCCCAGCCTGGTCAGATGCGTACATGAACTGATGAAGCCTCTTGGATGAGAGGTGAAACGTCTTCCTAGACAAATAACTAAGTCCAGTTGCTTTCGATTTAACCTCCTTTGAAATACTATGACCTGGGCAAATGAGAATATGCACCGGCTCATTACAAAATGTTCTTATCTGAAGCCTCAGGTCAGGCATTTCCAGTCTGATCTTTGGTTGGATTATGGCCGAGCACAAGCGCCAGATGGACATAAAATAATGAAATCTTCAAAAACCTTTGATTAAGCATTTTAGTAATCTACCATGTTACTTAGCATTGGAGGCAGTCTCTTGGATGCTCAGCTTTAGATCCAGCGAACTCTCCACTTTTAACCTGGCAGGCAGTCAAGGACAGGAGGTTGGCACTCTGGGCCTGGATCATTAGAGACTGGTTGTACTGAAGCATTTGAGGACCGCAGTATTATTCAAGACTGGACCGCTATGTTCAATTTATGTGGAAAATGGAATGAACTGATCAAAAGCACAAGCTTAAAATTCGACTTGGAAACATTTTCAATCACAAACTAAGCTGAAGACCTCCTTTCAGCCTTCTCACACAGTAAAATATACAGTAGGCTACATCAGTTTACATAGTTTCTATCTTCAGGAAGAGATAAAAGTTAAGCTAAGATAAGATAAAAAGCCTGTATGTGCTTCTGCAAAGTGGTTGATGTATTTTAACACCATAAATGAGATAAACAGTGCTAGTAAAATGACCAAAATAGCAATAAACACTGGCACAAATGGTGCAAAAGCAAGGGCTGTGATGTTTATATGTTTGGACTGATTTTAAGTCAACAGTGTGAAACTTAAATACCCAATGGAAAAAGCTTGAAGTTATGAGTGGAAAATGTCCATATCTAACCCATGTCCTGCTGCCATATTTATCTGTAGGTATTTTAATGAAAGCTACAGTACACTCTTGTAGTTGTGGACAGGATGATGGATGTACTATAACGAACTGTAACTATGACTACAGGTCACAAGTATTCACAGTAAGTCTGAGAAGGGTTTATGTTGACATCCATTAATCTAGGAAATAAAGACATTGTTGACTACTGGGAAAAAAGCTCCTGCAAAGCCGAAGTACAGCCGTGGAGACTTACTGACTATTATATCACAAGGACTTCACAAGTGTGTGATGAGCTCCACCTGCTGACGACAATGTGCTTTACATGTTCTGGGGAAATTACACTATTGTATTGTATTGTAAGATGATGCTCTATATATCTATAATATGAGTAGTAGAATTTGTGTTTGTTCTTTTTTTGAAAATGGTCCTATAATTGATTAAAGAGGATGTTCGTTTTTTTAATGTTTTTTTTCCTTGTTGCAGTTATTTCATTGTCAAGCTTAGTTTTTGTGACATTGAAGATCACACTATTAAAAACGGACAACAGCTTTTTATTTTTTGAGGTTTTATGTAAAATAGATCAAATTCCCTTCTTCCATTAAACAGATATTTTATGAAAAAGAAAAATCAAAAAGACTGACATTTCTTTCATGACATGCATTTTTAGACAACATCAAACATCCAATGTGTGAGATGAAAGGTAATAATAAGATTCATCAAATAAAAGGAAATCCAAAAGGATTTGAGGGATAACTAGATTTTTTTTGGTGAGGTTTTAATTTTCTCACTAACCCATGTTTTATAACCTAAAACATTAAAATGCAGATTTAATATGACATGTAGACACTGTTTGAGTAGAAATACTGTTTAAAAGGCTTTTTTCCTGTTAGTTCTGTAAACCATCCTCTGTAGTACCCAGAGACACTATGGAGAATCAGTGAGGTTTCAATGGGGTCAACTCAATCCAGTCTGAAAACTGGTACTGGTAACAAAAATTAAAAGAAAAGAAAGAAAGAAAGAAATGTTCACGAGTTGATTGAACGAGATCGCACAGGGTCGTCATCCTCGTCGTCATCTTGCTCTTCCTCTTCCTGGTTGAGTGGCTCTCTGTCCGAGTCCTGCACAGCCTGCGCTGACCTCTTAGTCGTCTTGTTCAGGGTCCCGCCCTGTAGCAAAAACAAATATTAACTCAACACACTGTATGGTCAGCTGACAAATGACACACAGAATACACTGTGTATTAAAAAAAGTGTACAGGAAGTCTGCGAGATGTCTGACCTGTCTGTGGTCAACAATGTTGAGCAGCACTGAGGTGACGATGCAGCTGATGGTGTTGGCCAACATGAAGATCATCATCCTCTGCCAACGCCATAAAGGTATCTTTGTTTCACTGCAAACAAGATGAAAAACATGATAGATCAACTAGAAAATTTCCTCTCGGGAAATTTTGAATGGGCCACGGGAGCTACTGCGGGTTGTGCCATCTCTGTCAACATGGGAATCAAACCCACGATCTTAAGGTCAAGACAGAGCTGATCAGACAGACACATGATCATCTTTCTATAAGCACTGATATGGAGGAGCTGTAACCACATTAGGTTAACTGTGTGTGTGTGTGTGTGTGTGTGTGTGTGTGTGTGTGTGTGTGGGTGTGTGTGTGTGTGTGTAACTGTAATCACATGAAGCTGGCTCTAGAGTCTGTGTGTGTGTGTGTGTGACTGACTTGACACATAAGCTGGGTTTCCATCCAAGTCGTATCGAATTTAAAAGCGGATTTTGTGAAAATGCGCAAAAAGCAAAGCGAATTTATGCCCGTTTCCATTCATTAGTGTTTTGCGATTAGGAGGAGTGCACCGTGAGATTACGTCATAAGAGAGCGTGACTGTATCCAACAGTTGACACTCAGCTGACACTCAACATCATGGACAATTTACGTACTTTCCGGACTATAGACGCACCTGTATAATCCGCACCAGCTACATTTTAAAAGAAAATACATATAGCCTATAGGCCGCACTTGAATATAAACTGCAGGTTTTCATGTTGTAACATGAGATATTTACACAGAAAGACAGTAGGAACTGTGACAGTCCGCTCGCTTTTCCGCTGTTTTGGTTATGCTCCTCTCCTCCATGTGCATCTGTTTACATACGAAGCCGGTGAAAAATCAATAAGTTACATAACGATGTTACGGCGTGTGTTTGTGTAGTCTTAACCGTCATAAACAAAAGATTATGGGTTACGGAGCGCGTTTGTGTTGCAGTGCAGAGACGAGAGCTGGGAGACCGGGGCGTCGCTGGGTGAAGTCCAGCAGCTTCACCCACAAACTCTGCCTCAATTCGCATAATCTGTTTCCATCACAAAAACTCGCATTTCCTTTATTCGATACGCTGACAAATCCCCCCCCTCCAAGCGTATAAACTTTTATGCGCATTTACTGCCTTTATTCAAATTTCTGGCGTTTCCATTCAAGTATTTATGCGCATTTTCACAAAATGCGCATAAGAAAAGGTGGATGGAAACCCAACTATAGTTAGTTAGTAGCTGCATCCTGTGTCAGTCTGATTTAGCTGTGTCTGTGTTTATAAACATTTAAACGAGCGCCAGGTGGATTGTTTATGAAGTTAACGAGCTCTGGCCTGAGGATCAAAGAGGTTACCACGGCGATAGGGGCCCCCGCAGGCTGAGACAGACAGAAACGTGGAGAAAAAGAGCCATTTTCTGCCTCTGCACCGGTCTCACATTTAGGCTTAGCATGACAAAACGGTAACTCCTATCAGAACAAAACACAGATTAACGTTGCTCTAAGGACTTACTGAAAATTTTGGTACGATTTGGTGTTTCTACAGTAAATATTTTGGCGACGCTGGCAGTTTTAAAACATCAGGCCGTTCTGCTTCTCTCAGAAAATATTTGTATTGGAGTTTGCCCGGGCACTGGTCTCAACAGCTATGAAATAGCTGTTGAGACCAGTGCCCGGTGCGATTGCCCGTGGCCCTAACTAGGAAAAAATCTACTGTTACTACTGTTATTGTGCTATTTCATAGCTGTTGGGACCAGTGCCCGGTGCGATTGCCCGTGGCCCTAATAAGGGTATATTACAGTAAATAAAACATGAACCATCAGTGCAGTGGAAGGATAACTACCTAGACTTGGTGCCTAAAATCTGTCCAACCACCAGATTGGACACCCCAATCCCGACCATCTGGATGGAGGTGGCCAGACCCATGGCCGTTCCCAGGGTGGCTTGAGGCACCACGAGGGGAATAGACGGCCACATGCTGGCCTGGGACACAGAACAGAAACATAAAAAGTCAAAGCCAACATACATAACGGTGAATAAAATGACATGGAAGGATTAGAAACTATAACATGCACTAGATACAACGTGTTATCATTGTTAGTTTAAACCATTACAGTAATAATTAGTGAAATATACAGCATTCCTGATCTACAAAAAGTGTAATATTAAAGTATTAGCTGTGTCTGTTTGAGCTGAACTCACAGCAGCGAAGGAGTAGGTGACTCCTAACCAGATGGTGGAGACCAGAGGAGGGACGAAGGTGAAGGCCAGGAGTCCAAACACAGGCAGCGTGAGGACGGCACAGAGCAAAGCGAAGACGCCCCGCAGACCGACATAATCCTAAAAACACACACACAACACAAGAATTCACATGTCTCTACTCATTTTACACCTACAAGAGGCTTTTTCACACTTTTGAAACAGTTTTAGGAAACAGATACTCACAATGAGAATGCCCACGCTGGCTGAGAGGACCAGAGAGCTGTCGTAAACGGCCCCGGCAATATAGGCCGCCTCCTTCTGACTGTAGCCACTGTACTTATCCTGAATGAATTTACTGGACAGGAAAAAATACACAACGAATGGGTCGGTGTCTATGTTAAAACAGACAGAGTAGCATCAATATATCTCTTTGCAGACCCAAAGTCTCTCTCTTTGTGGACAGAACTAGCTTTTCAGAAACACAATTCAAGTATATGCACATGCTGATAACTCTACCTGGCATCTGCAATGAACGGGAAGATGCCGTTATAGAAGAACATGATGGTGAGGACCAGGAGCCAGTATCTTAGCGACAGCAGCTTCACATCCTGAATCCTCTGCACACACACACAGAAACAAATGGATTAGTCCATACGATCACTTGACACACTGCAGTGCACACTATTACACAAACCAGGAAAAGGTCAGATAAAAGGTGTGATGTTCTTCGTACCACTTTACGAGATTGCTCTTGGATCGCTCCATCCAGACCCAGCTGCTTCATTCCGACTTTATCCAGGCCACTGACTATGACGGCAGATACAAAGCCCAGCACGCATAGCAGGGCACCTAGAAAACAAAGCATTCAGTTGTATATAATATTGCAATAAAATACTTTTAAGTCATGCCATAAACCTTAGGGATTATCACATACCGCCCCAGAGCGTCCACTGCATGCCATATTTTTCTTCAAACCTCTGCGTGAGGAAGAAGTTCAGGACTGAACCCAGGCGTGAGAAAGCGAGGGTCAGACCGAAGGCCAAGGCCAGCTCCTTCCCTTTGAACCAGAAAGCTGTGATGCGGTTCTGAACAACTAAAAAAAAACAAAAAATGGGAGATGATGATGAGTACACGGTTCAGGAAGATTCCTCAGTGACAGTGGAGAGAGTTTTGTGTGTCTGTGTTTCGTAAGGTGGTGGACTTACTGGTCAGGGATCCATTGCCCGATCCAAACAGCAGTCGGCCTGTGAGCATCAGCGGCAGCAGATAGGGAGTTCCTTTGAAGTGGGAGCCCAGTGCAAACAGGGACGAGCCCAGCACGCACAGGAAAGAAAACAGAAACACCCCAACTGCACAGAGGACCACAAAGAAATTGACAACCGCTTTTAATCTTTCGCTTGATTAAGCAGACTTGCAAAAGATGTAAACATAAACTTACAGCGGTTTCCTAATTTGTCAATCAGGAATCCTGCAATAATCACCACTACTGCATTCCTGTTGATAGGAGAGCAAAAAGACAACTGAGGTGATACTCTGATAAGTATATGCACAGCTGAGTCAAAGTATATGTGTGTTTCCTTACGTCCAAGCATAAATGGCATAGAGAAGATTGTACTGCTGAGGGCTCATCCCCAGTCCCTCCACACAGTCCACTGTCCCATTGATCACCGTTGCATTGGGACATGTCAGATTCTGTCGGAGAAGACACAAATAATCACAGACTGACAGAGCTGGGAATCCTGACGTGTAACTACAGCTGTGCAATGTGGAGTGAATAAGATGAAATCATTTGATGCTGATGCTTTGGACTCTTCTACTTACCCCCTGGAACTGATCCTGCAGGACACTGGGGATGTCGAAGCAGAAGTAGGAGCCAAATGTCAGCAGGCAGTTGAAGAACAGCACCACAAAGCGGTAATATGCTGTTAAGAATAACACAGAATGGGAATAAAGAGAGTGTTGTGACTTGTTCTTCTGGCTGTTCTACATAGAGGTGGACAAGAAGGGACATGGATGGACAAGAGGATTTACTGACTGACACACACCTGAAATTCAACATAGCAATGACACAAAAATTATTGACATTTATTCTTGTCATTTTGCACAGTTTAAAGTTAAAAACTGTAGAAAGAAAATGATAAGAAAAAACATCTTGAGTAGAGGGGAGCTAGTTAATTTCCCTCCTTAACTTTTTTCCTTTTCCTTTTCAATGAAAGCCTTCGTGTTGACTTTACTGCAGAGTTATCTCAGACTCCGTCATTGTGTTTTGTCACACTTACACATTCCTAAGACAGAAAGTTACTACTAACCTCGAGTTTCTAGTTATTTCCCTATTTAGTCACATGAAACCAGTGTAAAATGCTGAGTCGGTCGTTCAGTGGCCCAGTTTTTCAGGGAAGTAGCCTAGGCTACATCGTAGGTTCACGAGACTGAGGTCTGGTTTTCTAGCTAAGCGGTTCTTCAGTAGCTAAAGTAGCGAACATGAGAGAAATAGCACCATGTCATTAACACGTACCTTTCTCTGCCGGCTGCGTCATATTGAGGAGAAAGAAGAAGAAGAACAGGAGGACGTTGCTATAAAATAAAACCTCCAAATCTCATCCTGTGTTGTTGTTTACAAACCAGACTAGAGCAGCAGCAGTGGTGTGTTTCTGCTCCTCTGGGCTGAGTCCAGTCCGCTCACCGCAGAGCTATAAACCACATGGATCGATCTGTTGTTGTGTAAGAGCGGGAGGCGACGGTTTGGAAATCTACGCACACAGACGCTCCTCTTTTTTTTCCCCTTGAAACTTTATTTATATATTTAAAAAATGTTTGCATTCATGAAATCGTACAAAATACAAATGAAAGTCAGACTACTATTTGAAATGAATGAACAACTATTAATCAATCGACATTTTTTGGAGTATACTACTGTTGTTTTTACGTTTTAATTTAAAACAAATCAAAAACGTTATATTATTGTCGAAAAAGTGGTCGAAAAGAGTGGTCAGGAGGACAGAATTGTAATCCCTCTTTTTTTGCAATGATTATGATGATGTGCAAAGGAGACTGTTGTACTGTCAGTTCTCTTTATAAGAAAATCTATATTTATTTTATGCCAGTAGAGTGTTCTTTTCTACATATTTTAGGACAGCATGGCTGAACACTTTATTCTCATCTGCAGCAGCAGCTTGATTAATGTGTATTAAACTATATTTCCATAAAACAACATATGTCCATCATCATTTCCCCATAGCAAATAAAATTGTGTGATTCATTTGAGATTATTTGTGATTAATTATGGACACTCGTATAATTAATGGCTGAATATGAATATTTTTAATTACCTGCAGCATAGCTACATACAGCATCTCGTAAAAGTTTCCTTCATAGTAAAGTGGTAATATATGAAGCGCGTATTAGGACACTTGTCCCTCGGCGGACACCGTACTGACTGGAGATATAAACAAAGGCTGGTTGCTCCCATTTAAAGATTGGCATGTGTTTCATAAACTGTGTATTCACGTTGCTGGACTATGTCTTGGACTTAGAAGATGTCTGTGTTGCGCAGAGCTAAAACATGGGACATATCTGAATCTGAGGAGGAAACTGACACCGAGATAAAGTCTGATTTAAACAATGATAAGTGCAATGAAGAAGCAGCTGTCAGCAAAGTCTCGGATGAGGATCTGAGCTCTCACCTCAAACGTAAAACCTCGTCTCCAACAAAAAGTGAGTCCAGTAGTCAAACTTGTTGTTTGCCTCCTCCGCGGCCGGAGGGCTCGGGCACACCGAGTCCTGCGAGGAAGCGCCGCAGCAAGGAGGAGATAGAGGCGGATAGAGAGAAAACCAGGGAGAAGAAGGAGGAGAGAGAGAAGCAGAGAGCAGCCAGAGCCCAGGAGAAGGAGGAGAGGAGGCAGGAGCAGCAGAGGAGGAGAGAGGCTGCGGAGAACCTCAAGAGTCTCAGGCCGGAGAACTGCCTCAAGTGTCTCACCGTCTGCATTGATCCAGGTGAGCAGGTTCACCGGTGCTGCCTTCAGGTGCCGTCGGAAACCTGACCATCGACTATATGGTCACTATGTCAAAACAAATTATGCTTGTCAGTGTTTATGATCCGCTTATGTCATCAATGTGAAATTGTTGCTCAAGTTGCTCATGTTTCTGATGCAGTGGCACTTTGTTACTCTGTTGCTCTGATGTTGCATGTTGTCTTGTTATGTGTATCTGCTTATGCGTATGGGAGCACTTACATATGTAGGTATGCGTGCATATACAGTATGTGTTTGTAATCCAACTTCCTGTGAGCCTGGGATAAGGTGGGTGGGGTTTGGGGGGCTGTTGAAGTCCGAGAGCAGTGTGCTTTGTGTCTGTTGTGTGTCATTGTAGTAGTATGTCCTTGTGTTATTTTTTTATGTGGGACCCCCTCGAAAACGAGATGCTGCATCTCAAGGGGCTATCCTAAATAAATTGAAATAAAATGGTTGATATACATGTATGTTTAGATGGTAAAAGCCAGTGTGGTTCTCTGCAGCTCTTCTGCAACAGGATGGCTCAGACATCTTGCTGGACACTCTGGCTGCATACGAGTGGAGGTTTAGCATTGAGAGTCAGCAGCTTCCTCACAGCATCACCTGGACCAGAGACTCACCCCAGGTAACACTGACACTAAAATTCACCTTCCCTCAAGGTTTTGTTGGGTGCAGGGCTAAGACCAATGCTCATATACTGTATGAATGTTTTCATTATGTTACATCTGTAAAGTGAATATGAGTATTAGATTTATTTATTTTTTTAGAAAATTGTCTGTTTGTTTGTCTTTAGCAGGGAGAGGGAGGGAGGGGCTCAGTGGAGGAGGAGCAGGTGGTGCTGCTGCTGGGTCTGACTGACTTCATGGACATGGTGATCTCTGTGAAGAAGGTAAGCAGCCTCTCAAGTTGTAATGAATGAACTCTGTGGACTCTGACTTGTTGTGTTGTGAACTGCATTGTTGTGCTTTCTTGCTGCAGATGCTGGACAGTGAAGGGGAGGAGACGGGGCCGGGGGCTTTTCTCAGCCCTCTTTTTGAGTTTCTCAACCGTCACGCCAAGAAGGTCGTCACTGTCTGGGTGACTGACTCTCAATCTGATTACAGGTCAGTGTATACTTAATTCATCATGTGCTTCTTTATTCTCAATGTGCTCATCTCTAGTGACGACACACCTCTTAGCTTTGATGTAATCAGTCTGACCTGTCCTGTTTGTCCTTTAGCCACAGGACAACTGCCTGTAGTCTGCAAACTGTGTTGGGGATGGAGAATCTTGATGTTGAGGAGGTTTGTTTACTTTGAATCTTCATCATCTTCACACCGTAACTGTCAGAATTTCCATCGTGTAATGGTGTTCACTGTCCACAGACCATTACATCATTTCTTTGTCTGTCCAGGTTCTTGTTTACCTCCAGCTCTGCAAGAACATCTCACTGGTCTTCCTGGACGGATGGGAGGAGGTCACCAACCACGTGTGTGCCGTCACAAAGGCCTTATCAAAACGCCCCTTCAAGTATGCACCTGCTCTAAAGCTTCACTGGCCTGTTAAAGGGATATTTCAACATTTTGGCAAATTGGCCCATTGCCATAATCGCTATAGTCATAGCAGTAGGTTCGTTACCTTTAATTGTCGGTGTAAGCTATTTTTAGAACGGCGGAGCAGAGCAGCAGGCTGCTCAGAGCTACGCTATGGAGGCTAAAGGAATTTCTTGGTTTCCCTCATCAAACTCATCAAATACAAAATCCCAAAACTCCAAAACGCTGTCGTGGACAAGTTGTGAGCTGCACATTCACCACGCTATGAGATAATAATGGAACAGAGTCGTTTTTGAGGTAAATGCAGGGTAAATACAGAGTCTGCTTGCTGAAAAACTGTCCCTGAACGCAACGTGCATCAGCGGTTTTGCATGAATTTACCCCGAATCTACCTTCGTTCCGTTATTGTCTCATAGCGTGGTGATTGTGCAGCTCACAACTTGTCCACGACAGCGTTTTGGAGTTGTTGGGTTGTGTATTTGATGAGTTTGATGAGGGAAACCAAGAAACTCCCTTAGCCTCCATAGCGTAGCTCTGAGCAGCATGCTGCTCTGCTCCGCTCCACTGTTCTAAAAATAGCTTACACCGACAATTAAAGGTAACAAACCTACTGCTATGACTATAGCGATTATGGCAATGGGCCAATTTGCCAAAATGTTGAACTATCCCTTTAATTATCGGTGCATGTTGTTTTGAGATCCACAGGGCAGAGATGCAAGCTGCTTAGCGAACACGATGGATGTGAACGGTTCAGGTCCCCTGTCCCTCAAAACTAATCAAATATCCAACAACTCCAAAACAATCTTGTGGAGGAGTTGTGACCTGCACATTCACCACGCTATGAAATAATAATAGTCCAGTCATTTTATGAGAAAAGGTTAAACAAATTGCAACAGAAGCAAACTCATCTGATTTTGTATCCTCAGCATGTCCTGAGTGAGGGAAAAAAAGCCCCGAAGAATCCCATTAGGGGAAAGTTTCGAAAAACACCCAAACATATCCCATTTATACGCATATAAAAAAAAAAATTCACGTGTATAGGGTAAAATTTTTAACCTTTAGATATCTCCATGAAAATTACTGAGTTGATTACTTACATTAAGACAAACAAAAAATGTATTACAAGTTTTTTGAAATTCTTTGTTAACATGAGCAAATTTGCATACATTTGCATAAATTCCACCGTTTTGACAGCACATGTATATATGAAGTTGCTGTGGTGGTACCGGCATGAAAATTGGAATGAGTTGACTCCATCGGTCAACCGACAAGTTGACCACTTTAAATTTCAAGATGACTGCAATTTTTCAAGACAGCCACATCCTTAGTAGAGCAGGTATGACATGCTCCGTCTCTATTAATGCTCATGGGTAGTCTTTGGTTCCATTCCTTAAGTTTTTTAACTGTAATATCATATTACAGTTAAAAAATGTCTTGTTCAATCTTGTTAACATATTATATGTTAACAAGATTGAACAAGACATTTTCACCTGCTCTACTCAATGTTTAGATCAGGTGTTGTATGTATGCAAATTAGTCATACGTAATTAGATTATGCACTGTTTGCTCATGTCATACCTGCTCTACTAAGGATGTGGCTGTCGTGAAAAATTGCAGTCATCTTGAAATTTGAAGTGGTCAACTTGTCGGTTGACCGATGGAGTCAACTCATTCCAATTTTCATGCCGGTACCACCACAGCAACTTCATATATACATGTGCCGTCAAAACGGTGGGATTTATGCAAATTTATGCAAATGTATGCAAATTTGCTCATGTTAACAAAGAATTTCAAAAAACTTGTAATACATTTTTTGTTTGTCTTAATGTAAGTAATCAACTCAGTAATTTTCATGGAGATATCTAAAGGTTAAAAATTTTACCCTATTCACGTGAAATTTTTTTTTTATATGCGTATAAATGGGATATGTTTGGGTGTTTTTCGAAACTTTCCCCTAATGGGATTCTTCGGGGCTTTTTTTCCCTCACTCAGGACATGCTGAGGATACAAAATCAGTTGAGTTTGCTTCTGTTGCAATTTGTTTAACGTTGACCCCTTTTTTGGCCTAAAATGACTGGACTATAATGTAACATTACAAAACAGAGTTGTTTTCGAGGCAAAGCAGCCGGAACTACATTCCAGACACGGCTGCTGTGCAAAGTGCAAGTAGTTCCGAGTATTTGCTTCAAATTATACCTAATTATTTCATAGCGTGGTGAATGTGCAGGTCACAACTTGTCCATGAGAATGTTTTGGAGTTGTTGGATTGTGTATTTGATGAGTTTGATGAGGGACAGGGGACCTGTACCATTAATCTCTATTGTATTCACTGAGCAGCTTGCGTCTCTGCCCTGTGGATCTCAAAACAACATGCACCGATAATTAAAGGTAATGAACCTATATAGTAGAGTAGAGTAGAGAATACTTTATTCATCCCGAAGAGGGAAATTCATATTAGTGTAGTAGCTCACATGACAATGACACAAAAAAGAAAGAAAGATGGAGCAGGGTCGCCGGATGGAGCAGGGCCGCCGGATAGAGCAGGAACCGCCGGGTGGAGCAGGAACCGCCGGGAACCGCCGGATGGAGCAGGAACCGCCGGGTGGAGCGGGAACCGCCGGGTGGAGCGGGAACCGCCGGGTGGAGCAGGAACCGCCGGGAACCGCCGGATGGAGCAGGAACCGCAGGGTGGAGCAGGGCCGCCGGGTGGAGCAGGACTGATGGTGAAGAGGCAGCTGGGTGGATCAGGATCATTGGTGGAGGGGCCAAATCATTTTGTTTATCTGCCCCACTACTATATTCCTCCATCTTGCAGCAAGGAGAGAGGAGCCGTCCACCACCGCTGCTTTCCTGGTCAGTGAAGGTGCCATGAAGTGGATGATCCAGGCCGTCCAGAATTGCCTCCTCCTTCTTCAGTGCTCTAGTGCCTCAGGATGTTTAGTCTGTATCCTAGCAACAACTTCATGGAGAACTTCAGATGGAACTTAAGCAGTTGCCATTAGGTGGGATGTACACAAGTGTTGTTATGATTCGAAAAAATAAAATAAATGTCTACTTTCTGAGTCTTCACCAATATCTCCAGCTCTTCATCACTCTTGTTGGGCAGAGAGTTGATATTTCCAATGATGACTGACCTCAGAAAGGACTGATAGGACATCTCCACCTCCAAGCCTTTAACTTTGCACCAGCAGCAGCACAACAACCACCACAAAAGCACCTCTTCAGATCATCTGAGGACAGGATGGTGGTGTCCTCCAGATCTGTCCATTTTCAATGAAAGAAGCTCATCTCTGAAGAATCTCTTCTCCCCAGAGAAGCATCCATCAGTAGATAAATGTTGAGTAAAAACTCAAAAACTCAGAGCTACCAGACTTTGCTGCTCCCAGTTGAAGCGCATGTTCCGGAAAGGGACCAGATTGAAATCCATCAAAATCGGCCCACTGGCGGTTTAAATCTGGTCACTACCGGTTTAGACAGCCATTTTGAATTTTGAAAATGTCAGAAATGGATTCAGCATCATCAATAACCCCTAAAACCACTCCAATATTGCCCAGATCAGCCAAGTCAATTTTGCGGAAATATTGCCCATATAGGAAACTATGGTAATTTATGCTAATTATGTAAATTGTGCTAATTGCCCAATATATATAAGTTAGCATCCGGCAGTTTCTGAATACTGGGGACCCATACTATATATTTCTAACATAAAACTTTGGGGTACTCAACATTTCCGGGTTCACAATGGGGCCCTATGGGCTGGCAAGTAGACTAATAGGGATTATGGCAATAGGCGAATTTGCCAAAATTCTAAACTATCCCTTCAAACCAAATATACTTGCTAACTTTAACACCACATGATACTGTTCTTGAATGTCTGTGCAGGCTCCTGACAGAGCGGTCAGAGCTTCCCTTCTGTGTGGACGGGTCGTGGGCGAGCGGGGCGCGGGTAGAGAGGGACGGCTCAGGACTCATCCAGGTCTGGAGCAAACAGATCCAACAGCTGAACAGAGTCAGTCCTGCTGTGGCCTCCACTGTGACTGCAGCCTATCCCTCTCCTCAGCTGCTGCTGCAGGTAGACCTCACTTCTCCTCAACACGGTCACGCACAGAATAGACTCAGAAAAATCACTTTTAAAAAAATCTTTTCTTGAAATTCCCATTGTTGTTGTACTTTTTAAGGCGTACCAGGGCTTGGAGGAAGAGGAGAAGAGGAAGGGGCTGCTGACCGGTCTCATAGTGAAGACCGGAGGTAAAGAGAGACGTATTGGACCAGAGATTTCAGCCAGAGTTTACCGCTGCTTCACGGCCCAGAACCCCCAGCTGGTCCTGGACTAATTTGTCCACTTGACAATGAGATGAATGTGATGTCAGCAAGGATCCATCCCGTCTCTAATGACACTGTGTCACCACTTGGCTGCTAACATATAAATGTTGATGTTTACAAGCTAAATATACGCCTCAGATATCATGTTCACCCACCAGTTAATAACTATTTATACTCATCTGAGCTTGTGCAGCTTAAAGACTAGAACATGTTTATAGAATATATTTTGTAAAAAATGAAGTAACTACACAATGTTGACTATTGTGTTCTGTAAGCTGCGCTCCATTGTATGTATGATATTATTTGTATATGTTTGAACTTGTATATTAAAATGAGCTGCAATGAAGGGTTTTTCTATTTTATTTTATAGAATCACCTGAGTAAGAAAATTCATAAACAAAGCATAAATGTACAAAGAAAAATGCTTAGTAACAAATACTCTTATATGCATGAACACAACCACTGTTGGTATTCAAACCAGACAGTGATTACAAAACACATTTACAAAAAAAAATCATTTCCAAAGTATCAAAAGCAACTCCTGTCCCCTTGAGTCTATCCCTGCGAATAACAAGGGTGTCTTTTTTTTCTCTTTTCCTTTTTTTTATGTGTCAGAGTCTTATTTGGCAAACATCAGGCCTTCCAAAGACAGTGACCGGCTTACCTTATAGATAATATTAAAAAGAATAACAGCAATACACAGTATATGGCTCTTATTAGCCTTATGAAATTGGCTATAATGAGAATGAATAACCTCTTTGTCACTCTAACGTGTGAACTGCATTTAATGTGTCACACACACTACAGACTCACTTAGGGATGTCACGATTACTTGTTTTTACAATTAATCGCGGTTTTAAATGCCACAATTAATTAATTGTAAAGATTCTTAAATACTGTCACTTTCCAAAAAAGATTATGTTGGAAACACAGAGGCAGATGTGCACAAAAGTTAAGGTAAACAAACAGACAAACAATTAAAATAAACTTAAACATTTGGTATACAGTAGATGACAATTAATTATTTGAATATTTAAAACACTTCCCCTGGTGGATTAATAATTGGTTATATATGAATAGTAGATACTTAAAATATATAGTGTAAAAATTTGTAATGTAATTATATTTTGACTGTATTTGATTTTACACATTCATATGTTGTGAAATTAATTAATGCATAATAATCATGATAATCGTAATACCGTGATTATTTCTCTGACAATAATCGCACAAAGAAAATCTATAATCGTGACATCCCCAGACTCACTCCCTGCTCCCCATTCACTGACAAAGATGTCTGAATGACATTGCTAGATTAAAAAAAAAAAAAAGTAGAAACAACAATCCACTTATATATCCACTCCATAATGGCTAAAAGATGAGATTGCTCTTTTTCTCCATGATTTCCAACAGGAGATGCTGATGGCAATAGTAGAATAGCTGTGTGCCAAATACTAAGAACTAACATTTTGACTAGTGTGTCATGTCCAGCGGCATCTTTTGCACTGGTACTCCTCGGGCTCAGAGCAGCAGCTTTCGTAGTCGCTGCTGGGAGGAGTTGGGGGGCAGCGGCAAGTGCAGGGTTGAGTTTGAGGCGATGTCTGACAGGGGCACTGGTGCGAGACTGGGTCGGGAAACGGACTGCTGCAGGGGCTCGGAGAGGCGCAGGCACTCAGGCTGGAGACCGGGCTCATGATGGGGCTGGGGCTGGGGCTGGGGCTGGGGCTGGGGCTGGGGCTGGGGCTGGGGCTGGGGCTGGGGCTGGGGCTGGAGGGGAGGCTGCTGTCCTCGTAGAAGCCCTCGGGCAGGTCGCTGTGCTGCTCTGAGGGTTCGGGGCTGCTGCTGAGGGTGAAGACCCAGCCCAGCTGTGCGTGCAGGAGGGTGCGCAGGCCCGGGGGCAACTCCAGAGTGTTAAGCACGTCTGGGCAGGAGGGCAACATCTGACGGAGCCGGGTGCAGCAGAGGTACTGCAGGGAGGTGGGTGTGTAGCAGGAACGGATCACCTTCATGCTGCTCTTGGCTGCCGTGGAGCACACCATGGGGTAGAACTTCTTGTTCTGCAGCCTCGTGGCAGCGACACCTGTTGTAGAAGAAGAGGAGACGAGGATGAAAACACTGTAATATTACAGTGCTGTTGTCTGTTTATGAAACTCAATGAAACCGCTTCAATGAGAGGGAAATACCATAGACTGTAAAAAGAATGGACATAGCACCCGTGACGTCACCCATTGGTTTGGGGGAGTCTGTTTTGTCTCCTACTACGGGGATTTTAACTGCGCCATCTTGGATTTTAGTGGGAGTCTACTTTCCATATTTGGAGAGGTGCGGCGGTTTGCCGGCCGAGAACCCGCCCACTGAACTCGAAGCAACCAATTAACGTCCGGTAACTGTCTGCGAACCTGTCACTCAACGTAACCACTGTGGTATATTGATGAGGTGGATAATACACTACACCACCCCCCCATTTATGTACAAATTTGAAGCCTACAACAGCAGGTGCGTTTACATGCAGTGTTTTCCTCAATCTGATTGTAAATAGGATTTTTGGACCCATGTAAACGCACCTAGTGTTCACGGAGGTGGAAACTATCGGAAGAGACCAAAAACATAAAATGTACCAGGCTGTAAATGCTTTTTTAAGCTGTAAAGTCGGCTATCTTAACATGGAGGTCAATGGAGAGTCGTTCACTTCCGGTCACAGCCCCCAGAGGCCAGAGAACTGCAGCTTTTTGAACGCAGAAGTGGTCTTCACTTGTAGAACCCACACCTCCCCCCTTGGGAAATACACACCTATGCAGTGGCGGTTCTTGTAGAAGGTCAGGGTGCCATGCCAGGTGTCCAGGTGCACTCCTATGATGGAGCCTTGCCCAAATCGAGAGGAAAACTTCACTTTGTCACCTTTGTGCTGGAGAAGACCTTAAACACACACACACACACAAATACATTTTATTGAATGTCTGATCGTTTTGGTTAAAATTATCCATCCAGTTTCACAGACTCCTCTGATAACTCAAGGTCTATTGTAATCCCTGTAGTCATGTTCTAACCTGTGTAGGAGAGCCCCCAGCTGTCTTCATCATGACCAAGCAGGCTGCCAAAGCTGTATTTGAACTTCTCCAGGTTGACCTCTGAAGTCCCGACGCCCACCATCTGAACCAATCAAACAGGAGAGAACAAAACCTCAGGAGAGAGCTACTGTGGTTCTGGCTCATCAGTAAGTTATAGATTATAATGACACTTACAGTTACACTCATTTTAAACAAGTGGTTGAGAGGCACGTTCACAAGTGTTTCAGTTCACTGGAGTAGGAGTCAAGAGACTGTTACTCACCATATCGGTTCCATAGACAGGAGAGGTCATCTTGACTTCCCAGAAGTGTTGGCCCTCTGCCAGCTCCTTGGTGCCGCGTATGGCAGCTGTGCCACAGCTGTAGTCGGAGTGGAAGCTCACCTTCCTGCTGTCGCAGCTGAGGAAGGCTCCGGAGGACTTGAAGTGCTCGTCCCATACCCAGTCAAAACCTGGAAACACAACAGACATGTGCAATGTGACAACGATTTATACTTTGTAATTCATAATAAACTACATCAATGATATCATTAGTCAGTCTTTGTTGATTAGTTGATTGGTCCAGCTCCTTGGTCCTGACTGAAACATCTCAACAACTACTGAACTAATGGGAAATTTGTCAAAGATCATCGTGGTCCCCAGAGGATGTACTGTACAGTGACGTGAAAAAGTATTGTTGATGTGTCTCAACAACTATTTTAATGGATTGCAATAACATTTGTACAATATTTGTACATGTCTCGCTCAAGATGAATTGTAGCATCTGTGGTGATCTCTGGAATTACTACAGAACAAATAACAGCCCTGGGTGCATTGCCTGTACTTTGTTTGGTGCTAAATGTTAGCATGCTAAACCTGCATGGTAAACATTAATATCCTTGTGAGCATGTTAGCCTGCTGACATCAGCATTTAAATTGCACGTGGGGCGATAGACACTTTCATCCTGTTTGTACCTGTTACTAGGATATCGTCACCTGACTTGACTAGGTTCAGGGTTAGGGTTAAGGTTAGTGGAACTGTGCCATAAGACAATCAACATGTTGATTTGGTCTGTTGTCGTTTACAGCAAAAGCTGTATTTTTTACGCAGACTGAGGGTGTTCGGGGTCAGTCAGAATATTATGTTTTTATTTTATCAGGCAGTAATAGAGAGCGTTATTAGGTACGGGATAACAGCGTGGTACGGCAGTCTCTCAGTATAGTCTAAACTCTAAAGTTGCAGCACATGGTCCTTCCTTGAGTCCATCTATGAGCAGTCTGTAGTCAGGCAGGCGCGAAGGGTTTTGTCAGACCCGTCCCA
Source organism: Trachurus japonicus (assembly GCF_045865225.1). NCBI lineage: Eukaryota > Metazoa > Chordata > Actinopteri > Carangiformes > Carangidae > Trachurus > Trachurus japonicus. The sequence continues at coordinate 22,498,877 of NC_140925.1, forward strand.
CATCCTTCTAGAAAACTATGAGCTCTTGCCTTCTGGTAGAAGGTATAGATTCCCTAAATGCAGACTGAATCGTTTTAAATTCTCTTTTGTACCCACATCCATCAAACTTTTAAACAGCTCTGTAGGTGGTGTACGCTGAGGCCTGGGAGGTGTGCAATAATCCTTGTTTTATTCTCTCTGGGAAGTGTGCAATAACTGATGTTCTGTTTGTTTGTTTTTCTTTTTAATCTTTTACTGGGTGTGTCATGAGTGTGTGTGTACATGTACATCTCAAACTGTCATATGTATTTTAGGTATATTTATTGTCTAAGGCAGCCTTTACCATGCACTCGAGTCCACAACAAATTCCCCCTGTGGGACAATAAAGTTTATTCTATTCTATTCTATTCTATAAAAGATTTTGAAATTGATGGCATTATTTTAGCCTTAACTATAAAACTAAGAGACTTGGTCATCGATTGCTTATTGCTGAATAAATCTTCTTCTGTGATCTGCTTTATTCAAACTGATTGATCAGCATGTAGATATGCTTCCTAAAGCTACATATATTATGGATAATGTACTTTCACATTATTATCAAGGCCTTATATTGTTATTTTATCCTGTGCAACCTCAACACCACACTTACTCTGCTATCATCAAATGGTGTAATGCTGTATTCATTAGCTTTTGCTCACCTTGATCCTCTTCCCCACAGAGGCAGTCGCTGATAAGAGTGACTCCTGGGCTGAGCTCCTCCTGTCGGTCACACTGACAGAAAGACTCCCCTATCACCGGCACCGTGCAGGGCAAGGCCACCACCTCAGAGACAGCCTGGGAACTCGCCAGGTAATCCACGTCAGACTCCAAATCGCAGATCTGGTTGGCACACACAGTACAAACGGCATCTTGTAAGTCCATAGACGTAGCCATGGTCCAGATATCTTGGCTTGGCAGCGAGGAAAGGAATTAGATCCAGGATTATACAGTATCTGACGTTTTGTCGATTGCGCCGGCTGCTGTGATGCCTTTTTGTAATCAATAAACCGTATGGTGGCGAGACACAGAAAGACAAATAGGTTGCTGAGCCTGGACTACCTTAGAGTGTTGCGTGCTCCAGTTCAAAGAGCTAAACGAGAGGGGTCACCCAAATCTTATGTTTCAAAACCTTTACACCAAAAGCTGTTCTTGGTTCCTATTGGTGAGAGAGATCATGTGTGACACTCAGTAAAATTAGACCCCTTCCAAAAATACTGGGGCTCCTTCTGGAGACCTGACCATGACCTACACACGGCCACACAGTGGAAAACTACTGGTACCCAGGTAGAAATATGATAAGCAGGGCCGTTGCTAGGAATTCTGGGCCCCCTGAAAGTATACTAAAGTGGGCCCCTGCCCCCTCACTTTTCCACTTTTTTTCATAGACTACGTATGTATTATCATTTCTTATTTAGCCTACTTTGTTTTGATGCTAATGCAGCATTACTATGAGTATCAGTCAGGGTCTAAGCAGAATAATTCAGTCATACAAAGATTAGACTACTGGGGTTTTTGTGGGCCCTACTGGGCGCTGGGCCCCTAGAGTTATCATCACCTTTCTCCCCTTTACAACGGCCCTGATGATAAGTCATACATGCTTATTATGGCTCCTCCTTGATTTTCTCCCAATTTCTACAGAGACACTGGATATAGCTCTTTAATATTGCCTGACATCAAACAAGTGATGCATGCAAGTGAATTATTTTCCATTTATACCACAAATGCATTACATCTGAACACCATCTCCTTCCAAATAACCACTTTGTTTGACCTGTTTCCATCTCCTGTCCTGTGGCCTACAAACCCCAGAGCCTCACCTGTGTTGTCGTCTGGTCTTCCCACTCCTCTCTGTCCTGTGTCTGGATCACCGCCATGTCATCTGTCTCCTGCCGTATTTCGCTCCAGGCCACATGACGAACCCGCCCGTTCCTGCCTCTTCTCAGCATGGCAGCTCTGTGTGGACAGCAGACCCAACACCTTATGACCAGCTGTTGCCTGTACAGCAGGTCGTGTTCTTTTTTAAGCAGGGTCAGCTCCAGAAACTGCTGGTTCACTGCTTATCTATTCTTTGATTTGTATCTCGAGGTCAGATTCATTTGTGACACATTCCCAGGTATATAAAATGACACATTTTCCATACCTTGCAGGCTATTCAAAAAAATAGCCTTCTATTTCATATTGAATAGGGCATTCTGGGAATTCACATCACACCAAATCAACTGAAACTAAATTGGGTCTCAATGAAATAAAAAAATATCCAACACACCAGTGATGAGAATAGATATTTTTGAACTGTTTGCAATAATTCATTTACAAAGATGAGGTTTAACTGATAAATTCTAGGGTGCTATAAGAAATTTACAGATTCTCATCATGTTACTCAAATCTCACAAGCTGTTTAAAGCTGTAACCTGTTTGACAGTTAAAATACATCAGTATGAGTGTGAATAGGAAACGTTCAGTGATTTGTTTACTTCCCTGATCTGCTGAAACTGCAAAATGTCACTGTAAAGGAAAAATGTCTAGTCTCCTAAAGACTGATCTGCTGCAGCTTGCCTATTTCTATCTGTCCCATATGCCACAGTTGGCAAGAGGAAGTGTTTCCATGCGCTTGTCTAACCTTTAAACCCAGCCCTCTGCTCTGCCACAGTGGCAGCACGTTACCTAGCTTCATCAGCACACATACAGTGACAGATAAGGTAGCTGACCTACTGACTACACTGGCTACCAAGCATACATTTATACTGATCTTTTTTCCTTCCCTAATACAAAATATGACAGAAATATCTGACAGTTTAGTGGCGCAGGACGAGGAGGAATAATTAAAACACCTTCTTGTGTTTTGTCAAAGTTTTGTAAGCTGGTTCCATCATGACACAAAACAACAAACACAGACAACCAACAACTAAGCTGTCAGTGACGCTGGGGCATTTGGGGCAAGTCCACTGACAAAAACATTATGTGAAATCTGCCTCTCTATTGACACAGTATATAGTAAAACAAGTACAATTCATAGATATCTTTGTAATACACACACACACACACACACACACACACACACACACTGTTCTGGTTCTATGACCCAGAAAACAGGGCCAAAGCACTACTGACAAATATACTCACTGTAAAAAAGAAAAGATATGTTGTGTTGAACTATTTACCACCTTCACAGACAGTAATCATTACAATCAATTGCTTCAATTGCACTGTTTTGTTTTTCTAAGAGGTTCAAGACTCACTTGTACACCTAAAAGAGAACATATTCTGGATCAACTACTATTACTTTGTCATAACGATTGGTAGAGCTTTATTGTTTATTATCTATCCTATAACTGACACATCTATAGAAGAAGAGTCTGTATTTCCTCAACATGCTGCAGCTCAACCTGATAGCATGTCACAGTTAATGCCAGCACTGAACACAGCAGCTGGTAGATGCTTGGTAAGCAGGTGCAGGAGATAAATACCAATAATTTAGATTAGTTAGTCTGGAGCTAGTCTCACTTTAATTGGGCCTTACCCTACATACTGTAAATGCCTCATTTGGATAACCTAGTCAGAACAAATGATAGTATCTTTGTCAGCCAATGTTTTGGTGGCTATGATATGAATGCAGTCTGCAGCACACACACACGCGCAGCAGTATCACACTAAAATACTGTGAATGTTTCTGTTGTCAAATTTAAGCTGTGTCTCTGTCCTGCCTGTTTTCTATTCTCACATAACTAAATCTAATAATCTATTCATAAAGTCAGTGTAATGAAACTATCTACATTTCTGATTGTAAAGCATCCTAGATAATATTAGTGAGTGCCTAAATAACTCTATGCCAATCAAATGCTCCACTGCCCACAGTCTGTTGGTTTTTCTTTAACTTAAAATCTTTAAATCACCTCAGCTACAGTGCAGCAGGGATATTTAAATATCAGAGGCAGCATGCTCTTACCTTACAGAAGTCTTCCTGTAAACTGTCTTGCAGTGGCTCATTTGAAAGCTGATGTGACTCTGGACACGATCCTGTGACAGGTGCAGTTTGCACTCTGTCCCACTTCTCAGCGACCTAGACGTAAACATTACTTCTCCACGCCCTCGTCTTGTGCTTATTGGATGGGACCTGTGTGGAGGAGTGGTTTATGTTAATTTACTTAAGTTACCTTTACCTAAATGGGGTAACAATCTGTGGAATAGGTAGCCTATGGCCTTTGCGCACATGATGTGGTGTGAGCTATAACACAGAGAGGGAAATACCCACTGTATAACTTCTTAAAATCTTATATAACAGGCTATACAGAACTTGGCATTTGACCAGGTTAACATACTGTATATAATTCAAACAGTTAAGTTGTTATTGTTTCGCTATTAAAATACGTTTATCGAATAAGATACTGAAAAAATTTAGGCTATATTTGCGTACATATTAGGTCAACAGAATAATATTAGATGTGTCGATATAAATAACGTAAAAAATAAATATTTGGAGGCAGCAATTGGCAGATTCGGTTGTAATTGCCGTTTTAATGTCCAAAAACATAGACTAATCAGAGAATTTGGACTAATGCATTTCCATTATTAAAATCATGGACATGTGGTCTTTGAATGCACCACGGCGTGCCCCGATAGCCCATTGGTGGCGTCATAAAGGGGGCGGGACTTAGCTGCGATATGTCCTGTGTGATTGGATAGAAGGAACGTGACGATAGACGGAAGTGGTCCCCGTGCTGTGTCTCCCTGTCGTAGCAAGTCCAAAATATGGAACAGAATAATGGTAGGTGAAGTTTATCGTTTACCACAGATTTTAAAGATTGTAATGAGGTTTCAGTCCGTCCAGTTACATGTTTATGTTCAGACTAGAGGTGGCATCTGGCGTGTTCTGTAATAGCTTGTTTAAGTAGTTATCAGACGCTAATTAGACGTCTGCTGAACTGTTATGTAGCAGCCTATTAATATTGTTGAATGCTTAAACGTCATTAGCCGCTAGAGAGGTTTTCTAAATTATTCTTAACATTCTTAAATTGCTACTTGTAGGAAGAGATTGTTACAGAGACGTGTCGTCTGTTATCCACAAGAAACTTTAACCCACTTTACTGTGTTGAACTTGTGAACTCGGCTGACGAAACAGAGCCCCGGTCCCTAACTGCGCCATTTCTCTCTGACCCTTGTTTGACCTGACGATGACGGTGCAGATTGTCCTCTTTGTCTGTCACACACCGAGTAGAAATAACTCTTATATGAGGCTGCTTCGCTCATGTGGTACTGAATCTCATTTTCCCTCCTTTTCATAGAGGGAAGCCTGTCCCAGGTCCGGCACGTTGTGTTGGTCCTGTCTGGGAAGGGGGGTGTCGGCAAGAGCACAATCACCACAGAGTTAGCACTGGCTTTCAGGCATGCTGGGAAGAAGGTGAGCTCAAATAACAGCTACTATGTTGTTATATAGTCAATATATATATAATTCATGTACATTTGTCCATATATTGTAATCCACTAACCATTTGCAGTCAGTGTCAGTATTATCACTCTTGTTTCTTCATTTACACATCACCTGTATTGTGTTCACTGTAACAAACCCGTGTTCATCAGGTTGGTATCCTGGACGTTGATCTGTGTGGTCCCAGTATCCCGCGCATGCTGAGTGTGGGCAGGCCTGATGTGCATCAGTGTGACTCAGGCTGGGTGCCGGTCTACACAGATGCCCAGAAGACCCTCGCCCTCATGTCCATCGGGTTCCTACTGGAGGACCCGGATGAAGCAGTGGTGTGGAGGGGGCCTAAAAAAACAGGTGTGCTATTCTCTAGTTGGAAATCCCATAGCTGGTCTCTGTGGCACTATTTATTTGAAGGGTCTGCGTACCAGTTTATTTACACTGATGCTTGAAACTCCCTCTCACATCCCCTCTTGCTCAATGTCTGATCCATCTCTGAATGTCCTGTCCCGCAGCGATGATCAGCCAGTTTGTGTCAGATGTAGCGTGGGGGGAGCTGGATGTGCTGCTGGTGGACACGCCGCCAGGAACATCTGATGAGCATTTGGCTGTAGTAGAGAACCTGAAAAAACACAGAGTGGATGGAGCCGTTCTTGTCACCACACCACAGGTAAACTACTAGACTCATAGACCCAACCATAGACATATGGACCCAACTACACGTAGTATGAGCAAGGAGACTGAAATGAAGCATATAGGTGACATGGTAAGGTTTACATTTGTCACCATGTGTAAATACTGATACAAGAAAGCAACAAAAATCATTTGCTGCTTCTGCACACTCCCTCTATAGTCAAAAGTCATGGGTGACATGAGGTGAAGTTGCTCTCATGTGTTTGCCACAGGCCGTGTCTACAGGGGACGTGAGGAGAGAGATCACCTTCTGTAAAAAGACTGGCGTACGCATCCTGGGTATCGTAGAGAACATGAGCGGCTTCGCTTGTCCACACTGCTCTGTGAGTAAACCTTCATATTACTGTTTTGAAATTGTACTTAGAGTAATTCTATTCAGGTGTGAATGGATATAGAGCTGATCAACATGTTTGTTTAGATGAACTACTTTGCCATATATTGACTAAAATAAACACATTTTTGACAAAGTTCTGACATTATTCACTCACAACTGACTTTAATTATTATTATTAACATTAGTTTTACAGTTTTATTATTTTACTTACTCACTGTTTTATTATTACTTATTTAGTGTCTTATTAGTTTACTGATCTTGTCATTATCATTCTGCTTTAGCATGTTTTTATTTGATTTAGTTATGTATGTATTTATTTCTCCTACTCCTTTTATTTATCTTATTCCGTTTTCTGCCTACACTTTCTTGTATTTATGGTTTTACCTTCATTTGTCCCAGCTCTATTTATTCTCTATTACACCTCATTTAAAAAGATGCCAGTGTTTCCCCATAAGTTTTAACTGTGAAGATTGTTCAGTCCCTGCTTTTAAATATTCCATACCTTCATGCTGTACAGTATGTGGGTGTTGGGGTTAGTGGGTATAGGGTGTTTTTATTATGGAAAGTACCTTGTGTTGCAATTTAATGCATGATAAGTGCTATAGAAATAAAGTTTGATTGATTAATTGATTGATTATTCACTTTGATATTTTTTCAGGAGTGCAGCAATATATTCTCAAAGGGTGGTGGTGAAGAATTGGCCAAACTGACTGGATCGGTGTTCCTAGGTGAGATCAATGAGACTGAATTACATGTAATGTTAGTTTGCAGCCACAAGGTGTCACAACTCACTGCGACTGCACTTTACTCCTCAGCCACCATTCATGATTCAGGAGGCATCTTGCATCACTGCCATGCTGCCAAAATGGTCGATCTGGGATTTTCCCCAATGCAGCAGCAGCAGCTTTGAAATACATCAGCGGATAGTGATACATAATTCATCAATAATTCTTGGTCAAATGAATGGATCGTTTAACAGTTTCCCCCTGAATGGCTGTCGGTCTTTATGTGCAGATCAATCTCTTGAGTAATGATGCAGCTAATTCAGCTTTTACCCCGTGGCAGTCAGAGGGCAGCTGTATCTGATGGTGCTGCACAGGAAACCACAATGTGTCACAGTTGTCGTTGAGGCAGGGATTTACAGTATTTGATAAGCCAGTGTCTCTGAGCACTCACTAGATTTTAACTATTGATTATCAGAGACCAGGATGTGACTTGAGAGCACTGTGTAGCCTATCATTGTATCAGGATTGATACTGTGAAACAACTGCAGAGCTGTTAAATGGTTCAAGTGAGCAGTCATCAACTTTACATCTCTCTGTTTCAGGCGCCGTGCCCTTGGATCCTCTGCTCAGCAGCTGTATAGAGGAGGGTAAAGACTTCGCACAGGCATTTCCAGACAGCGCCACCTTCAGTGCTATCAACAATATTACACAGACTTTGCTAGAGGGTTTCCAAACAGCCTGAGCCATCATGACTTCAATCTGTTCATAATGCCTGTTATGTTCAGGTTTCAGCACACACAGGCTCTGTGAAAAGTACAATGTAATGCTGAACTAGCTGCAAGTTTGAATATGTAATGCTTCTTATGTTTTGTTCTGTATAGTTCAATATATATAAAACATTTTACTCATCTTATGTGCTTTATTAAAAAAAAACAAAAAAACATTGTCTGCCTCTTGTGTACAGTATCTGTTCAGCACTGTTCTCCAGCCCTGTGCGGCTATCTCAATGCTGCAGCTGCAGTTCTTGAAGCATAAACCGCACTGATGAAGCCTCAGACGTCACCACAGAGGGAAACAGGAAGAGACGAAAACTGCATCAGCAATTTAGATGTTTAACAGAAATTTTAGCGACATAGTTATGTAATAAACCTTTTTATTTTTAAGTTAGTGTACTTGAATGTGTGATGGTGATATATGCAGAACTGAAGACACTGGTTTGTGTTTGGAAGCCAGTCAAATCTAAGTTGGAATCTTCTTTAATTCGATTGTGAAAACATTCACATCGACACATCAGGATAACTTCAATACCAGTGGTAATACAGGATTGTAGATTGGCGCTTCAGTAAATGCATCAGCAGCAGTTCCACTTTCAGAAAACACACTCCAGATCAAATCGACCAGGCCAAACTCGCACACTTTGCAATCTCACAGATTTCTGCTGCATGCTACAAACATCAAGTCTTTGTGTCATTTAATATTTTTTTAAAGATGGAAATACACATGAAACCTTTTTTTGATCTGGATTAAATCTTCTGAAACTAGCCTGCTCTTCAGCTTCATATCCAACAGCAACAAAACACCGAAACCCATGCAGGATTTTAATGGCTGGAATGTGGAAGAGATGGAGTACAGCCACAGATGGGGAGGGAAGGAAGGAGGGAGGGAAGGGGGGGGTGAATAAGATGGAGAGGAGATGGATTTTGGAAATTACACTTGTGAGACCCAACATGGGGCACACACCTTTAATGCAAACAGCAGTACTACAGGAAAAACACTAAAGTTTGAGAATGTTTCTGTAATGATTAGAATACAGCTACACACAAAACTCCCACTCCACCAGCAACATACTAAAGGCAATCTTAATTATTAAACCAAGAATTACATCCAGAGGAATTCCAACCACTTATCACAATTAACCCACAGTGCATTGAATCTATCTATATAGATATTTATATGTCTGTATATATATATTTATATATATGTATATTATATCCTGGGGAATCAAAGACTTTTGCTGCATTAAACAGTTCAATGAACAATTTCTTATAAATAAAATCAGTGGAAAAAAATCTGAAGTCCATACACATTTCTCTTTACAAATAGATCCTCAAGATTAATGCAGAAATTGTGTCAACTCCCAGGTCGATATGGGAGGAGAAAAAGCTGTGTGGCCCTTTGGTCAGCTCTCTACGACCAGAGGCCAAGCTGCCTCAGCTGGCCTCAAGGCCTGAAATAAGTGGAGGGAAAAAAGGAATCTTCATCATACAGTTGTTTTAAAACACACACACACGCACACACAAGACAGACAAATCACTACATTGCGCATTTACAAGTTGACTATCAAATTGGGACGACTGTACACATTGTTGAGATAAGACCATATTTATGGAGCCATTTTAATTCATTTTTTCCCCGCCTTCGCTTCTTTCATCTTGTGTGGCAGAGATTTTTACAATTTTTTCCCCGTTTTACACTTTTTCTCCAGCAGCAACATAAAGGACAGATCTTGTAGTGGAGATGTTTGGGCGTTTATTTCGTGGAGAGGATGAGGGCGACGATGAGCCCGTAGAGACCCAAGACCTCAGCGAAAATCAAGATGAGGATCATGCCCACGAAAAGCCTCGGCTGCTGAGCTGTGCCTCTCACGCCCGCGTCGCCCACGATGCCGATTGCGAAGCCCGCCGCCAGCCCGCTGAGGCCCACGCTCAGCCCGGCTCCCAGATGAAGGAAGCTCCTGCAGACAGACGAGCGTTAGTCAGCGGAGGCCTGGTGATTACTCAGATCTGGATTCTCTTTGAGCAACTTAGGAACATTTAACCTAAACCTGACAGTCAGAGCGCCTCTGAAACTGGCAACTGATCAGAGCTTGTAATGCATCAACAGGGCAACTGATCCTCCATACACATGAGCTGTACTGTGAAACTAGTATCATGTTGTTTCATCACACTGATCATTCTGACTGTTGCTTGTTTAACCATTTCTGCCTTAGCTATACTCTAAACTGATCCAATGTATTGCAGATATGCTCATGTTCAATGCGTCTGATAAATACCAGTTAAACCGAAACATTAGAGTTGGTGTTATTATATTTTTACTGTATCACTGTGCTATAAAACTATTAAAAAAAGAAGAGTCATATGACTGCATTGAAACAATCAGCATGGTTGGTAAGTGTACTTCCTCAGGTAGTTCAAACTGCAGACCAGTAAACACGGGGACGTCCCAACCATGTGCAGTGATGTGATAAGACTGAAATTGCATTCGTTCAGTTGTTTAACAATAAGTGGCTGTGTTCACTGGTGAAGAAATGTGTCATCTTGTGAAATAGTTTATGATTAATGGAGCTGGCCATGGCAACGCAGCTGAAACTTTTAGGTGAGACAAACTGTTCAGGGGAATTTGTTGGAAATTGAAATGATGCTTTGGAAACATGCCTTTAAAATATGTGATGAAAATAGACCCGACATTAAATCACAGAAGAAGAGTACATTTAAGATTATAGTCAACTGAACTCACTTGTAGAGAGTGACCTTCTCTGAGATGTTGTTGGCAATCAGCACTGCTACTACCAGGCCGTAGATGGCTATGATACCCGCCATGACCACGGGGATGATTGACTTCATGATGAGCTCCGGCCTCATCACGGACATGGCGGCGATCCCTGTACCGCTCTTAGCTGTGCCATAGGCCGCTCCCAAGGCTGGAAGGGAGAACAGAGAGAGACAGAGAGACGACTTTAGTTAAATAAACAAGACAGAAACCTAGAGTACACACACACAAACACTGCAGTGCAGGTTACAACTGGTTAGAAGACTAAAAGGAGACCATAGGGCACAGATGGATAATGAGGCAGAAGTGAAAGAATTGAGCAAGAATACAACTGAGAGATTTCTGTTCCTCTTAAAAAAAAATCCAGCATGGCTCCAATTGGGGGATTTTTGCCTGTGTGAATGGAAAACACCGGATCATGCTCTTAACAACTGATGAAGATTACGACACGACCGAAATCTGCCTCGTCACAGTTTGTGGCCCTGCTGCAGCTCATGTCTTTTCTGAATTGAATCTGATGTGGGATTGTAATTCGCTCTCTGAACGGAAAGGCCTCATTAGGCCTCAGCACACTGGGAACTGCTGACATCACAACAGACGCAGGATGCCACATCTCCAGAGCCTGCATTAGTACAGAATAGGTGCTGCTGCTGGTGGCTGGGGGGGGGTGCAAGCAGTGCACCTTCAAACGACATCTGCTGTGTGCTATCTCTGGTAGTGGTGCCTGTTCGTCTCTGGCTCAGTCTCACTGTGGTGTGATGGGGTAGAGGGAGAACAAACGGCTTCATCAGCATGTCGGCCCCGTCGGCCCGTGATGCTGCAGAGGGAGCGTAGTACCACCTGCGTCACACACACACACTCTCCCCAACCAAGTCTGACGACAGCAGGACAGAAAATCAATAATCGCTCTCTCCAAGATTAGAAACTAAAACCAAATATAGAACAGAAACCAGCCACCGAAAACTGGTTAAACTTCTGCACAACAAGGAATCTAACAGCTCCCAGGTCCATTAAAGGGAAACGCTAGGGACGTTCGATCAGACACATGGCTGGTTTGACTCCACTTCCTCATGTCAGAGGGGGGTGTGTAGATGTGAACCGGTCTATTCCTTCTTTCACAGCAAGAGCAGGCTAAACATGAGCAACATAAAGCTCTGAGACGACATCTGCACAGCTTATCCTCTGATGTATTGTTCTATGCATGTCGCCTATACAACAGCATTTAATATTCTACAGCAGTTTACATTGTTTCCCTTTTTCAGATGCTACTATGATATCAAACGTAGCATCTGAATTTCAGGTTTTCCTTCTTTCACTGCAAAGTAAAATCTAAACGTTACAATGCAGGTTGTGAATTGATGTCAAAATGATGATGTTAGAAAATCTTGACTGAAACCTTGAAAATAAATAAACAACAACAAAAAAAGTGCAGAACAGTACGCTGATCTCATCATAGCACTGGTTAAAAAATAAGGACCTTGCAATATAGTTTTCTTGGCTCCTCGTGGCCGATATACTTATGATGATTAAATCTGAAAAGTCTCCTGAGATGTCATCTTGGAGGACCGCCTTGTGCATACAGCCTGAAGTGACTTGCCCCGTGTTTTCTAATTTCTTGGGACAATGTGTTGAGCAGGCCTGGGGATGGTTTTGGTTCAATTCAAGTCTAGCTGTGAGGCTTTCTGGCAAATGGATCTGGAGGCAGGAGAAGGGATGATTCAGGCCAATCTTTAAATGTGCACATGGTAGCCAGCCACGTCCCCCCGCCAACTACTTATATTGATTTATCGGCGGCCTGATGCCATCAGTACAAGGTTAAATCACTCCTGCCTATCTTGCAGAGATGTCTGAGTGTAACTGGGCTCAGTTTCTGCAAGCCCCTGACAAGCACACAAGAGAAATAGTCTCCGCTTTGTCTTTCGTGGGAGTGCCAACCTCACATCACATCTAGCAACTCTGACTTCACAAGCCTGCGGGGAAAAAAAGGACACACAACTGATCCAAGAAATTCAATATAAAAACTGACAAAGATGATAGATCCAAAAACAAACCTTGTAATTTAGCTTCACAAAGTTCAGGACAGCATTCTGGAGACACCTTAGCCCTGGACAGCTGTTTCTTTTAGCCATTCAGCCATCTATTCGTAATAAGTTACACTCTGTAACGTTATCCCCCGACTCCATTTTTCCTTGGTACGCTCGGCCTCACTGAGGTGTGACAGGTGATGGTTGACAGAGAAACACTGGTATCCTTAAACATGCTATTCTGCCCTGATGATTAAAGGTTTGATGCTGTGGCACGGTGGCTTCTGCAGTGGTGGAGGCACAACCTCTGGGTTTTAATCCTAATCGCCTCAGCTTAGGTAAAGAGCTTTTCTTTTTTTCCTCCCTGCAGAATATTTGATGTATGGGATGCCCTTGTGACGCCTTGTGATGTCAGAGCAGGAGGTGCCTCCGGCTAGGGATGATCTTGCATGCAAAATGCCCACGCAACAGACAAACGGTTGATACGCTCTTTAATATGGGTGAATGGGGAAGCACTGGTTTTAATGAGGAAATATTGGCAAAACCATTGTCCAGTCTTACAAAAGAGCATGTTGGCTGGACTTGTGTAAAGATGAGCCTGCATATAAACAATTAGACATACTGAAAAATGTATTGCAGCCATATCACAGGCTGAGGGATGTCTACTAATCAGAGAAAATATTTTCCTCCTTTAATTGGTTTGAGGTTATCCTTCTCAAAAACCTACAGGCAAACAATACTTGATCTGGAAAATGAAGAAGCACTCTACGGTGAGACCACATCTGAAACTATGGTCAACAGCGGAAGAGGAAGTGTAGGGAATTAGGGCACATGTCACTTTAAGGACCTGGGAATCAGAAGCACCTCTATCATAAAGCTCATGGGAGTGGTGGTACCATGTGAGTGTCACCTGCTCTGAACCATGCATAACTAAAGACAGCCCTGAGAACTGTGACCAGTCACTAAAACAATGCTGCATCACCTGACACCAGAAGATCACAGCAACTTTACAGCCTGTTCCAGATAACAGACCATTTCACTTTAAATTAAATATCTGATTTTTCCCCCTCAATCAAAATAACAATTTTTAAGCCATCCATTTGGGTGACAACTTGTGATGTGAATGTGCCATTCGGAATCTCATGCAACCTAGATGATGGATCAAAGCCCCAAAACATGACAGATTGATAAACGATGGCAATCTAACTGCAATCATACTCCTTCGGCTTGTGTAGACAACAGTGATTGACAATACAGAAACAGAAGCTACAATTTCCCGTCAATGACTCTGCAACACACTATACAATCCCTCAATCTGAAGCCTGAATCATCGAGTGTCCCAATCCATCCCACCTCTTCCGCTTCCCTTCTTTGTGCCGACATGATCCCTTTCCTACTAGCTAATTCCCCAGCTGTCACTTGTTCACCACCAGACTAGTACTACTGTTAGCCTCAGGGGACGCCACCACCGTGCTGCCCATGCCTCACGCCACACATCAAGCCTGAGCAATGACAGGTACAGGGTTGGCTTCGGCATTCAGCTGCTTCTCACTTCGAAGTGGAGTGTCTAAAACTGAGTGAAAATGTTCTTTACAGTGTCATTATCATTCAACACAATGTGATTTAGTATGTGTGTTCCTTTCACTCTTTGACTGTAGAACAGGTAGATGTTTGAATCTATGTAAGATCTTACACTAGCAACTCACTGAAGATGTCAGTTACTGAAAACCTATTTATCATTCACCAACATAAATGAACCAGTCCCGCCGAAAGGCCTGTGGCTACTGAGGTCAGGCCCTCTGTAACATGGTCAATTAGTAGCTTGTCGATTTCTCATTGGAGCTGCACCCATCCCACCAGTCACATGAAGGCCTTCACTGTGCTGCAGCAGACAACTGGCACATGATATAGTTCTTACCTTATATTGAGGAGAGAGAGAAAGTATTTACTAGGAAAGGATCCATAAAACAACCAATTATAAAACAAGCCGGTTTCAAAGTTCACTCTGTGTGCCACTTCCCCATTTATTATCCAAAAGCCCTGGAATCAATCGATGTTAAACCTATAATTTTCTCTAAAAAAAAAAGTAGCCATATTTTCTTTGAAATGAACTACAACATGTCAACTTCTGCATTTACATTAATATTGGTCAGGATCAGTAGCCAGATGGCGATTCCAAGTCAGACATCCCATCATGTGATAATCATGTGACCTTGTGTCATTCCTTTGAGCAATAAGGAAGTTAACCAGCTGATCAAGGTTTCCAGTGGTCGCTGGACGTGTGAAAAGGTGTTTTTTTTCGACATTAATCATGGCTTCCTTTAAATTATAAGTCACACATCACTTATTTAACATATGGCACGGTGTTGTGAAAAGCAAACAATTCACACGAAACGACGTCAATTCTCTTTGGGTTACTGGTTAAATACTTACATACAAAAATGTAAAGCTCTGCCAACTAATGTGGTATAAGATTTGACACACACTGTCTTTAACACCCATTACCCCTGTATGCATGAAGCCGTGTGGCATCTTGAAGAAAAAGGTGATATTCATCCCATCTCATATCCTGTCCAGGGGACTAGCAGGAAGCTAACTGTGGATCTGAGAATAATGGGATACAATTGTAACTTGTAACAATTTAAAACTGTTCAGCAATGCACACTTGCACAATTGCATTTGTTAAATATTCTTACTTATATCGTGGAAGCCACGGTTTTCTCCTTTAACTCAGATAAAGCTCTGAGCCTCAATAACCGAGGAGCTAGGCTAACGTCGGAGCTAACTTATGTAGTCGTCATCAGCTAGCTGCCTAGTCTCGACTAGTATTTACCGTCTGTCGTTGAGGCCAAAAAAAAGGACAGCAGCTATAATAGTGTTAACTAAATATATTTAATTATACTCTATCACATTACTGATAGACCACCCACTAGCTTTTACCAGCTAAGCTTAAATTAATTACAGCTAAAGATTAGCATTGCGACGTTAACCTTAGCAATGCTAAGCGAAACGCTCTCAGTTACAAGGGACGATGACCATTCACAGCGCCCTGTTGTGACAGATATAAATGCTAAATTAAAAAAAAGGTTAGCCACAAATTGCACAAACAGCGACATTTTGTCACTAAGCACACAGCTTCAAAATGAAAAGTAAATGGTTTGATAATTACCGCTGAACACCATAGCCGCAGAGGCGCCCATCACTGCGAAGAACGGAGAGTACTCGGGGCTTTCGGACGACATTGTTCCTCAACAACAGTACAAAAATAATCTAAATATACAAAAATGAATTATTAATGACGGATCCAAAAAAACAACCCGAAACCTATCGAAGGCCACAGTCTGGAAAAATGCGAAAACTGAGGAACACCGGGAAACAGGCTGACCACCTAACTAGCAGTGTAAACGGGATAGTCACGACTCCTCTGATAAATACCCGGCGCAGCAGCACAAAATGGCGAAGCGGAAAATATCACCTGACTGGTCGTACGGATAAAACCTATCATCGACTGGGTGTGTATGTGTGTGTGTGGAGGGGGGGGCGCGCTTAGACAAAGTTAGTTAATTATATACTATGCCAAGCAACATATCTGTCAAACTTAATTGGTGAGTTTTAAATAAGAAATAACACACGCAATTTAAATAAAGCGTTATTTTTATTTGTGTTTATTATTTTTATTTTATTTTTTGAAGGTCACCCCTATTGGGCATCATTTTGGTGTGCTCCGCTGCAGGCTTTCCCTTTGATAGCTACGCATTCACCCTTCAGAAGCAGGAGGATGAAATGATGGGGACAGGCAGGAGGGTGTGGAAACGCTACAGTGTTAATCTTGAGGAGGGGGGGAAATATGTTTTTATTTCATATTTAAAAAATAAAAAAAAAGTCAATTCACAATTTCTTTCAAACGTTTATATTCATTACGTTAAAAATCAGATTAGATGTAATGTAAATGTGATATTTAATAAGAACCCCAGGGCTGATTTAATGTTGTGCATTATCTCCAAACACATTTCTGTATTTTACACCAGGGCTCTACCATGCAAGCACAGAGTGGTTAACAGTCAGCCGTGATATGCAGCAGTGTGAGAGTGAGAGAATTTGAGTGTATATGGTTGAGTGTGCATGTGGTGATGGGGGGAGGGCACAGAGAATCCCCCATCCCACTGTACAGCTCCTAGCAAGTGTGCAGGGGTCAGAGATCCAGAAAGAGGAGGGAGGGGGTCGAGGGAGCTAGGAAACCATGAGAGAGAAGAAGAAGTGCATGTGTGAGTCATAAGAGAGAGCCTGTGCAGTCCCCATGCCTCCTCCTCCTCCTGTTCTTCTTCCTACTCCATCCATCCCTCCATCCCGCTCTCTCTGCAATGCCCAGTCTAGTCAGCACCAGAGAAAGACCCCTCCCCCCGTATGACTGTGAAGCCTTTTGACTCATGATGCAATTTCTATACCAGCATCTCAGGCCTCCTCCTTCCTTTGAAGCACTTCGCTCTGCTAGCATCTTGCTCTGGCTGCCAAATGCAAGGTTGCGTTTGGCAACGAGAATAGATTGAAGGCAGACCGTGTGCATGTGCGTGCATTGATGCACTGATAACAAAAAGGTCATGAATCAACTGACATGATTTTCACATCACTTTCTCTTTCTCTTCTGACTGAACACATATCGATCCAGGACTCTTACAGGAAAATATGAATCTAGCATTTTCTGATGACAGTGATTAATTATGTTCTGTTGCAACCAGCCCATTTGTCAACATGCAGTAATGTGACCGCCTATTTGCCCTCCCATTGTTGTTTTCTGTTTGTTTTGGGTGCATGGATACAATGATAAGGTAGATGCTCTCAGCACTGAGTGGCTTTAATCAATGAGAGGAGGAGCTGATGAGAAGCCATATTCTGATTACTGGTAGTCCTTCAGTGGCTCTGGTAGGCTACTACTGTCATAGGCCTATACAATCAGACCAGGATCCACTTCTAGAGAGCTCCACTCTTACACTGATTCAACCAGGATCTAAATAGAGGAAGTAAATGAGCTATTTTACTCTTAAGATTGGCATTTTCCCACACGGGCTGATTTCAACATGTGACTAAAAACACAACTCAGTCTGTCATTTTTATAGCATCGAAGAACTTGTTTTAGTTATCAAAAATACTAATAATGTATAAATACAGATTGTATCCTATAGCCTAAGTAAGAGACTTTTTATTTTCTGTAGCAGTAGCGTGAAATACTTATGAAAATTAATTAATTCAGGACAGAGATACAGTCCATAAAACAGATTGATGCGCATTGAAAGCAAAGACATCTCTCTATCTCAGTAACCTCACAGAAATACCCCCTCTATGAATCAAAACAATATTTGTCGGGATCTCCTTAATCCATGTCCTAATCCCCTGTCCACCGCCCCTTGTTGTCTGAGGTGCGGAGGCTGGTCCAGCAGAGCCTCATCTCAGTGTAGGGTTAAACACTTAAGCATCTTACTCCGTGAGGCTGGAAAGCATGGTTTTCAGGAGATACACCAGACCAACACCCAAAGGAGCAGCTAAATATAGACGTGCATGTGCGATTAGTGGAGTGTGAATCCTGAATGAACAGCACAGTCTTGGCAAGACGGAATCAACGCCACTTACTGTAAAGAAGGAATTACTCCCAGCACTTTGCTGTCTAAGGAACATTATTTCAGATGCATTAGGCTGAGCCACACCCACTGCAAATGAATTGGCTCTACATTTTATACAGCTTTAATGTATTGACGTTGACTCACATGGAATTTAATAAGACTGATATGTTAAATAAAACCAAATAGTCAGAGAATCAGTTACAACTGCCGGTGGCCAAATTTGAACTAGTAATATCAAATAGAGTGTTATTATCACAGATGTTCAGTCAACTGTCTGTAATAGGAGCTGGCTACTAGAAGAAGGTAGCCTTCAAAAGTATATTTTAAGGATATCTGACTCATTTCTGCTCCATATTTTCCAGTCATGCAGCTCACTGTCAGCTTCCACAAAATAAAGACCTCCAAACAAAAATAGTGTCTATTCAAGACGTGTGTGTGAGTAATTTAGTAGTGGCATTGTGCTTTTAAACACAGACCTATCTGCTGTACATTTGTGATTGTTACAGGCATCATTGCTGACCAGGGTTCTGACTAGTTTTCTTTAAATATCTTTTAAAATGCAATTCAAAAATTTAGATTTTATGTTTTTGTTCCTAGAGAGGCCTGAAATCCTGTCATGATATAGTAATTCTTTTTAGATTATTAGAAATGAACCAGTCATTTTGGGAACAAACAAGCCAGCTGCATCTACTTGGGGGGGAAGATGGGGATTAGGGGGTTAGATTCATAGTCAGCTGACTTAAAAAGGCATCTGGCACACTTCTGCAACAGTCTGAAGAAATGCAGCCCGCTCTCTGTAGTGACAGAGCTGTGATAGATGTGGAAGAGAAGGAAAAACAACAACCAGTAAAGACAATAAAACAAATAGAGAGTCACTCCACTGAAAGCATATTGCTGTATTTCCAAAGGTAGAACAGATTTGTAGTTACTCAACTGATGTTTTTGCTGGACCATACACTTGAACATACAGATACAATTAGGTCATATAACCCCAACAACACTTGGCCTACAGGGCACGATTTCTGAATTCTTTTCTTACTATTACCACAGGAGAAAGGACGGAAGTAACGGGGAAAATGGTCAAAGGAAGAGAAGGATGAGCAAACTGCATTAATCTCCATTACTTGTAAACCAAAAATACATTTTGAGATTTTACTTTTCAAAAAAAAGTTTGTAGTTATTCACATGGATATGTACTTACTATACAAAGGTAACACTGCCACTCATTCAAAGGAAAGCTTCGACATATGGTGCAAAATGGCAACACTCAAATTCACCACTGACATTCACAAACATACATTAGTTCAACAGATCTCCCACTTAAGTTACAATAAATCGAGAAATGTGGGGAAGTGCAACAGGACTTGGCCAAACATCTAGCTAACCCGGTACAACTTTACATCTTAGCGTTGTTCTTCCGACATTAAAAACACTGATCACCAAATGAAGACTCGACTCCACACATTTATCGTAAACCTGGAGGATGAAAGATTTTTAAGGAATGCAGAGATAGCTGTACAGTAAATTTGGCAGACTGAGCTGAACCAGAGAACTTCTGAATTTACATTCAGAAATTTTTACATTGTAGCTCAGCGTGAACATGAACACATCACAGCGGTCATAAAAAAAAAAAAAAACTCCAGATGAACCTTGTATTGGCTTTATCTAGAATTGATCCTGAACAGTTCCTTCAACACAATTAGTACACCATAATACAAATCTGTAAATACAAAAATAAACAAAAGAAACAAACACAAATATTACATTTTTGTTCATGTTGAAATTTGGATTTACTGCAATAATAAATAAAAAATAATTAATCATATATGAATTTGTAGGACGGATGGAGTTCTCTTTGCATATCTGTGTTTTCCACATCAAACACTTTGCTGGACTTTTTCATCATGACTTTCTGCAATAATAATAATAGTTAGGTGTTAAATTTGTGTTCATCAATATGGACCTATGTGTCCATGTCTGTGTGATGTATGGAGCTACGTGAGTGAGTGTGTAGTGTGTGTTGATGTGCACAGCATTATGAGGCCATGGCATCCTGGAAACCCCACACTTCCAGCAGTGAAACCTGGAAGCTCTCTGCACACAGGGGCGGGTTGTCGAAGGTGGCGCAGCTGCCAGTGCGCCCGTGGTTCAGTTCTGAGTCAATGTAAAGAGCGTTGCCTTCACCTCCCCCTGATCACAAATAAGAGCACAGAGCTCGATTAAGTTACATCAACTGAGGACAAATGCTAAAGTGTATCGTGTTACTGATCCTGATAAAAATCAGGAGTATTTTCATGATTTAGCAGACGGCGCAAAAGTCTCTCAACCCTACTGGGCAACTCAAATCTTGTAATCCACTTACCCACTATGATGGAGTCGAAGTTCCCAGCCATGAACATGGAAGTGTTCTTGGAGTTAAGGTTGAAGTGGCGAGCGGAGAGGAAGGGCGACAGATCTCCAGCCGGTTTCTCGGGCTGCGGTAAACTATTGCTGTCGGCGTTCTGGCCCTCAGAGGAGGCAGTGTCCTCTTGACCCTGGGTCTTGATGGAGGAGGCGAGCTCAGGGTGGCGGATCACCACCCACTCGTAGCGCTCCATCTCTGGCTTCAGCTAACAAGGGAAAACAACAACAGTCATGAGTATATAGGTGAAAAGATAGAGACAGATGCTTCATTTTGGGACCTGGCAACTATTCTGTCAACGCAAGTTTCTATGCAATTAGCTCCCTCCTCTGTCTCCAACCCTCAGCTGGACATCTGATAGACCATCAGTCCCTGGTGGCTTGTCTCTTATGTGTGTCAGGTGTGGTGTCGGATGAAGGCCTGGTCAGATACGGCTGGATCAAGTTACTGGAGTTTCCAATCTGTGTGTGTTTAAGTATTAGTGTGTGAGATGACTGTGTTTTCTGCCGTGCCAGCACACAGCTGTGCATCATCACAGAAAACCAAGTCAATTATTTATACAGAAGGCATTAGAGAGCCAGTCTGCTTTGCTATTTCTAGCCCAGGTGTTATTAAAACTAAAGCTCGCTGTGCCATCACAAGCAAATTTGACATGATGTGCGTCTGTGTTTTGTTTTTTTGCACAGGAAGACAAAGCAAAGTCTGTATGGAGATAGAAGGAGAATCGTGACATGACGTACGAAGCAGGGTTTTTAAATGTGATCCTCGGACACCAATTGAGGCCGGGCATACTAACATTCAGACCATAAGATACCACAGTGGATGGTACCCTCTGGTGGCTATAACGAGGTACTGCAAATTCAATTCCTAATTTCCATAAATTCACCAAAACAGGAAATATTTCATGCTGAAAGAAAGCTAGCAACAAAACAAACTCACCCTGAAGACAAAGCACTCCCCTGTGCCAAAGAAACTTAATTTATTGCCCCCTCTCTTCCGCTCCTCCCAATCTGTGGACAGGAAGGCTCCACAAACCTGAAGGACAGTAAAGGAGTTGAATTGGTACAATACATGTTTGATGCATTGGTTTTATTTTCCAAAACACTTCTCACTAGTGGAAGATTAACTGTAAACTGCTAATGTTCGTGGTGGCATCCCATTTTAGCACCATAATCCAATCATACCACACCCGTGTCATAATGACCTTTGGCACCAATTCACAAGAAAACATGTTAAGTTTATTTTGAAAAGCAAACTGCTGCATAGATCTTTCTAGCTACTGAAAGACAAAAACAAAACACTGACAGACTATGTGTAGGTCAGTGCAGAAGTAAGTACATATAGTAAACGAGTTCTTCAAGGGTGGATTTTACCAGACCAACATGAGTGTAGTCAGCAAAAACCATCTACTACTAGTTTCCCCTTTAGACTGAAGTTTGAAACAGGAAGTGTCTAAAAGAGAATGTAGTCCATCTATGTCTATCTTTGCTGTTTTGTTTTGTCTTGTCTGCAGCACACAGGGATATAGAAAAACCTAATATACCTATTATTATTATTATCATTACCACTACAATAGATCACAGCTCTGAGCTGCACCTTAACAAAATATCTCCTATGACATGAGGATGTGATCATATCCCATGTGTTTTCATTCATTATAGTGTACAGACTTGTTTTACTAAGAAGCTTTCTAAAAATTGACTTGACATTTTGTCTACGTGTGTCACTTACATCGCCATCTGTGGTTCGGATGAGCAGAAGAGTGGGCTCGTAGCCTTCACAATGTGAATAGAATCTGGAAGGAAATGAGGGAGTTTAATTGTTTCCAAATGACTTCATTAAAACCTAATGCTGAATATAAAGATAAGATGTATTTAAATTGTTCATGTATTAGCATCAGCCATGTACTGGAAGATTACTAGATTATTATGGTAAAATGAGGCAGTGGCTAAAACTTAAAACTCTGAGCTCTGTTTTTACCATTAAAAAGATACAGAAGATTGACAATGCCTGCACTGCCATAACAATGTATTATAATAAAGAAAATTATAATGGACAGAATCTGTTCAGTGCATAGAGGAGATTACGCAAAATCTCGATTCCCCCCTCCCTTTCAACTACACGCACAAAAATGCCTGTCGTTTTGCCCTTTTGTATTTGACATTTTCTGGGCTCACATTTTTGCTATTGTGTTTACAGTATACCTGTTCAGGCTGCAACCGTGGTTGGATGTGGTGAAAAGAAGTTGTGGTTGGCACAGGGCAAAGCGCTCAGGTATCCACGACCAGATGTCCCGCATCTCCTTGGCGCTGACGATCTCGGAGGAAAAAGTGTCGGGGTTCAGTGCCAGCTGCACGTTCCGCCTGGAGACGCCGCGAAACATATAGACACAGGCAGAGACAGGTCATTGACGCATAAAGCATAAACACAAAGAAGAGGGTATCTATTCATACTGTAAATGACAAAACTAGAAAGAGATCAGCAGAGTAGCATAGAGAGGAGAACCCACCTAGAACTGTAAATGAACCAATGTAGTGAGCACAGGGTGGAGTGCAGATGAGACAGAAGATGGTGGATGGAAAAGTGTGGCACAAACCAGACAAAAAGGAAACAAGAAGATGATGAGACAAGGAAGCAAGAGCAACTTAAACAAAAAATCCCCAGAGCATGCCAGAGTGAAAAGCTTAAGAGAAAACAACATTCTTGCCAAATGAAATGAAACTAAACAATTCATCTATTGTAACCCATTACTTTTGCTGTGGTGTATTCTTGTGATAAACGGTATAAAAATAAAGGCTAAATGGGTCCTGTACTACTTAAACATTGCATTCCTCTCATTCTGTGCATACCACAGTGATTTCATTCCCAGTATAGGAACCATGTCTTACCGTTAACATCAAGTTCAAGAATGTCCGTTTCACCAGAGTGACAAATATATGGGCCAATAAAATGAACCTGACTCTGAATCATAAAGGTATTTTTATGATGACTATAATTCTTACATGTGTGTAGCTGCATGTAGAAGCTCGGCCAAGATAGCCAACTAGATGCTGCCCGGTTCTTAAATAAAAGTCAAAGGATGTTCACAGTTCACCACATAAAAATCACATTATTGACTGTACCGCTTCTGTTTGACAGTGATTCCCTTCTGCTGCAAGGACTTCTCATTAGTGAGCTGCAGCAGAGTGATCTCCTTGCGGCTAAACAGACGGATGGAGAAGGCCTTCTCTAGCAGCTTGTCAGGTGAGACGGTGGAGTCGATGCCTTTGATGAAAGCCTGAATGTCCGCCTTGACTTTGCTCGAATCCTGTTGCTGCTGGTTGCCCTGGGCTCCCTGAGCTCCAGCTTTATGCTTGCGGTAGAACTTGAGCAAGGCTATAGCCACACGGTAGAGGATCTTGTAGCCCTCCACCAGGTAGACATCCAGGACCCTGACCACGTGGCTGAAGGGCAGGTCGCCCAGCACCCAGCGTTGCCAGTCCGAGTAGACTTCGAGCACGTCCTGGGCCGTGGCTACAATCAATTTGTGGGCGGCTGTGCAGTACTTGTTGGCCAGGTCACCGAAAGTCATGCAGCCAGACTCGTAGGCCAGGAAAGTCTGGTCCAGCAGCCGCTTGCCCGGCTCGTTGCAGGCCAGTATGCGGCTGACGTGTTCGAAACACTGAGCTTCGTCCGCGCTGAAGTGCAGGAGCAAAGCGGTGACGGCTGGAAGCGACGGGCAGTGGGAGATGTCTGGGAACTGCCCAGCGACGCAGCTGATGATCTGATGGGCCGAGGCCACCCCGTCTGCCTTCAGACAGTACCGCGGCACAGGACTTCCATCCACAAACTCTGGCAGTGGGATGTGGGAGGAGGGCTTCTTAGTGGCTGCGTTTCCCATAATGTCACGATATACTTCTGCATCTGGTGTTACTGTACGACAGGGGATGGCTTTGATGAGCTGCTGGTAGACTTGTGCCCGTAGTTTGTGGTTTTTGGCCCAGTAACCCTGCCGAGCCATCTGTTTGAACTCTTTCAGGTCTTTACAGTCGACCTTGGTGGGCCCGCTGCTCTTGGCCAGATCCCCCATCTGGTTCCAGTCTACAAAGCTGCCATAGTCTTCTTCAGCCATGGTGCTGGAAACTTGTTGGACCTCCTGAGTGGGAAGAGTGGAGGGACGCTGTGGGCTTTCACAAACCTTCTGTCCTCCACACAGCAGATCACTGGCCTTTTTTTCTTAACTGCCCATGCTGGTTACTGCAAAAAATAAGAGGAGAAAAAAAACATAGTGAGTGTCCACTGTCAGGAAGACAAACGGAAATCATTGCAAAACTGTTTCCAAGTAAAAAATACAAAAACAAAACACTGTCAGCAGCACCAGAACATAATCAACCCTCTACTTTCTGGAACCACATAGAGCTTCGTACTGAGCAGCATCAAATTAAGACAAACAAACCGTCTTGTAAAATCTCTTAGACGACTACAAGCCAAAAGATTTGCAAGAGTCAGAACTTCAATGCAAAAGTTAAAAAAAACAAATCAGGTTGCATTATTCACTTAAGTTCTTTGGCTTTTGAGAGTTTGCATACAAAATAAATCCAATAAATCTACCAAAGAAAGGGCTAGAAAGAAACAGCTGAGTAAAGAAACAAGAGCACAGATTTGTACATTGAGGAAAGAAGGATACACTGAAAGAGAAACTGCAATTTAGGCATTTTGCAATTTCTCTTTCAGTGCATCCTTCTTCTTTCTTGGTGTCCAACAAAAGGAGTTCACTACACCCTGAAGAAACTGGATGTTATGATGAGAAAAAGAATAGGAAAATGGTGTTTGAAAGACGGTTTGGCCCCCTCCGTCTCTCTCTCTCCAATTGAGCTTGTGTGGGACAAGTTGGATCAATCAGTCAGAAAAGTGCGTCTATATAAACAAATCAGCAGTCTCCCATTGATGAACTTAAAAAAGATTGGAATGCAATTCCTAAAAAAAAACAACTCATAGCCCTATATGCCATGCTCTTGTTAAAGCCAGAGAGAAAGCAAAGTCTAAACAAGAAAAACCCAAATACCTGATAATTATAGTGAAAAAAGTATTCTGGCAAGTGAATCTTTATATAATAATCATGTAATGGAACTATGCTCCTTTTTTGTACAAAGTTGATCTTGCTTCCAAACTTGGCTATTAAATAGATCAACAGGTTAAGGCAAAGTATGCAAAGGATAAGAAGAGATGGCTTCATCAATTTCCATATGAGGTGATTTGCAACCAGACAGATGAAACAGATACCAGAATTACCACAGTAAATTTACACTGTAAAACAACATTAGTCAAGTTCACAAATCTGATTTATGCCCTGGTAAATATCTTTAGATGGAAAAAACATGACATGTACATCAGGCATCTGATACATCTGATGAAAACACAAATCCTGTAAACCCACTGCTTAAAGGGAATACTCTGCAAGGCTATCTTAGTGATGCCATATGAAAGCCACACACACACACAAAAAAACTTCAGTTATCTTTGATGTACAAATATATCTCGGACAGATTTAATTGGCAAGGCAAAGTTTGATATTAAAGCTGTTGAACAGGAATCTCCAGTGGTGAGGGAAATACCGGTAGTCCCCATTGAATTAGAGCAGCAAATGTTTGCTAGTTCTGTAGCGACAATTTAAAGAACAGCTGTTCTGCAGTCATCACATCATTTCCTGCAAATGCTGACCACTAGATAAATGGAGAAGCATGTCCAAAGATCATTCGCAATATACAGCATACTGGGAATGTTTGTCGCACAATCATCAAATCATGTCACGCTGCATTACAACAAGTCACAAGGGGATGCATGTCCAAAGGTCAATTGCAATATGCTAAAAAAATGCCATAAAAGTCTCAGATCATGCAATACTGCTGTCTAACAAGTAACATGTAAAACTGCATGGGCAGCTGCATGCATTTACAATGCTTCACAGGGAGATTAACTGTTTTACTTAGAGGTCATGTTTACATAAAACATTTTTTAGCTTTGACATCGGATTAACTGGCAAAAGGCTAACTCAATTTCAACCCCAACAAGAATAATACAACTTTTTGAAATCTCAGCTATAAGTTCTCAGAATCAGTCGATAAATTTATTGCACAGATAAAAGATGGTCCACAAATCTAGGAAACTCAAGTCTCAGGCTAAAATAGAGCCTGCAAAGCAAGGTGCCAAACCCTACCAAGTTCCCATATAACAGGCCAGCCATCAAACCTTAGTTAAAATTAAAACTAGGTCCACTTGGAGCAGATGTCTGTGGATCTCAGTATCCACAGAGGTCTTTGAATTGTTTCACACTAACAGTAGTGCATCCTCGTAGCATCCTCCCAACATGGCTCCTCTCTAATGTTACACTCTGGGTACCAGTTTCCCCTTGAAAGGAGCTTAGCCTACTTGGCTGAATCGATTGCATCTGCATCACGGTCCATATAAGAGCCAAGTTCAGTTCAGTATAAATTTGTTTTGTTTTGGGGAGACAATAGGTAGGATTGTGATCTATTTATAATAGAATTAGACACAGCCTTTAGCAAGCCATACGATTGTCATCCTCATTTACATGGTTCCTATAGGATGACCCATTTCAAAACGACACCCTAATTGTTTTGGGTGGGTCTCAGTGTATTTCATAGCTGCATTTTCCTGAATAATATAATTGCTATTTTGATCATATCATTGTAAGCTCTAGTGCAATATTAGGCATTAGAGTTGATGCATTTTCTTCAATGTACAAAAAAATAAAATTCACATTCAATATGTGTCATCTGCTGTAAAATGAACTGATGCATTGCATTACATGCACATGCATTTAAAAAAAAAGGCAGTGAAGGGGAGCGGCTGCTCGGCTTCAGCCGGAGCCTCTGCTTGACTGGACAGGGGCCGGGTAACTGCAATTTTATCTTGGGGGGGCTCGGCGGACTCAGATACAAAGAGCTGAGCACAGACGGGGCTAACGTTACGGTGTGTGCCAGCCTGTCCCTCCGTTAACATCACAGTATGAGCGGGCACAGCCGTGTCAACAACACACACCGGGGAATGACAGCTTCACATGCACGAAGAGGAAGAAGCTGCTGCCCAGACCAGAGGCTGTAGAGCAGGTTGAGCCGACCCCCCCCCCCCCTCCCCAGTGAAGGTCGAGGAGACAGCAGCTCCTATGTCACAGTGCAACACGGGCCACGGAGTCTTTAACATCACCGCCGGACTAAATCTGATACACCCGTTTCCATTCACACTTGCCAGGTTAGCACTGTTAGCATTAGCTAGCCGCAAGCTGCTGCTGTCAGTTGTAACATGTCAGTCAGTCAGCAGCTAACGAAACCTCAACCAGGACACAGAACTAGCACAAGATAACACACAAGACGGACACGAAGCGATGCAAAAGATATATAAAACCGACAGTGAAACAGAGCTAGTCAAAGCACTGGGGTTAACGCTCCTGCAGCACCTAGCATGAAATGTTACCAACCACAAATTCATATTGTCCGCACGCTGTCTTGGAGTTTGTTGATGTGAAGAGATTTCAAGCTTGAATTTAAAGGGAAAAGCGGCGGATTTAAAACACAGCACCGACGGCGGCAGTAAGAGTCGCCTCCACGGGACAAGACGGGACACAGGTATGTAAATGATAAACATCCGTCAATAGATAAATAGGCTTTATTCTCACCTGGAATTGAGATGTCTTGAGACGTGAAGCAGCATTCATATTAAGTTGCCTCGGGCATGCGCAGTGGCGTCTAACACCCCCCCACCCCCCGGTCACGGTCTTGTGCGTGTAGTGCTGCTGCTGGAGCTGCAGAGGGGCTCAGGTGGGCTGGGTAAATACCAAATACACACAGGTCACAACCTCTTCTCTGCACGCTCTGCTTAATTCACAAAAGTGAGGAGATTTACTGTCTTTCTAGAAAGCATTATTAGATTTTACAGACTGTCAACAGATTATAATCTAATCTACACACCCTTGAGGTGTTTTACATGTTATTTCTCATGAACAGATATCAATACTTTCCTGTGTTGACACATCAGGAATCCCATAGTTGAATAGTGAAAAAAAGAAGCCAAAAACAAATGACCCTATTCCATTTATGGCTTTCTTGTAGAAGTCAGGTTACATTGCTGTGACCATGGATTGGTTGCATGGCCGCTCACAGTAGCCTATCTGATCTTATCTGCCTTGTTTACTTGCAGACTAGCTCTGTCAAATGAGTGATGGCACTGGGACAGGACAGGAAGATCCATAGCAAGGGCAACAAACCCTGTCTTTGTCCAGCGCTCAAAGCAACCCACCAAAAGTCAACTGCCCAACACATGACAGTTATTACTGATAATTAAATTGTGGAACCGTCATTGCTTTCCAGAACAACTCAGGGTAAAATGTTGTTTGGCCTGGTCTTTTCCTCTTAAATGTGGCTGATGTTTTTATGTCCTCTTTTAGCATGACCTTCTCCCCGTCACGATAGCAAAGAAACAGCAAAAGAAGTGACGTCAGAAAGTTTTCAGTTGTGACATCTGAATGTTAACATTACTGTGAATGTATTTCATTGTATATAATTTTTGTTAATTCGTTTTTATCAACCTAAACTGTACCAGACACTTTTAAAACACTTGATCGTCCGTCTGCTGAATATCTATACAACAGAATTAAACTCTTATGCAAATGTGTTGCAGACCGTTTCCCCACCCAAAATACAAATATAAATCTGCGTATCAGCACCTTTCATACCTTTACACAGTATTTACATTCTGCATGCTAATGAATGTGTTTTGTCTCACTTGAAGATGAGATGGCATCCGCGACATATGACGAGGACAGCTTCTGCTGATCAGTTTGCACAGGCGTGTGTGGGAAAGAAGGAAAGCAGCCAATGTCACATGATGAGGTACTAGAGAGACATCCGTATCCGGCAGTAACACCATGTCATTATGATGATTTCATATTTGGTGCAGATGCACATTTTGATCAGCACAGCCAGGCAGTTTCTGTCTTTGCATGTGTTCCTTTTTGTGCCTGTATTTGTGTTTGAGTGTGATTACGAAACAAGTTGAGGGAAAATTAGAAAAGAGGGGAGTATGGAAGACTGTAATTGTGTGCTCGTGACTGTATGTGAGTGTGTATGTGAGTGTGTGTGTGAGTGACAGAGAGAGAGAGAGAGAGAGAGAGAGAGGGAGGGAGGGACAGATGGGTGTAAAGCCAGTAAGCCTTTAGGTCCATAGCTTATGGAGGTTTATGCTCATCAAATCCTTCCGCTCCCACACACTGCGTGACATCAGCTTCCAGGTCCCTCCCACTTCACCTGATCTCACACGTAGCTATGCCCACATGCGCAGAGTCATGGACACACACTTGTATGTACATTCGCACACCTCATACACACACACAGGTAAGAGCAGTTTCAGCCCAGACGAATGAACTGGTAGTTTAGAATATGTATCCACCTGCACTGTTTTTAACCCTGGTTTTGGCCTCTATCTATCTGTCTATCTGTCAAATGAATAAATGCAGATTTTACTAATTGATAAAAAATTTAGGTCAGGAATTCCATTCATATCCCATAGTAGTAATTCCTTGTCAATAAGTTGTAGATAGCAGGAAAAAAGAGTTGTTTAGTGTCCAAACAATGTTTACATCAGTGTTGCGTCATCAGTGCGTCATCTATTTACAGTAACCTGGCATCAATATCAACTTGTGCCATCAGCCAACAAGGGTTTAATGTTGTGGTTGCTATACAGCGTCTATAGAGACGATGTGACATACGGACCTTTAAGTCAAAAGTTAATTTGCGTTCATGGCCTATTTTGAAAAGAAATTGGTTCCCTCTCTAACTCTGATCGAGCAAGATAATCCTTTCCTCAAGTGACATATGTTCCCTGATCTTTCTCTGTCCAGATGGGATGTTGTTAACTTGTTGCGTGGTGTGGAAACTTTTGGCATGCTGTACGGCACGCCGATCTGTAGTCCTGCTAATTATTGTTGCATGTCTATTCTCATGATCACCATCTTCAGAAGCACACTTTAAATAGATCACAAGACCAATTTTGTTTCCTTAATCTTTTTCTGCAAAAGTTGTTCAGTGACATTATTGTGGGAAGTTCTGATCAATACTTCCTTAAATTACATATATTAGCCTGTATCAAATGAAAAAAAGTTGCACCTAAAATGCACAATAACCTTTACAGACGAATTTAATCTGACCTTCTCTAAACTTTTGTTGTCAGCGGGAAGTGTCCACTGAGCTCAGAGTGTCACCAGCAGGTTGAACAGAGACACAGAAAGGCAGAGAAGTGGACGTCCTTTGGCCACATGACAGCACCACTGTTGTTAGCTTTTGTTTCAATAAATTGTTTGAGATGAAGAAATGACCACTCCATACTTTTACTTAAATGGCCTACTTCCATCATATAATATAAATGTAGCATGAACTTTTAATATTTTCCATAAATTTCACCAGAAAGTCAAATATCCCTAACTTTTTGTGAGTGGTGTTTATATATTCTCTTTTTGAGAATGCCTAATCCTAAATCTATTTGATAAACGTGTGGCCTACAATTACACTGCAATTCATCATACATGATTTAGTCTAATGAACTCCTGAGACTCAATGAAGCATCTCTGTCTTATAAAATTATTCTTTTGTAACCAAAATGAAACCTCAAAAGAAATAAATGCATTCCTGACTGAATTAAATGGATATTGTGTTGGAACATAGTCAGCCAGACTCACAACTTATTCTTTAATAGTTATATATGCAGTTTGCACTGCGGTACTTCATTGTACTCTACTGTTATCATCATCATTGTTGTTGTCATTAAATGTTTGCCGTCTTTTGTGCATATTGTATAGCCAGAGCCAAAGGTTTGCACCATTTGAGCTATTAAAATGAGCTTCCTTCTTCAGTATCAATTCACAGCTAAGGCTTTAGTCTAGCCAGTGAGACTGAAAGAAACTGTGTCACCCAATAGCGTGGTCTCCATTGTATCTTTGAAAGGCCTAAGCAGCACTCTGGGTATTGTTTTCTTTAAAGGGGAGTCAGGTTACCTTGGCAACTGCAGGATGCCTACCCTCAGGCCCTGAGAGAGAGAAAAGACACGGCCAGAGAAGGAGGGAAAGAGACCGAAAAGAGACAAAAAGAGGAGGCAAGATACTTCCCAGCCCTAACTTTATTTTCTCATAGTTTGTGTGTTTTGACAACAGGCCTGATGGTTGCCAGTGGGTTGGGATGGAGACCCAAGGAGGTGAGGATGTGTGTGTTTCTGTGTGTGTGTGTGTTTGTGTGTGTGCGTGTGTGGTTGTCCATGTGCTGGATTGTGTTATGCACCAAACTATTGAAACATCTCTGTATATGTCTTACATTGATGCAGAACAAAACTTTGGTGACAGTTTTGTTACATTTTGTTGAGTATTTCCATCAGTTTAATGAACACGTTTAACACCAACATAGAAAGACCACAGGCTGCAAAGGCTTTCATGACCAGTCATGCTGCCAATAGCATTACTTTGAAATCTATTTACGCTTATACAGACTTTATTGATGCAATTCATGTGGAAAATGTGACCATTCATTTGCAGTTTGAAAAGAAACTACAATGGCTCCTCATTTTTATAAAACCTAATATGGAAGTGGAAAATGTTATTGTGTAACAATAGATGTTTTTCTCAGCTGTACATTTGTTACTGAGTGTGGTTCACTTACTGATTCTTGTTTTGACAGTGACGTCCAACATCCTGTAAACAGAGGGCCATGCGTGTTGCGCTGCGGCCACGCAGGTAAGCCTCACCATCTTTAGATTGGTGGCCGACCAGTCAATTCTGTTGAAAAACATACAAAGAAATATGATAATGACGTGGGATTGTCTGCTCTATTGCATACTGCTATTTGACATATTTAGCTGAAAATATCGGATAAACAATCCTAACAGTTTATATAGTCAGCTTAGAGGAATGGATAAACAGTTGACAAAGGCTATTTAGCTAAAAGTGATGGATTGAAGGTTCAAATAGTTTGCTAAAATAAATGGATAAACAGTTCACATAGGCTAGTTAGTCAATAGTGATGGTCGAACAGTTCAAATAGCTAAAAGTTATAGATAAACAGTTTAAAAAAGATAGTGAGCTAAAAGTGATGGACTAACAGCTTAAATGATAAGTTCCAATTGGAAACATATATA
The DNA here is from genome assembly GCF_045865225.1 of Trachurus japonicus. Taxonomy (NCBI): domain Eukaryota; kingdom Metazoa; phylum Chordata; class Actinopteri; order Carangiformes; family Carangidae; genus Trachurus; species Trachurus japonicus. The sequence continues at coordinate 22,531,829 of NC_140925.1, forward strand.
GGTCTATAATTAAAAGTAATGATCACAGCAGTTCAAATCTATTTCACTAAACAGTTCAAACAATTTTGCATCAGTTGTAATACATAGCTCAAAGAAACAATGTTTAAACGGTTGAAAGACACAACCAAAAGTTAACGGTTGATAGAAAAAAGCAACAGATATAGCTATGTATAGGCCTGTGTTGTTGAAAAAGGTTAAGAAGTAATAATGAAAAAACTGTTTAATCACTTTCACAATGCCATGGTTGAAAATTATAACAGATTGCTGAAAGTAAAAGGTTGAAATGTTCTGTTGTGTATTAAATAAGGCATTGAATAATAGTCAGTGAAGGGATACTTCCTGTTCATGTGACTGTGGGACTGATGTACTGAGAGCTGTTTGTGATAGCTTGACGTTTCTCTGTGTATTGTGCCCTCTAGTGGTTGCCTGGTGCTCTGTCTGTGCCTGTCAGTGTTGACCCTGCTGCTCCAGAGCCTCCTGGTGCCACTGGAGATGGCCAAGGATGAACCGGCCGGGAGGTCGCCTGAGGAACAGGGTAACACACACACACACACACACACACACACACACACACACACACGGACTGACTGACTGAAAAACTGACCATTGTTTGGTAAAACAGGGCCCATAACCTTTTCAATAGCAAATATGTAAAAACATCCATCCATCATTGTCCCATATAACCATAATTATACAGTTTATAAGTAAAGTGAATCAAATGAAAATATCCAATATAAATGAGATTATAGAATAAAGACTGATGTAATGAGATGTCCTTATAAGCACTGATTGGAGAGATGTGGCTTTGTTGTGTGCACATCCGCTGTAGTGGAGACCCACTGTGTCTCTTGAGAGACAAGACCTCATCTGACTGTCTTCCCAGTGTTATGATGAAGCTTTGTTCACAATTCGTGGTAGGTCCTCCCATGAGTCTGACAGTTGTGGGTTTGCGGCTATGGTATATCCGTGTTCAACTCAATTGTCTGGCTAAACTGTTTACCTGAGGAAGGTATTTAGGGAGGCAGTGGGCAAGGTTGTTTGGGCAAAATCTTTTTCCTGGTTTACAAGGAAGAGATATGTTGTCAACAATCTCCTCCAGAGTGTTTTTTTCTGCTAAAATCTTTTTTTTTATGCACTTGATGAATAAATTAGCATATTCTGGCTCTGTGCCTCTCCCACATTTTTTTTTTTTTGATCTATGAGCCATTCTCAAACATAATCACGAGCAATTTGGAAACACGCTCCATGAGCTGCACTACAGTGTTTGAAGTAGTTCAGACGTCTCCAAATAAATGCTTGTGGTATTTTTATTTAATAATTGAATACTGTCTGCATTATTTGGACAGTGACAGATTACCATTCCCTGTTCATTCAGACCAGTTATTAAAAATGAGAATCCGATACAGAAGCTGATGTATGAGTCATTTAATTTTCTGTAACTTTATTTAGGAAAAAGAATTTACACATTAATTGTATGGAGCTTATTGAGCTCATTTATTTCTAAAGTCAGACACAGATTTAACTGGAGGAAGAACAGGACTTGGACAGTCTGGCCACCGATGAAACCGTTTCAAAATATAATCAAAGAAGACTTCTGATCTAAGCACCCTCATCTATTCCTCCTCAAATTCTAGGAAAATTGTTTTTAGCAGACAATGTAATCAGCCGCAGACCCACAATTGCTCTGTGCTTTGAGGGACCCACCACAGCTTGTATACAAATGGCCCCCTATAGCCACAATGGTTGTGTTGAAAAATAGACCACATGTGGGAAGCTGTTGGTCAGCGCACACAGTTAATCCTGCTCAGATTTATCACCAAATGCTCAGTTTTCAATCAGTCTGTGAAAAGATGTTCCATCATACCAAGCAATCATATTTAATCTCAAAATTGTCTCTTCCTGCCACAAAGTTGAATTTCAGTTACATCTACAGCTTGCTGTAGAAAAGAAGATTTAACCCACCTACATAACTGTAATTATATTCATTTCAGAAAAATGCTTGAACAGGATGATATGCAACAACAGAAAACAATTTCCTGGGAAAAAAGAAATGTTGGCTTTGAAACCAGGACATTCATATCTATAGACTATAACTATTTCATTAAACATTATTACACTGTGAAAGCACATGAGGGGCTATGCTCATATGTTCAGCCATGTGATCTGACAATGTACAGAAACAACTACATTTTCCATTATGTTATATGACAAGTAAACAAGGGTTATATACATACACATGCATGGGCGTGGTAGTGGGGAGAAAAGGGGACTTGAATACCCAGGGCCCAAGTAGGGAGAGGGCCCATGAAAATCCTGAAATTATTATTTTTTTGTGTGATGTTTTTATTTCGAATGAATTGGGCCCCCCAATTAATTGGTGTCATAATTTATTTCAAATATATTGATAACATCAACTGAGAGAATGAACTCCATGTCAAAGTCCTCCCAACATATTGGACATTCTGGGGGCCCCCTCTTGGAGGCGTAAAATGGTTTAGTCCGCCCATAGACAGTGGCCAGCAATAAGTGTAACGTCAGTGAGCCCAGATTGAATGAGGCTAGCTTTCATCATGCCACCCAAAAAACATAAATCAGGGTATCAGAAAAAGAAAGAGTGGAAAGAAAAAGAAAGAAGGCAGAATTAGGGGAAGCAACATTTTGGGAAATTGACCCAATGCCATAATCCCTACAGTTTTAGGAGTAAATTTGTTACCTTTAATTGTCGGTGTAAGCTATTTTTAGATTGGCGGAGATATGATATGAGATAATAATAGAACGTTATGAGTTGTTTTCGAGGTAAATGCAAAGCCAGTATAGTGCTGAAAAGAGATTGCTTGCCGAAAAACTGCCCCCAGCGGAAACGCGCTTTGGCGGCTTTGGATAAATTTACCTCAAAAACAACTCTGCGCTTTGTGCACTGGCATGGATAGGGGCCCACTGACATTAGAGTGTACAGGGCCCAGAATTTGGTGCTACGCCCCTGTACACATGCGGACTCAAGCTTGGTTTTACATTTGGCATTAAGTTGTTTTAGGATCCCATCTCTTTTCTCCCATTTATCTTTCATTGCCTCAGTAACCAAAGGACCCCAGGGGATGTTTAAATAGTGATATTCTGATAGTCAGCTGAGCAAACAGAGATGAAGTGACATCACCAGTCTGTGGGCTTTTTACTGTGTATCACAGGGTTGAGCTCTATCCCTAAGGAGGGCCCCAAAAACAACCTGTCTGTTACCAAAGCAGATAAATCGGATCGTATAAAAATCTTGCTCAGTGCTCACATCATAAGCCTGAATGAAGGCCATAACCCACGGTGACGGGTTTCAAGGAGATGTTTGTTTTAAGGGGCCACGCACCACAAAAGTGGTCGGGACCCATTGGGTCAGTGGATGCACAACACCTGACTCACTGTATATGTAGTAGTTAGTGAATAGTTTAATGGCATTCTGAAGCGCATGTTGAAATATGAACTTAAATCGATGTTTCCACAGTATATGAGGTCAGCAATTTGCATTACCATCAACCATGAAGGTGTCTGTGGAAACACTCACAAAAACATATGCATACAGTATGTCTATATGTGTGTGTTTGGGGGGGTTAATGTGAGATGACCACAGAGCTCCAGTCCCAATTTTCTTAATAGTTGCTTTTAAAAAACGATGATTGACTACATCTTTATCTGTCATAAAATTGTTCTTGTGGAGTCCATGACGTTTGCCTCCGCGTGGAATGTGGAAAATACACATGACCACAATCACTGCTTCATTTACAGCACATCAAGTTAAGAAAACAGCGTCACGTAACCCTGCTGTTTCATGATACACAGAACAAGATTTGCTATTCAGCAGAAGATTTGCTATGACATAATGCACAGTATGAGCACTCACACATGAGGACGGGGGGTGGAGGGACATGTGATACTGTTAATACAATGTTGTATTATGTTTTATGTCATAGGTCAACGTGGTCTTGGCTTTCGTAGGCTGGCTCTGCGCTTGGAGGCTTTGAGCACTCAGGTGCAGAGGCTGAGCAGAGAGAGAGATGTCACCCAGCTGACCAGAGAGGACGTCAATCTGCTACTGCAGAGGTATTCAATACACAAATATGGCTCCTCATCCATTCATTAGCCTGAAGCTACAACCCCCTTATAGATACAGCTCTGGGAAAAATAAAGAGACCACTCCAAAATGTTCTTAATTAATCAGCTTCTCTATGGCAGCCATCGATTCCAGTGTCTATTGAACTCCAACACATGCACACCTCACTCTACTTAGCTGATCACCTGAACCAAATCATAGATTAGAAAGATTATAAATAAATTAAAAAAAAAACACTGCTGTGATTAAAAATTGGGATTATTCCACCAATTTTGATTTCTAAACTCTTCCTAAGTTTAAAAAGTAGTGTTGTGTTGTTTTAAAATGAATATGAACTTGTTTTCTTTGCATTGTACAAGGTCTGAAAACACTGGAACTTTTTTGTCTGTTGCCATTTTCTACAAAAAAAGATGCTTTAAATGACAATATTTTTATTTCAAATTTTGGAGAAATTTTGTCTGTAGGTTATAGAATGAAACAAAAGTGTTCATTTTACCCAAACGCTATGAATAGTAAAACCAGAGGAACACTGATCATTTTGAAGTGGTCTCTTAATTTTTTCCAGAGCTGTATATACAGGTGCATCTCAATAAATTAGAATATCATGGAGAAGTTTATTTATGTCAGTAATTCAATTCAAAAAGTGAAACTTATATATAGATCCATTACACACATAGCTAATGAAACATTTCAAGTCTTTATTTATTTAATTTCTTTTCATTGTAATGATCATGGCTTACATTTAATGAAGACCTAAAATTCAGTAACACTGATTTAAAAAAGCCTTTTAATATGGAATATGGAATGAAAAGTATTGCCGTCTATATTATATTATATAATACTTGGTTGGAGTTTATGACAGAAATGCTCTTTTTCATGATATTCTAATTTATTGAGATGCACCTGTATGGAAATTGGAGCGGTGTTGGATAGAATAAAAATGTTGACAACATTAACCCAATTTATAATTGTTTTCTAGCTTTAGACAGGACCAGCAGGGCTTGGCCCGCCTGGTGGAGAGGGAGCTTAAGAGAGTGTCCCAGAAGCTTGACCAGCTCAGCCGTCATCACCAGCATCAGCACCAGTCCCACACCCCACCACCACCACATGATGACCACAGAGCACACAAAGGTACAGTCCACTCATTTACCAATCAGTATTGAATTGTTTGATTTTACTTCCATACTGATAATAATCTAATTTGACTTGGAGGACCAGATATATCAAATAAGATTTTAACGTGGTTTGTGAAGTATGCATATTTCAGCCTTTTTAATTTGGAAATATTTTAACTGGAATATCCAGAACCATGAGATACAATTTCAATAAACTGGATGCAGCATGCTGATGATTACCAACATGAATGCTCGATGATATGAAAGAGACTAAAATGAAAAAGTTACGGAAAAAGTATTGTATTTCATTTCAGACTGGTAAAACAGGTGCATTATGATATTAGGCTACATTAAAATCCCTTTGCTTGTATTTTACTGTACTGTACTATTAGCACCTCATTGTCCAAGTTAAAATAAAGCTTTTAGGATTTATTCCAGTTATAACATGCTTTGATATTCTTGCTACGCCACATAAATACACTCTGCCAGCTTCAATAATTGGCCAATTGCAAGCTTTTCTGTGATTGCCCGCAGTGGTAGCGCGTTACTCCAAGCCAAATGCACGGTTCATAGCCTCAATAGAGGTTAACCACACAGTGAAATTAACAAGCTGTGATAGTGGAGGGTGTGAATGGGGGGGTTAAAGGGCAGTAGGTACAGGTGGTTATGGGGGATGAAGTCCTTGAATAGAAGTTTAACAAGTCCCACAGAGCCAGTCTCCATCAACCGGCCGTGGGGAGGGAAAAAAAGTTTCTACGCTACGACCCTCCTGAGAGGTGTCAGGTGAGAGTCGGGTTACACACCCCGGTTGGCACGCAAAGGCTTGAGTCTGTGTGCGTGTGTGTGTGTGTGAGGGGTATAGGGATGAGTGGGTGGGTTCTGAAAAAGGGAATTCATAAAGCTTGGCCCACACAGACACCATACCGTGCGTAATGTGAGGACACACACACACTTGTCGACATGCACACACATACATTACTGTGTGCACACCCCATGCCACCCGCATACACACAAACACACACTTCCCCATCACCAGCTTGCTCCCCCCTCACCCTCTTCCTCTCACATTACCTCACGCCATAAAATACGACTGAATTACCCACGAGTCCTTTCACCAGCTTGTCTACTCATACTCTTGTTTTTGCAGAGGGAGCACTTTTTCCCCTCTTTGCCGTGCTCCAATAGCGTATCACTGTTTTAAGGCCTCACACCTCAGCCATGCCTTCGGGTTTTCTTATCTTTTTTTCTCTCGTTTCCTTTTTACTAGGTTGTTTTACACAGCTAAGGACTGTGTATTTTGGCAAAAGCTAGCATTGTAAAAGGGAATGTTTGGTAGGAGGCAGGTGGGTCAGGTGTGTGTGAGTGTGTTAATGTCTTTGTGTGTGCGCATGTGTGTGTGTGTGCTCATTCCAGTTGATTGACATTGGCTTGAGATGGTGGGGGGGCTTACGGGAAAGGACCTCTGAGAACACACTGCCTCTGCTCTAATGCATGGCGGCACTATACATTGTGCCGATGGCTGCAATTCATTGTGCACATTTCATTTGAGAGATTGTAATTCAAAGTTATTATCCACTGTTCATTACCGAGTCTGCTCTACAATGTGCTTTTTGTTTCTAAGGCCTTGACTGTGGAATAACGGTGCATTCAAAATAGAAGAAAACGTGTGTGACGGCTAATATCTTCCCCACAGGGCCGGAGGAGTGTGAGGTGCCAATGGATACTGGGTATCCGGTGTGTGCCGAGAAGGTGGAGGTGAGAAAATGGAAATGTATGTGGTAGCATGAACTTTATGGTTGTAACTGTTATGTGTTAAACCACTTACCTTGACTTCGGCCGGATTGCCCCAGCAAGGTTTAATTGAATCAAAGATCTCTAATCCAATCAGATTAGTTTAATAAAACAAGATTTAGGATTAGTTAATCCAGGTTTAAAGAGTGGTGGAGGGGGTCCATTAACTGTTTGTGGCTGCTTTTCCAAAATAAAACGTTGCATTGTTGTCAGCAAGCTACAGACACTACTTGTGTTGGAGGATTGTTGCTTCAGTTGCTTTTCTGTCGCTGCCATGTTTAACGGTTGACATTGTCTTCCTGTTCAAAACAAATTTTATTTGAATTCATCCTCGTCATAAAACTCAAAACAAAAAGTGGGTGAGTGAGTGTGTCTCTCAATTTTTCTATGAGGAACTCAGTTTTGGTCCATACATCTCAAAAAAGCAGCCATTGTAAAAGTTTAACTTTTCACACTTTATATTGGAGTTTTTGGAGTTGCAGTTTTGGTGCTTCAGAATTCAACCAATTCATCAAATTCAGATTTGAAATAAAAACTAAGATGAGTTAAAATAGATTTTTAACTTTAATCTTTCTCAACTACTTTTGTTCAACAGAATTTCAACTTAAACCATGATTTCATCAGGTTTAAAGTCATACCTCGATGGTGCAGTGTTTTGATTTTATGTTATTGTTAGTGTTTTCACTTTGAAATGTATTTTTAAGTGTATGGGTTAGGGTTAAGGTTAACCACATTAGGCATATAGCACGTAGACTGTATCAATATTACATAGTATGTCTCTCAGTTCCTGCAGGCACATTGGCAGTCAGACCCCTGCTATGCATTTTATGGTGTGGATGGTAGCACCTGCTCCATATTGACTTACCTCAGCCAAATAGAAGACTTTTGTCCCCCTCGCCTTGGAAAGAACCACTCTGCACTGCCATGGCACAAGAAACCTCATAACTATACAAAGAAGGTACATTCATGTCTAGTGCATGTCATTGTGTATTACTGTACTATTAATCAGTAGTGTATTATAGGCTGCTTTACTAAGAATGATCTTCTGCTGTCATATCTACGACTTACATAAATGTGTTTGTTTGCACACAGGCTGAGATACAGGCATCTATAAAACAGCTGTATAAGGTGATTGGCAACAACAGTGGTCCTGCAATAGACTTCATCCAGTCCAGAGTTGAAAGGATGTCTGAACAGTGGATACAGGCTGGTGTGAGGATGAGGCAGAGCAGCAACAAGACGCTCTCCAACCAGATGAGGGTATTTGCAGCGGGTCATCTTGTGGAGTTTTTATTTCTTCTGATCTACACAGCTGTGGTGTGTTTTGGACTTTAAACATGTTGTTCTCCAGGTGCTGCTGTTTCCCGGTGCCCTGGCTGGGGGTGGTGGTCAGCGTTTTGAAGCTATGGTGAAAAGAGGGGGGCCTCTTGGGGAACTGGTCCAGTGGGCAGACCTCAGTGCCTGTCTGATAATCCTGGGCCACAACGTGACCTTCACCTCCACACAGCAACAACTCTACAGGTTACCACCGCTTCTGTCACTACTATAGCTGCATTTACATAATATATTGCTTAGTGTCTAGTCTATTAGCATTTTGGGTAACACTTTATAATAAGTACACACTATTAAGCATTAGCTAAGCATTAATGAATACTGAATTCTTCATTTATGAATACTCTTTAGTATGTAGTTTATAAATACAGTTAGTGCTTATCAATGTTGAGTAAAACATTTTTAACTGTGTTCATAAACCACATACTAATGAGTATTTATCTGTTATAAATGATGAATTCAGCATTTAATGCTTAATAGTGTGCACTTATTATAAACCATGATACCGCATTTTGTAGTGAAGTGATGAGAAAGGCAGAGATCAGTGCTGTGTGATGCTGATGCTGTGACTTCAGTCTGATAGGTGCTGCTCCTGGCCGAGGCAGTTGTCCCATCCAGAGGCCCCTGACCTTTGACCTCATCTATACTGACTACCATGGCCTCGCTCACCTTCATGGAGCCATGGGACTGGCTTTCCACCATTACCAGTATGACCACAATTTATAAATACATTATATTTTTCTTTAGATATCCAACTATGGGCAGTGATTCTTTCATAGATTTCAGATTTTTGATGTGATGATAAATAAATATTTGTAAACTGGCTTCCACCTCAATGATCATAAATAATTAGCCATTGATTTAAAAAAAACAAAAAAAACACTTACATACATAGTGTGATTGAACTCAAAAATCTGAAATAATAATAATAAATGTGTTGTTGCTATCATATTTGTCCAGAAAATACAAGGCATTATCTGTCTTAGATCATAAAACATGTGACAAATACAAAAGATCCAGTTGGATGATGATGGCAGCACCATGAGTTGTTTGTGTTCATGTGACCATTGCTAAATTGATAAACTTGAAGTCAATTAAATATATCCATATCCATCCATTTTTTTTTTTTTGGTTATAAACTGTTCTTTTAACCGTTCTAGGTGCCGATTTAGAATCCTGGACTCTTTTGGCACCGAGCCTGCCTTCAACTTGGGGAGTTATGCTCAAAGCCACGGATATAAAACACTGTGGGGAAGCTGGGGACTCCAACCTCTGCAGTATATGACCATGTTCCGTAAGTGTGTGTGTGTGTGTGTGTGTGTGTGTGTGTGTGTGTGTGTGTGTTATGCTGGCAAGTAGCAGCATCATGTAATGTGTTTACATCCTGCAATCACGCAAACATGTGACTCACTGTCTGTTAGACCACAGCTGTGATAAGTGCATGAGGGCCGCCCTGTGAAGAACAGAACATTGATTCAGAAATGCACTTGTGGAGACAGTCACTATATATATTATTATACATATATAAATATGCACACACATGCAGATATTTATATCTTGCTGCTGCAGCTCTGATCCTTCACACACACTCCTGTAAGCGTCCGCACAGTGAGAGGATTAATAGCTGAGGTTAAATAAACTTGGTGCCCAGACAGAGCTTTCATTCCAACACCTCTCCCTGTCATCTTTCCCACCCTGCCAGGAGATGGAGACAAGCTGGACGCACTGGGCCAAGAGCCACTCTTCATCCCTTAGCTTCAAGCACTGTTTATTTGTCCTGCTGAGGAGGATAAGGAGATGGCTGTTAGCTGATGGTGTGGAAAGGCAGAAAGAGGGAGAGAGAGAGAGAGAGAAAATGGCAAAACAGAAACAAAGACACAGGCAGAAGACAGGAAAAGAAAGATGCTTGCGAGAAAAGCAAACAAGGGGTTTATGCTTCTGTTTTGGAACAGAGAAAGATGAAGATAGTTGACTGAAGGGTTGCACTGAACTGTAAACAGACAGCGAGAGCAGAGAAAGCAAAAAAACAAACAAAGGAGCTGCATTCCTGCACAGCTTTTCCACCAACCCCCACGAGCTGCACGATGTTGATCACGTCGCCGTATCATTGCGAATCTCTGCTAATCTGATAGGTGAGTGTGTGAAGCAGTGAACCTGGACAGGTGTTAGAGACGAGTGGCGACAAATGAACCTGAGCCAAGAGCAAGTTCTGTGCCAGCGAGGAGAGATCTGGCAACAGTCTAAGTACCTGGAGACGGGAGAAAATCACACACACACATACAAATGTTCAAAATATAACACACACACACACACACCTTTGCTGGCACATTCCAAGTAAAGTAAATACTCATCTCTCACACCTTCCTCGGTGTGTCAGAGGGCAGCAGGGTGGCAGCTGCCTATCCAAACAGGCCCGACCTCAACTTCTCATATATGTAGAAATCTCATTTCCTTTAACAGCTGATTTATACTGCATGGTATGTTTCCCTCTCTCTCATGAAATTTTAGTCTTAGCTGTTTTTCACCTGTGATCTCGGTCCGTGTTGTCAGACATGTCTGTCCCAAAGGAAAGTTGTGATCCTCCAGTTATGTTTCCCACAGTGTGTTTTTGTCTATGTCGTCTTCAAGGAAGATCTTTGCACAGGCATTCACCATTTTTGATCCTGTTTTAGCAAGTTAAGTTCTAAATTTAATGGGCAAATAAAATAGTTTAATACTATTAAAAATATTCATAATCATAAATATACTTACATATACTTTATGTAAGCTTTTGGTGATGATAAACAGTCCATGTTAGCATCAGCAACATCAAACTTAATTTCTTTTCTTGCCACTGACTGAATACAATAATACTCATCCCTCTAGTGCTGCTCAGAGGGTTGATGCCAACATCTTGTCTTGTAAATGCAACATGTAGAATAGCAATTTTGTGATGGGAGAACTGCTCTATGTTTCTGTCGTCTCCAGCTCACACCCCTGATAACTCCTTCCTGGGCTTTGCGAGTGAGGAGGCAGTGAGGGCGGAGGCCAGAGAGGAGGAGCTGGAGCCAGGGGCCTACAAGAAAGACCGGATAGCAGTGGTCTATGGCAAACAGGACTACATGTGGCAGGTATGATGACCAAAAGAGTACAATGTATGCACATGGAAAGTTGGTGAGCTTGCAACAAAGATGTCCAGAAGTCTAGCCATCTTAAAGGGATTGTTCAACATTTTGGCAAATGGGCCCATTGCCATAATCCCTATAGTCATAGCAGTAGGTTCGTTACCTTTAATTGTCGGTGCAAGCTATCTTTAGAATGGCGGAGCAGAGCTGCGAGCTGCTCAGAGCTATGCTACAGAGGCTCATGGGATTTCTTGGTTTCTCTCATCAAACTCATCAAATACACAATCCAACAACTCCAAAACGCTCTGGTGGACAAGTTGTGACCTGCACATTCACCACGCTATGAGATAATAACAGAATGTTACAAGACAGAGTTGTTTTCGAGGTAAAGTCGTGCAAAACCGCTGATGTGCGTTCCCGTTGGGGGCAGTCTCTGCATTTGCCTCAAAGATATTCCATGAGCCTCCGTAGCGTAGCTCTGAGCAGCTCGAGCTGAGTAGCTCTGCCACTGTAAAAACAACATGCACCGACAATTAAAGTTAACAAACCTACTCCTAAGACTATAGGGATTGTGGCAATGGGTCAATTTGCCAAAATGTTGAACTATCCCTTTAACATAAAGCCGAAGATTTCGCAGAGCTCATGTACTTTGTATGCAGGGTAAATCTGAGTATGTGGAGGTGATCAGTGAGGAGCTGGAGACTCATGCCACAGTCTACCAGCCTCCAGGACATAGTACCTCTAATCTGCCCAGCTTCATCAGAAACCACGGCCTGTTGCCTCAGGAACACTTCCTACGACTTCTCCGCAGAGCCAAGGTCAGTAAAGAGCTTGTCTCTGAATAAAATAACTAGAGAATTTCTTATTTACTGAGACATCTATCACATGGTCTTGCAAGAGGGGTCTGACTTTTGGAACATCCTATATCATGATTACAATACTGCTTTCTCTTCTCGTGCAGGTCTTTGTAGGCCTTGGTTTCCCCTATGAGGGTCCAGCTCCTATTGAGGCAATAGCTCTGGGGTGCGTCTTCCTTCAGCCACAGTTTGACCCGCCACACTCCTCAGACAACAATGACTTCTATAAGGGCAAACCCACCACACGACAGGTAGTTAAAAACAGATATAAAAACAGAAAACAGATATACTGGTACAAACATTTTCAGACACATCACTCCTACTGTTGTTTTTAGTGACAATAAAAGATCAGTTAATGCCTTTCCACCACAGATCTCCTCCCAGCATCCATATGCTGAAGATTTCATTGGTAAACCTCATGTGTGGACTGTGGATGTGACCAACAGGACCAATGTACGAGAGGCAGTCAGAGCTATTTTAAGGACAGAGGTACAGTACAAACAACACAGGATACAGTTTTACTATATATGCATGTACCGGTATGTAGAGGTTCACTGTGTTTTCCCCAAATATCTGTTACGGTAACCGGAATAAAAGTGTTTGTGTGTGTTTTTGCAGCTGAAGCCTTTCACCCCCAGAGAGTTCACCTGTGAGGGAATGCTGGAGCGGGTTCATGGTTACATCACTCACCAGGTGCAGAGATAAAGGGCGAGGGTGGCACCATATTATTAGGTTCTTCCTCATCACACTAGTGTTGAACTGGCCTGGTCTTATACTTTCTAAAGGTTACACTTCTAAACTTGTTAGGTGTATCTATAAAGTCAGAAATCTGATAAATCTGAACAACTTTTGCAGTAATTAATGCAATAAAACATCTTAATTATTGATTGAAAGCTAGTGTGGCTAATTATGATCAGGTCAATATCTAGAGGTGCTAAACAAGATACAGACATATAGTCAAGACATTTACTCACCATTATAGGCATACATAGCCTTTCAACTTTCTCTCTCTCTCTGTTGTTCTAAATCACCCCAGGACTTCTGCAGTAAATCTGTCCCTACTTGGCCACCAGAAAGTGCTCTGAGGGTCCACCTGGGTCCCCTCGGCCAGTCGTGTGTCAGTGTGTGTCGACGCTCCTCCCTGGTGTGTGAGCCTGCTCTGTTTCACCACCTCAACAGTTCATCTGCGTTTGCCAGGTGAGAGCTCATATCAGACATGATGAAGCGTGTGTACTGTCTAAAACAGCGATTAAATAAGAAACTAAAAGAAACTAAGAGAGGTTTGTGCATATTAGATATGATAGATTATAGATGCATTTAAACCAATCACTGTTTTCCGTTTTTAGGCTTGGACTAGGCTGCACCAGCATGGTGTCGGAGATCAACCACTTGTTTCCCGCCTACAGTCCTTGGGGTCGACACTGTGGCCTTCAGCAGGAGCCTCTACTCTTCAGCTGTGCCGGTTCTGACCCATCCCAACGCAGACTGTGTCCCTGCAGAGCTAACCTACCTGGGCAGGTGGCACTGTGCCCTGACTGCATCTAAAAAAAAATCACTGTACAGGGGAAATCACATGGAGGAAAAAAGGAAAAGATACTATTATGACAAAGACAAAACCGAGGAGCCATCTGGAGCACGTTGTGTATGAAAAGAATCTCAACCAAAGAAAACAAGCAGTTCTACCAACACTACTGAAAGTTTTGTGGTGAAGTAATTTAATATCACATGTTCACATTGATATGAACTAAAGATCAACATTTTTTAATGACATGTAGTTTTTCATATCAATGCTGGAATTATGACTTCATGACAAACGCATCAAGTGCTACTTGTCCTGCAGGCAGCCGACACTAGTGATTAACAATTATTAAAACAATATGAGAGAGATTTTGCCAAATAATGAACCTCTATTTCATTTACATTTCTCTAGATAGATTTGTCCATGAACGTTTTTGTTTTGTTTTTGTAATGGCAGTCATTACTCAGGAACCAAAAATAAATGACATGTCATTTCATAAGTACTTGAAGTGTTGAAGGATAATGAATTCTAGGCCTGGTGTCTCATGGTGCCTGATAAAATCCCTCTTGTTGTTGTAGCTTTTTCTTGATCCCTTAAGCAAACAGTCTTTATGAAGGCAATATGAAGGCAAGAAGCACTTTAGGGAAAGACGGTTTAAATGAAGTGGGAAGCACCACCAAAGACTGTAAAGAGCCATTCAGCCCTCCAGATCACACTCACAGTACAGTGCACTTCAATATTATGCTAAATAAGTATCTAATCATTCACTGTAATATAGCACAGTGGTCAGTGTTGCATGGGATTACTGCTCGTGTAGCCCCTCGCCGTATCGCTGGCTGCAAATATTAGCCGAGGCCTCGGAGGAGAGAGGGTGACAGCGTAAGTGATGAGGCTCATTATCTTAGCGAATCATGGATAACCTCTGGATGCCCTTTGGAGGTCACAGCCATATGACGATGATTATACTGTCATATAAACCACTGGTTCCCAACCGTCTTTGACTTAGGAAACCCCCTCTTTCAGTCCTTGCCCCCGCCAGTAAATGCAGAACCTCATTGTTTCTCTTTCAAACACATATTTTTGCGTCATTTAGAGTGGAATAAAGTCACTGAAGGCAGGATTAATTATGTTTTCTTGAGTTATTTTACAAGAAATTACACCTAAAAATGATTTTGATCATAACAGATGACTCATATTGCCCAGTTCCAAAATTATTCCCTGATTGCTTAATGACCTATAGACCCAGGGGTATTTTGCACCCCAGGTTGATATGAGCGAACATGGAAACTTAACATACAGCACATACACTGATTTTTTTTTTAGAGAGATTTAACACTTAAACATTTTCATGTCAGAAGCCTGAAAAGGTCACACAGACTTATCCCATCATCCCTGCCTGCAAAACAGCTTGTGAAAGAAACAAATGATAACAACTAAAGGCCAAACTACATCCCACGTTCAGTGTTGTAAGTGCTACACTTACATGGCACAGCTGTTAGCAAAGATGTCTCCAGCACAATGGCAACAAACTGCTGTGTTGAACTGGATCGATGTGAGGCTTTTCTTGGAAATGACGCACTCATGAATGTTAATTGGCAGAAAAAGAGACCTTCTCCACACCGATACACTCCATGTGACCAGAACATATCGTCGCTCCGGGATCAGACCGCTCAAGGCTGTGATGACAGAACTGGTCGACAGTGTGATTGACCTGTAAATGGCTGTGAAATGGTCCGTGAAAACAATATTTGTGATGACTTTGGTGGATTTTGGTGAATTCATTTGGCCTTGTCAAGTGTGAAGTTTGCTTAATTAGCTGAATGGTCCAAAGATGATGGAAGTGAAATGTTTTCTATGTCAAAAGACTGTTTGGAATAAAAGAAGGGGCGAACTTGAGACATATATTTGGAAAGTGATGTGTCATTTCTGGAGAGTTGTGTTAATTCATATCAGTTACATGTGTTATGGCATATAAAAGCTGTCACTCACTTCCCTGGGGGCTGATAGCAGAGGGTCAAACTACGGGTTCAAAAACAGCACAGGGTAGCCTATATATGGAGCAAATGTGTAAATGTGGACAGACAAAGATTTTAGTGTTTCAAACTTCCCCACGATTGCCCGCTGACCTCACGCTGAATGGGACCATGTATGAGTGCAAAAAACTGACACAGTCCATATGTTTGTCAGAAGCCCATTTAATGTTGTTCAGCAGATTGATGTGTTTTGAGGAGACGGTGATGTGGCTAATCTCATGTGGATCATTTAGTCATCTGGGTTATGTGGTTATCACAGCAAATTGGTTATAAACTTCAAGGCTCAAGATAAGTAAGTTAATCAACTTTGTTCATTCCCTTTGCTCGCTGTGATTCATATGACCACAAACCATGTTTAATGTTTTATGTCTTGATGGCTTTAATTACATGGTGGTTTTACCAGCAGATCATAATCTGTGACCGTCTTTATTCATGCGTGTGAAAATTCCTCAATCAAGAATTAACAAACAGAAAGACTCATGGCTGGTTGCAAAAATGGTTTGCTATGTTGGGTGGGGGGCTGGTGTTTTGGTAACAAACAAGTTAGGCCTACTAGCTATTTTTTTTTCTGTGTATTAAACTGACTGAATACTTTTATTCAATGTAATAATATGTTTGTTTGTTTTTTTGAAAAATGTTTTGTTAACGTCTGTTTTACCTGTAAAAAAAAAAAAAAAGGAAAGCTGAGGCTGTTCATTTACTTCCGGAAACAAGGTAAGGCCTTATGCCCCGCCCACCACCGCTAAGTGTGCGAAGTTAACAGGTGTGTTCATCATCAATTTAATTAGCATGGGAAACTTTGAAGATATTTTGCTACATGTTTGATTCTCTCTCAGACCCACACAGAAGTTTTTTGAGGAGTTTATTGTGCATCAAACTCTGCAACTAAAAGACTACTAGAGCGGTAAGTGTAGCTACATATAAATTAGCTATGTTGTTTGTTAGCCTAGCTACCTGTTTGAACCACAGTTGTGTTGTGCAATGAGACTTTTGCTTGTTTGTGCTTTTTATTAGCTTGTGACTGGCAGTGGCTGACCGTGGTGGTTGTGTTAGTGTAAACTCTTCTTGCTTTTTGCACTGACAGATGTGCTGCTGGTTTATTTTGTCTTCCCCGCCTGTTTGCAAGGGGATGGGATTGGTTATTCAGGTTATGTGATGTATGAAACCCTGGCCTGTCTGAACCTGTTTTTGTGACATTGCCAGTAAGTTATGCAGTCATGGTGTTAACTAAGTTTAGCCATGAGATGTCTTGAATTAGGCTATTTAACATCAGTTGGATACCTGCGGTGACCTGTCCATGGTGAACCCCATCCTTGTTGGTTGGGATGTAAGGTCTGGTGTTTTACTGTATCTGGCCACCCCACATCAATTAACCTGAGCTATCACTAACTTACTGCGCTGACATGTTTCATTGCTAATTAGCATTACATTTCAGCTCAAGTTGATGTTTCACAGCAGTTCAGTTGTAAGTGTATCTTCATTGCAGTGGGTGACATGAATGTCTTTCCAAATCTCATGTTAATCTGGTTTATATTTGTTGTGATGTTTCTGTGTGGTGGACTCTCTGACAGAACCTCCATTGAGATGCTGTCTGTCATGGTTAAAAACACTTTCAAATGGGGATCCTTGGTTTGTTTGAAGTCCTACAAGAGCGTGACCACCCATTGCACTCTGTACCTGCTGCATACCACCCCTGCACATTGAAATAATGTTTAGACGGCAAGAAAATAAGAAATGATTGATGGAGGACAAAATAAAAAAAGCTGTAGAGGAAAAGTGAACTTGCGTCGAGGCGAGCCAGACATTAAGGAATGTTCACGCTCCAGCAGAGGTTCAATAATGTTTACACGAGTGCTTTTTGATTTTAACATGAGACGGGAACTCTTTAAGGCACACGGGGACTATTTCACCTGAACCTTTTTAAGTCTGGATCCAGTGGCATATCAAACTCTGCTGCCAAGATAACTTAGATCTTATAGAATAAAGCAACACAGGCGAGTTTCACCTTGATTCAAACATTTTCTGATGTTATGTTTGTCTCTTTGGGAAAAAAATATGAAGATCTTGTCTTAAATCACATACGTGGATGTAATCACAACCGACGAGGCAGAAAAATAGGAAAAACATTTATAAACAGTCCAAAATTATCGCCCCACTTCAAGTTACTCAATGATGTAGCATGTCTTTTTCTTCTTGAGAGTTACTGGAAAATGTTGCAACACCCAATATTTGTAGTTATTGCTGTAGTATATTTGCATGATTGTGTACTATGAATCACACTGTTTAAACTGGACCTTCAAGTGTTTCCTAATTCACTTGTCGTTTCCAGTTAAACAGCACTGCAGATTGAACGAATGCTCCCTCTCTTTCTAATTTATTTGGTTTCCTGCCTCCTTTTTTCTTCTTCTTTTCTTCACATCCCTCTTGCTCTTACTTCTGTCCTCCCTTCTACATCTCACATCTTCACATTAAATTCCCTTGTAATAACGGATTTTGGCTTGACCCAACGTTGAAGTTTGTTCTGTGCTGAAGAGATGGAGAAAATGTGACGTGTGCACAGTGAAAGACTTTAGATTTGAATCAAAATGTAGGCTAGATGTTACTAACTGGCTATGAAAATAAGGAACACACCTCTGATGCGGCATAACGTTGGATTACCTCCAGTTTTCACCGTGCACCTTTCAGAATCAGACAGACTGCGTGAGTTTTTCTGATTTGGCAGCTGAAATTGCACTTACCTCAGCCTCTGCTCACTCCAGATTAGTTGATGTGTGAAACAGCCAACTGTGCCCTAAAGGGGGCAGTGTGGTCAAGCTAAACCAGCCAACAGTCTAATTCACATCACACCAGTTAGAAACCACAGAAAGTTGCTAGTGGAAACGAGTGACAGCAATGAAAACACAAGAGAGATTTTTTTTTAAAAAAGAAAGAAAAGTTGATTTTGAGATAGCGAAGGAGGGAAGCAGAAATACTGTAGAGGTGTTGGGACATATGGAGACACTTCCAGTCCTCTCTACAGGTAGCTTTCAGTATGTTCCACCAAACACACTTTCAAAAGGGGGGAGGGAAGAGCGGCTTTACTACCATACGAAAGCAGCTGCTTTTATTGAAACCTGTTATTGGCGTGCCAAGATTACACTGAACAACAACAACCCTCCTCCCTGGAAGCCAATAAAATGCCGAACAACAAACACTTGGCTTGCCTACAGCGCTGTTAGAAGCCACAGAGGTTGGCCTTAATGATACTTGGTAACTATTACAGACTATTAAAGTAAATGAATAAAAGAGGAACAGAACAAGAAAACGAGAGAAAGAGGGGAGTGAGAAGCAAAACCGATTCGTTCAGAAGTTGTTTCCAGACATAACGTAGTAGGTGACTGACTCACTGATGGGCGGCCTCAAAGAGATGCACTAGTTTAGATGGATGAAAGAAACATTTTTGTGCGTACATGTGCGTGCATATCAACAGATAGACAGATAAAACCCACCTGATGTGCCGTTTCATCCATCAGCAGCACACACAAACACACACACACACACGCTACAGGCCAGAGATCTGTTGTCTATGCTTGAACGCTTGTTGCATGGCACATGCAGGTCTTTCCACTTTTTGTGTGAGTGTTTTTTTCTCCCCCCAAACGTCTTGTGTCAGTATTCCAGCCATCTCACTACACCTGAGTAACTCTGAGGCAGACGGGATGGTGCGTATCTCAGTCTGTGTGTGTGTGTGTGTGTGTGTGTGTGTGTGTGTGTGTCCATCCTGAATGCTGCTAATCCCATTGTCTTTATGCATGTATTCGACTGAAAACATTTTGTGGCTTCTTGGGGACGAGACAGGTCATCCAAGCAGGCAGAGATTTTAGCAAAAGCAATCACAAGATTGGATGTGAAATACTAGAAAAACCTGCTGCATAAGGAAAAATGTATAAACATCATTTTACATTAACATTTTACTTAACATTTACCAAAGCTTTGAGAGCTAAGATCTCCTCATCCTGGTGGTCTTTAATTTCCAGACCTCATCTCCCCATTCCTTCCTCTTAGCACAGACTACAGAGGAGAAAGTTGTGAAGAAACACAGAGCTACCAGCTAACGCCTGCTAACCCCAAGAAAGCCCTTGTCATCTTTCATCCTACACCTCTGAATTGCCTTCATTTTCTTGGGGCCCATAAATTGGCTCTTATTGTCCCATAAATGGCTCCTTTTGGGGTGGGATTTATAGTTAGGGGTGGCAATGGGGTGTGCAGGGGGGTATAAAACCCACCTTTTGATGTCCCCTCTGCTTAACAGGCGGAGCAGACGTGCCGGCCCATATGCTGCTGCACGGTGCTTTCGCCACACATTGCTAGCATGCGACTCTCGTGCACACAGGCACATTAAAAGATATTAAAACGGCATTTCTGCTTTCATTCACAGTCATGGGATGTAACAGCCAAGCAGGGTGGTACACGTTAAGCTGTGCCACTTCCTCAGCTGTAATTAAAGCCACCCATGCAGGGGGGAGGAGGGGGGGGTCTCTAAAAGTCTTGTTTTGCTACACCCCTGATCGTGACCTTTTAAAAGGAGAGGGTGAGGCTTTTTTTTTAATCACACTGTGGGATAGGTTGGAATGATATAGGCTTGAGTTCCTTTCTGGGTTGTGATGCGGTTTTTCTGTAGTTTTAATACGTGTCTGTCACCATCATTTGACAGATTGTGGTGGAAGTCATCAACCCAAACAAACAGAACAGCATTGTTAAAAAGGAAAGCGGGTATTAAGCAGCTTCGGCAAAGTATCTGGAGGATGTTTTAGTCATGATGTCACAAAAGTCTACTCTCACTCTGGCCTTGCCGCTAACACAAGATGACAGATCTGATGCTTAAAAGCAGACAAAGCAGATGGATGACATATTAAAGCAAATCCTTACATGCAACACCACAACCCTCAAACACTGTCAGTGCCAATATATGTTGATATCTAGGCAAGAGACATAGTTATGGTGGTGGTTCACTATTATGAAACATAATGCGCCTGTGTTTGGAACAGCTCTACAACTCAAACAGCGTTGTAAGATTACAAATCAAACTTCACATCTGCGGCTTTTCAAGTCCATAGTAACCCACGACAGTCGGTGTTAATGTCAAAACAACTCGTTTGGCTCCGTCAGTCCTCAGCATATGATTGACATAATATTCATACTAAACTCTAAAGCTTTTTCCTCCTGTATTATTGTGTTTTCACTTTGCTTTAACTTACCATAGGTCACAAAAGGGCATGGAGGACACAGTCAGAAGAGACAGGCTGCGTCATCAAGCTGAAGAGTAACCGATGCCTATTGTCTGTGTAGAGGCTGATTGTAAATAAGGAGCAGCTGGGTGTGTAGTCAGAGGGTGAGCAAAGGTGGGGAAACTCACTAATGATGGCTGGTCGGCAGCTGTGGAATGAGAGGAGAGGTTAGTATTAAAAAAAAGAAATCACTTTTTAAAAACTTTCTCCCTCATCTTCCCCTGCCCCCCCTCTCTGGAATAACCATCCATCTTTTCTCTCTGTATGCCTCTGTGCCTGTGACAGCCAGAGGATACTGTTTTCAGGTTGTCCGTCTATCCATCCTTCAGTCTGTCTCATGCTCATGGGCGCTATGTATCAGTAATGCCTTGAGGGTATTTGCTTCAATCTTGGCACAAATATTCATTAAGACTCAAGGATGAACAGACATTAAACTTTTTTCAAAAGTGAAAGATTAAGGCCACAGAAAACACTTCTAAGCCATTACTCAAGTCTTGATCAGCAGTTGTGATGATTTCATACAAGTGGTTTCTATTTTATGATTCTGGATAAGCAGGAAAGTAATCTTAAACGTGTCTGATTGGTTTTCTTTCAATTCACTACCTTAATCATTGTGTCACTCAGAAGATGAATGGGCAATGTTAAAATGACCAGTATTATATGGGTGTTTTTTTCTGGCAATAATAGATAGTTTAATTTGCATCAAGGACATGCATTTAGCAGATTAAATGCATGTCCTTGATGCAAATTAAACTTGTTAATTGGATTAACCAAAAGCAGACGTCTCTGTCTGGTTATTTTGATGGAGGACTTTATTGGTATTTTTCAGTAAAGGTCATAGTAATACATTATGTAGTAATGGGGACGGTGCAGACAGGTGTGATTTTGTTTGTGCAGATGTTTCAAGAAGGTCCTGAAAAGCCATTGATTATTCCCTGCTGTTGATTATTCCCACTAACATGTTGCCACTAACATGGCAACAGAGATGCAGGGAATAATCAAAAAAAAAATCACTTCAAATATCATCTGTCAGAATGCCACATCAACAAGCTGTACCCTGCAGTTAAGACTTCTTATCTGGTGTGGTGTTTTAAAGGAGGTTAGCTAGTGGTGAGTGTAACAAGTTGTGTAGAATGAGTGTGAAAGTGACTGATGTTTCACTGGGGACCCTATCTGCCACTCTGACAGAGAAACGCATGCATGGGAATTAAGTTAACATGTAAACTGCATGTGTAATCACGCGGGTGTGATATCCACATGCTTTTCTTCTGTTTCATGCGTTTTTCCAACATGTTCCACCTGTTGCGCAGCTCGTTGATGTATGGTGTGGGTGCAGTGTCTTACATGTCTCTCCCCCCAGTCACTTCCACCAGATCACTGTTATTTCCATCCCATAGTCTTCGTTTAACTTACAACCACTGTCATTCTGCCTTTTCGATATTCTTCCCTTTTTATACTTCCCTTGTTTTCTGCCCACTTCCCTCTCGTTCTCTCTCTCGAAGGCAGATGAGCCAGGTGATAGTGACACAGCCAGCTGTACGCCAGTTACCACGGCGATGACAGCTGCCAGCCCAGGTGCACAGGCAGCTGGGAAGGCGAGGAATGTGTGCGAGTGTGTTTGTGTATAAGAGAGAGAGATGTCTGTGACACTGGTATCTGTGTCTGCATGCTTTGGTGTGTGTGTGACAGTGATAGGGAGTAAAGGGACCAGGGCGCTGCTGAGGGCACAGGTGTTGTAGTGATGGAGGGAGCGTGGGAGAAGGCTGGGAGAGGAGAGACTAGGAGGGCAGGGGGCGGATGACCTTTCACCCCCTGCATCGTCTCGGCAGTTCCCAAGATCCGTCTGCAGTGACTCGGATGTATCTGGACGTCTAGACGTGTGTCCATCACTGTGCTCGTCTCAGCGGGCGTAATTGAGTCAAGACATGAAATCATAGCAGGAAACGCGAAGCGAGCCTAGTTAGAGCCGGGATGACATCAGCTCTTTAAATTGGAGCCTGTCAAATAAAACAAGGTTATGAGATGAACTAGAAAGATAATGAGTGGAATCCCACACTGTTGGAAGTTCTCTCTTTGCTATTTCATTGATGGTTCATGTGCAATTGAGTCATCACAGCGAAGCACATTTCTCCCTCAGCACACCTGTGAGACAAACGCAGATGATACAACCTTCATCTCTTCAAACGGCCTCTTTCTTTTCCTCTCTTTCGCGCTCTCTGTCTCTTCTGGGAACATTCCAATCTACTCCTCTCCTGCACCTTCTCCTCCTCACCCCCACCCCCCTCCTAACCCCTCTCCCTCTCCTGAGAGCGGGAGGCCGCGGTGCCATCACTCACCACTTGGTGATAACCGGCACAAAGGGGGCCTTGGTGGCCCTGGCTGAGGCCGCTCGACGTGCACCGCCACTGGGGAGAAAGTGGAGGAAAGTCCCCCACCTCTCCCAGCTCCCTCCAGTCCTCCATCGTCCCCACCTCCTCAGATGATGAAAACTCTGTCAGTGCGGATTAGGAAGGAGCGGTGTGCATCAGCGGAGGGAATAACAACGATAAAAGCTGCACCGCCGCACCTCTGCATGTCCATCCCTCTTTCAGCTTACTCACCATTTGTCACTTTATACCAATTTTGGGATTCCGAACCTTTGTATGCTGCTGTCATGTTGCCAAACTGTTTTATGTGAAGTTTTAATGGGCTCCCATTTAGCCTTGCTAGTGTATTTTGATGATCAAAGGCAAGCCTTTTATTGTATACCCAAGTCAAGTCTTTGAATTTCTCCGACAGTAAAGTCGATTCTCACAGGTATCCACACATAAAGTGGCTAGTAAATCAGCAGGGTGAAAATGACACATAGGTTTTACTGATTGTGTGGTCTCAACTGTCTGAGCTGCATTTAAAATGATGAAATTATGCACATGGACCCAAATTTGGGATATGTGGCAGAACGATGAGCCCTCTATAGCTAAAGGGAGACTGGGTGATGATGATGATGGCGGGCGCTACGAGGGCACACAGCTGAAGGATTCTGGGACGGGGAAAGGGGCATTAGGTTGGGGGGAGGGCGATTCTGTCCTCAGGCTGGCACAGCAACGGTCTCGCTTCATGTTGAGAGAAAATGGGCGCCGAAGAAGGGTGGTGGGAGGGTGCAGGCTCCGAAATTGATTTCATGCCGGAGTCAGACACAGCCCCAAGGAAGGAATAATACGTGTGTGTGTTATGTGTGAGTGTGAGTGTGAGTGTGAGTGTGAGTGTGTGTCTGTGTGTGGGGAAGAGAGACAGAGTGAGGGAGTCCAGTGTGAATTCTGAGGGGTACACAATGGCAGAAGGGGAGAGAGGGACCGAAAAAGAGAGGGGCCGACCTGCATCAAAGAGACTGGATCTGCATGAGAAAAAGCATGTTGCTATTTTTCTGTTGACATCGGCAGCAAGCGGCAACACAAAAAGTGGGTGTTTGTTGTTTACAGATTCTTTCAGTTCCATAGATTCCCAAACAAGTCCATTAGACCACATTTCAGTGAGGTTACAGCCATTGTTTCCTCTCATTGTGTCAATTCAAGTAGATCTAAGGAATGATATATTTCCCATGAATGCTGACAAATTCAAGCTGAAACAAAGTTGGACCAAATTCAAATGTTCATTTAGGAAATTAAATATCCCTTTTGTGAGGATCATTTTACCAAGGAAAATGAACATTTTCTTGCAAGTAAAGTCAATGCACATTGTCATTTATGTAAAACATATGCAGCAGACCAGCCGTGATCCCCATACACTGCAAAGTCGAGAGACCTTGAGGAATGGATTAGAAAATTGAGGATACGTGCCATTTAACAGTCATTTGAAATTCAGGCTGTTTCCGCCTCCTAATGTCTCCCCCACACACACATGACATCCGTGCACAATTGCGCAGTCGGAATCCATCTCATTAAAGTATTCTCACACATGCACACGAGTATACGCGCATGTACGCAGACATGGTCACAAAGTGCATACCTTTGAAGAGTGTTTTGAATTGGTCTGCTCCATAGACCACAGACCTGCACTGATGCCTTTATTCGTGTTCATTACATCTATCATGAACCCGACTCAGCCGTCTTCTTCCGCTCTTCTCTTCCCCTCCTTTGAGTTTTGTCTCGCGTAGGTTGCCCTCGCTTTTCTCTGCCCTCTTACTTTTAGTCCATCTTTCCCTTGATCTCCTTCCTCTCCTTCCTCAAACTCTCTCCAGTCCCTCTCTCTCCTCTGTCCTTTCCCCCCTTCTTGGCATCGGCGGCAGCATCTCTTTTAAGACACATGTCAAGGGAACTGTCTGCCGCTTTCAAAGGCCTTTGTGTCCGGCCTTTCTTCCCCTTAATTTGGTTTCCCCAAAACACTTTCCCATAGCATGGCCGTCTCGCCCCCTTTTCTCCCTACCCCTCTCCTCTCATCTCCCCCTCCCTCTCATTCTTCCAACTGTCCTAAATACGTTTTTCCCGAAGACAATATGTGTAACATTGGGGTATTACGTTTTTTTTTCATGATCTGACATGATTTATTAACATACATGTTAACATGTGCAGGTACTCAGGATATAAGTCATGCTAATTGCATTCAAATGCAAATCCCGAGCTGCTTAAATCCGTTAAGTTCAACTTCAGGTTCCTCTTGAGATCAGCGTTGTCAAATGCATTTAAGGAGAGATGAGGAACATACTGTATCTATAAATAAATCTGGAGCAATAATATTCCAAAGTACGGTAGACATACTTCCTTGTACCAGGCCCTCCAGTGCGTCCCGGGCATCCGGTTTCAATGCCGCCCTCTTCCCATGACTTCTCTGACCGCATAGGTTTCTTCAGGGAGCTTCTTGTCATGGCAACGCTTACCAAAGAATTGTTCTGTGTGCAGGCTGAGTAAGAGGGAAGACAACCTCGGAACAAAGGAGCGTATGTATTTATTTATTTGTTTTGCGAGACAGATGAACGACGTGGTGCAGATGACACTTTTAAAGTTTTTGCAAGCGGCAGAAAGTTGGCAGGATAAATAAATTCTGGAAACAAGTGTGGGGAGCCCCTGGTGGGCGCAAGTCACGGCATTCGTTCCTCGCATGTGCGTGTGCAGCGTTGCGGTGTCCTCACCTCAGGCAGACACATGTGGTTTTAATCCACTGCATACGGACAGACTCCTTCACTCTATCTGCATCTCTTTCGCCTCCCAAAAACCTCTCTCGTGTCTCTTCATCTATCCCATCAGTCCGGCCTTTGCTTCCATATCTGTGTCTTTGACAGCAGCCTTCCTTTCTTTCACCATGCGTGTTTCCTTTTTGTCTTTCTCATGTCCCTTGCCAACATCTTTTCTACATTGTTTCACCTTCTTTTGTTTTTTTTCTCTTCCTTTTCCCCCCACTTTGTGTCTCCTGAACACATCAGCTTTTGCTATACTTGTCATCCACTCTACTCTGAAATGTTTGAACTATTTTCCTACAGGAGCATCACAACTGTGTCACTGCAGGATGTATTACTTCCCTCTCACATCCCACTGCTTTGAGAGAGTCATGCCAAAAACATCTCTCTCCTCCAGAGATGCGTGATTGTGTGTGTGGTTGGAGTTGTTTCCTAAACCACAAGGAGTCAGAGAAACATACTGTGTGTTTTTATAACTGTTCAGGGACTTTAAAAACCCCAGATCTGGAGTAGATAATCTGTTCTTTGAGGTGAACTAGTGTGTGTGGGCAAGTGACTAAGTAACTGACTGTCCTTCCAAGAGGCAGTTTTAAGAGCATAATTGTGTCCAAGTGTGAGGAGGGAGACACGGCCTCTTGGTGCTGAGAGCTTTAGCATGATAAAAGCAGATGACTGGGAAGGAGATGTCTTTATTGACCCGTCCACCTCATGGAACTTATTCAGTCCCCTGCTGCAGTCTTGAGCTGCTGTTTACAGTAATGCCGGGTGTTTCCACAGCTCCGAAAGAAAACAATGAAAAATCACATCTAAAAGTTTGCCTAGTTCGTAGAGTGGTTTCAATTTTGACAGCCGGAAGAGCGCCAGTGCAAACCGTCTTCGTGCCTCTTTGAAAGCTAAAGGTTGGGGGGCTGTGGTTGGTTGGACCTTATCACAGAATCAACAATGGGGTTGCATTACCAAGACTATAGGAACTTTGTGAAAGCAATGAGGAATAAGATGCTTTTAGAAAAAGGTTTACCCAATTTTATGGGCTTTTCCAGATGGATGATGGTTATTAGGAGTGATATGGAGTGAGAGTGATACGGCCAGGGTCAGACCAAGTCCTCTCGCGCACAACAAAACATCAGAGAGGCGTGCTACAATGGACGGATCGTGATGGAGGACATTTGCTTCTAATTGACCTCCACCCTCTCGACAGGGCCCCCCACTCAGGCGTGGCCCGTCGCCCCGAGTAACCCCACGCAGCATCTCCACATCCCAGAGTGGTGAATAGGAGTGCTCTCACTCTCCCACCTTCCACTGACACACACAGTCATGTACCTTTGGCCTGAGAAGCAGGGGAGAGGTTGTTTTTGCTGCCTGAAATCAACCAACCATCAAACCGCTCACAGCTGGGACCCAGCACCATGACCTGGGACCAGAGCTCCAAGGAAGCTTTGCTTCCTCCAGAGCCACGTCAGCGGTGGTGGCAATATACGTGATGTAGGGCTTCACAAGAGCTTACAAGAATGTGTTGAAAGGCGTCCTGTTCTTACCAGCAGACGGCTAAGATACCTACCCAGAAAACAAAGAGCCTCATTTGATATGATTATGAAGTACCTGGGATTGTTAAAGTGACATGAAAAGTTAAAATCATGGTCCTATTTTCCTCAATCAGTTAACCTGATGTCAAACAACTCAGTAAAATTGGCCATTTATTTGGTTTCCAAATGAGACAGGCCACCACTTCAAAGAGATTGATTACCGCTGCCAAGCATGCATGAAATCACAAGACATATTTTCAGTTGCAGCTAAATTATTCCAAGCGCTGCATTTGAAGTGTATAGACCTTTACTGATGGCACACACACACACACACACACACACGCACACACACAATACAGACAGCAACACACTCACTTGCGCACACACACACACACACACACACACACACACACACACACACACACACACACACACACCTCTGCTCAGACAGCCAGACTGCCCATACAAGCCCCCCCCCCCCCCCTTTCTTCCTCTGACTGTTTGTGTAAGTGAAGACTCAAAGTGGAGAATGGAGGTGTGTGTGTGTGTGTGTGTGTGTGTGTGTGTGATGGGGGAGCAAGGAGAATAAAAAGGAGAGAAGAGCTGGTGATCTGACAGCCTTTTGATGGCCGCAGGCTGGAAACAATTTTGGGGAAGGGGTGTTGTGGCGGAGGGTGGGGGGGAATTTAATACAAATTCCTCCCAGCGCAGCCATGTGTCCCGGTCGACCTGAGCTGCCCCAGCACACCTCCGTCGAAACTCACACCCGCCACCCCGCCTCCCACTCCCACCCACCTCCACGCTTTCCAGCATGCGTAGCTGTCACTCACGGCCCGCCTGTCACATTCTCCTCACGCTTGATGTATCCCTGTTTGTGTGCATAAGAAATGCGATGTTTGAAGAGAGAAGTATTCTGGGAGTCAATCATCTCGCCGCTGAGAGTGACAGTCGATGGCCCCGCTGGAGGAATCCAGTTTCACAGTACCTGAAACTGGTTTGTCTCAGCAGACCTCACAATGTAGGTCTAAGTATGGAATCCTGTGGCGGCTCTGCTGCTGTCAGGTTGCTGTGTGTCTGATCGAATGGTATATCGACTCTAAACAAAGCTCTCTCCTGTCTGGGATTGGTTTATAGAGTCAAAATAAGATGATGTTCAGAGGAAATTATGTAAGTTACAATTGACTTTCTAAGGGATGGCCTCATACTGTTTCAACCTGTCTGCCATTAGTGCATCATTTGTTCTCCTTTTGATCAAAGAGGTCATTTGTGGTGAGGATTAGACAAAGATTATACTTACCAATCATTGTTCCGAAGCAGCACGGCCCGCTCCAACTTCATCGTCCACTTTTCTTGTAAAGGGATACCCTACACTTTTCTGCACCATTGGCAAGCATGATTGACCACAATTAGACCAATTACAGCCAATTTTAATGACTGGGACAAATTGACGACAGGGTTTATGGGAGCAGCTGTCCTCATTTTCACCATATTACTCTCATCAGGCTGGACATCCCTGAATGAACTGGAGAGGCAGTTGGAAAGCTGGGGGTGTGGGGGTGGTGGGGCGGAGTTGCAGCGTGGAATGTACCATACGTGTGTGGAAGTGTAGGCCAAGGGCTGGAAAACTTTTTTCTGTGTGAATGCAAGTGTTATTGTGTGTATGTGCGTGTGCATTTGTGTATTGTGGTCAGTGTTGAGTCACGTCCAGGGCTGATCTGTAGTCGCCGCTGCGCCAGAGCTGCAGGTGTCCCTGTGCCCCGTCGATCGCAAGCCGCCTCTTTTTCCCAGGAAAATGCTTTCAACCGGAGTTGGGTTACCGCAAAGCAGCACGGACATCTGAGAGACGCCAGGAATGTCCCTTCCCATCAAAGGGCAGCATTTGGCCATTTTTATATCTGCAATTAAAAAGTGAACAATAAGAGGGAAGAGAGGGAATGAGTGTGAGGATGGAGTGAGGAGAGAGTGAAAGAGGTTTGGAAGCGAGGGTCGAAGTGGAGAAGGAATGTCAGCACCTGCTATGGCCGCATGTTCTGCCAAAGAAAAAACTAGTTGCAAAAAGAATGATGAAGTATGATTCTACCCCTCCTCTGTATTATTTTTAATAAACCCTTTTAATAAAAGGGAATAACCTCTCATGACCTCCTGTTTGCATCTGGTTGTAATTGTTGAGGTGAAGCATGTTGCCAAGTTCAGGGACTGAAAAGGAAACTGGGACCTGTGAAGGTAAACCAGTCTCCTGTACGTGATCCGTCTCCGTCGCGCCTGTAGCTTTAAAAAAAAAAAAATACTACAACCATTTCACTTTGGAGTCAAATATAGTAAATATCAGAAACAGGAAACTAAACCACAGCAAATCAGCACATTTTTAGCTTGACTTAATAAATTCACAGACTGACTAGTCCCATTAGCTGCACTGCAGTGACAAGCATTGCATATGTATTGTATTGTTCCTCAAAGATATTGTTATCACATTACCACTACTTCTTCAAACCGGGACAATATCATTAAAGTTGTCATTGTTTGGAGACATACTTTCCGGCTAAAGCTCTTTAATTTGTTTCTGTCCCATCCATGAGCGCTGACTTTCCCTCCACCTTCCAGTGAGACTTGCTGTGCACCACCACAGTGTTGGCGACCATCTGGTGAACTTTCTGGAGCATTTAGCAGTTGCCATGGTTAGCCTGAGGGACACTTTGTTTGGAGATTTGTTTAATTTCCTGTTTTATTTTGAAGTAGAGTTGCTTGTGTATCTTGTGGTCATGTTACTTCCTGTCTTTGTCCTGTTTCCCTTCTTGCTGATGGTCTGCCCCGCCCTAATGTGTTACACCTGTCTTCAATTACCCCTGCCTCCCTTGTGTATTTAATTCTCTGTCTTCATCAGTTCATCTGATTTGTTACTGTCCATGTTTCCTTTATCCTGGGAAGTTTTTTTTTTTTTTTAGTTCTAAACAACCACACATGAGATAAAAAAGTTTGTTGTGTTCACAGCCGGTTGCTGTTTCAGGTTTAAGTTTTTATCTCTTTTCTTAAGAGAGTAGTGAACTTTTGGAGGAGGTTTTATTTTAAGAAAGAACAGAAGTTCATATTTCTTTTTTTTTTTTTTTTTTCTTTTTTTGACCGAGCGAGCCTGGAAAGCAGTCCAAGGACAACTAAAAGAGAAAATGAGGTACACAACATACCATGCACCTTGGGGACTTTGAGGCTTGTCAAAATGTGTACATTCTGTGTCCATCAGCCTGCGCATATTGGCTTTATTTTAATTGATAAATGTATGAAATGTAAGCTATACATTTTGATAAACAATGAAACGAGCCTGGAGATTTCATTTTTGATCCATGAAATTAATTTTTAACTCGGTTAATCCTTTGAGTTGGGTGTGACTGTGTTTGGCAAAGCTCAGTAAGTCACTTAATGGCGTTTCCCTTTTTTTTTTTTTTTTTCATACGCTCATAGCCAACATGTCCAACTCTGTTCTTCCCTCCCGCTTTGGCTTCCCCTCTCTCTCTGTGACTTGGGGAGCTTTCAGTCGGCACATTGCGTGCGACAGTTGTGCTACAGTCTGTGGAGGCATGGTCCAGGAGCAATAACATAGCAGTGTGTGTTATACTGTATTACTGAGACAGTGGGTGCACCTGTAGTAGGTTAGACTGGTTTTAGATCTGTCAGTCTATATGCTCAAAAGACCATCTGGCAAATGCCACTATAGGTCCAGCAGCTCGTAGCTTTGCATGTGACACGGACTTCCATCAGCAGCTCCAACAGGCAGCTGTGTTCTGGCGCCCCATAAACAGAATTCCTGTCCGATTTTACAGTTCTTTCCTTTTTCTTGTTCCCTTCAACAGAACGCGGATTAGGAGGGGTGACATCGACTGTATAGGGTTCAAGCTGGAAAGCATCCCATGTTGTCCGATGATTTGATCGGTAGCACTTTGTAAAATACGAGGGACTGACCGATAGCCAAACTGTTCGTAACCTGCTCGGTCCAGTTGACGGGTGAGCTACACAATCCAAAAACAAGAAGTAGAAATAATCCAGCTGTGGGCACACTGCTTGAGAAAACATCCATGTCGTGAGAGCAGGTGGCTGAAATATGCCAGCTACTCAATTTCAACTCGCTGAACCTCCATCTTTATATACTGACGTGACTAATCTGACAAGCAGTACAGGTAAATGACTCGCTGTAGTTTTTCACATATAAATCCATGAGTATATGAACCGACTGGCCCTCTGAAATGCATTTGGTGACCAGAGGATTCAGGAGGGCACTGATTGGCTGGTGCCCTGCTGTGATGCTGCAGAGGTGGCTTTTTATTGGAGGGTGTATTGAGGGGGAAGCAGGAAGTCCCTTCGGATGCTATAAAGCTTGCTCATATAAAGGGGTAATCCCCAGATAATTACAGGTGGGGTGCTCTCCAGTCTCAGGCTGAGGGGGAGGCACCATTACCCAAGGTCAACTTCCCAAACTCCCAAAGCATGGATGATAAAACACTAATAGGCTGCGGCTAACTGTTTATTTCCATACCATGGCAATAGAAGCTAAGCCTCAACAGGTGGATTTTTATGAACTTTTTAGATAAAATGAGACGTAAACAAGACACAACTCATTTATTTGATTTATTCTGCAGGTTTTCCGGGTCAGGAAAGTACTGTAGTACATGGGACATAGACTTGATACTTGTGGTTTGACCCAGAGACTGAAGATACAGTTTCCACAGCCTGCGGTTTAACCTCTTCCACTAATGGCAGTGTTTGTTCTAGACGCTCTCATCCCAGACATGCTGAAATGGTCCCGTCTAGAATTACAAACCCTCCCGCATAAAACAACACAAGTCACTCGATAATTAAAGGAAAAAATGTTACATTACTTAATAAATTAATACATAATTTGGTTTATTTTGCCAAGTTGATCAAAATGAAAAAAGGCTGAGTTTCTTGAGGAGCTCATGACAGAAAAGTATAAATAAGAGTGAAACGGAGAAGAAAAACAGACAGGCTCTCTCACACAAGGTCTAGGTTTTAATTATACGGCTTCAGTGCTGCCTTGTATTAGAATTAGACAAGCCAGTCTGTCTGCCAGGGGTTTTAAAGCCACTGTTTCTACATCCACTGAAGTGAAAATTCCTAATAGGTTAGTAAGTTAAAGGTAAAGCATCTTGGAAAGTAGCAGTCACCACCATAAATCCCCTTCCTTGTTAAATAATGAAAAGATTTATGATGCATTACAGTGCAAAGCAACATTTACTGGACAGGGAGTGGAGATGATTTCAAGGTTTCCTGTAAAACTACCAGTTGATGTATCCACCACAGAGACAGAATATTGATGACGACAGATTATTTGATAAACAACGGTGTCACTACTGGACGTTGTGCGCTGTATTTGCTGCTGCTGATGAGATATACCTTTCTATTGGTGGCACTCTTCTCCTTATGTGGGCTATCACCAGGAAAACTGACTGCTGAGTCCGTCTGTTTTGTCCAAAAACAAACTCTGTTGCTGAAGCCAGAAATATACAGAATACATCACATCCTGGCAGAGGACTTTCCCTGGGAAAGATGTGCCTAACACTGATTGTTTTAGAGCAACAAGTATTAAAGCTTTAATTAACTGTTCTGCATTGGCATTACCACGCAGAAAAAAGTGATATTTTGTTATTTCAGAAATTTAGTAGATTATTACTGTAAAGGCTCCCACCCAGAGTCCAGGGCCAGTGTTGTGAACTTTTATAACTTAATCCTCTCATGTTTTTTTTTTGGGTGCAGGGGAAAATTCCCAACCACAAAGGCAACTGACTTACTGTAAGGACATGTTACTGTATATGTAGGAATGAGCACATATAGCTGAATATTTCTGCATAGAAGAAATTATTAAAAAAAAACAAAAACAGGGGTAACACTTTATAATAAGTACACACTATTAAGCATTAGTTAAGCATTAATAAATACTGAATTCATCATTTATAACGCATTAAAGGGACAACGAGGAGTTTCTATTTGGTTATAAAAAAGTCTCACATTAATGTGGATGAATCTACGTTACCCACACTTGTTACTGGCTCCATTTTTGATAAATATATTGTTTTATCTCTATCGTTATTTTGTTATTTTAATTAATGGTGGAAATGCTGGACGAGCTGACCAGCATTTCCTTACTTTCGGTTTCGCTGACGCTGCCCGGCGAGTCATGGGAATAACGCCGCCGAATCGCTGTTAATGGTCGGAACTACGACGGTATGTGACAGATTTGACTACTGTTTGAATGCATGCTTTGCATATTCATAATTTAAATGTGCAGTGGGCATGGGTCTGCCACTGCAACACTGCTCTGTATGGCTCTATGTGACTTTCACACTCACATTTCGTACGTTTCATAAGGAAGTTGCCAGGTGGACCGTCTTTATCGGACATCTGATACATATTTCCATGTGGGTTTTTGCTTATAATCTGATAAAGTAGTCTTTGACATGTACCTTTTGGCAAGTTCATATGGAAACCAGCGTGATGAGTGTAAACAGAGTGACTGAGTATCCAGTTGACTGCACAATAACTGCTGCATTGAAACCCTCCAGAAAAGCAAATGGAATTAATCTACCCAGCTTTGGCAAAACAATATACAATATCAGTAGAGATATGATATTCAGTGAGCAGCATGTTCCATATGCAACCCCCTTCCCTTTAAAAAAAAAGGGTAAAATTGGGGGTAGGTGGGTGGCAGTTGTGGGAGAGCGGTATTCCCTAAAAACACTGGAGGCCAAGTGAAATTGAGCCTAATTCCCTGGAATGCCGCTTCCGTCTGGACATATCGATAAAAATAAAGCTTATTGTGATAGTCGGGGTTCAGCCCCCAGGTAGAGTAATGAAAAGAAAACTGGCAGAGCTCCCAATGGGAAAAGCTTACCTTCCACCCTGCTGGCCATCCGCTACATATTCATATGGACACATACCTGTAGAGGAAAGTGTGTGTGTGTGTGTGTGTGTGTGTGTGTGTGTATGTCTGTGTGTGTGGGACTGAACTGTGTTATTGTATACATGTTTATTTGAGCGAAGGTTGTTGAGAATGTTAAGCTGTACAACAAACATGCACTTATCCAATGTCAGTGGAAGGAAAAGCTATGCAGGGAAAGTGAATGAGGGGTTTGGGACCACAAACATGTATTTAAGTGAGTGTGCAGGTGTTTGTGGTGGTGAAAGGTGACGGGGCTGAACGACTGCTGAGGAATTCTAAAGTGAAACTCAAGAGGGACTTTCCTCTACTAACGGCGCACATCAAAATCAGTAGAAAAGACGGACTAGAGGAGGCCACAAGTCCAGTTAACTACATGGTCAGCAGGTTATGAGTTATCTGTGTAGCAGGCGGCTAACGGCCACAACACCAGGCTGCAGCCAGGCAGCAAGTCAGACAACTTTTACGAGCCGGCTCAGGTGTGCCTCTCTGAAGGACCTTTACAACCCTGAGGATGCATTTAATGAGACTGGCTGGATCTGATTCATGCACATTCACACTTAGGCATTTGCACACAAACATATAAAATGATATATTTTATTAGAGCTGTCAAATATTGCTTTAAACAGTTCGCTGTTGTTGCTACAACAGCTGTTTTCAGCCTCTTTACAAAAAGGTTGCTAGGTGCACCTCTATTAGCCCTTTCTGACTCCAACAGCTGATCTGCAGCGTGATACAGTAATGCAACGTCAAATTCCCAAAAATGCAATAGTCAAATAACACAAACCCCATCTTTTCCTAAACCTGACATAATGACTTTATTGCCAAACCCCATGTGGTGAGCCCGCTGTATGTACAATCCAAGGGGTCGTATGTGAAGGTAGTAGGTTCAAACTGTCTTGTTTTGATCAAATCACATGATTAGTGGTGTTGAGTAGATAATTTGGAATTGTAGATGTTAAAATTTCATTAAAAAAAAAAAATTATACAGACTTCTCAGCCTTGAAATGCAGCATTTTTGTACAATTCGAAGAAAAATAGTAATTTAAGTTTTCACTTTCTGTAATGTTTAATATGGAAATTTTGGGGTGTGCCTGAGCCATAAAGCTGAGCCAGATGCTCTGTGCGCAGCGTTCCCAAAAAACTCTCCTTGCTTTCAACATCATCTAACATTGTGCTAACATTGCCACATCATTATAGTAGCAAATCAACAGTCGGTGGCTGATGCTAAGCAGGCAGACAGGCAGACAGAGGGTGTATAGGAATGCGGGCTCTCTGTATGTTTGTACTGCTGCAGCTGGGCTTGGCCACAGGTATGTATGAGGCTGTGAGGTGGAATACTGCGTATGGGCGGAGGTCGACGCCATCTGCAGCCTGACTGTGCACTCCACCGTGGGAGAAAAGCCCCGAGTATAGACACGGCTGCCTGCAAGCATGGTGGTAAAAGACGTCAAGACAAATAGACAGAGGAGGAGAATAAGGGGAATCCTTGTAGAGGAGATGAAGGTGATGAGGCAGCTGTTGGCAGATACTCAGTAGAATCTCCTACATAAAAGACTGACTTTTGGTGTTGACAGTTAGACTATTAAAACTGCCATCAATGCAATTGCTGACTCAGGCAAATTCACAACCTACAATCTATGAGGTGGAGAAATTACTTCTCAAAACTTACTTCTTAAAGGAGCCAACTGTGTGTGTTGCTTTAGGTGTGGAGCCAAATTTAGCATTAAGGGCTGTTTTCTCACCAGTTGAGCTTTAGGCATCATTACGTTTACAATACAAGAGGATACACTATGTTCTCTCAGCAGTACTGCGTCTTTATGGCAGACTGGACGGTCGCTATAGTGACAGTAGATCGGAGAGAGACGAGAAGGGCGACCAGGTTGGACGTAGTTGATAGTCATGCTTCAAAAAAAAAAAAAAAGTGATAGAAATCAAACTGGGTTGCTTGTGGAACTGAAGTTGAATCATTTTGGTAACTTCATACTTACTATTAGAGTTTCTACTGACCTCTTTGACTCTTAAGCCCCCCCCCCAATCCAAATGAGAGAGAACTCACCTCGAGTGGCTCTCTTCCCACTGCTTATCTGCCACAGGGTTCATCAGCCACCATCTTTAACCTCTCAGGTATAAAAGTGAGCACCGCACACATGTGTAACTTTCCATCTTTTGGGGGGTGGGGTAAGGCGTATGAGGTGGAGGTATCCAGATGGCCCCTTAATTAAAACCAGATGTTGGCAGTTTAAAAAAAAAAAAAAGGGGGGAAAATGAAAGGATGCATATATTACACTGAGAAATAATAAAGACAGTCACCTGGATAACAGCCTGTGATTATACAGCTAATCTTCTGTTTTTTGAGAAATCACAACTGTGCACCAATAAAAGACGGGAACAAGCCAATACAAAGTTTGACATATTAAACTCGAGTGCAGTGCTCACTGATGATAGCAGAAGATAAATCATAAGGAAAGAATAAGTCTTTAAACAGAAATGATCCTCAGCGTTGAACTTGTTTGCTCTGATGGTTTATAAAATATAAATTCCCCTAAAACTATGACAAATCCAAGATTGTCAGATTCTCTTACACATATTTTTTTTGACTTCTCTAAACATCCCAAACCGTTGTTTTGGCTAAACCTCACTGCAAAACAAACACGCCCGTCCGATGACACGTCACAAATCTGCTTCAAATTATCCACCCTCAACACGAGCATTCAGGTCCATATATTTTTCTGAGGTAAAGCAGCGTTGGCTACAAGTCAGCATTAATTCACTCCGAAGCACTTGACTGGATCAAACTCCACAGTAGGCTGCGCTAACCACCGCTGAAAAGTCCTAACCACAGTGGTTATTGTAGGGCTGGTGTTAGCCATATTGTAGCTCAACACCTCCTAATGACCGTCAGCCTATTGCAGCTCACTTTAGATGTGTAACGTGATACTGCTGTTCACACCACAAACCAACAGGTCTTCAGGGACTTTTCAAAGGGTGTCTTGTAATTGACTCCCACTGAATGGCAGCCTGAACCCGACTGGCCGAGCAGTTACTGTACCAGTCGCTGAAAGACAAACCAGGAAGGAAGAGGAGTCCAGCAGACGAGAGCTGTCGGAGGCCGACGGTGTTTCTGGCATAAAACATTTAGTGAAAGCGAGTTTCTGCACTCGGCTCTATTGTGATTACGGTCTTGGCAATGTGTGAAGGTCAAGTACATGTTGTAAACAAGCAAAGCACAAACAAAATAAATCCCTTCTTGGTTGTTTTGTGTTTCTTCATTTCGATTCTTTCTCATAGTTTTTAATTTTTCTAATCAGGCGTGTTGCATTCCTGCGCGCTTACGAAGGCATCTCACCTGGTTGTTATTTTGCATGCTTTTTGTGTGGTACGGCCGCCCCCATTCCCTTTTCCCCAATAACCCTCTCCTCACCTCAGTCTTGAAATAATAAACATTGCTTTGTCATGGCACCCTGGCACACGGAGCCCCCCGCCTCGCCCTGACCAGCATACCTGAGAGACCCCTAAGATAACGCTCATTTGTAGGTTTTTTTTGTGCGGCGGCAGAGGGGATCTAGGCGGACTCAGGACTTTAAGTGCTTCTTCATGATGCTCCGTCCCACCGCGCTGTGTTTTTGATTATCTGCAAAGCTGCTTCATCTCCCTGCGAAATGGCCCGCTTGTGTCAGCGGGCTATGTAAACACCTGAGCCTTCGTATATGAGCATCCATGTTGACTTTTCAAAGTACAGGCATGAGAGCAAATATATGTAGAACCTAAAGGTCAAGTGACTGTGTGCTGGGCTGAGAGAGAAAAGGTGAAGTGTGGATCGCTAAACACACAAGTTTTCTTCATGAATGCGAGAATGTAACGTGGGGGAAAGATTGAGAATATTGATGTCCTCTAACCTGGACGATGGGCTCTTTAACAGACTGACCACATTAAAGTCTGTTGAAATTCTTGAAGAACAACCAGTTCCACATCTGGCTCCGTCACAATCATGATTTGATGAGGGGTTTTCCCTGCCCCCCCCCTCCCCTGTCTCAGGTTTCTGGG
The DNA here is from genome assembly GCF_045865225.1 of Trachurus japonicus. Classification (NCBI taxonomy): domain Eukaryota; kingdom Metazoa; phylum Chordata; class Actinopteri; order Carangiformes; family Carangidae; genus Trachurus; species Trachurus japonicus. The sequence goes on from NC_140925.1 coordinate 22,570,602, forward strand.
ATAGTTCGGACAGGTGCACATTCAGGTGGACCACAACTCAAAGATCCTCTATTGCTCCTTACTGACAGTCACATATCTCTGAATATCATTGCTCTGTTGTTGTGTGTTGAGGTTTGCACACCTGCATTTCACTTTTTTTTTCTCACAGCTGAAGTGTGGATATCCCTGATGCACAGTTGATGCACTATTTATTTATTTGTTTCCCTTTTTTTCCCCCTTTTTTTTAACATAATGTAGTGTGTGGATGTGTGTTGTGTGTGTGTGTGTGTGTGTGTGTGTGTGATTTATCTTAGTTTTATTTTACTTTTGCGCTATTGCTAAGCCCTTTTTCTGAGTGCTATATATTTACTTTATATGTATTCTTTTCTGTGGTATGTATTCAGTAACAGTAAAGACACTTTAAGCATTTTATTCTTCTGTAGCTAACAAAGGGATCAAAGTTCAAAGGATATGTAGGAATTCCCCCCATCTAGCGGTGCGGTTGCATATCTGAACGTATTCTTGATGTTGCATTCACGTGAAGCAGACGTGGGGCAGACGTCAGACAGACAACAGACGCTGCATGTAACAGGATAAACAAGTGGTCCGCCAGCACGAGGAAAAACAATACAGGCATGACAATATGTTGTCATGGTGATGTCATATTGTTTATCTGACCCACGTTTTACCGTCTTTCTCTCGTCGGGTAAAATGACATCCGGTTGGTTTGCCGACGGCCGTCTGCCTGACTGCACCTGAATGCAACACCAGTGCCTCCGTCCTCCCTCACACTACACAGTGGTGACAGTTTTAACAGGCCGAGCCCACAGCTCCGCTGAGTTTCCGTGGTTACCTACGGTCACGCTGCCACTCAACGTAAAAAATGGCGATGCAACATGGCCGCCTCGGTTCGGTAACGACTTGTAACAACTCATTCTAAGGTAGGAGAAAGCTTAGGGTGTGATTCCACTTCAGTGAAATACGTATTTATGAAAGACATATTCGATTTTTGCTAATAAAAAGCCAAATAAGTTACACACTGAAACTTTAACATTGCTACTTCAGTCATTCCTCAGAGATTAATTGGCATCACTCGCTCACATTTTCTGAAGTGTTTCTGATGCTCTCTCGCCCTCATCTGAGTAAAAAGATTTGTAAAGTTGAGTGAAGCCAAATGCTGTGGATTTCACATCCCAAGCTGAATTCCCTTAAGATAAACTGACGAGTAATTCCATCCAATATAATGATCAAAATTATACAGTGGAAATCAGCACAGCCACTGAGCATAGTCTTTGTATTCTGTATTTCCCCACATGCAAGACTGAAGTCTCAAATCTTTAAAAGAGGAGAACTCTTAGGTCTGGTTGTGCAGCCCGCAGTTATGAGTTTCTGGGCTATGGCACTGGTATGGATTGTTTTTCCAGTCATTCATGTTTGCGTGATGAGGTACCTTTTCCTCCCGTCCCCAATGAGTACTTGAAAGTAACAATTTACCAACATGCTGGACAACTCTGAAGCACATGGACGTCTTGCCAAGCATGACTCTTTCATTATGTTTGTCAGCAGGAAAAGGAAATAAGAGGCGATCATGCCAGGATGGGTCTCGCTTGTGTCTGCCGTCATGCGTGCTGTCGAGCCGCTGGTGCTCTCGGTCGGTGTCGGTAATTCTGGCCTGGGGGGTGAGAGTGCCAAGGTAAATTGTGACGCTTTCTTATTTTGTGGCTTGGTCCTACCACTGGTTGTGTTGCCTTGGCCATAGCTTGGCTTCAGCCATTTACCACTCAGGAAACAGGAGTAGAGGACAGGAAGTGTGGTTTCCTTTAGTTTTACAGCACCGTGTCACCATGCACGACTCCGCTAGCTGCTGAACTGTGACATACACTCACAGGAATTTGCTTTTTTATTAAAAATGAGCGATCGCAGCCCCAAACGTTTATTGTAGGACCGTGTTGGTGTTTTGCATAGGCTTGTGTTGCTATTTCTGAATAGTCGTGTCACAGGGGACGGCTCTGCCTCTACACGCTTGTTTTGCAATCCAGAACACTTCATACAGTGGAACTGCCAGCAAACCAGAGTCTGAATCCAGAAAACAATACACAAATGAAGCCTGTATGCCACGAAAAAAAAACAGATCTTGTCCCATCGCACTGGCGAGGTGTTTTATTGGCCTGTGGGTGCAGCTGCCGATTGGCATCTGTCATCAGAGCATGCCCTCGCTCTACGCCAAGGTGAGTTTATTTGGTTTGATACGTGGTGTGCTGCCCATATTTTCACAGGTGCCTGTGTTGTTGAACCAAGAGCCTGATTCCTGCTTTCCCTGGCAGACACAAGGCCCTGGTTGTCCAGAACTTCCTCTGGTGGACGAGGGGGAGGAACGGTGCCCTTGTACACTCGACCCTAGGAAGCATTCCCTTCAAAACATATCCCCTGTAAAGCTCTCACCAGCCTTTCTCCTTTTTTTATTGATTATTTGGGGAAATTTATGAACATTATTTATGCCGGTGAGAGTCACTATTTTTAGATGCACTACCGCTGTGATGCTGCTCCGGAGCGACACTGTTCTCATTTTGTCAGCACAGTATGACATTGGTTTTTAATAGCTACCAAGTCTGCAAATGACAAGATTTTATTGGGGCAGTGAGTGATTGAATGTCAAATGCACCATGGATCAAGTCCTTTGCAGCTCTCTGCCTCTTTTTCACATTACATCAACATGTTTAAGCGCAGATATCCATGGCAGAGTTTGACTGGTGGAAAAAATAATGGTCCGAGAGCCGTCATTACCTGTGACGGGCCTCTGGCAGAACCGCGTCCTGGTGAGCAGCTGCGGCCGAGTCACACCGGGCCGCGCTCAACCACAGCTGAGTGGAGGCTTCATGTGGGGAGAGCTGAGAGCGAGCTGCTGCCTGTGGAGAGCTGCACTGATCCTTTTTAACGACCCTGTGGCACATGGGATGTCGGGGGAGAGTCCGTCACATGGTCGTGGATGTCAACTTTAGGTCACATGTAGATGTTGTCAGTATTACAGGAAGATGATGGGAGATTAAGTGTAGTGTAATTCAACTCTGGTAAGAAGTGCCATAATTGCTTCTAATTGAGCTGAAAACTGTTGCAGTCTAGCCTAAATTTGACTTAGTCCTATACTGTGGCTTATAAACTGTATATTTGCCAAGCTGACGACATCCCCATCAACCTGAAACATGCATTGTACTGACTAACAAAAGCTTCCATATAGGGCTGATGGATTTAATCTTATTTTCGTTGTCATCCCGATGTCAACATGCGTGATAAACACATCCCAGAAGTTTGTCTGAAATGCAGTATGTTTTATTTACAGGCTCATATCTGTGTAACCTGAGCTACACTGCTAGACGTAACGTAACAATATCAGCAGCAGACATGGTTCGGTCCCTCCGGTATCGCGCCTGTGGCGGCGGCGGCCAGGTTGTGGACCTGTAGTTTATAGCCAATACTGTCACGATATGTTAATAGACAGGCGTCTATATGGGACAGGCTTTTATTTAATTTCGAACAAATCAGCTCAGCAAAGATGGGAAATAATATGATCATAATATAATTCTCAACAGCGCAACACAACTCGAACAGACGCACCGGGTCCAGAAAACATTTAATTACTCAGGTCATGTCTTTTCTCTCTCTTTTTTTTGCCGCGGTCTGGATGAGAATTAATGCACGTGAGTCTGGCCACATTACTGGATCGGACCGGGTCGGGTCTTTGAGAACTGTAGCAGGTATGAAGCACTTTGAGAGGTTTTGTTCATTCACTAGAACTTGTAGAAAACAGACCCAGCTTCTAATTGAGACCGGCTTTTATTTGCTCAAACCTGCAGACAGACCCGACCCAGTGCAACCGGCGTATTTGAGACCCGCCTTTTTTTTTCTTTCTACATGACGGTCTGGGAGACGCTGTGCGCTACTGTAGGGGGGATGAGAAGGCTCGCGGTTCAAATGATGTAGACTTGATCTAAAGTAGGCTCTTCTACTCTGTCTGACCAGAGGGGGGGACAACACGTATCCCCACTAGGGATAATAATAAATGACCAGAGGGGGGGACATCGAAAACAGAGGGGGGGAAAATCCCCACCATCCCCCCCGGCAAATCACACCCTGTGGATAATATGCACATCTGAATATTTGCCTAAGCAGGGTTTCCACTACATGTAGGCCTAATTAATCCTGGCGCACCACCACGGCAAAATAAAAGCAGCCACACCTTCAGAATGATGGTTTTTTAAAAATATTAAAACAATGTAAAGCAGGGTTTCCACTACCAGTTACTATTACTTTCCACGACACAGTTACAGCTAAACTCGACTCGGTTTAGGTGCTTTTCCATCACAGCTGAGTTCTTCAGTTCATAGTTCCTCCTCAGCGGGGGCGGGGGCGGGGTCGGGGTCGTCATATCACGGCGGCTATGGCTGCGTCGCCTCGCTCTCTTTTTCTCCCATCCTCTCGTCAGCTCCAAACTCACTTGTCTACACTTTGTTAAGGGAACAGACATTTTGCTGATATGGTGCAGGCCTACCTTATCAAACACTATGTCTGCTTCTCATTGAGACTATGTCAACAAGCAAACACTGTGCTAAAGTGCAGCTTTGCAGTGCAGCTAGCCTAGCATGGTAACAGAATCTAGGCTCTATCACTTTTCATGTCCAACTAATGTCATGTCAAGCATTCCTCCGCCTTCAGGAGTTAATGTGGAATCAAATGATGAATAGCTTTTGCAAGACAGTATACTGATCCTCTTAAATAATCTTGTTAGTTTACATGACTGTGCATGACCGCTCTGTTAGAAGATGTGCCCCCAGGCTTATCAGAGCACCAGTTTTCCACTTGTCTGACACACAGACCACAATTCCCACTGGCATGGAAAGTAGATTTAGAAATGTATTAAAGAAAAAAGGGAGCGGCTTTTTCCGTGGGTGGTTGTGTTGGCCTTCAGACATCATCAGAGCAAGACAGCCGAATTACAAAGACACACCGAGTGGACTGTCGAGAGAGACAGACTCACGTCGTCTCACTCTGGACTCATCACTGTCCTGGTTATCTCTGGGGGCAGAAGCCCCTGTCTTCCCCAAACCACATAGGTCACTTTGTACACATGGTATGTGCAGACTTAACCGCTGCCCACTCTTTCCACCGTGTCCCCACGCTGTCATGTGGTCTCTATTCTTCAAGTAATTCTCTAATCACTTTCCTCTTTCAACCTTTTTCCCCCTCCCTTACACCACTTGCTCTATTTGTTTTGACCTCTCCCCCTCCTTTTACTCTGTCCGTCTTCACAGATAAGTAGGCATCCCTCACTTTTCACAGAACATCACATGGTAGCAATCAGAGTGGGCTTTGGCAGACAAATTAGGGCAGTTAATGTAGACTGGAGATCAGTGCAGAGGCGGGGAAGCTAGTGCTAAATGCCAGCAGATGGGGCCTGAAGTGGATTGGCCCAGGCCAGCGCACTGCGGTACAGTACTGCCTGGGGTGAGAGGGAGCTGAGAGAGCTGGAGCCTAGAGGGTAGAGGAGCATTTTTACTCTATCTCTTTTTTTTATGGGCAAGAAATGGAAGCGTGGAAAGATGCACGGAGAAAAGTTGACAAATTTTAAACAGATTTTGATTCAAACGGGAAGTGTAACCGGGTTTTGACTGGAAAACTATTGAACCTGGGATTTATCTGAGATTAAACTCTGTCCAGATCCAGACTTTTTTTTTTTTTTTTTTTAGAAAATACTTAAAGACACACTGTCAGCACCGTTCCAACTTGGCTTTAGAGGACTCTGCAACAAAACATGTTCCTCTGTGTCCATTTATAAAGGAACTTTGTATACAGTGTGAATTCCAAAAAATGAGTCAGATTTATTTTAAACACTGCCCCCTAGTTCACAATGGAAATATGCATATTTCATCAAATGTTTGGCTGAGACAACCGATGCAACTCAAAGCCAATTCCGCACTGATACTCCTCAAATGGCACATTTTCACCAATCAATCTGTCATCACTTGTAAAATATGAATGAATAATGCTCCCTGAAATCTTTTAATTCAGAACACATTGCTCCTGTAAAACGTGGGACTCATCCTGTGTGCCGCTCCTTGATTATTTTCTCATGATTATTTTCCAGCTAATCTGGCTTGATGAAGTGGATGTCCTCTACAGGTGATTCATTGAGCCTCTATATTGGATCTAACCAGTGAGCACAAAGTCTTCTCCATCTGTCATCCAGCCCCACTGAACTCCTTTTAAAAGAATAATCTTTGAGACTTTGGCTAAATCAGAGCCAAGACACTCTGCATCCAATCTTTATCCCAAACCAAAATGCTTGCCCTAGGCTTGATCCTGAAGTAGCCCACCATGATCAGATGGAGTACTGTGGGCCAAACACAACACTGCAACATACTGAAAGTGTTTTTTTTATACATCATTAAAAGTGTATGTGTGCATGTTGAAGTGAAAGTTTAATAATTACTCAGGCCTAAAGCCAGAATTGTAATTCTTGAAGCAAAGCTATTAAAACGTGGCGTAACTCACATAGGGCTTATGTAGAATTTATCAGTGTAATTTCTATTTGTCCATCTGCACACAATCCGCTTTTTGTGATCACCTTAATACACGAGAAGCGCACACACACACATACACACACATTCCTCTTGTGTTACTGGCTTTGAAGAGGCAGACTCATCCCCATTTTCAACAGTACCCAATCAAACACAAAGCTGAGGGGCGGATTAGGAGCAGGCTTGTGCTGCAAAATGCTCCTATCAGGGACCACACTGGTTTTAAATTACCCCCTACTCCTCATTCATTTTCAATCACTCACTGGCCCAATAAAGTTTGTTTCTCCAATAAAAAAAGACCAACAAAGGAACACTGAATCCCAATTTTGTGCAACAGCAGTCCCTCACAATCCTCAACATTGTGTGTTAGTGTCTGGAAAATTGTCTGTGAGTATTATGGACGGTGATTGGCCCATTTGCGGTCGAAAAGATTGGATGAGTTCAGAGTGAGAAGAATAATAAGAAGAAGACATTTCCCATTTTGTGGGAATGAAAATATACTTGACTTTTACTTCAATGGAAAGATGGAGAGATTGAAGGATGACAGATGTGCGAGCGGAGGTGCGGTCATTGTCACGCATGTTGTCAGTTCCAGAGGGAGTGGTGTCTCTTCAGACGACAGCTGGTTTCACTCAGAGAAATGACATGCAGCAGAGAGAGAGAGGGAGAGAGGGAGAGAAACGGATCAGACCTTCACCACTGAATATTTATGATCTCGGTCCACACAGATTTCTCGCTACATTTTTTGCGGTTTTCAAGGGGGTTAGTGCTTGGTGACCCACACACACTCGCAGACCTCCAGACAAGCATACATGAGTGTTCACAGATACATTCAGATATTCACACATTCATTCACTGTCTCCGAGGGGTAAAAAGGGATGAGGAAAAAAGAAATCTGAGAAAAAAAAGGGGGAAAAAATCATAGAGATCATAAGAATGGAAAGTCGTGAATATGGCAAAAAGTAAAAATAGTGGGAAAATAGATGTGCGAACAGACCTACACATGCACCCACGCAGACCCTATGCCGTTGTCGAGCTTTGAAGCACGGTGGTAATGAGGCTCCATTTAAAGCCAATGAAGCTGCTTTGGCAGCTTATGAAAGCATGACTGGTAAGCCCCCTTCCTTGTCTGCCGCTGGGTGGTGTGTGTTTGTGTGGATGTGTGTGTGTGTGTGTGTGTGTGTGTCAGATAGCATATGGAGGCAGAGGGGGGGAATGGACACAGTATTTGGCCAGATCCATTTGCTCTTTTCCAGCACTTTAAACAGCAGCTCTGTCTCGGACCCGTCGCTCTCCAGAGCTCAGATTCCTCCACTAACACTGGAGTGTTTTCCTAAAAACAACTGGAATCAGGACATCAGCTCATGTGTTTTTATTGATTTCATTAGAATCTAAGGAGGGACACTCCAGTCGGCTTAGAGCACAGTACCATTTAATAAAACTTTATCAAGATGGAAAAAGTGATTAAAGGTTTAAAAAAAATGGTTGTAGATTTTGACAGATGGAGGCATGCTGCCTACCATAACAGTGGCTCGCCTGGCTTATATGTATATGTATATATCCTATGATACATTTAGTGTTCAAGAAGAATGTTAAGGGATGGAAATGTGGCCTTGTGGCTTGAGTCTTTGGGGATGGAAAGACTGTTCCAGGTTTAAAAGTTCAAAATACGCCTAAAGATAGTAGCATGGAAGAGGAGCGGTCCATGATGATCTGTTACCTGAAGATCATCAGCAGCAGACAAGTCAAATAAAGGCAACTGCATTTACACCACTGTGAATTAATCATTTGGAATATGACTGGAATTTATACTTTGTGTTGGCACAGCCTCGAGCCTCGCAGCGAAACGAAAAAAAAAAAAATCTCTAAGGTGTTCCCTTTAACTATCCCACCAATCAAGCCAAAGAAACACATGGTGTCAAGCCTGGAGCACAAACGCATAAAGAAAACCTAAGTGATACTATTAAAACAGTGTTATTTTTTGTTACACTTCAATAACTCTGGTAGTGAACCTTCATGTCTCCTGCAGAGTTACCTTCTCATGAATTCCTCCATCCCAAAGTCTCAAAACTCGAGGGACGGCTAGGCACACACAACTATGGTTGGAATGACTGTCCAAACAAGCCAGGTGATGCAGAAGAGCTCCTGCTGGGGTTTTATCAACACATTCGGACCAAGGGTGTCTGTTGTGTTGGGTGTATGTGGCTAGACTTTACCTGTGTCTGTTGACGTCAGAGGCTTCACTTCAATATGTTGAGTGTGGATCAGTGATTTCCCGTGACGGAGGACATCCTGTGCATCATTTGCCATTTCATCCAATATCTATCATCCAAGGAGACAGAGAGAGGGAGATGGAAACAGACAGAAGGTCTCTGATAGGTCAAATACGAAAGATTTCAATCAGTCTCGTAATCACCATCACGGGGAGTGGAATCTCACTTAGACTGAGCCCCGAGGTCGACTCTGTTTCTGTAGCTGAACCTCTCACAGGACCATAAGTCTGGATTTCCACCGTCAATTTCCACTGTCAGTTTGGTTGTAGTCCACCGTTAGGGCGTAATGGGAACTGGACAGGAATGGCAGGCTGATGGGAGGCCAGGATGTGTACGATGGATGTGCTTGATGCAGAGACATATGTCATGCTGTGTATTTATGTGTGTGTGTGTGTGTGTGTGTGTCCAGACAATCTCAGCAACCTCTATTCTCGAAGCCTTGATGGCCATGCCTGGGGAGAGAGATGATAAATGGTCGCTTTCCTGTAATTTACCTTCAGGAGGATGGATGGTGCTGGCCTGTTTGGTTAGAGGGTGGGGAGACGAGGAGAGAGGAGACTGTAGGTGAGAGGGGGGAGGGGTGGGGGGAAAGAGAGAGAGAGGAAAGAGTTTCCTGCGTTGGACCTGACTCGGGAGTTAGGTTTCCTCAGAGGTGAGGTACATATTCAAGTGTGTGTGCCTCACTGTTTATTTACAGAGCTTTAGCTCTTGCTCTGTTCATAGAGGAGAGGAGCCGATATACCAAGCACCCTCCCACCCCCCCACCACCACTACCACCACACCCCCCCAAACCCCAGTCCAGCCTCTGTGAGTGGAAACACACCCGAGCGGTGCCCACCGCATGTGAGCATACTTTCCAATGAGAAGCACACAAATATCAATTCAACAACATTTCTCAAGCTAATGACCGCAATTAGAGAGACAGATGATCAACACAAACACACAGCTCATTAACTAATAATTTATTTTTTTTATCATTTAGATTAAAAAGTCAGTGGTTCATTGCCTTGGAGGAAAATGTACAAGGAAGACTCTGATATAACAGAAGTGAAGAACGGGCTGAATAAAGGAAGACTTCCCTTTGTTCTCAAACAAAGGTAGGTGGACACTTCTTGTGAGTGAACCGTTATTCCCAGGGCAGCCATGTAACAGAAAAAGGTGGGTTGTCGTGTCAGTTCCCGTCTGTACCTTTTTTTTTTTTTTTTCTATTTTCTTTTTTTTTTTTATGGGGAAAGCAGAGGGTCCAATCAGCCCATGTCACATTTATTTTTTCCTTTTACTCGATTCTCCTCAGTCATTTACAATTGGGCGGCTGTTGTCTGGAAACAACATAAAAACCAAAAGGAATACATTCTGTGTAATATCTGAACCACATCTTCTGGTCATGATCACAAAAGCATATGTTTCTGGTTTCTACATCCATATAACTTCATCTGGTTTGTACATCCATACACGTGAGCCATCCCAGGCCAAGCGAGGCTTTACAAAAAAGACAACATAAATGGCAGAGGCAGTTCAGTACATATTTACAACATTAAAAATGTGTCAAGACTTATTAAACAAGGCAAAGGTGTAGATGGAAGTGAAACAGACAAAACATGGAAAACCAGGAAAATGTAATTGATGTTTTCTTTTTTCTTTTTTTTAATGATAGGCTCTCCCCTGAAAGCTTTGCCCCTCACATCAGAGCTCTCTCACCTCTCTGCCCTTTCAGTTCATGTGCATATCACTTGTTTACTTGGGTAGGTTAATTAGACACACACCTGTGAATGCTATAAACGCTGCAAAAAGGAGGGTGGGGGTGGGGGGGGCAAGGCAGAGCAGTTATGGCCTCAGTTCCACTGCCAAGCTGCTGGGCTTGTTAACGTAAAACAACAGGACGGCTCTCCCTATGAGGCTCACTAAATAGCTTTCACAAGACTAAGCTTCCACCCCCAAAACAACATCTGGCTCACTCTTACTTCTTATCTTTATTCCAACATTCAGGGTGGGCACTTAAGACAAGGAAAACAGAGAGCCAATAGGAAATTAAGAGGCTTTTGTGCGTTTCCATGTGAAAGAAAAGTCCAGATTCATTCAAGGACACTGAAGCTCCTCCGTGAGTGCGTTGGATGCTTTTGGGAGTTGAGCACCAGAGAGGCCTCATGGGCACGTAATCTGACCGTCCATCATGATGTGTCACGCCGTGCTCACATACCAGGCCAGGAGGCTGGTGCTACTGACACCACCTGTCTGACAGACGACTGCAGACAGCCAACACACAAATAATCGACTGTTTGGTTCTGCATTTTTGTGAGATTCCATTGGTGGGAATTGTGCCCCGGGCACAGAGCTGTCAAAAATTCAGTGCTTTTTTCTTTTTCTTTTTCTTTTGTCCTTTTCTTTTTTTGCCTTTTTTTTTGTCACACACCAGAACTCATGGTGGGTGATGACTCGTTTTGGTTACGGGTTGTTTTTTTTGGACTAGATTATTAACACGTCATCATCAGACAGAGAAGCATGAAGTCCCACAATCATTTGAACAAAATCTAGCTGTTCATAGTCTCTAATGGCATCTACTGTCATGGCGTCCACATTCTTAGGCTTGGTGACATTGTTTTATAAACACTTACAATCAGACCATACACTTGAGCGAGTGTGTTCTTCACAGTTTGACATACATTCTCGAAAAAGACGTGAAAACAACTACAGTGCAGTACAGTACACCACTGAGGGGCATCGGCAGCCTTGTTCTGTGCTGTCACTTATCTAAGACACTGAATACAAAACATGCAAAATGGGTTAAAAAGGGGGGAGTTTGGGGAGGGTGGTGTCTTACACAGAGAAGAGAGCAGAGGAGAGACACTTTTGGAGGATTGACAAACCAAACATACCGCCGCAACCAAAGGAGCGTAACCACTAGCTAGCATGACATGCCCGTCGGCACACTCACTGCTACGCTTACTTGATGTGCCCCTCAAAACTGTGTGTTTATCTTGTACTCTATTTAAATAAATTGTAATGTGCTTTACAGGCAGATAAAAAGCTCGAGAGCCACCAGACGGGTCTCTCTGTGGTTTTCGTTGGTCCCGACTTTCATAGTCTCTTAATTGAATCTAAAAACTGACTATGCTTATTTGGCACAGGATGACAGGGACTGCGATCGGGTAGGCAAGTTGAGGAAGATGACTTTGGATGTTTTCCTTTGTATCTCAACGATCATATTGGTTTAGTTCTCGCTCCGCTAACTGTAAGGTTTTGATGGACCAGCAAAAACCACAAACATGGAAACATAACAAAGCACATGAGGAATGAAATATGATCCTCTCATGTCATAATACAATCAGTGAGCAGTAAAAACTTTCCAGCCTCATTCATTTTGTCAAAATATACTAGAGGAAAACACGACCATGTTGTTTATCTGGCTTTGTTTTCTTTTTACTGCATGAAAAGGAACTCGCGTTTCAATCTCTTATTTTGGCAAACAAAAAGCCTGCCAGTCACTAGACACATCAGAAAAAATGTTCAGACATTTAAAGACAAAGAAATGACAGTGGCCACACAGCAACATCTGGAAGGCCACTACCCAGCGGAAGACATTACCCATAAAGCAAAAAAAAAAAAAAGTCTCCTTGGAAATATTGGTATTGTTCTGAAATTCCAGCCATTTGTCCACACCACTTAATCTTTCTTCCAGAAAAAGTGACAAGCAATGAGTCATGATGGGGATGCATGACTTTATAAACCACTCATGAGGGACTAGACGCACAGCTCTAGAGGCCTGGAATGTGAGTCACACATGCCAGCAGGCTTTGTTCAGCGTAAATGAACAACAGAATAGACAGTATCTGAAATAAGGATATGGATGGATGAGATAACAAATAACCACACGAAGAATATAAACTCTATTATGAGCAGTGGCATCAAATACTTGATATAAGAGCCTACACGATCAGTTTATTCTGAGGGCTGTCTGGTGGCAGCAGCAGTGGTGGAGAGACTGAGGTTTGCTGTGGAAAATGTCCCTGCAAAGGGAGCCCTTGGTTCCTCACAGGACGAGAGTTTTCTTTTTTTTTATTATTTCATTGTTGTTGTCTGTAGAAGTTACTGCAAAGACTTGGAGCGAGTAGGCCCCTTTTTTTTTTCTGTGAAGAATTTTAACGGCAATTGTTGAAAGGTTGTCAGGTGCACCAGCTCGTGCTGATCCAAGTTGAGTTTGTTTCAACAATGAAACATGAGGCAGCCAAGCTGAGGGTGTGCAGCTTGTCTTGTTGCTGATATTAGTCAGTCTCTGAAGTGACAAACAAAATCCTCAGGAGTGGAGAGAGAGCACTGCTGGTCTTTTATATGAGAGTACTGAAACAAAGTGGCAGGAGACGGTCTCGGCAGGAGGAGGGGGGGTCGTAGTTCGTAGTTCAGGACGAGTGGACGTTACCGCTGTCGTCGTGGAAGGAGGGAATGGCGTCTGCTTTTTGTCTACACTTCATACCCTTTTTAATGGTCCCTTTTTAAGGCAAACCAATAGACAAAAAGACAAGTGACATAACAAAGACAAAACTTGAAAAATAAAAAGGAAAATAATTATACAATATACACAAAATGTGGTCCTTAAAACAGGGAGGGTACATGCAGTCTTTGCGATGCGCAGCGTTCCTGTGACGGGGTGGGGGGGGGTTCAGGGGAGGGAGGGGGGGCTCACTGGGTCAGGGTTCATGAAGGTGGGCGATGGGGTGGAGAGGTAGGGGCGGATGCTGCTTTTCCCATCACGCTTTGCTGCACTTCCCCTTCTTCTCTTTGCGCTGGAACTTCCTCAGACGTCTCGTCCAAACGTCCCTCCACTGGATCACCAGGCTGTTCTTATCGGCCACCAGGCCCACTCGCTCCGCCCCCGGGCTGGCGGCTCCGCCCCCGGGCCCCACGCCCGGACCCACCGCCGTGCCCGTCCCGCCGTCACTGCCACCCATCACCAGGAAGCGTTTGCTCATCTGGATCTTGGGACATTTGCAGGCGAGGTCCTTCATGTGCACCCACAGGATGTTGTCGCCTCTCTTCAAAGGCTCGCCGCGGCTCTTGTACACCGACATCACGCTAACGGAGAACTTGGCCCAGTCTCCCACCGTCTCCATGTCCAGGACGTTCACTTGCACCGCTGGGAACACATTCAGAAAAAAAAAAAAAAACACAATCAGGTCAAAACTCCCAAAAACTGTGTATTTACTAATTATGATGAATGAATTCTTCTTACCATAATCTTTCTTGCAATACTTCTTCATGTTGATCTTCAGGTTGCCTTTCACTGGTTTACAATAGGACTCACAATCTGCAAAAACAACATGTACTCCTTTACTGCTGAGGCTGTAACTCTGGAGCTTTTTAACACTTCCCACTAACACCCACATTACACACATAATGGGACAGTTACACACTTGAAATTAGACTAGGTCGTTTTAGAACAATCTCACGTGGCTTCAGTGTGCTCTCATAGAACATAAACAGAGATCAGTGCATCTGAAATGCAAAGTCAGTGTGACCAACTGTGAAGTGTTAAAAGGATAGTTCACCCAAAATTCAAATTGCACTCTATCTACTCACCCTCATGTGGACTAAGGGCTGGGAGAAGTTTCAGAGTCCTCCGTGGCTTCCCTGAGTTACAGGGGGTCTCGGCGTAGCACTGCATGTCCATATGACGGTTGCAAATGGATACCACTTTTCTTCGTAACAAAAAGACACACCACAAAACATCCAAATACCTCCATGCTGCTCGTATGTAATGTCCGTCTTGTATTGAAGCCCCACCAGGAAGAGGAGCTTCCGCTACAAACAAGCTTGAAATATAGACTTATTTAATTTTTTTCGGAACAATTTCGCATTTCGGGGCTTCAATACAAGAGGGACATTACAGACGAGCACTATGGAGGTATTTGGATGTTTTTTGGTGTGTCTTTTTGTTACGAAGAAAAGTGGTATCCATTTGCAACCGTCATATGGACATGCAGTGCTGCACGGAGCCCTGCTGTAACTCAGAGAAGGCACAGAGGACTCTGAAACTTCTCTCAGCCCTTAATCGACATGAGGGTGAGTAGATTGAGTGAAATTTGAATTTTGAGTGAACTATCCCTTAAGTTCTGTGAAACCAACACTAAACCAAATCAGCAGCATCAAGATAAATCACCATCTCCTTGTTTATGCACATGCAGACTGAGGATGTTATATGAACACATGAACTTAAAGCTGTGTCTTCATTTTCGTACATGTTTTCTTTTATGACCTTGCAGTAAGCATACCCATTTTCACATTTATCCTCACAGTAATATATATTCACTGACAGGGCCAAAGGCTCAGAGTCAAAGCGGAGCAGGTTGGATTGCTTTCTCTCTGCTAAAATACAACTTCTGACAAACCCCTGCAACAGCCGGTGCTGGGAGGCAAGTGAAACATACCAGAAGAGTTAAAGTGTTCACTTTGACATGTTTTCTGCAGTGTTGAGAAAAGACAGAGCGTTGTGGAAGCAGGTCATGGTTGGATGGATGTGAATAGGCCTTGGCTGCCAGCGTGACGATGGAGACCACACATTGGACCGATGACCTCCGCTGACCAATTGTAGGTGGAGTTGCCAGTGATGAGGTGTTACAATTATGATCGTGACAGTTAGAATGAACCTCTTGGCCAAGGGATCACTCTCAGATCTCCGCCTGGGTGACTCCGAGACCAGCCTAAGTCATCAAGTAACTAGGCATCTCTTTCAAGCTGGCCTTTCTTCACAAAGAGTCAGTCTGCTGAGCTGGAAACAATTCTGCTCTGAATTTCACAATCTAAGTTGTAAAGCAATCTTATCCTCTCCAGACTCCATGGCTCTAAGTTCACCTGCAACCTGAGTAAAATACCACAATAAGCATAGCAACTCAACTCCTATTTAACTTGGTGTTGATACAAAACGACTGTGGCTGTCATTCAGACATGGAGCCCTTTAAAAAGCATTAGGACACATGCATGTGATAATTCCTCCTGCTTTTGCTTCCTCATGATGGTGAAACATTTATCTCGTCTTCTCAACGTTAAAACCTTTCCTTCTCTGTGATCACTAAAGATGTTTTCCATGAGCTGAGGGCAGAGGGAATGGGCAACAAAGAGGAGAGTAAAATTAAGTGGATTTTCAAAAAATAAAAAAAACAGATGAAAGTTCTTGTCAATGAAAAGAGTCCTTGATAAAATTTAAAGCCCTGCCTGCATTGTGTTTTGAAATCGTCCTCATGGTAACTGCTACTGCTCAGAGCCGCTGTTGATCATTAGTGAGGCTCTACTGTACTTGACAGGTTGCCACCGGATTTTATGAACTGTGCAATTTTGGATCCACTTATTTCAATTACGAAACTATGAGAAGGAGATCCAGTCAAGAGAAGAAAAAAACTATGAAAGTGATGGAATGAAATTGTAGGGGATGCCATGAAGGTCGTTTTCCCAATATAGTTTTACTCCGTTTTAGTCGAGGGACACGAGAACCTGACCATGCTGCCCGCTTGGAATGTCAGGGCGTGAAACTGAAAAACCACATGCTGGTAACTGGACTGGTATCTGTGGTCAGGCCTCTCATTGCCTTCAAAAGGAAAACCATTCAGTCACGTTGCTTTCCAAAGCAAACCAAATAAATTGCTGGTCATGAAACGTCCCAATTAGAAAAAAAAAAATAGTCGTGTGAGAGAGAAATTATGCGTTCTGGGTTGCATGAGAGTAGGGGTGTTGTATCGTTCATTTTTTTTTTTTTTTTTTTCTTGTGGGGGGGACGGACGGATGGAGCAATGGAAGGAGTGCAGGAGGACGAAACAGGGGTCCAAGGAGCCCATAAAAATGTCCAGGAGGCTTGGCTGTATATCAGAGCGCTGGAGATTTTATTAGCCAGAGAGAGGAGAGAAAAGAAAAGAAAAAGGAAGAAAGAGAGCGAGAACAGACGGCAGCTTCCAATAACCTCGGGACAGGGTGATGTTTAAAAAAAAAAAAGACAGTGGAGGTGTGTGTGTGATGATGGATGTGTGTCTGTGTGTTCTGCATTATTCACTTTAAATAAATGATGTTAAATATCATAGCTTGCCAAAAGGTCTTTTTCATTACAAGCCAGCGTGTGGTTTCATGTGCAGATCATTATCATGTAAGTGTGCATGCAACTGTGACAGGCATGCATTTGTATGAGATGTGTATGGATTTCATTAGATCGATGCCATTGTGTTTCTGTGTGCGTGTGTATGCGGTATACAGTGGCTGGCCTGGAGGTATCGGTGGCGGAACGCCGCATGCGTTTTCCCATGAACGGTGGCTTACTGCTGGCTGTTCACCTGGAAAAGCTCTCGGTGAATCGGCCACTGACCCAGAAGACCGGCCCACTGAAACCACGCACAATTGGCTCCGGGGCTCTCGATGCCCTCGTTCCTCTGAGCCCCTTTCACTGTGCCATGACAAGGACAAATTGCATCCACCGCCCCTTCCACAAAAACATTTTGGGGCCTTAGGTTTCAGATGGTGACGCTCGTTCTATGGTAGTTTAGGAAGGAGAAAGATGGGGGAAATGCTCTGGTCTGTTTAGTAAAGCCTGAGGTGAATTGGCGATGAACAACTCTTGTGTTCTTAGACCCTGTAAGATTTTCCCAGGGAAGTATTAAATACAAGAATGGGCTGGACTGTGCATTTTCTTCCCCCAAAAAGACTCAAAGGCTTGAGTAATGAGAGGAAAACACAGGAAATGGAATGAGAAGAAGAAGAAGAAGTCACAAAGGAGGGGAGAATCTGCATACACAAGAAAATTATTATCAGTATGTATCTACAGTATAAACTTTTAAAGGAATTTCCAATTTAGACATTTATTTATTTGCATTTACTTTCCTGGATTTCACTGTTCTGGCAACATTTTACTGTAATCTCCCTGAAGTAATATTTTCATATTACTTCAACAGCATTTATTACTTCTCCAGTGAAGGCATGTCCTGCTATTTCATTCATGATACTGTCATTCATGATCTGTTTAGAGACATTAACAAATAAACCAATAAACAGAGGTTAAGTAAGTTGGCGTTTGCAGCCCGATCCTGTCCAGAAACCAACAGAAGCTGTCTACCAGCACTTCTACAGTTCATATATTGGATGTTATATCTTGTTTGTTTAATCTGTACAGTGACAAGTCACGGTTTTAAGGGGTTTATTTGGTGGGCTATTTCTTGGCTTCCATCTGTTTCCAGGCTTTGTGCTAAGCCAGTCAGTTAGCTTAGCTACAGTATATTCACCATGCAGCCATGAGAGTTGTATCAATCAGATTTGTTTTACTTTACATCAATAGATATTTTGATAGTTACTGTATGCAGTGATCATTGACAGTTTGGCCTCAAATTTACCCCCAAACATCAGCCATTCACCTTTTAACTGCATCGTTGACAGCCCATAAGTCAAAAGTCTAATTTACAGTTGCCTTTCTGACACATTTGTAGAAAAAAAACAATAAAACTCTTATGCTGCATGAGTGACAAAGTGTGGGTGGATTGGGGGGACGGGGGAGTGCAATCTGCAGCCTGAGTGATGATATGTGTTATAAACCTACTAATGAATCAACATTTCCAATTCAACACCGCCATTCAAATCCAAACAGCCGCAGAATAAAAAATAAGGGCAGGGTAATTGACCGGAGCCTAAATTGGAGAGTTAGAGGGAACGACTGAACAAATTTCCCCCAAGTCCAAGCCAGTGCTCCTTTCACGCCTCAGAACTCTCCCCTCCACTATATCTCCCAGCTAAACTGTAACTAATCACCTCGGCTGCCTATCTGCTGGCCTTGGCTTTAAGCTACAGCTATACTTCGAGCACAGCGAGACTCCACTAACTTGAGGCTAGCAGGGAAACTGTGCCAAGGACACAGGTTTTTAAGACAATGGAAAAATTCTGCTGGCCCCGGTGCACTCGTTCTCTTTGCAGAACTTCAAAAGAGGGGGGGACCCCACCCTCCATTAATATTTATTCCACACCTTAAAACTCAAGTCCAGAAATATTAAAAAAGATGTTTTTGTTCCTCTCATAAAGCAGTGGTGCTCATGGGTGAGGTTCAGAGAGCGTATACTAACCTGCTGGTTCCTCTGTGCTGCTCACCACAGCTGTGGGGTTGACCACTGGGATTTCTGAAACACACACAAGAAATACAAAGTTAATTCACTGGTTAAATGTAAATCCATACCTTTCATGTACGCTCGAAGTGATTTGGCTGTGTGTGTGGCCAAAGAAATGAAATGTGTCTGAACTCATTGAAAGCAGTTTGAAAGACTGGCCATACTTGTGTATTAACATAACCACAACAAAACTCAGTAAATTGGCCAACAAGAGAAAGTACCAGGGTTGTCAGACAGTAGGTTTGGATTGTGACTTATGTCGACTGCACACGTGAAAACATATGGAGCGTTGCAGACAGACATGCTAGATAAACACTGACTGAGTGACAGGGATACTTATTGGTGGTGAGGGGGAAGACAGGCTCAAATAAATCACATGTTCCACGGGGTAATGTGGTGGTTTCACTGTTTGTTGGAAGGAACACATTGACAGATCCCGGGACAGTGTAAGTGTCAGATTAAGTAGATGCACCAGGTAATCCAGTTTAGATTGGTTGATCCAGTCAAAGATACCACACTTGATACATCTGAGACAGAAGTTGATCCTTTGAGGCCCGCTGATTAAAATGGAAAGGTGGCTGCACTAGATTAGTCACGTCCTCCCCTAACAGATGCTAGGTTAACACTGCTGTGTAATCTCCATGCGAGCATGTATAGACAGATGGACAGATGGCAAGGGGGCAATTTTGGTTGGATCATCTTAAGACAGCTGCAGCCCTCCCTCGCCGTGCCCGCTGGCTACACTAAAAAGTGCCTCATGGAATTCCTCCAGGACCACTCTTCTAATCGTATGCAACTTTCCAATACAAATGCTAATGCTAACAACAGGCCCAGTGCTTTTTTTTCTTTCTTTTTTTTTTTACCGTAAACAGAGTTACTGGAACGCCGGCTTAGCATCCACCCAGAGGATCTGCTTTTGATTGGATTTGGAGATTGAGGGTTTGAACCAAGTGAGTGGGAGTGCGTTGGCAGGAGGTGGGAGGGGTTCTTGGAAAGCTGTTTTGAGGCAAAAGCAGCAGTTGTCTCTCTGAAATTATGGACACCCTGCCAACAAAAACAAACAAGGGCACGGAGCTTTGTGAAGGCGGGCGCAGCTGCTAGAAGCCACTTTGAGTTCGTGTGCCCTCATGGCCACATCTTGTGAAGACAGACAGATGATGAAAGGATCATTCAGATGAGGGTTGCTGCCGTCATACTAATTGGCTGCTTAATGGTCTTGTCTTGTGTCTTGGGGTCCAGGAGCCTCAGTAGGCGGTAGGCTCGCCATGAGGCCATATTGACACGCACACAGTTGCCGTTAACGCCATTCGTAATGGATCCAAACGTGCGCATCTACTTATGAGCCACATACACAATTTATCTTGTTCTCACTGGATGGTTCAGTGGCATTCAAATGAGTGGGGTCCGCCATCCATGACCACAGTTGTTTTCTCCTTCTCGCACGTCCGCCATCTGCTCCGGAGCTTCGTGTGAGAGAAACAACACGGCACCATGTGGCACAGTGTGGCAGAGCGCGGTGCGGCACTGGGCGGCGCGGCACGGCACTGCACGGCTCTGTTTGGTGGAGGTTGAGTGTGTGCACAGTGTGCCTGTGCCGCCTGGCACACGGTGCTGGTGGAAAGTTGCCCTCTATTACGCATGCCTGCATGTGCCGGGGCACTGGCAAATTTCATAACCCACACACACACACACACACACACACACGCTTGTCACAGGAAATTAAAAACCTGTGTAGTCGGCATGCAAACTGCAGCAACTAGAGACTCACATATCACACACTGTCGACAGCAAGTGGAACAGCTATACCCAAACCACGGGTTTCTCCCTGCTCTCTGCACCAAAAAACAGAAAACTGTGTAAAAAATCACCATCTCCACTTCACTCTTTGCTCCGTCCCTTTAAGAAATATGGCTGTTCACTCGACCCTTGATGGGACCTTGTTTGTGCACATTTTGGGATGTTCTCAGTGAACTAATCATTGCATTTTTAGTGGCTGTGCAAACCCACAGAACACATGTAGCGTATATGCAGTGCAGAGATCAAGTTGGGTGTGCCTGTCAGGAGGCCAGAATGACTCCAGGCTGCAGGGAAGTGTGCTTTCAATTATGCTGTGCAATCCCCACAGTTTGGGTATTCGCCGCTGTCAGTGGAGTTCACTTCCCTGTTGCAGCTATTCTGTCGGAGTTTATGTTATCAGTGTGATATGCTGCATGTGTATATGTGTCACTCACTGATGCAGGGGGCCACGGGCGAGCGGCTCTGCTGGTAGCCCTTGGCGCAGCGGTTGCAGGTTATCCCGGTGACTCCGTCCTTGCAGGGACACTGGCCTGTGGTCTGGTTGCACGTCTTGCCCGCTGCGCCCACAGGGTGGCAGTCACAGGCTGGGTGTGGGGGGAGGCGGGGAGGAGAGAGAGAGAGAATATATTCAGTGTATTAATTTATTAATCTTGATGGCACACACACAAGACAGCAGCTTATTGCCTGGATTTCACGGCTTTGGCAGGGTACTCGGTTAAATCTTGTAATCTGTTCTGTTTTCGCCTGCAGACACACAGATCTGCATTAGGACTGAATGTTTGGCTCCAGGCTTCAATCTCCCAGAGAGAAACAGCTCTCTTTTATTTTTCTGTCTGCCTCTGTACTCGGGATTCCCTGAACGCTGGAAGGGGAAACGCTGCATCTGTGTATCTGCTTGTGTGAAAGACTGATTCAGCGAGCGAGAGAAAGCATCAGGCAGCAGGAGCCAGGTGGAACAACAGGGAGATGGACAGGTGAATGAGGTCGAGACCAAGCGGAGCTCGCTGTGCCGTCCTCTCTCCTCTCTGCCCGTTTCCGCTCCGCTAATGCCGCCTGCTCTCCGGTGCACTGGTGACACACGCTCTGCTGTTTCATCACTTCCCGAAAAGTTCAGCCGATGCCCAGCAAATGCCAACAGCAACAAGCAACGCTCAGGTCACCTCGCTCTGGCAAGACTTTTACGAGTTTTGCCGGTTCTAGGCGATTTATTCAAGCCACCTTAAGCAACATGAGTTTTTTTTTCTACTTGGTTTAAAGAGCTGTTAAATACAAGAGCTGGCGTGTTGGTATGCAACTTTCTGACGGAGACTTACAAGATGTTAAGAGAGGATGAGAGGGAGAGGGAGAGGGCAACATATCGGAGAGTGAGAAGTGAGGGAGAGGATGAGACAGGGGAAAAGAGAGAGTGAGAGACACAGAGCTTCAGTTCAGTCCAAACACAGCCTCTGGTGTGCTCGACAGCGTAAACAACAGTGAATCTAACCAAACTGTGGACACTCTGACGCTTCGAGAAAACAGACATTTGTTCTTGAAGTAATAAACACATACTTAACATTTCACAGCAAGCCAGCCAGACAAACACATCTGTGACATATAAAAACAAATGCAGGATTTTTAAAACCTCTTGACCAGTCCAACTTTCACTTTGACATTCTCTGTCCATGTTACGAGTCACACAAACAACAAGTGTCCTTTCCAGACTTACTATCTACTTACCTACTGACACGCTGCCAGTGATAGAGAAAACAACTGTGAAATTTAAGGTGAAACTTCTGCCTTCCCCCCTCCTTTATTTCTTTGGAAACAGCCAAGTGCAAAATTACTACAGCAAACTTTAAGTGACTCCACTGTAACACGATAGCTGTAATTGTCCAAGCTTATCAAGAAAAGACAAGAAAGGCCAAAATTACACTTGGGGGGGAAAAACCCTGTAACCCAACAGTTTGTGGCAGGGCTTGCCAGAGAAATCCAGCTGCTAACGCGCCACAGTTTCTTCCCACCGCTCGTCGGAACTGTGAATGTGTTTATTTGCGCTGGACATTTTTTAGCTGCTACAACAGAGGAAAAGCCAGAAGACCCCCCCACCACCACCTGTCGACTGGGCAAAGGGAGAGTTTGAACACCCCCCAAGACCGGCCTTAATGTGAGAGATGGTGTGCGTCTGGCGGCGGGGGTGGGCAGGGATTAACTGCAGTAAAGGTCTTCAGAAACGTGTGCGCCTTTTTTCCGGCAAAAGCCAACCCCGCTCCACAGGTGTCAGAGTGGCTGCACTCCGTTTGAAGCTGGGCACAGAGATTTAAACCTGATGCTTTCGCGTGTGAAATCCCCACCACATTTCAGTCATGCAGGCCCAACCAGGAAGCTGGAGCTTTGATGGGACTTGGTAAGATTTTTGGGACCGACCCAAGGGGGGAAAGCCACATCTGTGCAGGGCAGGGTAAGACACCGCTGAGTTGGACGGCAGAGGTCAAGTCAACAAGGGTCTCCGGACTGTGTCTGTTGCTCTGTGCCAGCCATGTGGAGTAAATCCTCCCCTCCATACCCCCACCGCCCCCACCCTCATACATCAGCCAGAGCCGGACCTCCTGCCTCTGCTCCCAGGTGCTACAGTGTCACAGACCATTTGGGGATTTCTGGCATTCCTGGGGTTTGTGTCCTTAACACACTAATGGAACCCAGCTGATTATAGCGCAGGGAACCTGATTAGTTAACTAATGTAAAGTTTAGATCCATATACATACAGAAGATGATGATCACAAGAATTGTTTCAACCGAAAAACAACAAGCTGATTTTTGCCATAATGGAATAATCCTCGGCCGATTTGATTTGAGGGTTAATTACTCCAGCCTGTCAGATGATGTTTCCAACGTCAAAACACATCTGGGAAAAACTGCCAGTTATTTGATCTGTCTGACACAAGTCTGGTGTTGGCGTGTCGTGCCCGTCAAGACATGTAGGGCGGCAGGAGGCACGACAAGCTATTGTTTCCCCGGCTGATCTCGGAACAGTGCAGAGTAGACGATCAAATCCAGTCAGTATGAACTAGATGCGAGTAATTGAAGAATGAGAAAAGAAAGGGAATGGGGAGGGGGGCTGAAGTTTTATGTGCAGGGGCTCGGGCCAGTTAAGAAGCAGTAAAAACGTCCTCAGATGTTGATGACTTTTCAAGCCTGTGCAACTGCAGGCTTGACAGGCACTGTGTTGGGATTTGTAGTCCTTTGACAGACGTTTGCTCAGTTTAACTGATTCATGATGCTTTGTGAGTGTGTGTGTGTGTGTGAGTGTGTGTGTGTGTGTGTGTGTGTGTGTGTAGGTGTGTGTGTGTAGGTGTGTGTGCGTGTTTCTGGCTTAAGTACTTGCAAGCACTGCTCTTTGTCTCCAGTTGTTTGGCAGCTGCCACATTTGGAGGAAAGGGTGTTATTTGTACTGTTATTTGAAAATGTGCTTTTTAACACTTGGTTCTGTTCTGCTGGCTGTTGCATTGTGAAAATAAATACAAGTGTTACAAATATGAATATTTTAATGGTTGAGTTGATTTACCATTATTTTAGCATTTCAAGTAATAATGCTTTGTTGAAAGACTGAGGAGCTCAAACTGATAATAGAGCAGCTCTGTTTTTCTCACAGTAAAATCTTGTCTGTGGTCACAGCTCCTGGCTAAATGTGATGCTAATGATACAAAAGTGAGGTTATTCACTCTAAAGGATCGTATTTTAATGCATATAAAATTGCCTAGTAAATTAGTTTGTGTTTTTTTGACAGCAAATATCCTGTCTGCTGCAGAAATGACAATATTT
This sequence comes from Trachurus japonicus, assembly GCF_045865225.1. Classification (NCBI taxonomy): domain Eukaryota; kingdom Metazoa; phylum Chordata; class Actinopteri; order Carangiformes; family Carangidae; genus Trachurus; species Trachurus japonicus. The sequence goes on from NC_140925.1 coordinate 22,595,139, forward strand.
GAAACATGTAGCCACTGTGGTTTATCTTGGCTCGGCTGCTTCATGTCGACTGTGGCCTCATTTTTAATGCCTTTTATCAATGTTCCTTGTGGTCAGCGGATAGCAGCGGTACGACTTGGACTGACATTAAAAACCTTGGATATTTGAAGAGCTCATAGACTGCAGCCAGGCCAGCGACTGCCACGTTTCTTTAATTTTGCTGACTGTTTTAATGCTTGTGACATTGTAAAGACCTTGTGGAGAGGCTGGTGCCTGGCCAGGTGAACTGGAGAAGTGGAGCGCTGCAGATTCACTTTGAATCGGGGGCTTAACAGGGAAGACAGCGTGTGTGTTTTATGTATGTGGGAGGTTTAGCAATGGAAGCGATGGAGGGAGAAGTGAGGTGGTTTCTTGTGTTCTTATACGCCTCAGATTGTGGACTGACACCCATCTAGAACAGGTTTAATTAGAAACAGACACGGCCCATTCATCCCACCAGAGCTGCACCGGCCCCCGCAGCCCTCCCCACTCCTGTCTCGGCTTTAGAAAACACCTGTATTTTATTGTCGTAACTCCATTTCAGAGGTGACACTCACCCCTTTCAGCCATACCGCACCTCTGACCTTTATCTTGACCCTGACACATGGAGGTAAAACATGGAACGAGAGCAAGGAAGAGAGAAAAAAAAGGACAAGGCTCAAAATAAAATCAGGAAAGCCACAGTAAGACAAAATCAAAGGTTTTTAAAAGTAGTGAGTCATGGTGAGGGAGGGCAGGAGTCTGTGAGGAAGAGGAGATGGTGGTTATAACCAAATCATGGGAAATGGAGATGAAAAACGAGAGCGAGAGCTGAGGCAAAGGAAAATGACGGCTCCTAGACGGCTGTGAAATTGCTCTGATCAATCATGGAGCCGCTCAGCAGAGGCTTTTTTGGACGTTAACTTTCATTTCCGTCACATCTGGGGCCTTTGAGAGGGAGGGTGATAAACTGTTTACCACCTGATCACTCGGATTTGATAAGGACAGATTGTCATGTCAGGGGGCTGTCGTGTGTGTGTGTGTGTGTGTGTGTGTGTGTGTGTGTGTGTGTGAGTGAAGGCATTGCGCGTCCAGGTAGTGCAGGAAATGGAGGCTGAGGGAACAATTTGCACAGAGGGACACACACATCTCAGCGCTGATCTCCTGTCGGGATCGAGGCGGATCTCTTTCCGTCAGTGTTTTCGGTGCAGCAACAGGTCAGATGACTTCAGTTTGAAGGTATGTGACCAAGTCACAGTGGAGGTTTTGCCATTATATGATGAATGGCTCCACATCTCAACACAACTAACATGGGCAACCGCGGCCTGATATCGTGCCATTTCAAACCTCCCGGTGTTGTGTTACAGCTCTGGGGTCGGCTGCAGAGGGGAAAACTGAGAGGAAGCCAGTGGGAGATTCTCGCCATGAAATTTCAGGCGAAAGATCTTCACGGCTATGAGCGCTGGCAGGTCTCGCCAACGCCGCTCTCCGAACGATCTGGAAGTGATTCTTTACCTTCAACGGGGATCAACAGGATGAAAAACACTCCCTCTCCTGCCATTGATTTGAATATTTTCCTCAGCAACAAGCACAGGAAACTGCTGTTATTTTTGAGTCCAGCGAGAGGAGTGAAATGCTTCCAGGATAATACCAGGCTGAAAAATATTCACTGCAAATGTGAAATAATAAAAGGGGTAAAATGCATTTTTCCATGAGAAATGCCTCGGTCATGTGATAATATGATGTGGTGTGTGTGGTATGGGGGAAACATTCGGAGGAGCGGCCAGAAAAGTTTCAGGCGTAGTATCAATTTGTTTCCCTCTGCTATGGCATGGCAAGTCAGACATGCTGATTTAGAAAAAAAAAATCTTTTTATTGAAAGTTACCATGACTGCGTATGTTTCTGATCAGGACTTGTTGCCCCCTTTTACACTTTCTCCGAAATGACATGATTACACAAGTATTAGCGGGGTTAGGACGTCTCAATCTGCTTTTGTTTGAACGTTTTGTAAACATCTAGCGCAGCCTATTGCCACATGAAAAGTCAAACTGAGCTTAAAGTAATAATCGGTGACATTTTCATATAAATAAATGTTCATTTATGCTGCGCTATTACTGATTGATGTGACACAAAAGTGATCCTTGTTCATGAAAACTTTTGCATTAGTTCATGTAAACACAGAGAGGCTGTTAATTCTCTCTCTGAAAAATTCATTTTTTAAAAATGTTTCTGACAGCAGAAGAGCTGGGTAGTTACCACAGTGTGAACAGTCAGACACTCACATGTTATCAATGGGAAATCTGAGCAGAAGCAGACTGGAGTTTGTGTCTGATTACAAAGTGATGTACAGCAAGAGCACCCAAAGCACACTGGGGGAAAAAAATAAGCCTATCTCTATAACACATTATAAGCATACTTATAATGAGGTATAATGCAGTTATAGCACTGAATAACTATAGTTATAAACACATAAATAAACACATAAATGATCATAATGCTTTATAACAATAATCATAACACACTATAAAGCATTTTATCATGACTTATAAGGTCAGGTATTATAATAGGTCATAATTGTTAGTAACTAACTGACAATGCCCACATTTATAATGCATTATAAATATAAAAATGTAGTGTGTTATAATTGGCTTATAAAGATGCATAACTATCATTATAAACACTCATAAATCACATAAAACTTTATAACAATAAGCATAACACATTATAGAGCATTATAAGTCTGTTATAATACTAAGATCTTATAAGCCATTATAAAATGCTCTATGATGTCTTATGCTTATTGTTATAAAGCCTTATCATAATTAATGAGTGTTTTAATGATAGTTATACACATTTATAAGCCAATTATAACATATTATAACTATATATATAATGCGTTATCGATGTGGGCATTGTCAGTGAGTTACTAACAATTATAACCTATTATAATACCTGACCTTATAAGTCATGATAAAATGCTTTATAGTGTGTTATGATTATTGTTATAAAGCATTATGATCATTTGAGGGTTTATAATTATAGTTATACAGTGCTATAACTGCATTATAACTCATTATAAGTATGGTTATAATGTGTTATAGAGATAGGTGTCAAGTAAAGTGTTACCAAAATAAAAACTTTACAAATACAGCTTTGATTAACACTGGACTGTTTTCCACTGTGTGACTTGTTGGACTTGTTACCTTTGCAGGCCCGGCGGTGAGTGATGGGTCTGGCCATGTCTCTGTAAAAGCCCTCCTTGCAGTAGTGGCAGTGGCGTCCGGCGGTGTTGTGGCGGCAGTTCATGCAGACGCCTCCGCTCTTCCTCCCCGACAGCTTGTACAGCTCCATGTTGAACCGACAGCGGCGGGCGTGAAGGTTACAGTTGCACGCTGCGAAAAAAGGAAGAAGAGAGTAAAGAGAGGTGAGCACGGGACAAATGTAAAAGTTTACACTGCCTGCGTGGTATTTATCTAAGGGGGTTAAAACGCAACTTGGCCTAGATGAAATGTTCACATGGAGTGTGTGTTGCAGTAAAACATATGCTTATTACCACGTAGTGAGCTGGGAGAGATTTTTCCAGTAAGGCAGGATTAGTTTATAATCTACACTGCGGCTGTGTGCTTGGCTGCTATTCCAGAACTCATCAATCAAAAGTGATATTTACAGAGCTCATTTTCTCCATTTCATAATTAATGAATTCAGCTCCTCTCAGCCCATTAGTTATTAATCACGGGAAAGAGAGACATTAATTTCATGAATCACTGATGAGTAAAGACTCCGAAGATCTATTAAAAGCGAGACTGATTCAGATAAAGGAGTGGGCTCGAGCTGGCTGTCCTCTAAATGAGGCGAGCAAGAATATATGGGACATGTGAAGTGAGGTTATATCTCTTTGCAGTTCCACTTGAAATCCAACTGGTTCCTTGGTGTCTCTTTGGCTCACAAGTCTTTTCCTTTTGCCTCCTTCATATAAGACCACATCCACCAGGCCTGACATTATTGATAAACTCTGTTCACTCTCTACATGTGGGGTTTACATTTGAGCAGTATAATGAGAAAGCCGCCCTTCTTGTTTGTGTAACAGAGTTTGATCCAGACCCTCGTCTGGTTAAATCAGATTCAGACCTGGGACCTGAAGACTTGGCCGCGGCTTCAATGGCAACTGTTGGAGAGCTTAGTTCCAGTTCAAAGTAATCCGCAAATAAATTAGAAAAGGAGTAAACAATAGGAGAGCTGTTTGACCAAAAATGTCAACAGTTATGGCAAAGGAAGATTATTAGAGGATCACAACAGAAGGTGATATTAATTAACTTAAATCCGATGGGAGTATGTTTGAGAAAATAGATTTCACTAGCATTGGATGTTTAGAATAGAATAAGACACAACAAAGGGAAATAAGTAAAGACAGACCGGCTTAGGCAGTGGGAGACTTTTATGTGTGTGTGTGCAGGGATTTGGCAGATACAGACTATCAGAATAACAAACAGGTCTTAAAACAGAAAATGAAGATTGAGATATTTTACAGGCTACATACATGTTGTTCGGATTGTGTCTCCTGTTCTGTGTCATAATCAAACACAGTGGAGTATTTTGTTAGATGACTTCATTGCAGGAGTGATGCAGGAACATTTTCTGGCTGAGCCATGTTAAAAGATTGATACCATCCATGTTCATATCTGAGTATTAAATATGAAGCTACCAGCAGCTGCTTCTAGTCTTTATGCTGAGTTAAACTGCTGACTGTGCCCTCATGTGTACTAAATGGTATCAATCATCTCATCAAACTGCTGGCAAGAAAACAAATGAGTTTTTAATTAGCAACACAATCACACCTTCAATCCTGCTAGACTACAGTGTGTATTTTGTCAGGACATGAATGTAATTCTATTGGGCAGCTTTGAAGATCCTCATTTAAAAGATGCTACAGACCAGGTAGTCTGGCCTGACGGAAGTGTGTGGCTGCGATTAGCCTCTGATTGGCCGGAACGAGCCACCCGGCGGAAGTCCCGCCTCTGTGTTGCAGCTTTCACAGTCCGCCCGGTAAAGGGAAACATCAACAAACAACAACAGGAACCGAACCATGGATCTATTATACATCCGTGTCTTGAACTGAACAGAAGAAGAAATATCTTAGCGGTTGCCAACCGTTGTTAGACCGCGGACCCAAATCCAGTTTCCGACCAGCAATATTTTGCAAGCGCACCGTTGCTACGGCGCCGACCACAACGATTGTGACTGGTTGAAAAAATTCCAAACGGCCGGAGCGTTTTTTTCTCCGATCGTAGAATCATAGGCGGACCAGCAGGCCCTTCTTCTCTAGAGGAGACTATAGACCAGGTAACAGATATGTTCCTAGTGATGTGTAAAAATCCCTCTGTAGCTGACGCCTCGAGTGTTTTCAATTCTCTGTTGAGGTCAAGGTCAGTTCTGCAGTTACATAGACCTCAATGATCCGTCTAGTGTTAAATGAGCTTCCTTTTTTTTCACGTGATTGAAGATGACTGTTAATGGCACCTCGATGGCTCCATCGCATCGAGTCATGGAGTGAACGACATACAACCTCGGCCCACACTGAAAGGGAGGCCTGGCACCGGGTTGGGAAAGAGGCCCACTTTTCCCTGGTCGCAGACCCTGGAAAAAAAAAAAGGGGGAGCGCATTCCCAGACTGTTTCCCAATTCCTTCTGGTTATTATGCAGCCCAATTTGTATGGAATTCAGCCGTTAATTAAATACTGTTTTATGTATGCATACAGAAGAGACAATGCTGGATCTTTTGGTGTGTTCTCATGAACTGGAGAGCTTTAGACGAGGACTGACCTTTGACCCTTCGAGAATTGTTCAAGGAGGATCTGTAGCCGGTATCGAGGCACGGCAAGTGGAAGATACGGAGGGATGTCTGCAAACGGAGCCTTTTAAAAAACCTTTTATCTTGACTGTGGTCTTAGTGGTAGTGATCTGGTTTATCCCAGATTTAACTGAGAGAAAACACTAAATTGATGACATATTGACTGAGTAAGTGGTTCCTCCTCTGTGTGCGTGTTTAGCGTGTAGCTGTCCCCGTCCTCTAAAGGGAATGTGACAAAGAACACGCCGGCTCCGGTGAGCGGCTGGTGCTGCTGGGAAGGGGAGGGTGGGCTTAGGTGGTGGTGGTGGTGGTGGTGGGGGGGGGGACCGTGATTATGATCAAGCGTCTCAAACACACACACAGCTGTGAGCACTTGTGTCCATTAACACCTTGTAGCGGAACATGAAAGCGATGGATCACATTTTCTCCTCTGCTGAAGTACCGGCCGCCCTCTTACGGCATCCTCTCGATTTACTGCCATGCAACAAGATCGGCCAACAAAGTCCGAGGTGAGGGAGGATCTGCTCAAGTGTGGAGAATGTAAAGAAAGGTGCAGAATTTAGCCTTTAAATGATTTTAACATGTGTAGCGGGGATGACTGGGAACGGCTTTAACGACGGCCAGACTTTTCGTGACAGGGAGAAACTGAGAGGAATGGACGAGACGAGAGCGAGAGATGCTGCGACAGCCGAGAGCCGAGGTTAACGAATGAGGGAGATTAATCAGCCAAAAGTGCTGATGGCCTCCAGTGGATGTTTGTGTGTGTACCTGTGTGTGTGTGTTTATGCTCCGTGTGCTGTGTGCTGTTAACTTCAGCTCAGAGCTGCAGCTGCCCAAGGATCCTGGAATGTTTATGGGTTTGTTTTGAAGTGCTCATACACACACACACACACACACTGTTACCCCACCAACCTGCCACCCCCCACCCACCCACCACAGCTGCCCCCCTCTCACCCAAATTAGGCTCAGCGGGGATAACTGAACACTGTTGAAAGCCATTTTTCAATTCATTAACACATCAAAGCCTCCACAAAAACACTCACTAATTCTTATCTGTTGCAGAAGAAAACAGACATTGTGGCGCGCGGAGAGGAGTTCTGTGGGTGGTGGAAAAGTCGGCGATCATTGCGTGAACACGGTTCCCCTTACGGGTCAGCGTCCAATTCAAGGATGCGTAAAAGCCGAGTCCTCGTGTTGTCGTGGAAATCGCACAACAAACACCAGCTACGGGGTTGGCAAAGGCAGGGATGCCGAGACAAAAAATAAAGGAGGGGATGGAGCAAGAAACCCCCTTGGAAAATGTTAGAGTAGAGAATCGCTTTCACCACGTTGTCATCGAAATGAACGGCGCCAAAATGCGAATGTTGGTGAAATTAAAAGCTACAGTAAGTGTGTTTGCTTCACCCCGGTCATCCTCCTCTACAGCTCACACACACAGTATCTCAGTCTGTGATCTAGGTGGGACTTTAAGTTCTTTAAAAACAGGAAAAACTTGAGTTAAAACCCTGCTGTTGTACTCCTGGGTAAAGGAAGGAAGGAAGGAAGGACAAAGGGAAAGAAAGAAGGACAAAGGGAAAGATGGGAGGAAAGAAGGAAGGGAAAAAGGAATGAAAGATAGATGGAGGGAGGGAACACATTGGGTCAATTGGGTCAAAAAGAAAGGAAGAAGTAAGGACAAAGGGAAGGAAGGGACGGAACAGATTCGTTCAAGGAAGGAAGAAGCAGGGAGGAAAAAAGGAAGGGAAAAGGGATTGTGGAACGAAGGGAGGAAGGAAGGAAGGATGGAGGGAAGGAACAGATTGGGTCAAAAAAGAAGAAAGAAGGAAGGAAGGAAGGGAAAAGGGATTGTGGAAAGAAGGAAGGGAAAAAGGAAGGAAAGAAAGATGGAGGGAGGGAACAGATTTGTTCAAGGAAGGAAGAAGGGAGGGAAGAAGGAAGGGAAAAGGGATTGTGGAAAGAAGGAAGGGAGAAAGGAAGGACAGAAGGAAGGATGGAGGAAGGGAACAGATTGGGTCAGTTTGACCCAGAAGGACAACAGGGTTAAGGTAGATTGACAGAGGAACACCACGCTGTTCCTGTCTGGTCTTTCCTAACAGGTGCCTCAACAAGTCGATGTGCTCTGAACGAGCTCTCAGACCGCTCTGTCAAGCGTGCTATGACAAATTGGCCCGTAAAGACCGCGTTCAACAAATAAAATGCGAGGGTGTTTGCGGAGTGCACCGCCTCTCTGTTCTCTTCCATATGTCAGGCAGAAATCTAACATCATTTTTCCTTCAGCTCCACCAAAGCCAAGCCGGTAAGCACAGCCAATTGATTTTGGATGCCTGTGCAAAACCCAAATCCCATGGCTAAAATTGGTCCTTGAAAAGTGGAGGAGCGTTCTCCCACCACCACCTTTCCCCTCTCGGCCCAGGCCACAGTCCAGACCTGCTGCAGCCCCCCCCCGGGTGCCCTCTCTGCCTGGCCAAACAGGCTCAGCTATATGGGCTCCTGCCATCGTGTGTGTGTGTGTTTGGGCTGAGTTCCGCCTGGCTGCTCCAGCCACCTGCTCAGGGCACCGGGGGAACACCGGTTAATTAGCTCCTCATTAGAGCCAAGGCAGTGTACAGTGTGGATAAACACACACATACTCACACACATTCATGCACCCGCACACACACGCACACACAGCAGAGACGGCTGCTTCAAGAGGCAGTAACCACTCACAAAACTATGAGGATCAAGTGGCAAAAGATCTGGAAAAAAAAAAAAAAGGTTGAACAGAACTGAGACATAAACAGATGTAAAGGCTGCTGGCTCTGTGCTCTGTAATGAGCTGTGGACAACAAGCTGAGACAAAGATTTAAGAACTCCAAACTGAGAACTAACAGGAAACTACAACTCCTGCGTCCCTGCTGTGTGCGTTACATGGGCCGTGCCATGCTCCTGCCTCTTTGTAATCAAGCCACTTTAGACCCACTTGCTCTTTCCTTCACTTCCACACACACGTATCTTTCACTTTTAACTTTGACACCGTGTCCCAGCCCTCCCCTCCCTCCACTGCTTTCTGCGGTTAGCCTCACGCCGTGGGCTGAAGAGCCAGCTCTTGGGAGCCCTTTTGAACTGAGAGTCCCCTTAATTCCTCTCCCACCCCTCCCCTAAGCCTCCCTCACCCTCCCTCTCTCATTTTACTTTCATGAGACCCTATCTCAAATACTCTCACTGGTTGCCTCTCCCTCTTTTTTTTTTTTGCTTGTTTCTTTCCCCCATCCTTTTTTTTCTCGTGTCCATCTTTTACTCCATCTCTCCTTCTCTCTCTAGATGGCATCAGGCAGGGAAAGATTTTAACGAGATTAGGCTGGAGGGTTGCCAGGTTGGGGGGCCTGGTGTCAGTGGAGAGTTGAGTCCTTAGCTCTGTTTCCCCTCTCTCTCTGGTCCACTTCACTTCCCCACATCTAAACATTGTTATCTCTGTCCTGCCTTTGCCTTTACTCTCTGTCTGTCTCGTTTCCCCCCCCACCCCCACAATATTCTGCAGACCTGAGCTCGGGGTCAGAAGCAGACGACTGCTGCGCAATCAAATTATCGTGGGGAATCAGTAAAAACTGACGTAGAGACAGATTTGCTTTTGGCAGACACAACCGTGAGGTCCACTCTGGGAGATACGTGTGATGCCTGGGCTGCTTTGGAAATAGAAAGTGACAGATGGGATAAATTCACCACTGTGGACGGAGATGGCAGCAGAAATGGTGAATGGGGTGTGGGGGCTCAGGGTTAAGGTTTTCCTATAGAGTGATCAGGTTGTGAAGCAGGCTGGTATGTGAATGCACAGAAAGCCTGAGTCCTGCATGGACAATGGGTGACCCAGAATTCAGCAGTGAAATTCATGTATATTAATATTTATATTTTTTGGCCCACCTTCAGTTACTGACACCCTACATCTAAACAAAGTGTGTAATGACCATGAAAATTATGAATCGTATTCTTTGCCCTTCACATTTCAGGCTCAATCAACATATGTAGGACTTTTTTTCAAATGGGCAAAACTTATGCAACAGAAGCCAAAAGTCCAAACTTCAATTCCTACAGTTCTGAATCCTATGATCTTTAATAACTGAACATTTTAGAGCAGCTGCTCCCAGTTGAGTTGGTCCATAAGGATGTGATCATGAAGTGATCCATGCTCCTTATTTGTACATTTGTTTACATTACTCACACCAGAGCTGTCTCTTCACAGACAATATCCATTCCATATGCCTGAATATCTGCAGAGACAAATGTAATTTCAAACACTGTGGCAGTGGCTGATCAATCGGACGGCTTGTGTTGGCTGCAGACGGACATAATCAGGGTTAAAGAGAGCCAAATGATTGTCATACTCCCATCTTTAACAAATATATTTTCTCTTAACAGCCTCTGAGTCTCGCTGCCACCATCAATGCCAGCTGGCAGCCAAAAACCACATATTTTCTCAGGCAACGGACCACAGAGGCCTGCAACAGCATTAGAAAAAAGAGACAGAGGCTAACTGTTACCAAAACACAATTGAATTCAATGAGCGATGAAAAAACAACAGATTTCTTAAAAATAAAGAGTAAAACATATGAAATAAAAGAAGAGGTAGAAGAAAGAAAACATCCAGACAGAGAGTTAATCTTGTTACACAAGGACAGAGAGGAAGTGAGCGCCGGCGGTGACGGGCACCTCGGGAGGTGATTGCTACCATCTGTGTGAGAGAGCCGATGGGGGCCGGGGAGAGCAGGGTGGGCACGCTACACGCTGCAGCTCCAACCAGTTTGTTTTGGCACTGGGATGAAACGCCACATCGCACTACTAGATTACATGTGGCTCTCTCACACATGCACAGACGCAAGGAGATGCACATGCACGCACGCACTTGGCCCCCGGGGTGGGGGGGGGGGAGCCGCAGAGCGTGACCCGAGGTTTTAACCCAGCTGACATGAATGCTGTTATTTGACACTTTGCTGTCCTTAACATTTGTTTCACTGTGTTCCCCTCTTGCCAGCGAGCCTTCACGAGTGGCCTCGCAGAACCAGAAATGCATCAATCCCTTGCGGGCTGGCCGAGGACCAGAGCTGCAATACTGACAGGGAGAATAAAAGCAGACTGACCAAACCCTCTCGTCTCAGCCAGATAAAGGAAGTTCCTTTTTGCTCCAAGCTCTGAAAGCACAACAGCACCAAAACAAAACTCACACACCTCATGTTTGTAGCCCGCTCGTCTCACGCTAACCACCCCAGAGGCATCATTTCATAGGGCTGTTGATTTTAGAACAGCATTCCTCGGCTGTGTAATTATTTGAAAGCACAGGAGGTTTCTCTTTCAAAATCATTTTCTTTCGTGAAGGGAACCCCCCCCCCGACACACGCACACACACATACGCACACACAAACATCTCCTATTCATTTGAGTGTTGCGCCGTAAGTAATTGAAGTGTCGGTTCGTCGTTAGCCTCCGGCGTCAGGCGGCGGAGGTGGGAGGGGTGGGAGGGTTTTAAAGTCAATTAGCAAAGGCTGGAACATGGCACATATAGTACACGCAGTAATATCAAGGCAGCTCTGGCTTTTTTCATCCTCCTTCATCTGTATCTGGCATCTTGATTTCAGAGATTCATATCACGATGCCCTCTAGGGACAGACAGCAGCATTTCAGCTGACCGAGGAGGAATCCAATTTTAGGCTGCTGTGTGCTGCCAAGATGGATTTTCAGTGTTGAGCGTCTTGTGAGGTTAACTTGATTCTGCTAAGACCAAACAACACCATGTTGCAAGAATAAAAGCAAACAATCCTCCTCCTCTACACGCTATGAATGAGATGCTATAAACTATGGTATTTTTCATGTTATCCAAATCATGCAACCTCACAAACTATGCCGCGGTTTCATGTGTGGCGTGTTTCAGAATGAGGTCATTCCTCAGTTGCCAGGCCTAAAAAGTGTCTTGACGAATCTGCACGATGCCTGGAACATGGGCCTGACCTCTGCTTGGCCTTGCTCTGAGATGCTGGGCTGGGGGGTGGGGGGTGCTGTGAAAGGATGGAGGCCTATTTTGAAATTCTAATCAGCATTAAATAACCATCTGCCCCTTGTCAGTGAGAGAAATGAAGGGAGAGAGAGAGAGAGTTTTTACTTCTGTGGTCTTCAGAGTTTCCATAGCTCTGTTGAGATCTGAGAGCTTATTCTGAGCCCCGTTCCTGAGCATGTGTTCCTGGCTGGCTTCTTCCACACATGTTCACACAAACACACACATACACACACGAACACACACACACCTCTGCTGGATAACACTTCTCTCCCGAAGAAACCCATCTGTCAATGTCCCTCCAACGCCAGCTAATAGTTTCCAAAAAACAGAGGCTGAGCCCATCAAAAACCACAAGCCCCACGTCGAAGGTTTGACCGGGCTTGTGACCAGTCTTGCAACTTTTTTCATCTGTCTGTTCTGCTTCTTCTTCCGCTGTGATTGTAATGCAACTGCTGCTTCATTAGCGTAGCAGACATGATCTAATAACATCTATTATATAACAGCTAATAACTTATTTTAGAGGTAATGCCTAATTCGTGGGAATTTCCTTCAGGTGATGACATGGACTAGTGTGTAACGAGTCTGCAGTGAATAGTTATTTGGTTGATTGATTTAATTTCAAAAGGAAACTCCCCTTCTTGTGCAAAAACAAAATAGCCTACCGTATCGCTCATTCCCCACTGGATTCAATACGTCAAGTTTACTATGAAAAATATTCAACACCACGCCCAAACGCTGCAGCAGAGCAGGAACACCCGGCTCTGCTCCCAACCACAGCTCACCTGCGTTTCTGGCAAATCAGCTCAAATGGCAACTCAAACAGCCTTAACGTGACCTCTGTTTAATGCTATGAATGCATAACAGTGTGCCTGGCGCAACACTGGGAGCAGACCTGGCTTGGCTGGTCCATTAGGGATGGATGGTGTCTGGCCCTGGGCTTGTAGCGTCCCAGAGCAGTGCTCTGGACTTCCTGCTGGCTGGGTCCAAATGAGAGAGGAAGGGCTGGAGAATAGAACAGCTTGGTGCCGCAGCCAAACAGGGCCAACATGGCTGCAGACACAGCCAAGAGTCGAGAGCTACTACGCCACCATAAATTATCATCTACTCAGGATGTCACATTGTCATTGACTCCACAAGAGGCCTCTTCATCTTATGCAGCGACTGTGGCAGACTCTTATTATGAGATGATATAGCGTCTCACGTTTTTAAGTCAACATTAAGTATTTACATTACTGCGTCGGCCATGCCAACAGAAAAGCCAATACTCCATCACAACCAGTAACCAAATAGCTCTTATCCATCTGCTTCCTCATTCTGTTCTGTGGCTCAAACTCTGGGCAGATAAATCACAGCTTTTTCCATCATGTCTCCCTCAATACAAACAGACACGCTCCTTTACGAGGCTGCCCTCTCTGACTACTAGAGCGGGGATTTGTAAACCAATGTCTTGGGGCAGGATTCATAGTGAGGGTGGCGGCAGATGGGCGTGTGTGTGCATGGCTTGTGTCTGGAGACTGTACGTGGGCTTGCCAAGAGCGCAGACAGTAATCTCGGTGCGGTGCATGTCAGACATTTAGTAAGACCCGCGAAACAATCAAACCAGCTTGTCAGGGACAATGTTTCTTCGTCTGCGGGGGTAAAGAGCGCCGCCAGTGGGAGCAGAACCTTGCAAAATCTTTAAAACAATCCTAACAATAATGTTTAAAGTGGCGAAATCTGGCTACCAGGCACGTCGTTTCTCAAAGGCTGACAGGCTCAGACGCTGGGTGTGAAATAACCATTGATTTGACTCTACATCTGCCCACTCTGAATTCCTGAGTTACCCACACACCATCTCCCCATCAACTTAACCTTGTCACCACCCCACAAAGGCTCATGACCTCAGAGCAGAGCCTTTCAGACCCTCCCTCCAATCCAAACACCCCCAGGGCCTCACCAAGGCTCTGGTGACACCTAAGGGACTCCTCAGCTCTGTAGCTTGCCACTCTTCCACACTTTCACAGTCTTAATACTTACACCTCACCCCCACAGTGGCATGCCTCAGGGCCTGCACTGCAACCCGCCGCCATTTGACACAGCATGTTAGAAAGAAAAGCAAGCTGAGAAATCAACAAGGGGTGGGCGCATTTTAAGAACGGGCTTTAATATACACCGGAGAGGCTTTTTAAAGGCTCTCCTGCTACTTTGAGGATATCTTGGAACCGTTTCTACCGGAATAAGCTGTAAAGAGGCTTGTGGAACATGAAATTGGGGACATCTGGGACTAACTTTTTTTGGCGTGTCCGGATGTGTGATCAGGTATAGCGTGCAACATGCAATAGGCTTTAACTGCCCTGTATCAACACTGGGATTAGGTCATCAGACTTGGCCGGTGAAGCCGGGAGGTTTGAGTCCAGAAATCATGGACAGAAGTGACATATCAATCCCGCAGAGAAGAGATCTACGGGAAACGGGTGTAACATTTCGGAAACAGCTACGGGACATTTGAAAGAGGGTGTGTGCAACAGTACGAGGGGGAAAACGCAGAAGGGTTTACAGGATATTGTTCTAGAAGGGGCTAGGTGAGCGAGGGCGTCGAGACCAGGTGAGAAGCCAAAGGTGCCAAAGGTAGTGACGGGAGGGTTCAGTGTGAGAGTGAGGGGAGGCTGCCTTCACTGACTGGTCTGATGTTGAAATGGCCTTGCTCCTTTGGCTCTGTCACTCTGTCCCCTTTAAACAGATCTGGCACTATTCAATGCTAAATATGATCTCAGGCCAGCTCACTGGGCAATTACAACATGTTTGAAAAATATACACTGTTTTTCAGTGTTGTACTGCTTTTTTTCTCTCGCTCTGGCTGTAATTTTATTTCATTACAGAGAAAGGTTAAAACGGGGACAGCGGTTTCTAATATGGTTTTATTTTCCTACACTAACAAATTTTTATGACAAGCAAAATTGACCTGAATTAAGTTCCACCTATGTCTATTTATACAAACAGAGAAATACTGTGAAAGATTACAGCCAAAGAAACATCCACATATTAAAGAACAAATTCCTGCTAAAAACACATGACTAACATGATGTGTGTCCAAATCCTTATACAGCTATGACGTTAATATATGTGCTAAATAGCACATCAAAAAGCCTGTTATCGTAGAAAATCCTAATCCAATGCAAAGGTTATCCATTTACATTAACAAAAATTGCCACAGAAATTGCTATAATTTTACTTGGCACGCTTTCAGAGCACGTCTGGATGACTTTTACAGAGCATGTCTTGAGGTAAAGGCAAACACTGCCAAATAACATTCTTGGATGACTTAGCTGTAGCAGAGTGCCAATGACTTGAGCTGTTGTCATCCACTGTTTAGACTTGCTTGAGAAAATTAGTTTTTTTTTTTCATGGAGAAATCCAGAAAACATGATTTTGTTGAGAGTCGGCCTGTTTCCCTGTAGAGGAATGGTAAACAGAAGAGGCTGATGGGAAGCGAAAGGATGGGCCGCGGTGCTTTCAGAGACACTGCCAAATTTGCCAGCTCGACCTTTATGTGCTACTAGAACTCCTCACCTGAATAAATACAAACCCATCCGGTGTGTTGGCAGCGTTATTAATCACCATTAATCCAGTTAAACATCACAGTTAAAACTCTCCTCTTTCCTTCTCTGTGTTTATGAGTGTAAATTCCATTCGTTGGCCTGACTTTACATTGCTGTCCTCATATCCTGAAATCTGGTGGTGAAAAGGTCATGTCTGTATTTTAAAACTTTTCCTACATTCCTTGAAGTAAGAATGGGATGTTTGTATCATACATCACATTGCAGTCGCAGTGTATGTGTAACGGGGTTCAGTGTCTTGCCCTGGTCCCCTGCTGCCATTAGGACTACTGTATAACTCAAGATGTTACACAGTGATTGTGTCTTTTAGAAAATCCTTTTTGCTACATGTTGATTGACCAAATTAGTCTCTATTATGTTATTTTTTTTACAGGAAAAGATAGTCTGCTATATGGAACATGTCACAGATCTCACTCACACATGTCTAGAGAATGGCAGATGGATGGGAAGACTTACGTAGACACTCGTTGGCCTCGCGGGCGTTGGCCCTCTGCCACGGCCGGTCGTAGTGAAAGGGCTTGCAGCGGTCACATTCAGGTCCTTCTGTGTTGTGTTTGCAGTCGCACACCAGTTTGCCTTCCTTGTCTTTGAGACAGCGTGAGGCATGTCCATTGCATTTACACCTCCCGCCCACCTGGAAGTCTCCCACTGCATAGAAATAAGTTGGCAGCGTCGAGGTCACTGCCATGGGGTCGTCGTCCCTCCCTCCGCCGTTGCTTCCAGCCCCCAGCTCCCGGGGAAGCTGTGGTCGGTTAAAAACCACACGAATGTCGGTGACAGTCACCCAGTCCTGGAGGACGGGGCTGTTGTCAAAGTCTTTACCGGAGGGCCGTCCGTCCAGCGTGCTGAAAGCAATGAGCCCCCCAGAAAGCGGGTAGAGGTCAGTGTGGCCATCTGTGCATAGAGCCTCCTGCTCGTTCTGCTTGGTGATGGTGGCTTTGTTGGGCCGGTTGTACATACGCCGGCATTGTGAGGAGTAGAACTGGTAGGGCATCCAGGTTTTGCCGTAGTCCATGCTCTTGTAAATGGCCAGGGACTCGGGTCGCGGCGAGCAGAACTGCAGGCTGACGTAGGTGATCTCAAACTTTTTACCTAACGAAAGGGTGAGAGTCACATTGTACGGAGAGGTGTTGAGATTCTCCGACTGCCAGCAGGTGAGGTTATGGGCCGAGTTGAGGTCGGTGAGGTAGGAGGCGGGGTGGGCGCGGCGAGGGTCGGCCGCGTCACAGATCTGACAGGTGCGTACCGAAGGCCGGTCGTCGCCCCGCTCCACCACGCTGCAGGAGCGCGACGGAGGCCGGCCGCAGACGCTGGACACCATCACCTCCTTGCCGAAGGCGGCGTTGATAAACTCGGGGATGCAGCGGCGCGCCGCACCTGTGTCATCGTAGCAAGGGTCTGGAGGGGTCTGCTGTCCTGCGAAGGGATTGGCGGCGCTGTGGGTGAGGACTGAGCATGCCAGGAGGCACAGGCCCAGCACGCACCTCCAGGGTTCCCTCATCCTGCTCAGAGGGCCCGTCTGTGAAAGCCTTCCTCTGTTTGTGCACGGATGAGTCGGCGAATGTGTCTGGAGTCAAGAGTCGACGAGGGTTAATGTGAGTAAGTGTCCTTGCGTGGGTGTGTCTGGTTTTGTGACTTTCCCCTGTGTGTGTGTGATTGAGAGTCAGTGGAAGGAGAGTGTCTGAGCTCAGTGACCCTTCGCTTCAGTCTGACCAGAGCCCTTCCTGCAAGAGAGAGAAATAAACACAAAGGTCAATGTCTCAGACACATTTTTACCATAATAGGAAATAAAATAGAAATTGACAGTAATTGGATTCCAATGCACAAAAAACAAGTTTGTACATCTTCTAAGCCAAATTATATTTGCCCTTCTAAAGGAAAGCAATTTGGAGGTTTTCTACTGTACAATTAAGTGAGTGTTTTCATTGACTAAAAGCCTGTCAGCGGAGAAGACAGTTAGATGGGAGGCCCAAGAGAAAGGATGTGACCATTTAAAGAGAGACATTAGCGGCTGCAAGTTACTGCACCC
Organism: Trachurus japonicus; assembly: GCF_045865225.1. Lineage (NCBI taxonomy): Eukaryota > Metazoa > Chordata > Actinopteri > Carangiformes > Carangidae > Trachurus > Trachurus japonicus. The sequence continues at coordinate 22,612,632 of NC_140925.1, forward strand.
TGAATTTCAATGCCTGCCTCTCATTCAGTACTTCCATTCAGGTCAAAACTGGCCAAGCCTTCTGGTCATGCTTGAGCAGCATGGCAGAAGTCACCCTATAATCCCTGGTGATGTTGCAAAGCAGTGGACCGTGGGTGACCCTGGTCAAACCTCTGCTTTAAGAGCTGGTCCTGGAAAAAAAAAAAAAAAAGGAAGTCACTTTGTATATGAGGACAAGGCTCTAGTTTTGTGCTCTTCCTAATTTTTGCGGGAATTTGAAAGGAAATCAACCATTGCGATGCTATTGTCACACGGTGCTGACCTGAGAGAAGACGCCATTATGTTCACTCACCGAACCAGAAAATTCACAAGAAGTGATAGCTATTTGAGGATTATACTCTGTATTAGGAGAACTGAGGCTATGAGACTCCATTCAAGCCTTTCTAAATCTCTGGGTAAAGATAGGTACCTGGATGACATCATTGATTCGCTCACAGCTAGACGAGGGGCCTCCTGGTCCCAAAGAGAGAAAGAGTGAGGGGCGCGGGGGAGAGAAAGCTTTGGGGCAAAGAAAAAGACAGAAAGAGATGTAGATGGCCTGAGGCTTTTCCTCCCATAATCCCCTTTTTACTTCCCTGGGTGTCAAATCTAGAGGAGCCCCATTTCAAAACAGACAGCTGAGGGGTTGAGAAGGCACCCCGACCCTTCTTTGCGAGGTATTTATTAAATTACAATGAATCACACCCACCTCCTCCTTCCCCTCGCTCCCCTTCTTATACTACAGCATCCCTCTTCATCTTGGTAGAACAAAAGGCCGCCTCTGTATCCACTTCAGTCAAGCGGGGAAGGCAGACAGACGGATTTAAGGGGAGTCGGAAAAACAAAAGTTTCGTTCTTTTCTTGTGTGAGGGGTCCAAAGCTAGCAACCCTCAAAAAGAGCCCAGTGGCCTGGTAAATAGGACCACTCTTCTGTGCTCAAGTGCTTAAACCCAGCCATTTGGCCTCTCCTCAAGCGCAGATTGGGTATTGAAGGAAAAGAGAGAAGGGAATTATACGGGAGTAGGAAGACAGTGAAGAGGAAAATGTGACAGAGCTGAATGCACAACTTTCAGTAGGCAGCTACACATAATTTACTCTGTTTTCATACTTCTTTTCTGTGTAAGAAAGACTATAGACTATACCTTGGAATAAAAACATAGCTGTACTGTATATTTCCTCTAAAGTTGCCACAAGAAAGTTTAAAGCCCATGAAAACATTGTAAAAAAAAAAAAAAATCTCATTCTATTACAAAATCTTACATGAAAAATAGTTTTGCAGGGAATGGACCTGCCCATAAATGATTGGAGTGAGAGTGGGGCTTTGCCAGCACAGATAAGGACATTGATCACTGACATGTGTCTGAGGACAAGGAGGTGAAAGTGGGCACGCTGGCAGGAGTTCATCAGCCAAGGCACTCCATCAAAAGGCTGGCCGTGGTAAATCTGGCGGGCCTGACACCCACTGGGGAGGCCATGGAGAGACGGCTGATAGAATTAGCAACTCATTAGCATCCAGGCCCAGCTTCCATCAGCAGCACGCTCATCCGAGAAAAGAGACGGGGTGGGGGCCGCTGGGGGAGCTGGGGCGGGAGTGGAAAGGAGCAGGAAGACTAGGTAGAAATTATGACAGGTGAGGGAAGAAAGAAAGAAAGATGGTAAGAGGGAATTATCAGATTTGATGGGAATGCCGCCGAGGGAGCGAGAGGAAGTTAGACAAAGTTGTAAAAAAGAAAGAAAGAGGCAGGGAAATACTTGACAGACAGAAGAGGCGCAAAAAGAGGACACACAGGCACGAGGAATGAGGAGTTTAAGTGGGTAAGAAGGAAAAGAGGGACGCACGAGGGGGAGAGAAACAGTGAGGGGCACGACAGTGATAAAGCAGAAATGACTCGAGGGAGGGCGAGTGAGGACAGAGATGAATGGGAGCGGTAGGAGAGAGAGGGAAAGTGACAGAGATGGAGGGAGGGAGTTGAGGAAAGGACATAAAAAATGAGAGAGGGAGAGATGGAGGGAGAAACAGAGGGGAGACAGATTAAGGTGGAGGACTGCATTGGGCTGCGTCTGGACTTTAGATGACTAAATATGGTGTGGTCCGCGTGCTGCCGGGCCTGCTGGGAGATTCTTCCAGGGTCTGGTGCTGTCAGGCGCGTCTGGCAGATGAGCGTGTAGGTTAAACAGAGAGAGAACAGTGACAAGGCTGTTTAATTCCACTCTGTGTGCCCTCTGAAATAGATGCTAGCCTCACAGCAAGTGTTAACAATTCTCCGAGACAGTCCAACAACCCAGCGCTGGAGCAGAAAAATCAGTTTTTTATTAAAAGCTTAAGACTTATTCTATATCACTATAAAAACTGCAAAACGTGAGCCAGTTCCACGAGATCTCTCCGAGTCTGGAAGCCTGGTCAGGATGTCGGCACAGTGGTGTAGCTGGCTGACCTTTGAGATACTAAGAATCTGTTTCAGCAAGAAATTTCTCTGCTTTAAGCATCGACAGCGTGTTTAACAAGCCGCAAGTTTCCCTCAGTGGGGGCAGACATTGTCTTTCATTAAATGTGGTTGAAGTAGCAACAGCTGCAGGCCCATGTCTCAGTCTCTCTGAAGAAGACCGTGAGTACCACACAGAAATGCTGGGGTAGTTGCAACATATACAGGAATGTACCAGGGAGAGGATGAAACTCTGAAATAAGATGTTTTATTGTTCCCAAAAGCATTTATTTTTTTGTGTTTTAAAGAAATATGTTTTCTTTGTGAGAGTTTTAGAGCATGAGCTCAATACACATCTCATACGAATAAAACTACCTCTACCAGTTCTTTACACAAAAACAATAAGAGGAGGAACAGTTTGCCTGGCACTATGTAATTGTAACCAGCACCACTAAAGCTAATTAATTAACACTTTATATCTAATTAGGTTAATTTACATGAAAACTAAAGAATAAAACTTCACACTGTCACTGGAAGGCTAATTTTGCAACCAGAAACACAGTCGGTCATTCTCAATGTACAAACTGAACTGGGCAGGAAAGGATTTAGGTTTCTGGCATCTAATGCTTAGAATAAACTACAGTTTTAACTGCAATTTCAAGTCCTTGTTACATTGAATGTGTTTAAAGCTCTGGTGAAATCACTGCAGTCTACACTGACAAGTGTTTAGTGAGCAGGTTTTAAAGTTGTTTAATCTAATATGTAGTTTATTGTCTTCAGGTCTTCACTGTATAAGAGATCTTTGATCTCAATGCAACTAACCTGGTTAAATTAAGGCTAATTTAAAAAAAATAATAAAAAAAGAACCAATAACTATTCATCTCATAAGTTTATGTGTGACATCAGCTTCCAGTCTAAGTTTTGATTTTCGATACTGACCACACGACTCTGACCCCAGCACACAAACCTCCCACCATCTGGTCTACACAAGATAAACTGTTCCCTGTGGCAGCAAAGTCATTTCCAAGTGAATGGCTGCTTGTAGTGCAGTGACAAAAAATAAATTGTACGGTCAATTCATCACTGACACATTCCCCCGTGGATTAATGACAAGGAAAATGTCCTACGTGTGCCGCTGGGTTAAAGCGGCTGTGGCTAAGCTACTGTAGTATTATAATTTGTCCATTAGTATTATGGGCCCAGTATGAAAAATATGAGGCTTTTAAGATGGAAGCTCCTACATAACAAGTTGCACTTAGCCACACAGAGTACTCGGGCCATTTGCCAATAGGACCAGATTCATTGGTTTTAATCAACCAGTGACAGCCCAATTAGAGAAGGTAGATGTTGGAGGGCCGAAGGAAGGAAAATTAGATTTAAAAGAGGTTGGCAAGGACCGAGGGAGTGACGGAGAGAGGGAGGAGGAGAGACAGATAGAGGGAGAAAAAGATGGGAACGGGAAGATGACAGGGTGGTCTGGTGGTTTCAGCAGAGACATTCCGGGGAACGTTTTTTCAGCTTCTCCCTGTCACCGGGAGATCATCCCATGTTGAGCTGTCTCTCTTTCAAGCGTGGGCGCCTCTGTCAGAGTTCACAGATTAGGAAAACAGAAGTCGCTGAGAGGCTTTATTTGGCTTGGGTGTAGAGGAGGGTGCCGGGGGAGGTGAGGATAGGAGAGGGACAGCTGAGCCACTTTGTATCCCAAGTGGGAGCCTTTCAAGCTGCTCTAGAGAGTTGGCGAGGTGGCCCCTCCCAGACTCGCAGTGAATGGAGGTCTTCTGGGTTGCCTCTCTCGGATGACAGCAAGCTGAGGCCCCGACCGGTGCCCTGCTGTCCTTCCAGCCTGCTGTACAGTAATCCCTGGTGGGGTTATTAGTGGCTGGCCGGGACCATGGAGGACTTTTTAATAGGGTAACAACAGGGCTACCTCCATTCTCATTATCGTCATGCAAGGATGCTTTGTATGAATATAAAAGAACAGTGAGAGCAACAACAAAGTTAGAAATCCCCTCCTGCACAGGGAGCACACACGGTCTGATGCTGTTTGTTGATGCAGCTCACCAGAATAACATCTCAGCTCTGGCTTGGCCTGGTTGCAAATTTGCATGTGTTGTTGTATTGACCTGATAGGAAGCAGCAAGCAACAATTTCTAGATTCTTGTTCTGATCTGCACATATGCAAATAATTTATGCACCATTTACAAAGGTGTCTAACAGAGCTGCAGAGGATCCATCATCTCATTATTAATGGATTAATTGGATCAGCACAAAGCAGATCTTTACTTTGTAACCACACACACACATGGTAAATAAACCTGTCCAGAAGAATTATCTTGACTGACAGGCCTCAGGTAACAGGGGTCAGACAGTAGTGGTCTGAATTCCACTTGATGATGGCTGTCTCCACGGTGGTGACAACCATCCTGCTGTTTGTGTAAGTGTGTGTGTGGGTGGTGGGCGCGGGTTTGAAGCGTACTCAGAGCACCTCATTGGCATTCATTAGGGACTGAGGAAGAGAAGGGGGGGGGGGGGGGGGCTGGGGGGGAGTAACGGGGAGGGCCGAGGGCAGGAGGGGGTCAACTCTCACAGCTGAGGGTGTCATTAGCAGGAGGATCACTGACAAATTTAAAGCCTGCTTATGGCTGCTCAGAAGCTGTGTGTGTGTGTGTGTGTGTGTGCTCCAGATATCACGTTCACACGGCCAAAACTGCATCCTGTAAGGTCACTGTGACCTTTGTCCACCAAAACCTAATCAGTTCATCCTTGAGTTCAAGTTGTGCTGAATCTGAAGGGGTCCCTTGAGGAGATCTCAGAATATTGGATTCACAGAATCATGTTTCGGGACCTTTGACTAGCAAATTCTAATTTACAGTTTTTCTCAGTTGCTAAAACATTAAACCCTGTTGTATGAACCAAATGCCCAGTTGCCTGAACCCACTGATTGAACCAGTCACTCTTTTGGCAAAACCATCAGCACTTTTCACCTGTTTAGACACAACTTACCAACACATTTTCATTGTGACGCAAGTTGTGTTGCATAATGGTGAGCACAGGTGGCAAAAGTCAAACACAATTAAAGCACAGGTTTCACCGGTTGAACACAACAACTCAACATTGATCACACTTGTGTCTAATGATGTGAGGGAACATACTATATGAGCCAGTTCAGGATGAAGTCCTGTGGCCTGATCCAGTACAGAGAAATGATGCTGTGGCTGAGTAATGCACTTCTCATTTCTATATTTTTGTACTTTATTTTTACGTAGGCTTACTGTATACAAGTGCTAAATGCACAAGATTTCTGTTTGTTTTTGTACTGTACAAGAGCTACGTGTGAATGCACAGGATTTCTGTTTTTTGTGTTTTTTTTTCTTACTACAGCATGTGGTTTTTTGTTTTGCAACATGCATTTAGCCCACAGTGAGCAATAAAGATTTATTTCTACAGCTTCATGTGCTGAGCATTGTGTTTTCTATTTTTCTATGTAGTGTTTATTGGCTGCTCAGTAGTGTTTTTAATTTGACTCGGGGCACGATTTGACAACAGTTTTGAGCACAGATTAAACTGTTTTGAGGTGAAAGTTTGGTTTTGCAAGAAGAGTCTGAGGTTTTGTGAATGTAGCTTGAAAATTGGGGTTTGTGTTCACAGTTTAGAGAAAAGGAAGAGCAGCTTTGGAGAAATATGTCCTAGCAATCGAGAAAAACTGTAATCTAATGAACGTTTGTACAAGATTTGAAGAGACTTTTGACAAGTATTTACTGAGATATTGTGTCCACGAGAAAGAGATGAAAAACCCAAAAAACAATATGTGGAGGAGTCACAATAATCAGAACCGATCCTATTAGCAGCAACAAAGTGACTATTCATCACAGGTTCAGAAGCGACTAACCAGGAAGATTCAAACAGTATCATTAATGAACGTGTCTGCTTTTCCATCTCCGACAGGCAGAGACACTGCAGGGAGAGGTGCTGAACGCCCAGCGGAGGAATGCAGCAGCTTCTGTGGCCCAGCCCACACGGCTGGCCCAGGGTCCGACGGTGGTTCTTAAGATCAACAGAACCTGATCCACAACAGAACAGGAGGAGAGAGGAGACAGACGGCGCAAGGTGGAATACGAGGTCAGGCCCGCTCTCATAGATCCACAGACAGGAAGTTGCGCTGAGCTACATCTCTCTCTGTTTATGCACGTATCCTCTGGAGTAGAAGAGCTGAGGGGGAAAATGCTGATGGGCAAGTTTTGGTGTGTTTTTCTGTTAATGAAATGTTCTGTGAGATCAGTGCTTTTGGTGAGAAAATGGGAGCTGTAGGGATCGGAGAGGACATGAGCATGCAGAAAGTTCTGGCCAACAGTGACTCACTAGACTCGGGGTTAAGCGGGGTTAATTTGTGAGAAACGGATCAGGCAAAAGCACAGTAGGAAGGCTCTTTGTGGCTACATGAACACAATAAAAAGCATTTTGTGTTTTCTCCTGCAATTACAAACTGCAGTTTATGGTCAGGTTCAGGTAAGTTAAGACACAATGAACAGTTCAACAATGCGGTGAGTGAACCGAGTTTTACAACGATCCTCTATTTCTTTTTTTTCTTACCAGTTTCAACATAAAAACAGGTTTTGAAAAGAACAGAAAGTCATTGTGTGCTACCAAACAGTGGCATCTTTGCTAGAATCAAAGCAGGGGCAGGGGTTTGAAACTACTGAGAAGGTCCCACAAGACCTCAACCCCCGAATAACTATTTCACAAATCAAAGTAGCTGTGAAGTCGAGAGCGAGGGAGGACAAAGTCGTACTTTGGCTTGGATTTTTCACTGGCAGAGCGATGGACCTCGGAGTGAAGGGACAAGAGTTCAAGAAATTTATAGCCTCCTATGTCAAGCTGTGATCCGTTTTCAAACACAAGAAATATTTCCCCTACATGTGCTGTCAAGATGCGTCTGAGAAAGGGATGACACCCACAGCCCAGCGCTGGCAGACGGAGCTGCAGATTCCTTCTCTGAGTTAGTGTGTGCAGGAAGGCCGTGTGGCCAGGTTACAGAGATGATAAAGCCGTGCATAAAGTGCTGAGAGGTTAAAGTTCCCAGAGTGTGCTGTTTTCAGCACATATGGGTGGACTGAGGGCTCCTTGATTGAACATTTCCCATGGACCCGGGCATAACCCTGACCACAGCTTTGCAGCAGTGTGGTTGGACGGTGGCGGTTGGGGAGAGGCATGCGAGGTGTTCCTGCGTACGAGAGGAAGTAGCTCGTTTAGAGGGATGGAAGGGTTTAAGGAGACGAGAGGTGAGCGCTCCTTCAAAGCCCTTTGAAGGCTGGCTGCGGTAGGCAGGGCAGTGGTTTTCCCAAAAAGCCCACCTAACAGGAAAACAGTCCATTTTTTTCCATTGCACAAGAGCAACCTCTACCCCACAGCCAGAAGCGAGGACCCTCTTTGAACTCGCTGGGAGAAAAAAAACACAAATGGTTTTATTACGTGCTTGGAGTACTCGTGCGGTTGAGTACATTACACTTAAACACACTTGTTGCTGATGGACAAACACATGCTCGCTAGTAGTTGGATTCACAATGTGTGCCCTCGGTCACGCTCCAAGACACTGTCGAGAGGCCAAAGCTTGTGACTCATCAGACAACTCCCTTTCCCCTCTTCCCTTGTTACTCTCTTCCCCACTCTCCTCCCCTCACCCGTTCTCTCTCAGCGGCAGCGTTGGCACCCACTGGTCGACCTTTGGCCAGAGGTCAGAGGTCAGTGGCCTCCCAGTCGAGAGGGGAGAGAATCTAAATGTCTTGTCTTTTGGCTGGGCTGACACTTAAACAACAAGTCCTCCAAATTAACAGCAAAATGTCAGTCCTTCTTTTATCATCAGTGTCATTTGTGCCTCAACACACCTGATTTAGGTAACACTTTACATAAAGGTCCCTTAATTAACGTTAGTTAGTACATTATTAAGCATTAATATATAAACTAATGTGTTAATTAATGCTGAGTAATGCATACATAATGATAATTACATTATTCAACTTTTAATTTATTAACTAACTTTGAGTAGTAAACATTAATTAACTGCTTACTAATAGGTTACATGAATTAATATGTTTCCTAACCCTAAGTAATACATAATAATGATTGTTAATATATCGGTAAGCAGTTAATTAATGCTTAATCATGTACTAACTAATGTTAATTAAGGGACCCTTATTGTAAAGTGTTACCCTGATTTATTATGTGATCAGACATGCCAACAGAGAGCTGATCTGCTGTTTTAGAGTGTGTTGCTTTGCCCTCTGTCAGAGAGATGAGCAGACAAGCCAGCATCTAACATACAGTACGTGGTTGCCATAGCGTGGGGGTGGGGGGGCAAACACGCACATTTAGTCTGTTGTCAACATACAAACAACAAGCAGAAGGTAAATAAATACAGTTCCTCAGAAGAAATAATCTGTTAGACCATCAAGTCTGAGAACTCCATCAACACAGGACAGCAACTATGTGCATCCAAGTCAGATAAGCAGAGTGATAAGTTGTAAGTGGGCACAGACACACATGTGGACCTCACACATGCACACACACACATACACACACACACGCGCACCACCACCACACATCCCTCTGCATCTGGAGCAAATGTGTGTCTGACATATGCAGGCCTAGCAGGGTGTAGGGAGAGGCAGGATGAAGCATGTGAAATCTCTGCCCCCGGATCCTCTTCCCACAGTGGGAGACATCTTGGGTGTCACGCTGACGAATGACAGGTATTTTAACAGGAAAGGTAAGCACACACACACACACACACACACACACACACACAGATTTTTCACTCAGTGAGAAAACACACGGCCACTTAACTCAGTAATGAGACAACATTTCAACTTCATTCTCACCTCTGAAGCGGAGACAACTGATGTGTGAGTAAGAGATGTGGGTGCTGTGTCACACCACATCCATCTCCAGGCTCAAAAACAAACCCATGACAGGGATGAAATTGATTCAAGAGGGGAAAAACCCCAAAACCTCTACATGTGAAATTCCACATGGAGTCGAACTGCAATATTAATCTTCCATTCAGCAAAACTCAGACCAGTATATTTTGCTTTGAAATCAGGTGCCAGGGCCTGATATGGTAGCTGCTGAGAAACAGCTGTATTTTGAAAGTTGATCATTCTGATATTTGAGTTCATTGACAGCTGCACTCTTTTTTTCTTCTTCTTCTTCTTTTTTCTTAAATCGGCTTGAATCATTTGTTCAAAATGACAAAAGCTGGACTTGAGGAGAGGGACGGATGGTTACACCCAACAAAAACAGAAGAAGGCACTGACAGAAAGAGAGATCTAGCGTTACCCTGCCCTGTCAAGCTGCTGAAGCCGTAGAAGAAAAATATATTAGATGTGTTGACTTTACTCGCTCAGGTGGACGGAGCCAAGAGTCCTGAGGAATCCTGCTTTGAAAAGCAGGAGAAAACGATCTGCCTGTGTTTCTGCAGCTTTCTCCATCTCCAGCTCCATCCACCCGCTTCTCTCTGGGGTTCGTAAATACCACATACAAGCACACACACACACACACACACACACACACACACACACACACACACACACACACACACACACACACACACACACACACACACACACACACACACCCACACACACCCAGGAGTGAAAGAAATCTGCACTATGTTGCTTTGGATTAGCTTCCACATCATGTGCCTTCAGCTGCTCCTGGCTCTACCTCCCTCACTTTGTTACTCATGGAAGCAGGGTGTGATGCAATTAAATAATGATGATTAATTTTGCACAAACAAGGAAGCAGTGACTGTGCTGCAGATGAACATCGCCTCAGCTCATTAGACACATTCATCTCTCACATTTCTCTCAGTTTAAACCTCATGTCCCACGTTCCCTGTGACCCCCGGTGAGCGTGCAGCGGGGATTCAGAGACCTTCCTCCTCCGTGGACTGATTCCAGTCGTTTGCGGTGAGAGTGAGAAGTAGGTCAAGTGGCTGACACTGTTTCAGTGTGCAATAGGGGCATACTTTAAGTCTATTGAAGCAGTTAAGATAAGCAATCTGTACGGGACTCTCGCTTTCACTTCCAGGCTTGTTGCTGCTTGAGAGCGGAGAGCAGATGAGCTTACAGAGGGTGGAGCTCATTATTGTCAAACCTATTGTTTCCTGTCACACCTTGCCCACAATGGGCTTCAGTGTCAGATCAAGCCTATGATCACTTTAATCCTCCCGTCTCAAAGCTGCCTCACCTTTCTCTCTAAACACACCATCTTCGTGAAAAATCTCTCTTTTTTTCAAAGTTATTGTGCCCTAATAACAGCAGACAAAAATATGCCATTCTGATTTATTTTTTTTCACACAAATGTTTTTATGCATGCGGTGGCGTCAAAGCGAAAAAGGAAAATATTAGAAGTGACAAACGCATTGGGAGACTTGGCCAGGGCAGTGCCGAGGAAGACGGGAACCGAGGAGCGCGCTGCTTGCTTTGGCATCCACACTTGGCTCCGAGTCCAAGTCGCTATTAAAGCTCACTGGCTCCGTATAGCCCACCTCTTGTACCTCGTATAAAATCCTCGGCACGGGCTGTTTTTCTCTTGCTCTGTATTTTTTTCTCACTGCGACTTGTAAACCGAGGAGGCTGACACCTGTCTGCGGTGTCCGCCGCTCTGATCCAGCGCGTCCCGGTGATTCAGCGCCTCAAACACTCACTCACACGACCCCAGCCTTTAATAAAATAATGATAGTCATTGCCCTCATTTAAAACAAATGGCAGGTAATGTACTGCCCGTGACAACAAGCGCCGTGAGTCACTTACTTCTCCTCACAGGAAATAAGTGGTGCGTAAAATTGAAATCTGCTCTCCACCAAAAAAAAACCCGAGCACGCTGAGAGCGTAATAAACAGACACAGTGACCCGCAAATTATAAACTTACCCGAGTATCAAGTCGCGTCTGTCGCTGTCTCTGAATTTCAGAAGACGTCCCCTGAGAGAGATCCACACCAATTAGTCTTCAGGTTGTCTTCCGTCAGCAAGCGTCCTATCCAAACGCAGAGGTGTCTCGTCTTTCTCACGTTCGCCTCGTTAAAATGTTTGAAGAGGAGAAAAATCCCTGCCACATAGTCAAAAGAGAGGGGACACCGAGAGGAGAGAGGAGGTGAACCGCTGCACCCATCCGCGCCCGAAGCTCAAACCAACTGAAAACCGTCCAATACATCCATAGGTTGTAAAGCGAGACCGGGGTAGGCTACTCCCCATTAAAATGAAACCCAGATTTTCCCAACCATGTGTGTGCGCACGAGAGAGGGAGAGAGAGAGAGAGGGAGGGAGAGAGGGTGTGAGAGTGAGGGAGTGTGTGGGATTGGGAGGGGGGCTAAAAGGAGAGCCCACCGTATTTTCTCAACTCTAAGTTTAATTTCACTGGTAATTTTCTGATGCGCATAATTTAGTCGCGCAACCAAAATAAGGCGCAATCGAAAATAAACACTTGGCCAAAGCACCACTTGCTCCAACATTTGCTTCCTCTCCAACAACACAACTGGTCTCACTTTTACAACAAATACCTCCGCCGCTTTACGGACTGATTGTTACTGTGCTGCCTGCTCTAAATGCCCCATGGCTCGCTGTGCTCATAGGCAGCCATATGGAGGTCGTAATGAGAACACAACGTTGAACCTGTTGAAACAGAGTGGGCCTAGCGGGGCTCCGGGGCCCACAGAAACAAGAGGCAGATGCAGAATGTTATAACTTATTAATCCTATAATGGTCCAACACATGTTGGATTTATTAGCGTGCGCTTGTGCGCCAAGGCACCAAAAATGTTACCGTTTGGATGGCATTATTAATATGTACTGACAAACGTAGCATCAAATTAAATATCACAGTGCAGGCTCCTCTCGTCATTGATACTGTGTGTGTGTGTGTGTGTGTGTGTGTGTGTGTGTGTGTGTGTGTGTGTGTGTGTGTGTGTGTGTGTGTGTGTGTGTGTGTGTGTGTGTGTGTGTGTGTGTGTGTGTGGGGAGAGAGAGAGAGAGAAAGAGGTTCGTTTTGGCACAGAAAATGTGGCCCTGTGCCCTCGGCCATGACAGCAGCACATTAACTCATTAACTGCATTCATATGGCTGTGTACCCTCTGCTAGTGTGAAGGTTAAAGAGCTGAATGAACAGCTAAATGTGGTTTGTCATGATGGGTGTTTGCCTGGGTGTGCGTAAAAGCGCACAGGAGAGGTCACCGGCTCACACTGACTTTAGAGTTTGTAGTCCACGCTATTTTTAATTATTTGTGTATATCTACATTAAGCCGCCAGCGGACATGAATGGTGACTTTTGTTGGCGTTGTGTTTTTGGTTCGCCTGTTACAACCTGCAAAATTGTCTGAGCCAATCTCATCAGAGCTCCAGCGCTACACTTATATTTGTAAATGCGTACAGAAAAACACATGTTACACTTGTAAAAACCAGCCCAGCAGAACCGCGTGGACGGCAACAATCCGTTTTATAATTCCCGTTAATTTATAGTCGACAGGCCGCGTGTTGCTTTGTGTGTTATTGCAGGTGCAGGCTGCCGACCGGCGGCTCATTAGTCGAGCATCACGGCCGATCAAATCCCGAGCACCTCCTGGCTCCGCTGTAAGCTGATCAACATTCCTCCTGTATTTACTGTACCATCCACTGGGGGGAACAGCCCGACCCGACCCGGCTCGGCTCGGCTCGGCCCGGCCCGGCCCGGCCCGGCTCGGCCCGGCCCGGCCCGGAACCGTGCTGCGTTACGGTGCCTTTATTCCAATTATTAATCTCAAAACAAAGACCGTTTAAACGTGCATTCAAACTGCTGGTAATAATGAGTGTTGACCCCGATACCGTGCGTGTGTGAGCGCATGCGCGCGCGTGTGTGTGTGTGTGACACCTATATGAGAGCACACCTGCAGCCAATAGCAGCTAATTAACCAGGTCGAATAGCAGAATGAGACAGAAGAGAAAATGTCGGTTACTGGATGGAAACAAAAACTGGTGTCAGCTCAACAAAGAAAAAGATACAAATCTATTTAATTTCATAAAACTGGAGCCAGAATTTTAAAAAAAAATGAAATATTTCGCAGAGGGATAAAAATAATTACCTCATTTTTAATAGTTTCAACTTCCCCTTTCTGCACATTTATCTGCCTCCACTCGTATTTATTGCCATCCCTCCTTAGCTCCTCTGGCCTCCTGTCCACCCGCTGTATTATTTTATTTGTCTAAGAACAATTCTTCATTTGAAACTTCCCCTCTGTCGTTTTATAAGAGTCTAAAGCTGTTTCATAATTATTATGCTCTAATTTTTATTTTTTTTATTTTTTATAGTCCTGTTTTTTCGCCGTTTTCCAGTTCAAATGTTGAAGTTTTAATGATTTGCAGAGTTTCTCGGAATTGAACACAGCACTGTAAATGTTTAGTTGAGGAGCAGGACAACAAACTGAGAGATTGTGCTGTCAGCCTCAGCCTTCACTCAGCTGCGTAATGTTTCCAGCGCAGTCACACAGTGCTGTGTATCCCCCACAGTGACAGTATGGCCCCGTGTACATGCACATTTTTTTTCCTGAGAGGCGCCAACACTGATGCATTTCTGTGAAATAAAGAAGCTCCGTCAGATCGCCACTAATCTAGGTAGATTATCTCTCCAATTACAAGCGGGAGAGATTAGACTGCGTTCAAGACAGAATGAAAGAAAGCAAGACTAACAACAGGCAACACACTCACTTGCTGTCAGATGGGATTCAAGCGGGCAGCTCTCCTCGCTCCTTTAGAGTTGCTGCACTTGGATCAGTGTGCTGATTTTGTCTGCAGAACAAGTCTCAGTGGTCTGTTTGTTCAAAGCCCGGGGCTCTCGGCGCTGGTTCCCTGCGGCGGACACCCTGGAGAAAATGTCAGCCTCCGGCTTTTTCCTCGCTTCATTTTTTGGCACCCCCGCTGTTGGACGCAAGGAGAGATGCTTACCTTGTCCAGAGGGGAAACCCCCCACCTGGTGTTCAGTAGGGGAATGGTGCCTTCTTGTGGCCAAATGACTGTAACACTCTGACAGAGCAGGAACCGTGGATCCACCCACTCTGCTAAATTCACAGGTTTATAGAGAGAACTCAGTGCCACTTATTTCAAATCCATATCCTTCTTTCTTTCTTTGTGCAGCACAGGTGTTTCCATTCACATTAATGGTTCACATAGACAACACAGCTCTTGAGTGCAGCCATAGTTAAGCTTATTAGTCACACCTGTGCCACACAAATCAAGATTTATACTGTGACTTGTAATGAAACATAAGGCTGAAGTCCCCACACAGTGTAATCTATTAGCTGCTCTAACTTTTTGCCAGAAGTGCTCCATGGGTGAGAGTCTGTGTATGATTTTTGGTTGTGTGTGAACCAGAAATCACATCATTTTGCAATTTACTTCAATGGTTTTAAAAAACATTCCTACATATATCTTCTTCCACCACTAGAATGTGAAAAAATGTCTCTTTTATAACTAATTTAAAGTGTGATAAATCATTTTTAAAAATGTTTCCCAATCGCCCAAAATATTTTCAAACATTTTAGGATTTTGACCAGAATACACAATTTTCTGGGTGTTTGTCTGCACACCATGCATTTGTAACACAGGTAGAACACACACACCGACCTCCTGGTCTTTGTAGAAAGTGATGGTTTATATTTTGATGGTAATAGAACCAATATAACCACAAAGAGACAAATAACAGTTGTAGCTGTTATGCATTTCCTGAGAGTCTGTCAGTGACCAAGCAGTCAAAGACAAGTTAGCACATGTTCTCATTTTACAAGAAAGGGTTTTATTTTACCCAAAAACCTGAGTGAAACTGAGCCCTTAAAAAGGTCAATCGGTCCAAAATATCTTTAAAAAAACACCACTAACAAAACAGAACCTTAACTCGACTAACTGACCTAATAAAATGAGACGAGGGAAACACCGGCTGCTGTGGCTGCCCATTAGAAACAAAGAGAGGGATGCAACGCAGCAATAACTAAAATTTAATAGAGAAACATGTCCTGTCCCATACTGATGCAGAGCTGGATCTGGCCTGTTCCTTGTGCATCTATATTTGAACAGGCTCCACAGAGCCACCTCTGTTGGCCAAGACTGACACAGCAGATGCAGTAACTTAAAGACAAAGAGAAATTAATTACTTCAACTTATTTAAACTGATGATGACAGTACAATGTAAACCAAATGGCCACGCCTCATTTACATTACATTGTGCTCTAAGACAAACAACTGTGACTGTGGTGAGACTGGATGAATATTACCATGCTCTATTTAAATTGTGTGGTTTTTGTGGAGAGCCATCACAGAGTCCTATTACTATAGGATGGGTGTGGGGGTCTTCAATATGTATGCAGTCTTGAGACTCTCAAAGGAAGCTTTGGCATGTAGTTTACATCACCATCATGCTGTTCAATCATGGAACCACATACACTTCATTCTTTATGTCTGTATGTTAGGGAGCAATTAGCTCATCCATATGGACACCAACTGTCGCTATAGAATGTGGACTAATTAATACTTGGCATTAAAAATAGTACTAATCAGCAATTCAGATTGTCTAATTTACACACATATTTTTGTTAAAGTGGTCATGTTTAATTGTGAACTTTAATTCAACAAATCTCACTATATAGAAACCATGTTCTTAATGCAGCAACCTTTTAATATGGGTAATACAGTTGAATTAGTGGATTTGTTAATTGCCAATAACTTTGCTCTTCTGTAAGTCATTGTTTAGGTAGCTAGGGTTAGCATTTATGATAAACACTCACTTTCTAATGAGCCATGAGCAAAAGCAATAAAGAGAAGACATTAACAGTGTGTTCATATAACGGCCCATCAGGCCTATGGTTGTAAATGTTGATGATAATCAGGTCCAGTTATTCTGTGGTTTTCAAAATGTATTTTTATGACTCCTTAAAGGGACAACGAGGAGTTTCTATTTGGTTATAAATAAGTCTCACGTTAATGTGGATGAATCTACGCTACCCACACTTGTTAATGGTCCATTTTCGATAAATATACTGTATCATTTTGTCTCTATGGTTATTTTGTTATTATTAGTGGTGGTGGAAATGCTGGGCGAGCTGACCAGCGTTTCTTTACTTTCGGTTTCGTGGCGAGTCGTGAGAATAACGCCGCCAAATCGCCGTTTATGGTGGGAACTACGACGGTATGTGATCGTCTTTGAACCTCTGACTTTAATTCTTAATGAATGAAAACATGAGTCTGTCTTGCGCCGGTCAAAGAATTTCATGGTGCGCGGAGGCTCATAAATGTAGTGTGAAAACGCTTCGCTTTTCCAAAACTCCTCGTTGTCCCTTTAATAAGACAATTTGTTGCTATTAGCAACCCTTTTGTATTTCTTCATTAGTAAGTGGTGCTGTTATGTTATTTAATGAGAAAAAGTCAGAATCAAACTCTAGCAATACCCTTTATAATCCTTATATATTACCTACAATTTTTATGTCAAGTGTATTTGGTGCACACAATATTTAACATAGTTCCTATTTAAAGACATTATTTCCCATATCCAGCTCATCGGATGGGACATGCAATGAGAATTCAGTATCTCACAAGTGCATCCACCTGACGTGTCTCCCACTGGGAGGGAGCTGTTACTTCTCTGCTCTGTGGGCTCCTGCTGATGTCCTTCACTTAAGCTGAAAACCCTGCGTCACTGTACAGAAATGTGAACCACGCTGCAGATCTATATGCCTACAGAGAGGCAGGCCAAACACAGGAGCACGGTGGAACCCAACCGACTGATAATTAGTTTGCTGCTGGCAGGAACCCCAGAGAGGGTGGGAGGGTGGGGTGGTGGGGTGGGGCTATGGCAGAGTTTTGGGGGGAAAATGGGAAAAGGAGGTCAAAAGAAAGAAAGAAAGAGAGAGACATAAAGGGAGAGAGAGTGAGCACAGAGGGCACTTCAAACGACATTGAGGTCTCATGTAAAAATAAACAGCTTGAGCCCCTCTCAGCACACCCCCTGTTTATAGCGACAGCCTCTTGGGGAACCCCGCCTGTTTACTTTCCCTCTGCCGACTCATCTTAAGTCAAGACGGCGTGTTGGCGTTATTGTATACATCCTCTCACACACTCACTCATTCAGGACTCAGCTGCCACCGCACTTCAAAGAGCCAGAGCCTGAGTGGGAACGGAAGAGATATTAATGGGTATAATACCAGCATGTCCTTGTGTGTGTGTGTGTGTGTGTGTGTGTGTGTGTGTGTGTGTGTGTGTGTGTGTGTGTGTGTGTGTGTGTGTGTGTGTGTGTGTGTGTGTGTGTGTGTGTGTGTGTGTGTGTGTGTGTGTGTGTGTGTGTGTGTGTGTGTGTGTGTGTGTGTGTGTGTGTGTGTGTGTGTGTGTATGTGTGTGTGAGCGCAGGCCTAGTGTCTCTATGTTTCTCCCTGTGTCACACACTCACATAGACACACACCCACACTCATGTCTTGGGGTGTGCGGTATCAACATGTCAACATTAAGGAAAGAGAGCCATCAATAGCTCTTCTGCCAGTATTATGGTCCCATCCATCATTTTGACATCACACCACTGAAGGTGGTCTCTTCCCAGCTCACACTGATGACTCAACCGCAGAGAGTTTTTAAATGAGGATACCTTGAGGCCACAGCGAGGAATCTGCTGTAACCCAATCTGCACTCCTGAAGACTCAGAGGATGTGTGCTGGCCTCAGTGTGTACGTGTAGAGGAGGGGGGGTGGGGTGGGGGGCGGGTACTGTTGACTTGCTGTGGGATTATTTTTGGGTTAGCTGCTTACATTTGACAGCAGTGACTGTCCAGGATGATGGTGGGGGAAATTGGCTTTCCCACTCGGCGCACGGTGCATGCGTGATTATCCCGCAGAGAAGGAAGATTGCCTCGGAAGTATGCGTGTTTTTACATACATGTATGCATGCATGTCCGTGCATTGAGGAGGGGGTTCAGGTAACTCTCTGGTGGTATTTGGGCCCTTCATTTGTGTGGAATCCAGCATCATTATCCCAAAGTGTTGCCAGCTGGAAGTGCTTGGGAGTTCCCATTTGAACTTGATGTGTGTTCTGAAGATGTAGAGAGAGCGAGAGAGTCGAAACGCACTAATGAAAGCTCACGTTCTGGTTCTCATTCCACCCTGACATTCATGAGCAGCAGAATCTGGCACTGTCTTGCCGATTAGCTAATAAATTGTACGGCCACAACAATGCCACCCAAGGCTACAGAGCCGCTCTATGAATTAGTTGTAATCCAGTGAGCTGGAAGTGGATGATGGCAGAGGCTCACTTCAAGCACAATGATAGTAAATTATGACCAAATAAATCTGCAGTCAATTAGAAGAAAACTTTAAATGGTTCACTGCTTCCCCCGCGCCTGTCAAAGCTGATCCAGATCAAAAGTGGTAATAATTACCAGTGTTGATCAGTGGGTGATCACACGCATTTGTTGCACTTGTAGGAGCTGGAAAGAGATGATACAATATGTATCTGGGATTAGATGTTGATACCATAAGAATGCATGTTATTTTATGTCTTAATATTGATGACAAACATTTTTTCTAGTGCCACCAGCATGCTTCCCAGACAAGGACCGTTCTGACTTTGGGAAATCCCCCATCCTTCTCCTGTTGTGCCACCAGGAGGTTTACATTTTGCCCTTCAGCTTCCCCAATTTTCCCCCAATAATACTCAAATTCTTATGATCTACTGGCAAAACATCTTGCTTTGTGTGTACAAATATCAGCTAGTATAATTAGCATGCTATTCTGCTGTTAAATGTTATATATCAACCATGGTAGACATTACGCCTGTTTAGCATCATCTTGTTAGACCTGTCAAAATGAGCACAACTGCATGCTAATGTTAGCATTTAGCTGAAGTACCACTGTGGCTAACTTCAGCCACAGAGTCACTGTGTAAACTTGTCTTATAATTGTAACTCTGACACAAGTGTCTTGTTCCAGATTTAAATAAACTACAATCAGCTTACAGACAGGATACCATTGAGTTCCCTATAAGCTTTCCAACCTGAATGACTCATTGTTACAATGATAAACTAAGAACAGGTTAATTAAAATGGCCTTTTTGGAAATGAGTAAGATATAAGTTCGTTAGTCAGATCATAAAGCGGCATGTGATCCCTAACAGACCTCTTGTGTACAAGTTAACAATCCTTTAAACTGGTTCATTCCAAAACAACCACGCAAACAACATGACATTAGTACAAACCCTGAGCTTGTAAAACTTCAAAAGGTCAGCTTTTTTTTTCTTTTCTTTTTTTTTTTTACTGCTCATCTGGGATCACAGATAACCACAGTGTAATTGCACAGGTTTCCACAAGCCTGTTACCCACATTAAGGGATGACACAAGCTTGTAAACACTAGATGGCAGTGTTGGTTTAGTTTGATATGTTCCTCCACCTGTTGGTGTTTGCTGATGAGGTCAAAGCGGGAGTGTTGTACAACATGATCAAGGCCAGTGAGTTGAAACTTTTAAAATTGAAACCAAGATGGTGAACTCATCCCAGGTATATTGTTGATGCAAGGATGACAAGCTTCGACACTGTGATTTAGGCTTTTGTCATCAATATACAACCCTGCATCCTTAAGGATAGATATAGTTGTTTTTCTTAGATTTATCGGTGTAAACCTGTATTTGTGTGAAAGATACCAGCGTGTATGTTTCCTTTATTCAGCTTCAGCGGGTATATTGATGTTTTCTGAATCACTTAACTTAAATGTGGTCTTCAATCTGTGTGGTATTGATGTTTTCTGTAGGTTTAAGTCTCAAGTATCTATGGAGAAAAAGTATTCTTTGTCAGGCTCGGTGGTCAGCTTTCCGTAGTCATTTCCGTTCACAAAAGGGGTATTTACCTTCAATATGGTTTGCATAAGCTGTAAGGAGGCTCAGGCTGGGTCAGTAATTACAATGCAATTCAAAACCAGCCTTCCCTATTAGTCAAAGGATGTTTCTTCTCACCGGTTGAATAATATATAATGGGCAATATAATGGGACACATGCCATTTTTCTGAAAAATTAAAAAAAAAAAAAAAGTATGTTACATGGAAACACATACTGGATTTAGAAGTTCAGACATTTTTTTTAAGCCAGGTGTGAAAGTCATTTTATCATTTAATTTCACTCAACAGGAGACAATAACACATTTCTCAAGTACAACGTTTTGGGTTAACACTATGGGAAATTCACTTGACAATTGTCCAGCCAATTACCATAGTATTAACATTGTCTTGTTCATTGTGGTCTCTTTCGGTGTAATGTGAACCATTCCTAAATGAGACTAAATGCTGTCTGATTCAAACAAGTTCATAGCAGTGTTCCCATGGGGTCAACCCTTGTGCACTTTGAGCTGAAAAGCATCCCATTTGGCTCTCCCTTTACATTCAGATCCTATTGACAAGTGCATGCAGGCAGGCATACAACAACACACACACACACACAGACACTCTCTCTCACACACACACACACACACACACACACACATACGCTCACAGAAACCTGCCCCCTTAGACTCTAAACCTCTATAGCCATATATGTCCATTCCCTAATTGGTGGTTCTTCTTTCAAAGGAGTGATTATGTGTGTATGTGTTTAGAGGCGTCCTCTCTGTGCAAGGCTTGATTCAGTCCATCTCCAATGCCAGAGGGGACAAAAGAGACACCCGTTCCTCCTCTCAGGGCGAGGGGCCGTTGACACCAATAAATCCCCCCCTTCCACTTCCTCCCCGGTGTGTTGGGGTTATGTCAGGAATGTCCTGGGTCCTATTGTCCCCTGGTGCTCTGTTTTTGGTAACCCATCACCAAGCATTCTCTGCTGCTCACAGTGCCTCCTCCCACCCTCTTACACACACACACACACATACATGAACACATACACACATGCACGTCCACACCCCCCTGGGCTGTGTCCCCTGGTCCCTCACTCTGAATAGACCACCTCGGCTGAATACGACAGACAGGCAGGCGTCAGGACATCAGGTTCAGCAGCCCAAGTCGTGCATGGCGGCCCAGTGGGGAAAATAAAGCCAGTTATTTTCACCTGTTTGCTTCCCTCGCTCTCTTTGTCTAACGCGAGAAAGAAAATAAAACAATGGGCCAAGTGTTTTAGACTCCACTCTTAATGCCTACTCTGTCCTTTCAGTGGGATCGAGTACACTGCCCCCTTCACCCCTTTATGGTAATCGGGATAAAAGGGAGCATTAATTTGATACTCTTGCACCGTTATATATTACCAATCTATCATGTTTATGGAGTCCCAGGAGCTGTTTTGTAATGATTCCTATTGTGCCCCAACATGTCTCAAGCACTTAAGTACGTGCCTACATATCCCACAATGCCTGGCAACAGAGACCCGAGCTGAAGTTGTATTCAGCCACTATGTATAATCTGAGAAAATCACATAATGGCTTTAAAGATGGATCCTGTTCCAACGTCTTGTTGGTTCCTCTGAATTGTGATCTACTGAGTTTACGCTTTACCGTTTAGGCCCCCCCCCTCCTCTGCATTGGAAATGGTGATTTCACCAACCAGACACTGGAAATAAAGCACACCAACACAATTTTTTACCCATTCATCAGCAGTAGAAGACAAACTGCAATGCTAAGCAACAACATTAAAAACTCTTTCACAGGATTGCTCTTCTTTTTCTTTCTCTGTACCAAATATTATCTTTTTCTATTATGACTTTCTATTCCCGTGTAAATGTCACTTCTCGCCAGCGTCTCTGTGAACAAGTACAATACAGAAAACACATCGAGACATAATAGAAATGAAATGAAAATAATCTTCTCCTGGCTGCTGCTTGAAAACATTTTTATCAAACTCCTCTACACCAGCTAAAATGTCTTACACCTATCCCTGTGGATGCAGCTACTTCATTGCACTTACTTCTTAATTAAATTACCTTAACAAAAGACAAAAGATCAACTACACTGATTTATTTTTATTCTTCTTTGTGGCTTCTACTTTTGTGTTTGTTTGTAACCAGTCATGAAGAGACTGAGCAGAATTCCTGAGGCCTGACTTAGATCTTAGTCTTAAATCAAGGTCTTTACATGGCTCAGCTCCCTATCATGACCCATGACCTTGTAACCCATCACTACCATGCACTGTATTTCTCTTGAGCAGGACAGTTACCTTAAGACAATGCTAGAGTTGGCTGATTCCATCATAATACCAAATTCTTTCTCGCAAAAGCAGCTTTTCCTCTGTGACCATCCGGCTTTTCTTCCATAACCAGTGGTCAGTTGACCGGTTCCCCCCGAAATCTGTGACGTGGCACCACCAGACACCCTGCCTGCCTTTCATCTGCATAATCTGTTTAATCTAAGTACACTTCATCATCTCCCTCTCTCTCTCCTTCCCTCGCAAAAAAAACCCTGCACACGCACACATACTGTACACACATTCACAAATCTTCTCGGCCGCCACATGTCACACACACACAACCATTCATCGCGAGCCCTTCGTGCATTCATTCAGCCTCTCATAGCACACATACCCTTCTCCCTGACCCTTATTTTTAGCTTCATCTGATCCATTCAGTCCCGTCACAGAGGAGGTAACATCACATTCTGGTGTTGCTGCTTCCCTGTGTCACCTGGCTGCATTAGAGCTCACACTGCTGCCAAACCCCAAATACCAGAGGTTTGATTTGTTGTTTGGTGGCGGTAGTGGCGGTGGTGGTGGTGGTGGGTGCGGAGGGGTGTGAGTTTGTGTATTTTCTGTGTGTGTGTGTGAGTCGGAGGGAGTAGGTGGGTTGTACACATGTTACGAAGCGAGGCGCCATTGCGGCCTAAAAAACTATTAGGCTCTGTAAATACACACTGTGGCGAAAGTAAACATTCTCAGCATGCCATCTAGGCGCACAGAGGGGTACTGGGAGACAGCCGCCGGACAGGCTGGGAGGGGGAGGTGTGTGTGTGAGTGTGTACGACTGTGTGTGTGTGTGTGTGTGTACGTACAGCAGCAATCAGTGAGCCGAGAGGAGATGGATATGGAAAATATAGAACTCAAGGACTATAGAACTCAAGTGTGTATATAATCGAGGCGGCCCAATCATGATCGAGTTGAGTAGTGAAGTAAACAACTTAAAGATAGTTTACCTGTGTTTGTTGTTATGACGACCGGGGACCAATTATGTATCGGGAGCACTCTGGGAACACCTAGTGTTTGTGTGGGCTGGTAATGAGCTCTGTCAAACATTAATGTCTATCTTGAGATTTTGTGTGTGTATGTGTGTGTTACAGAAAAAGGAAATGGTGTGTGTTGCGTATGTTTGTGCAGTGGAGTTTATTCCTTGTTTTACTCATTTTTTGGGCTCAATGGGCTAAAAACAGCATCTATTCAGTGTCCCGTTTGACAGACAGGCCAAGGTTTCTGATTTTAGTTTAATGAGGTAAAGATGGTAAAGTCACTGGTGGTTAATGGCATATTTGTGTCCATACATTTTTAGACGCCGGCCTCAACGCTTTCACAATCCACAGTCTGTGACACTGGCATGTACCAAACATGGTCCACAAACTTCCTCACATGTTTCCTGATTGGTGAGGAGGCAACGTGATGAAAAAGTAAAATTAGCCTGTTCTTAAAACGATTTATAACAAAACAAAACAAAACAAAACATGGCCATCGATGCAAAGGGACTTTTTTTTTTTTTTTTTAGTTTTTGAGACCTTGGCTCGCAATGGGAGAAAGCACAAGTAACCATGGAAACAGGGCTCAGAATATGCACTATTCCCAGCCCTGTGAGTGCCACGCCACCCACAGCTCTATTTTTAGTCCTTACTTTGGGCTTACAATATCTGTTACATCTAACAAGAGTTAAACTGAGTAATCAGCAAGCATGACTACAGAAATGTGACTCTGACACTATGCGTCTGATTAAAAGGGTAGCAGCATAGGAGCGTATACAGTAGTGCTACCAGGTTTTGGCTGAGGGCTTCAGACTGCTGTGTGGTTGGTGGGAGCTCCGGGGACACAAACCACATAAAATAAACATCATTTAGCTGATTATTACTTTTCAAATTGCCGGTATAAAGAGATTAAGAGCATAAAATAGACAAGACAAATATGATTAATGAGACGATTTGGGTTCGAGAGGATTACATCAGGCAGCAACAACTGCAAACACATAAAAACAAGTAACAGCGAACGCATGGGGAAATGCTTGAAAAGATGATTTGAGAGCAGAGGGAAGGAGGCTGGATGTTGAAGGTATGGTCAACTTTGGCCTTTCGTCTGAACTTAAAGCAGGGAAGCCTCGATGGGCAAGCGCCTCTTCCCACTTGTCAGATTAGCAGCAGACTGAAGTTACCGGCCAGACTTTTAAAGTGGCAAATGACTTATAATGATAATAATAATAAAAAGAAGGTTTCAGTCAGGCTGGTGAATGACGAGTGAACTCATGACTCCGTGTAGCATTGCATGCATTTCCTCCCAGGACGCTTAATTGTCCTAAGCGCAGCTCGTTGGCGATGATTGGAGTTTGATTACAATCACCTGTTATTTGACTACAGTCACCTGTTGTTTGCTGACAAAGATGGCCGCTGTGTTGATGTAGTGGCATGTTATGAATTCTGCGGCCGCTGCTGCTGATTCCAGGTCAGGTTTGTCAGCTCTCTCGCAAGTGATGGATGGTTGAGATCGGGACGATTTCGGGTATGTCTCGGGTAACTGGAGGCGTTCTCCAAGATCTTAACACACACACATAAAAACACACACATGCATTTTAGGCATAACCTTGGTGAGAGAGAGCACTGTAATTAATCAATCGGGGTCCTTCGGTGGTTTAGAGAGTGACCAATCAAATGAAGACCACCAGGAAGTGTGAAATGGATCCGTAAAAACACACACAGGCACTCATACACAGATAAATCACACACACATACTATACAGACGCACACTGAAGGCAGATTCACTGCTTCTTATACAATATGAACAAATACACACACACACACACGCCTCCAGACACCACAAGCCGGGTCTGGTGGTCTGACGGAATGCCGGGTATCATCTGTGGTGACTCCATTTGTGTGTGTGTGTGTGTGTGTGTGTGTGTGTGTTAGTCTGTGTGTGTGTGTCTGTATGTGTGCGCCCTCCCTCCCCTCAGTGTTCCATCTAATACCCTGTCATCATCAATAACCTCAGCACTGCTGACTCACTGGCTTTTACAACCATGGGGTTTGGGCCATACTTACAGCCACAGACCCTTGTCTCCATCTCTGTCTGTCTGTCTGTCTGTCAGCCCACTCCACACACACATACACACATACACACACCCACCGATGTGTGTGCGTGTGTGCATGCATGCACGCAATCAGGATACACTTATGTTACACACCAGTGTAGCTGTGTCCACACAGGTATGGACGTGTCTTTGACTGGGATCAAAGTCACCACAGACCCTTTATCTCCCTCCCACCCACTGATGCACCCCAATCATTCCCAATAGAACCGCAATCCATCATAATAATTGACTCTCATCAGGAGACAGAGCCTCATCATAGGCTCTAAGCATGTCACCCCACCCCCTCGCTCCCTCCACCCCATCATCCCTGTCCTAATTGTCTCCAGGCCTTTATTTAATTCTCCTCGCAGGCATGTGCTCTATCTCATGTCTACATGAGGGTGTAAATGTATATGTAGCTTCCAAGTATACCAGACAGTGTTTATCATCACAGGGTCACTGCGGCCCACTTTGTCAGAGGTCCATGGTGATGAATGTGGAGACAGGCTGTGTCAGACAATAATGATGCTGAGCGTCTGACAGGGTAAAGGCCGCCACTGCCTTGACATTTTTATGGACAGTGTACGAATGCAGGCTGCTCTGACGTGTCAACGCTTCACATGTGGCGCTCTCATGGTGTTGATGGGAGACGTTTTCTAATTTTTCCCAGCATAACATGTCAGTCACGGCTCCGTCTGTGGCCACAAGGACAGTTAACTGACCTCAAGTCATTTTTTTTACAATGGAGTTTTGTGATTTGTTGATAAATGAAAGGACAGATTTTATGAATGGTGCAAAGCAGCAATTTAGTCAACATTCAAGTTATGCATAAAGTGAAGACAGGAGTCTCTGACAGTTGATCATTTGAGGATTGGCATTTTTCCCTGGGTGTAAAAAGAGAGAAAAAACAACCACATGGTCCGTATTTAACCTCTAACAGTGTTAGATGCTTCTATATTAACTCTGTATTCAAAAGGGTTCCTATTTCTAGGAGGGGATTAATATAGTGGATTTAAAGTTGGGGCTGGATTTTGAACAAATAGCAAAGCTTAGAGGAAAAGTGAGTTCATCCAATCACACAACGGTTTCATGACAGTGACACTGAAAGTTGTGAAATAACAAGCAAACTCATATGATTTAATTTGTGTTTCCTTGTAGAAACGAAAAAAAGGACAAAGATGAAGTCTTTGGTTTCATGAGACTTTCAGTTTCCAGTTTTCTTCATATCTGGCTCTGACAGTGAGGAGCTGATAATGAAGAGTGTTACATGACTGCTGTGTGTACACACTCAAGCTGGGGTTATTTCTACTGAATTAAGCACTTTGCTGAAATTTACCCATTAATCATTTTGCTGAGGACCCCCTGGAATCCCCTCAAGGACCACCTGGAGGTCCCCGGACCCCACTTTGAGAAGCGCTGATCTGACTGGCTGGCAGGGGCTCTGTTTCTAAAAGGTGCGCACCTAACTGGCTGGAGCCAGGGCGGCGTATTGCCTTTCACACGCTTCTAAAATACTCTCCGGGCAGAGCCTGAAAGGGTTACTGTTTCCCAAAGTGCCTCATTCTGCGCAGTCGAGAGGGGGCGGCTGAGTGGCGCCGTCGAGTCAGAGACGCAGTTTCTAAAAACCCCGAGACATCATCAAGAAAGAAGCTGACAGTAAGGAAAGCAGCCCCCCTCCTCCTCCTCCTCTTCCTCCTCCTCCTCCTCCTCCTCCTCCTCCTTTGGCATGCTGCCGTTCTTCTCCTCTGCTTACCAAATCCCCTCAGTGGTTCTGTCACAATAACCGGGCGGCAAGTGTCAAATCCAACTCTTCCCGCAAAAAACACAAATCACTTTAACGCACACAAGATGCGCTCAGTGGAAATACTACACAGGCTGCTTTTAGCCCTCAGACGTTCAGTCATAGCTCTGTTTAAGTCGTTGATTGTATTTAAAGAATAATATAAACACCATAACCCCCCCTCCCTCCCCTCTACTTACAGAAAATGACTCCTCGCTTTGATTTCATAGGACTTCATTTCCCTGCGCGTCTCCAGCGCGTTTAATTGGCCATATCTCTTTAAGTTGCAGACAGCATACCCCGGCTCTCCAATTAATAGTCTGCTAACGTCAAAAACAGTTGACCATTGTTTTATGGGCTTTGTGTTTTTTTCTTCTCTCTCTCTCTCTCTCTCTCTCTCTCTCTCTCTCTCTCTCTCTCTCTCTCTCTCTCTCTCTCTCCAGGGCGGTCAGACTTGAATAGGCGCCGGTCTGCTCCAGTCCACCTCTATACAAATACCTCAGTGGAACTTGTGTGGAGCTTCCAGAGTAAAAAGCACAGACCCCAGACGCCCCTGGCCTGCGCGCACACACACGTTGGCCATTTCATCATCTGACACTGTTTGAAATGTCTGAATCATATTTTAGCTATTATGTTAACACCTCGGAGCCCTGACACGAGCGTGTGCGCACGGACAGGGAGGGAGATGAATGTTCCTCCTCTCCTCTCCTCCTCCTCTCTGAGACAAATGAATGCCAGTTCTGTGGAGGCGCTCGGTGTGTGTGCGTGCGTGCTTGTGTGTGTTGCACATTACGCAGCGTAGTAAATCAGCCCCCTTTCTGAAATCACACTGTGACGGCGTGGAGCATCAGGCAGTCCACACAAGAGCCACTGAAGCTTGGACTTACTGTGCAGTTCAGTTAACTCCACTCCACTCCGGAGCCCCGACCCCGTCTACACTGTAAGAAATATCAGCCTGGCATCATGTTCAACTTTATTTTTTTTTTCACAAAACGTGGCTCAATTTCACTTGTTTCTAATTCCAAAACTTAATCCAAGACATTTTTATGGCACCTATTTATAGAAAATCCTGTAAAATGAAACCCTGGTGCAAAAACAAGTGACTTCTTCTGTGGCAGGGAAAGATTTTCACAACATGTTCAGATGATATTTTTTACAGTGTACACGCCCCCTGGATATAGACACTCGTTGTAAGCAACATGGCTTGACACTATCACATGTTGAAAAGATAGGCTTTATTGCTAAAACGTGTAACCATAACATGTACACTGATATGTTTTACTTTTTTATTTATTTTTTTGTCATTTTTAGAAATATTCAAGTAGACATCTCCCATATTTTTTCTGGTATACTCTGCTATTCTCTTTCCTTATGCTCTATACTCACAATCGTTAAAATAATAAATAAAACGTACAGATTTGTTTATTTCTACAATACTATGTATTCCAAAAAGCTGAGTTCACGCCTTTATATATATCTTTAACCTCAACTTCTTCTTTTTTTTTTCTTTTTTCTTTTCTTTTTTTACAATTTAATTATTATTGATATTAATATTATACAAAAACTCTAGGCAGCATTGCAGTGAAATAACAGTCAGCATCAATGTTCAGTTGAAAAAAAAAGTTCACCTCTTGGAGAAGTGTAGCATATGCATCCCATCTTCAATGTCTCTTAAAAAAAGATGAAAAAAAGCTCTTCCTCCTGAAGTGCTCGTGTTCCCCCAAAAAACAAACGTTTCAGGGCTGAGAATAAAATATGGTCCTGGTTCAATTAGAAAAAATAGCTGCATTTTTTTTTTTTTTTTTTTTTTTTTTTTTTTAAATATGTACAAGGTTGGTATTTCACTTAAAATGCTATATAAAAAAATAGATTTGCTATGGTGCCCACCTCTGTAGAGAGTTAACAGTGCAATAGAAACCGTATTTCCAGTCCACTCCCCACCCCCCCACCCCCCCCACCCCTGCGACCTCCACCGCTACTTCCTTAGAGAAAATCAGCACGAACACTTGCACTCTGAGATGATTGGGTATTGCACCTGTATCCACGTACAGTATTTCTGTCTTAGAAACCCTTGACAATACCACCGGAGGAAAATCTTGTTGATTGACTTGACGGGCTTGCACGACATCCCCTCGGGGAAGGAGCAAGAGCGCTCAGAGAAACAGTTTCCCTCCTTGATGTAACGTGGCCAGAACCTGACGCCCAAATCCTTCCAGGTGTACACCACTGGGCAGTGCGTATAGGTCCACAGCCACTGCAGAAATTTCCTACGGGCTTTCTTGCCCACTTTTACCCGCTTTCCATAGGGGGTCTCTGTGAGGTCCAGCTTTTTAATCTCGTTGGGCATGGGCCCCTGCAGCTTCACCTGGTTGTCTGGCGCGGAGAGGTTCACCAGCATGGGTGAGCTGATGGACATGAAGTTGGGGTCAAAGTTACTGCCGAGCTTTTTCCTCAGAGTCCTCTCCACCAAGTCCTGCTCCCGGGGGTCGTACTCCGGGTCGGGGTCCTCCTTCAGGTCGGGCACGGGGAGGTGATCGCTGGGCGATGGACGGAGGCGAAGGTAATGCTGGGAAACTCCAAGGTGCACGCACACCAGCACGTAAACGAGCAGCGTTTGTGAGAGGCCCATAATTCCTGTTGTTTTACGCACCGGCTCTCGTCGCGTAAAGAAACTCAGTTCTTTTCCCGGGTACTGTGTTCTCTGCAGTGCCGAGCCCGGGGCTTCATAAATAGTAGAAGTTCAGTCACCAGCAAGGCGATACTTTTAATAGACCACGTCGGGTTTGAATGACATGGAGCGGAGTGCTTTGCTTTTTAGGGCTCCCTTCAACTTTGCAACTTGCCCGCTGATGCAACTCTGCAGAGCCGCAGCTTTGCAAAAAAAAAAAAAAAAGTATTTAGTCTAAACCGAAAAAAAGCACAAAACAAAATGGGGAAAACTCTATTCACGCTCTCTCCGGCCTCACCCCGCTCCCTTGGATTCACTTTGGGTTTCTTTCGGTTGTCATGGTTACCCCGGGGACTCGAAGCCACGACGAACTGTCTACACTGGATGACAGCGGCCGAAGCGAGAGCTGCATGGAAT
This sequence comes from Trachurus japonicus, assembly GCF_045865225.1. NCBI lineage: Eukaryota > Metazoa > Chordata > Actinopteri > Carangiformes > Carangidae > Trachurus > Trachurus japonicus. The sequence continues at coordinate 22,643,202 of NC_140925.1, forward strand.
GAAGTGTTTTCTAAAGAGACAGAATAGATCCGGAGGGTCCCAAGAGAGAGCAGGGCGCACAAAGGAGTACCTCACCAAGTTTTAAATGTCACGCGCCCGGCAATGAGGGGCTGCCTTGGCCAATGTTATTTTTACGCACGGCTTTTATAAACGTGGCTTCTCTCTTAACTTCGCCTGACGCTCTCAGGTTTGACAAGGTCCCAGGGCGCACGATCCATGGACTGAGGAGGTGAAGTCTGTGCACTCAGTCAGTCCCCCCCCCCACCCCTGTGGTATTCCAGCCGTCGGTGCGTGCACCTCTGAGAAAATGTCCCAAAAAAAAAAAAAAAAAAAAAAAGTCAGAGGAAAACTGCGCCGCGGTGGGATGCAATCTCAACTTATGAAATAACAGTCATTTGTCTTTCCAGAGGATGTTCCAAATCGCAGAGCAGTTTTTCTTTTTCTCCTTTCTTTTTTTCACATAAAGGTCTCAGGCTGTAATATTCCCACAGAACTCTCGGCTGTGCATGTAATAATAATGATGATGATGATGATGATGGCGATAAGAAAAAAAGACGCCGAAAAGTGGCTTTACAGCAATGCAAGTGTCGGTGCAAAGCAAATGCAAACTGCAGAAAGCCCAAGTACACGTTGTTAGTTCAGCGTTCCTCTGTTCACCCTGGCACTGCTGAATCCTCTCAGAAAAGCTCCAGATCCCTCTGTCGCTGCATGACGAGACAGTCCATAATATGGAGCCTTTTTGCCCGGTTGGTGCAAGCGGTCAATTCCTGAGGGAGCGTTTCTACTCCTTTGATAACTGGTACAGAAGCTCCTACTGAGTCGCTCCTACTTCAGGAGTCTGAGAGACTTGGCGCTGGAGCGTTTCTTTGCTTAGGCACACTGTGTGTGAGTGTGTCTGTAGCGAGTGGTGCTCAGTCCCAAGTTAAATATCCCCCTCCGACGGTACAAAGTGTCAGAGGGGCCTGCCCACCCCGGCCACTTTCACTATGATTGACAGCCCCCTCCACCCCCCACCCTCCTCCCGGGCCACCCCCTCCCCTCCCCTCCCCTCCCCTCACAACGTGGAAAATATCAGCCACAATCAGGAGGATCAACTGGGTCCTAAAGCACCAGTTTTATCCCGCATTACAGTTTAATATTCCACAACATGAGCAGCGTTATGCACATTTACAGAATTGATGGAATCCAAGCCGCACTTCAGGCGCCATGGCAACAGTTTGTCTGTCTGGTGCTTTTCATCAGTAAACTGTCTGGGATGCACTAATAGGTTCAATACCCCGTCAATATTCAGCTGAAGCGTTTAAAGAGTTTCCTTGGCACGGACTTTCCCATGAAATTGATGGGAAACGTTTAGTAGCTCGTCTACGGAAAAGGGGGCATCACATTCCACCTTTGTTCGTCAGGATTTGGGTCCACACAGGAATTGGCCTGTTGAACTCAAGGGTCACAAAATAGGCGCGTAATTAAGGGCTATAAATGGCCATGGATAACTAAGCGGTACCTTTCCCATGCTAAGCAGTCATTAGACCGTGCAGGACTTCTTTTTTTTTTTTTTTTTTTTTTTTACTTTTGCTTAAACTATGTTAGTCCTCCTATAACGCCTCTTAAAAGCACGCAGGCAATTTTACTTTACTGACTATCAGGTTGATGCATTGAAACATTTAATTCAGCCATAATAATCCATGTGAGGCTCATTGAAATCTGTTTTATTTTTATTTTAATGCATTAAAAGTGATATTGGCATTGATCCAAGCAACAATCAGTTTTATTAAACCTAATTTAACAAATAAAAATCTCACACAGAGAAAGTTAAGCTCATGATGTCATACTGAAATCAGCCATGAAAGGCAGTTAAGACGTGTTTATCCTCTGACTTTGATCCTGGTTCCACATTGTTGTATTTATCCTGCTCACTTTAGATAGGCTGACCGCAGATATTGGGTGTTTCGACCTGTGATTATGTGTCTGTCTTTTGTAGTGGTCACTAGAGGGCGTCGATCCAGCACGGTGTGGACCTGCAGCCAGGGCCTCCCCAGACTCTCTGCCTCACTGTTTGACTACTCATGTTTGAGTGCATGTGGAAGGAATGTGCGCTCATAGTTCTGGTGCAGCTCAAGTGAAATTGCTCACCAGCGTTTCGATCAAAGATCTAAAAACCAACGTTGGGGCCAGTCGAGCCAAAATAAAGTCATAAACCTGAATCATGCTCAGTATGAGTGTGATGTAAAAACAAACTCCCGTTGAAGGATGGAAGAGGTTTTTATCACAAGGAGCCTGAATGTGCCTCAACTTTCGTGTCTGCTGTGATTAAGAGACTTCATTAACCGAGCTTAACTACATTAACCACATGTAAAGAGCTGCCAGCTGCCTTTAGCATCCTATGAGTAAATTCCCACTGACCACTCCAACCTGCATGCAGACACACAAAGTCATAATCTGGTTAATGATTAGGGTGCCAGTGCAGACAGAGCTCAGTGGGCAGCGGGGACAGTAAGGCTGAGCTGGCTACTGTAGAAGTGGCCCTTCCCATTGTCTTCCTCCGTGGGTCTTGGGGTGGTGGTCTGACAGAGAAAACCCCCCATGCAGGGAGAGAGACTTCCTCCTGGTCTTGAGCACTAATACTGCCGAGCAAACCCGGCAATGAGTCCACCCCCCATCCCCTGGCTAATTACAAGAGATAAAGACAAGAAGAGGAGAAGAGGAGGGGACCGGTGAGCACAGCGGGGAGGGATAGCGCTGCTGTTGGTGGTGGTGGTGGTGATGAAGATGATGGTGGTTTCAGGAGGATGGAGAGGGAAGCGGGGGTGGGTGGGTGCAGTGGTAGTGGCGGTGCCGGATGGCAGTTTGCTGTGGAATGGCTAATTAAATAAAGCCATAAAAGGAGCCCGGCTCGTTTTAACGAAGCCCGTCAACCTCTGACAAGTGGGGCCGGGGTGCTGGGATGGAGGGTGGGGGGGGTGGGATGCACCATGGAGGAGAGAGGTGGGGCTGGTGCTGAAAACTGGGCTTGTATAACAAGGGGACTTAGCTCTTTGGTTTTGCACTGATTGTTCACGCTCCCTTAGGTCTGAATAGGGCGCATGGTGAGGGTGCGTTGGGGGGCAGCCCTTAGGCACAGATAGGACCCCCTTCTCCGTCTCTGCTGTGAATGCTATACATACACACACACGTAACACATACACAAACACATACACACACTAACACCCCCCACGGCTCAATACAAAGGCCTGTACCCAAGGTCCAGGTAGAAGCTTATCCAGTGCAGGGCCACAGCAAGGGGCAGGCCGGGCCAGACTGGCTGACTGTGCCCACTGGGGACTGGTAGAATGGCACAGGGGGGGTGGATGGAGACGGACAGCTTGGAGAAGAGGAGAGAGGGGAGTAAACAGCAGGACAAAAAACATCTCCAAGCAGAGCCGGAGCAACAAAATCAACATTGTTTTTTTGCATCTCATATCGTTTTCTTGCACCATTAAATGAGCTAATGTCAGGAGATAAGGAAAGTGAAGGAATTTGGCAAGGTGCTGCGGCCATTTGGAAATAGTCTGGAGTGGCAGAGATAGTGCAACTCTGAAATCCCCAAGCCTACCTCCCTTCAAATCAACAGATATGCCTGGAGCACGTCTCCTAATTAGTTTTGTGTTGTGGCGTCTCTAGCAGAACTCGCTCCGTGGGGTCTTTGGCAGGACGACAGATTTCAGAACCAACCACAGCTTTCAGGGTTTTTTTTTTTGCAGAAGTCGAAACTGCAAAAATGATGTCTGAAGTATTATGTCCAAACGCCAGGAGACTGGAACCTCAGTTTGTTTCTGTAGAAAAATCCAGTTATGTGCTTGAATATTTTTTGTTGTAATAGCTGTGTGAACAAGAACAATTAATTACATGTTTGCACTGGCGAGACAGATGTCTCTTCTTTTACATATGCATACACCTCATGCCACAACAATTCAAAACACAAACATTTGCAAAACCAAATAAATCGCTTTCCACTGTTGCCTGTCAATATTACATTCCCTCTATTCCCTGCTGCCCTCGCCATCTTCTCCAGTCTTACTCCCCTCTACCCTCTCCCCCATATTCGACTCTGTCTCCGAGCCTTAACCCAAAGCAGATGGCTCGGGAAGCATGTCAAAAATCTGTCTCCCGTTAACACTACTTTTGAAGCCCCCTCTACATTTTTTTCTCTCCCCTAAAATTCATCATAAAGTTATTTTTGCAAAATACCCAGTAAACAGCATCAAAGTGATATTCCCCCCCCCCTTGCCTCTGATGACAAGGAGAAGAAAAGAAAACGCCACTAAAGTGTATAGCTTTGTCCTTGTTGTTGAAGGAATGCCACAGCACGCTGATGTGCAATCTGAAGTCAATCTGAGTATGGCCCTGCATCCTTTGTTTCTACTACGGCATTCCAGGCGTGATGGAGAAAATGCTGCTCGATGCTTGATCACAAGCTGTGATTAATGGTGATCATATCGTAGACAGCCCAGTGGCTTTGTGATGTGATGGCAGGCCCCACTTTGAACTCAAAGGCTGATGAATTCAAGCGAGGCCAGAAAAACATCACTGTGGCACACACACACACACACACACACACACTCAGTGAATATAAATGTTTTGCTTTAGATTTCGTACGTGTTCAGTCACTCATTACCAGCGTTGTACAATTACTTGAATTTAGCCTCTTAAGAAAATCCTGTGTAGTCAAGCACATACAAAGACCAGAGGTCTGCTGAAGCCTAAGTGTTCATTGGACTCAGAGGATAGTTCTGGCATATTAAAACTGAAAGCTTATTTTTGTAGTGTTGAGCTTTTCCTACAGGTACTACTGATAAAATCATACGCATCATGTAAATCGCTGATATCTGAGATTGGAATGACACAAATCCAGAAATCAGGGCCAGAAAATCTGGAAGTCAGACTGTTATGTTGGTTTCAAACCAACCAGCAGTATAGCTAAACTTATTTTCAACATACCAGAAATGAAAGGCCAGTTTTTTTTAGTCAGTTTAGAAACGGTCTCAGCCTGCCACACTTTGGATAAACCTCTAGCTTGTTTTCAACCTGTATGATGTTCAGACTCTTTATATTTCATCACTCACAACTTCACTGTAGCAATTTTCCAAATCTCTGCACTTTGGTGAGAACACTCACTTACAAAACTATAAGAACCAACAGCTATGCTGCACATGGTTTATACTGTACTGCAAACATGCTATTATGCTTACAGTGGCAATGCCAACATGCAGATGTCATTGATGGAATGTCCACATTTCACCTTTTCATTTTTTTTTTTTTTTTTACTGCGTTAGCATTTGCTAATTAGCACTAAACACAAAAGGCAAAACTGATGGAAATACTGTCAGTTTTGTAAGTGTTTACTTAAAGGTATCAGAAAGATGAAACCTTCAACCTGTTGGTATTGGATGTAAAGTCAAAGGATCACAAAGGTGATGACAGTTGATCTTGTCTCCAGCAAACATCACAGCAATCTGCACTAATCGATAGAGATATTTCACTCAGTATCAAATGCAACCCTAATGGTGGCACTAGACATAATTGGGGTTGAGTATTAAGGCTGCAAAGCTCTGTGCCCTTCCTCCTAGTAGATGTTGAGATAATCCACAAGTTAAGCGAAAACCTGAACCGCTGCTGAAATGTCTATGTGAAGGTCCATGGCTGTCCATTCAGGAGTTGTTGAGATGTTTCAGTTAAGTGGTGGTTCGACTGAGTGAACTTGTGATAGACTGGAATTGTCCTTTCATTTTTATCAAGTAGAAATTACAGTAGTTTGCAAACTAGAAAAGTAAAGTTCCCCAAGAGATGACAGCACTGTAGCTGCACTGTAAAAAGAGTGAACGTCTGCGTCCACTTAGAATCAAAGATTCAGAGCGACGGGGTTACTCTGTGTTAGGAACTGTTAGTTTTCCGTAAGTCATTCCTCTTTTTTCTTCTGTAATGATGCCCGGCAACTTTTAATTGGGGAGGTTGGTGTGACCTCATGGCATTCCAGGCTGATTACCCTTTTCACATCTTACAAAGTTAGAATTTAAAGAAAGAGAGAAAAAAGGGATCTCAGTCCATCCCGTGCTCGTCCTCTTTTCCTCTCCTTTCATTTATTTTCCTGCACCCCATTTTGGTCGAGTGAGAAAGCGCCCCATCCTTATCCTATTCTCTGCATCTCCTCCTCCTCCTCCTCCTCCTCTTCTCGGCCGTCCTCCCTCCTTCCCTCGCCCACCCTCCCCAAACCCCCGCAGCAGGGAGTGGAATTAAATTGATCACCGCCTTCCGGAAAACAACAGGAAAAAATAGTGCATTCCGAACGCCAGGAGGGCGTTCCCCCTGGTCTTCCCTATGGCAGGATGACATCATTGGCCTGCTGCCCAATTCCCACCGTTCACAATAGGGTCACTGTTGCCTTCTCCACGGTGGCACATCAGCCAAGAGAAGAGAGAGGCAGAGAGCGCAAGACACAGAGAGAGAGATAGAGAAAGAAAACGGAAAATAAAAAGGATGCCAGCGATGTTACGACCTAAAGGCCTCTGCTTTACACACTAAAACACAAACACACAGACGTCTTCAGACAGCCACGCGGACCACTGCTCCGCATTCCTCTGGACAGACTTGGCCGCTTTAAGACGTCAAGCAGTGTTTGAATGGATGCCACAGCTGAGATATGAGAGCTGTGATAGTGGAACATACAGTATATCACAGTTTATTTGGACAGTTAAGTCATGTGTTTTCACTACGCACGAATCCTCAAGATTCAATCTGTCATTTTAATCTACATTCTCATCAGTGAAATCATCGCTGGCACGCTCTGTCGATCACACTCCGCATGCTTGTTGTTATAAAATAACTTTCAGTGCTCTTGGTGCACCGAAGATGACAAATGGAAAAGAAACTACAATGGAATAAAGACTTCAGACAAAAAAATAATTTGAGATGAGTAGGTAACTTCAAACTTCACAGTTCCACTTGAAAGGATAAAACCTTGAAACACAGCTGTGTCAAGACGATGTCACTCCTTTTCTTTTTTATATATCACTAACTAAGGAGTAATTTGATGTAAAACGTGACCACATGTCTTTCAGAAGCTCCGTCCAACTTAGGTAAACCCTGACCACAAGTACTGGCAATTCGGTCATTCTCCCAACCACTAAGCCATTGTGTTGCCACAGGCCATCTTGTCGAAATGAAACCGTTTGCCCACAGCCACTGACCACAACAGATGTTCCCTTGCCTGACACTCTCCTCAGCATGTGTGTTCTGTTGAGTCTAGAGCCAAGATACTTTCATAGACTGGCACTGCGTAACAAAAACAAAGGGAGGGAAACTCTACGATGGTGTCTTCATTGGTCTGTGACAGGATTCAGATTGAGGTTGCCCTGTTTAAACCTGGCAGCCTTTAAAACTGCATTAAAACCTCCCGCGTCCTGGGTGGAATGCAGTCGTATACCGCAGGTTGCACAGCAGACACGACGGACCGCATCGGTGTCGCGACCTGAACAAGTCCTGCGCCCCCCCCCCCCAGCCCCGATCAAGCATGTCGACAAACGGGCAGCACCGTAGCCCCCGCTGCCCTCTGGCCCTCTGGTATGTTTGTGGAACATGCAGGAGGCTAAGAAGGTGACAGCCTGTTGAGATGCCAGGAGGACTGGGAAGGCTTTGGGAAATGTCTCGCCAATGTGCAAGCGCGCACTGCCGCCCGGGGGGGGGGGGGTGCCTGTCTGCTTGGGAAAACGGACGAAAAGGGACAGGGGTCTGACAACAGGCTGAGTGTGCGCTGAGAGAGATAGTTTGTCAAAGGGATGTACCAGATGTTGACTCACACTGGTTTGCTAATCGGGAGCCACAAGCCCCTGGAGCCATGAGCAAACAGGAGCGTCTGCCTTTCTCTGTCACCGCAGGCAAATGGAACCAGGACTGGGGGTGTCCCGGGGGTACATATGAAAACTGAAGGAGAGTAATGAAGTGACAAAGTCTTGAGAAATTGAAGTGGTGCTGTGGTTAAAGAGCAGCAGAACAATAAAGCTCCCTTAGACCTCAAGCTCAAACTGCGTATGTCTCAATCAAGGATTAAGGTGGTTTTTTAACTGGGAACTCAGTGGGAACAGGGAACACCCATTCCCACCCACCTGTCATTGTAAATAACAATCTCTACTTAATTGACCGCCCGCTGGAATAAATGTTAGCTCGTGAGCCTCTGCAGACAGCGCGGGCAAAATGACTACAAACAAAAGAAGTGCACAGTGAACCTTGAACGCATCTTCTCAAATTTAGACCCAGTGATGGTAAAAAAAAAAAACTGGTTAAAAAAAAGGTACCCTCTACCCACCCCAGCTCCTCCTCACAGGTCTGTAGCGATCTTTTATTCAGTTAGAGAGATTCAATTATTATAATTGAACTACTCGGTTCCCACTGAATTCTAAACCTCGAGCTACTGGCGCAGAAAACGACGAAGCAGGAAGCAGACAACAGATAGCTCTCTCCATACGCCGAGCAACAGACAGAGGCTGTTAAACGCATTTACACTCCAATAACTTTCACAAGTTAGAGGGCCCATGGAGGGAGAGAGAGAGAGAGAGAGAGGGAGAGAGGGGAAGAGAGAGACGGCAAACTGCCTGGCCAAGTAGATCAACAAGGAGCTATTGATACCAGAGATCTGTGCTGGTGTCAGTCTAAGAGCCAAACAAGATCACAATTGTGGTTTGTGCCAATAACCTTGTTGACCTTATTTAACCTTGGATTTGGCCAGTTGAGAGCTCAGACTACAAGTGTCCATTCACAAAGAAAATTGGGAAATCCATGTTTGTGTGAGAGCACGCTGAATGTGACTATTGACTATTATGTACCGTAACCATAATTTATTTCCAATGACCATGATCTTTTCTTAAGCTTAAGCCTGTCTTAGTGGCCATGCACTCGCACTAGTAAACAAGAAATTTAAAAACAGCACAAAATAACATCTTCATTGAATCCAGTCGGGGGGTTTTGTGGAATTTCCCAATATCAGTTGTTGTAAACAACAGCCCGGCTCCAAAATCCTGTTTTGAAGCTGTTTCATCAAAAATATTAACACCCATGGTTTTGAAATTAGCTCCACAATCACATATGTGTGTAATTTCCATCTGCCCACCTACTTTTCTCTGTAATTTCCATTATTATTACACAAAGTTCAAGTGTAATAGATGTATGACAGGTCTGTGTTATCGGTTGCTGCTTGTATGCAGTTGTGGGTCTGCTCAGGTGTGTGATTGAGGATGTCATGGTGGATATAAAACTGTAATGAGATAGACAGACAGAAAGAGAGAGACAGAACTCAGGAGCCGGGCACCTTTCTCAGTCTGTCTGGTAACAGTGCATGCATGAATGTGTGTGTGTGTGTGTGTGTACGTGCATGTGCGTGTGTGTGTGTGGTGTAATTACAGCCAGGTCCCCGGCGTGGAGCCCAGTAGAAGTATCGTCAGTCTGTCTGTGGCATGCGGTGGTGCTGACCTTCCCTCTCTCCTCTCCTCTCCTCAGGCCTGGTGACTCTCTGACTGGCTCTGGCTCCACCAGGCCCCCCCCCCCACCCCACAGCACCGCTCACACACAGGTGCTAACAGGACAGCTGCTCGCTCGCTCTGTGCACAACATGTCCGCTGAAGTTTCCCCTCCCCTATATGCGTACATATCATTAATGGGATTGAATTGCGTGTACCGCCCGATTTTTATTTTTATGAGATGTTGATGCATCAGACTGACGGTTGGTTGTAGAGTAGCTACTTCCTGTGTTGTTTTAGGAACCTGGGATGGACGTATAGGGGTGATAATGGTTTAAAACAGCTCCTGTTACCGTGTCAACACAAGCTTTTACTGAGCTAATATATCACAATATGAACATTTTGTGTGTGTGAGACAGAGAAACCTGTGATCCAGGGGGCTCCAGTTGCTATACGTATATGCTGTTTGGCTGATGTTTGGTCATACACACACACACACACACACACACACACACACACACACACACGGCAGTGTAATGAGTGAGTCTGGCAGTAATCTGTAAGGGGCTGGGTCCTCAGCAGGGCAGGGCTCAGGGCCTTGATGATGACGCCAAGATGGATATGTGTGATTTAACACCACAGAAGAAGAATGGCAGGTTCATCAAACAATCTAGTCAGTGTGAGTCATGAAGATCCTTTTGAGGAAATGGCTCTGGGTCAAATTCACAATCTGCACACCACCATTCTCTAAGCATTTGAGCGAACGCTTATTTATATTCTCATGTGTTAGCGTATTGCTAACAGTGCCGAGAGCGTGTGTGTGTGTGTGTGTGTGTGTGTGTGTGTGTGTGTGTGTGTGTGTGTCCGAGAGCATGTCTGTGCAATTTTGCATGTCTCTGTTTGTGTATACAGTGTGCTCATTTAAGTATGTGTGCAATCAGCCAGTCTGGAATGTGTCAAGACATTGTGAATCCTGATGATCAACATGGTGATCCTGTGTTACATGTGCTGTACACTCAGGCTGCGTTTACCCAGAGTGACCTGGACCACCTCTGATGTGATCAGACAAGGGTCTCAGCTCAGTACAAAGAAATCAGTGGATGTATTAATACTTGAGATTTGAGTGATGTTGACAGATGTGACGTTTCATAGTAAGAGACTTTATTCGTCACAGCGTTATGTGCTTTTATAAAGACCCTTTGGCATTCTTGAAATACATCCATCCACTATAGCTAACAAAGCTTAAGTGGTGCTTTGATTGAAACACAAGTTTTTGAAGAAGTTCAAGTGTGTCCATTTCAAATTTGAGGCTGAAGTATTAACATAGTCTTGCAATGGTTAATTGATTGATTAATCAGGCAACTTTTCAAATAATCTAGTGGTTTAAGATTCTCAAATGTGAGAATTTAACGCTTTTAAATGACAGGAAATAGAAAATGAAGATGTAACTTTTAAATAATGAGAAATACATGAAGCCAATAATCAGCCGATTAATCAAAAATGAAAATAACTGGTGGGAAGTTGAGTCGGCAGTTGGAGCAGAAGCACTGATAGACATCAGCTATAATGCATATATACACTGCAGTACGAAACACACATCACACATCTTAACAAGTAAATACACACAAAATGTAATAACTTTAAAGGGATACACCAACATTTTTTTGTGTGTCTTGCCTCACTCCCGAGTCCATGACAAGCAGATAGACACCATCCTTTCGACTGTGCGTGCAGTAACAAGGGAGATAGAGCCGTATTGCCCGAAATTAGCTTAGCTCAAACGCTGGAAGTGCATAGTGTTAGCCTGCCTCCTAGCCGAGCTGAAACCAGCAGTCAGAAGTTGATTTCATTTTAGCTCTAAACTCTGTAAATATATCACTTTATCAACATTTCAAACATTTTTAGACGAGAAAGTAGCCGTTTAGATCAGCAGTGTGTTGTTAATTTGTCTAAATACCAGCTCTTTCAATTTTGTTCGGACAAATTCAGCGCTACTCAAGCTAGCCGTTGTGACCAACGCACTTCTGGTTACTTTCACAAAATAAAACACCCGTTGCCCTTTACATACAGAAAACCATGACGATAGAATTTGTGCTTTTACTTTGAAATAGGAAGCTAACCTACCCTCGATGTAGCTAGCTTGAACCAAAATAAACCGTCTTTGCTTGAACTCTCTGTTTTGACCGATCTGGTCCCGTTACCACCATTTGACCACTCAAGATGCCTTACCGGAGAGTTTTGTCAGCTCTGAGACGAAGATCGGTCCGTTTAGAGTTGCTGAAGAGTTTCTCTGATGACTTTAGGTGGAGGCAGGCTAACACTACCTATACACTTCCAGCGTTTGAGCTAAGCTAATTACGGGCGATACGGGCTCTCCCTTGTTACTGCACGCACAGTCGAAAGGATGGTGTCTATCTGCTGGTCATGGACTCAAGAGTGAGGCAAGACACGGAAAAAAAAAATGTTGGCGCATCCCTTTAAAAACAGTGAAAGTTGAAGGTCTGTTGCTCTATTTGAAGTGTGAACATGAGACACTATCAGGTCAGGTAAACACTATCAGTGTGTGTGTGTGCGTGGGCCTCGTGTGTGCATCCCCCATCCCCTCCCCTCCACCCTCAGCCTCCCCCCTCCTCACTGCATCCAGGGGGATTTATTTGACCCCTTATTGCCAGCGGTGAGCCTGTGGTGGAGATGAAAGCATGCCTTCCCAGTGTGGCCCCAGTTTCTATAGCTATGGACACAGACTCACACTGGTCGGGGACAATGGAGGGGGCCCTGCCACTCGCCCCTGCCAGAGCCCCCTCCTCTCCCCACCCCATCCGTCACCGCAATCATATTTTCAAAACAATAACACAGCCGGGGGGGTTTGGGGGTTTGGGGGGGCGGGCATGATTGAAGTGTGTGCGTGTTTGATCTGTTGGAATGCAAGTGTGTGTGTGTACGTGTGTGCGCATGTCCATCCTTTTGTGTGTGCGTGCATGTGTGTTGTGCATGTGCATGTGTGTCGTTATTTTTAGGCACGCGTTTGTTTCATCTGAGTGTGAACATGCTCGTTTGACTTGTGTCAGACTTGTGGCTCCGTACATGCAGTCGGGAAGCATGCATAGTTCTGTGTGTGCAGATGCAAGTGTGTGTGTGTGTGTGTGTGTGTGAGTGTGAGTGAGCGCTCTGAGCCGGGGCCTTTGATGGCGTGGCCGGAGCGTGCCTAATGTGACTGCTTGCTGAGGTGGGGTGGGATGGAGAGGGTGAGGGGGGGGCAGTGGCAGCGTTGAGCCTCCTGCCCTGGAACTGTCTACCCTGCCGTGGCCCAAGGCTCCTCCTGCAAACTTGAAAGGACCAAAGGAATCCCCCCCCCCTAAACCCCCCGACGCCGCCCCCCCACATGTTTTCAGAAGGCATGACATCATCCTTTAGCACAAAAGGGGCCGGAGCTGGGGTTAATATGGATGTATGTGTGAATGTGTTCAGCTGAAACACAAGATTTGTCCCTTTATCTTATTTGCTCACGTTTTGCTTTTCCAAACTTTTCATTCAGAGGAAAATTACAAAATTACTGTATGACAAACTACACTCCCATTTTGCCCACCATAGTTATCGAACAAGAAGTATCAGAAGGGAGGTTCATATTGCCGAGAGTGAGAACAGGTATAATTCAAAGAACAGTTCAGAGCTATGGTTGCCTGGAACTCTCTACCAGTTCATATTGCTCATGAAAGTAACAAAGATCGGTTTGAATTGCTGTTAAAACAGTATCTCTTAGAATTTAATGAATTATGATTTAACATAATTTAGTTCATAAAGAGGGCTAGTTTACAGTTGTGGTTGTACTCTTTTTCTTGGAGTGGAAATACGTGTATGAGTAGCCTAGTTGAAGTGCATGGTTGCAGTCACTGCTTATTTATGTGATTTATGTATGTACTTTGTGGGTGTAATATATTAGATTACTCAAGGTATTGAAGTATAGAATGGAATCTGAGTAGAGAAATGGTGATGTCCGTGGTGTCGGTCAAATGTCTGTCAGATTTTTTCTGTGGTTTGTTCAATATTAGGGAGCCTTTGTTGTTTGTTCTTGTTGTGTCATGTATAAATGTGTGTTTCTTATGTCTAAAAATGAGAATGTTTATGTATATGTCGGACCCCAGGAAGAATAGCCGATGCTGCTGCGGGTGCTAATGGGGATCCTAATAAAGAAAAGAGGCACCTTAATCCTTCATGCACCCACTCACATGTAACACACACACACACATCAAGCCAAGCTTGTGTTTTTCTCCTCTGTCTTTCCTTTCTTTTTGAGACCCTTTTATGTGAATGACTAACATGGATTTGATCCTAAATGTCTGGGGAAAGAAAATAAATTGCTTTCAGGTTGTTTGCCAGGCGCAGGGTACTGAGAGTCTACACAGAATACCGTCGGCTGGTCCTTTACTGCCCCGTCTTTCTCTCATCTTTGCTTCTCAGAGTTTCTTTTTCTTTTTTTTGTCATCGGTGCTGGCTCTCTGTGGACCAACCCTCCGGCTCCTCTGCATGCGAGCAGCTTTTCAGCACAGACCCAAACTGTTGTTTTTCCCTCAGCGTTCAGAGTTTGGATCACTATCAAACAAATCAGAGTGGGTCATAACTGTGTGCACGATGACAAATGCCTGACGTGGAAAGCATCAGTGTCTGCAGTCGGAGTCCGTGAGGATGCCGTTGAAGGAATTGTTTTGTTTTGTTGTTGGTGTTTTAAGCTTGATGTCTAGATCTGATCTGGTTCTAAGGCTCCTCTATGAAAGCTGGAGAGAGATCTCTGTTGAGGTGATTAGTTAATGTGCCTGTGTGTAAATGTGGTTATTTAATAAGAAACCTGCTTAAACGGACACTTGATGGATTCATGATCAATTACCTCCCTGGTTTTCAGAAGCTTTTTTGGCCAGATGTAATTAAACCACATTTAATGACAAAAACAGCTGGAGTTGATATATAAACAAGTGATTTCATCAAATCCTCCCATTTACTCCGTTCCACTCAAGCAAGTAATCAAAGCAGATTAGCAAACGAGGGCCAGATGACTGAGGAGGGTTAGAGAGGAGAAGAAGAAGATGTGTTCCTGTCAGAGTCTTGGTGACAGGGTGAGAATCCACACCTTGGTGACAATGAGGGGTTGTGGAGGGCAAAGGCACAGTCAAAGCCATCAGCAGGGCTAATGTCATGGTCACTGGGTTGTAACTGCCACTCCCACACACACACACTCACATTCACTCGCACACACACACACACACACACACACATAGACACACACATTTAAAGGGATACACCAACATTTTTTTTGTGTGTCTTGCCTCACTCCCGAGTCCATGACCAGCAGATAGACACCATCCTTTCGACTGTGCGTGCAGTAACAAGGGAGATAGAGCCCATATCGCCCGTAATTAGCTTAGCTCAAACGCTGGAAGTGTATAGGTAGTGTTAGCCTGCCTCCACCTAAAGTCATCAGAGAAACTCTTCAGCAACTCTAAACGGAAACCGGCGGGCCGATCTCCGTCTCAGAGCTGACAAAACTCTCCGGTAAGGCATCTTGAGCGGTCAAATGCCGCTAACGGGACCAGATCGGTCAAAATGGAGGGTTCAAGCAAAGACGGTTTATTTTGGTTCAAGCTAGCTACATCGAGGGTAGGTTAGCTTCCTATTTCAAAGTAAAGCACAAATTCTATCGTCATGGTTTCCTGTATGTAAAGGGCAACGGGTGTTTTATTTTGTGAAAGTAACCGGAAGTGCGTCGGTCACAACGGCTAGCTTGAGTAGCGCCGAATTCGTCCGAACAAAATTGTAAACAGCTGGTATTTAGACAAATTAACGACACACTGCTGATCTAAACAGCTACTTTCTCGCCTAAAAATGTTTGAAATGTCGATAAGGTGATATATTTACAGAGTTTAGAGCTAAAATGAAATCAGCTTCTGACTGCTGATTTCGGCTCGGCTAGGAGGCAGGCTAACACTACCTATACACTTACAGCGTTTGAGCTAAGCTAATTACGGGCAATACGGCTCTATCTCCCTTGTTACTGCACGCACAGTCGAAAGGATGGTGTCTATCTGCTGGTCATGGACCCGGGAGTGAGGCAAGACATGGAATTCTTTTTGGCGTATCCCTTTAAGTGTTAAACAGCAGTCAGGTTTTACATTTCACAGTTACATTCACAAAGACGTTACACACACACATAATGTCTATATTTCTTGATAACTTTTATCTCCATCCTCTCTCTCTCTCTGCTCTTACACAGAGGTGAGGGCCCGTCGGCCTGGCTGTTTAATGGGCTGTCCGTTTGCCAACTGTTCCTTTGAGGGGGCCGGTGCGTCGGGCGTCGGAGCCGGGATTTGGGGAAGGAGGGCCGGTGCCGCTGGATCAGACAGATGGGAGGGGGGTCCGGCTCCATTCATTTAGCTCTATGAGAATAACAGAGCCCCACTTCAAACAACAAGGACGCAACCTGCTGGCCCCCGTCGTCTGCGAACGCGTATACGCAGACGCAACACATGCTGCAACGCACATGCCTTACTCGTGTTGGAGCGCACATGTGCTTCTGTTCAGACTTTTGCTTATCGTGTATTTGATCTGATGGGTCTGAGATCTGAAAATCTTCCACCAGGATGTAAACTCAGCACCCAGAGATGAGGATGTCACTGATGCATCTGCAGCTCATCTGCCACCCTACACACACACACACACACACACACACACACACACACACACATATGCACCACACACTACACACATGTGCACAGGGGGGGCATAAAAAACACACCCACCCCCATTCCCAGCCTTAACTTCCATGGGACTCCCTCTTCTGCTACCACCCAGCCCCCCCTCCCCTCCCCTCCACTCCCCTCTCCTCCCCTCCCTTGCCTCCCCCTCCTCTTCTGAATTCACTGGCACTTCCAGAAAGCTCCGAGGCGCCAGCGGAGCGGGGCTCATCTCTTGGGAACAATAAAGCCAGATCTTCATAAAAACTTCAAAAAGGCCTCGCCAAGTGTTTTATAGGTGCTTTAAAGGTTTATGGGCCCTGGGGAGGGAGGGAGAGAGAGAGAGAGAGAGAGAGAGAGAGAGAGAGAGAGGAAGGGAGAGAGAGAGAGAAATGAGTGATGCAGAAGTGGCAGGCTTCATTTTTCCCACCCACTGCACACACGCATACAGAAACGCACACATGCCAGCGTACGCATACATGTACGCCACAACTAATCCGCCGGCAAGTGCCAGGCTGAGATGGACGGGTGGTGAGCGGGGTGGGGGGGTGGAGGGGGGCAGCAGGGAGGGGAGGGGGACAGAACAGGTGATGGGAGGAGAGGCAGAATAGAAGAAGTGGAGGGAGGGATGTCACTGTGCTGTCACATCAGCTCATAGTGTTTATAGTGAGGACTTGTATTAAATCCAGGAGGAGTGTGTGTGTGTGTGTGTGTGTTGAGTGTTTGTGGAACCAGTTTGGTTGAATTTTCCCAGAATACACGTCTGCATCCAGAGTCACATTTTTAGGCATCAAGACAGGAAAGTTGCACATGTTGGGTCAGTGTTTCTGGATAATGTAAAGTGAGCTCCAAGGTCGTGTATCTCCGTGTGTGTGTGAGAGAGAGAGTGTGTGTAAGGTTATCTGAGCAAGGTGTGCACCAACCCACTGGCCCCTAATCCCCAACGACCTCAGGGAGGGGTCAAGTCGAAGAGCACAGAGGTGGTGGTGGGGGGCGCTGACGCTGAGACGGGAGCAGCTCGGGGGCCTGAAGCCTGCTCACCTCCCAGCAGGGGCGTGCACAGACTTTTTGAAGGGCAGGGGCGAAAAGGGAAAAAAGGGCACATATAGCGCGTCCTCGCCACTAAAGAGGGCACTTCAGCACACGTTTTGGCCTCCAAGAGGGCACTTCAGCACGCATTTTCCAACAATTGGGCAACTGCCAACGTTTTTCAACATTGGGCGACCGCCCCCTCTGCCCCCCCCCCCGTGCACGCCACTGCCTTTAAGATGCACTGGTTGCTGTTTTGCAGGCGTGTGTGTTTTGTCACACACACACACACTGCTCACATGCAATTAACAGTTTGTGCTCTTCCATCTCCGGCCTCTGTGCTGACGACACCACCTATCAAATGATTCACCCAGATTCACAACTCGGCTTTGTCGCTGCTCCGCTGCAGATATTCTGATGAGTCACGAGTTGCTGCTCCCGGGCCGAGCGCGCTCCACTTTGAATCTCTTTTATGAGCATGAATGGCCACTATTCAGGGCGTTTTTGGAATGTTTTCTTTATAGGTATTCAGATATATGCCAGGGGGTTATATTTAGCTCAGGTCCTCCTGGAGTCAGAAGGTTTAAAATTAGGAGGTGTCAGAATTCCAGTTCAATTCTTAAGTTACTGTCAATAAACGGTAAAGGGCTGCTCTTAAAGGCGTAGTGTGTTGGCAGGGATGTATTATGGCATGATTTGTGTGTGATAAGCTGCTCGGGAGAGTGTGTGTGGATTTGTCCCGTATATAGTACAAAAGTGTAAATCTTCTACATGGTACACATGTGCATTTACACATCTATATATCAAGATTCCTGAGTGTGCGCCCGCTGGTGTGTGTGTTTTGTGTGTCCGTCTGCACATTAGTGTTTGTAGGATCTGTTGACAGGGAAGCATGCAGCATTTTATTTGCTCAAGGGCTGAAAAAAAACACATGGCGCTAGCAAGGGAGCGCTTTGATATGAACCTGCTGAAAGCAACCTGGCCAGGCAGAATTCAACACTCGGATCATGATTCAACTAAACATTTTAACACACTGTGCAATAACAGAGCCGCGCAACATTAAATATTATCTATGCGTCATGAAAAAAAAAGCACTTTTTAAGGACATTTCTTTGCACCATTTAGTTTGAATAATTATATTTTAATACTATGAACATCCTGATTTGTTTTTGTTAGTGGAACTCTACAGCCGTGCATATATCATCGTTACACTACTGCATTGAGCGAAAAAGCTGACGTAATGCACATCGGCCTGACACTGGTGGAGGAGGAGGTGTCATTATGTCAAGTATTTTCCTAAACCCCATTCATAATAATCATAAATATATATGGTCAAAAACAACCCCCCTGGACACAGGCAATAGTAGCATCATTGTTCATCAGGCATCGCTGCAGCCATGCCCTCCTCCTCCTCCGCTGTGAGATTCAGTCTGCAGCTGCCCTCCATTCAGTTTTCATCAACTGGGTAGCAAACAGTCATGAGGTCATTGCAATATAGCATCTGTAGCAACAAGCGCCCTCTATTTGCCCTCCGCTCTCATTCATATCAGATGAATGAGCGGCTTTTGGGAGTGTATCATACATGTGGATGAAACTCCAAACTAAAAGAATAAGCCCCAAAGAGAATCTGATCTGCACACACTTGAAATACAATCTTGTTCTGCTTCTTATGGCTGATGAGGTGTTGCCAAAATATATCACAGGCAGCTCCCGGTGAGGAGTTTTTTCTCAGCTTCTGGGCCGTCGACAACCCCGCGCAGTTAAATGTGGTTAATCTAAATGAGGTTAATGTCTCAAACAGGAAGTGTAAAAAAAAGAAAAGAAAAAAGGTCAATATTACATAAAAGGTGTTGTTATTGCTCATTGAGACTAGAGATGAAGGTTAGAAACTTCCTGTGCTCATGTGCAGCGATCTGAGAGAAGAGAGAAGAAAACCCACATAAACAAACCAAGGCTTTTATTTTGTAATATTCATTTATTGTTCAATAAAAATAGATTCTAAAAAAGTGACGTGATGTCTCCTTCATGACTTGGCCTGATGGATCTGCCAACAGCTCCTTGTAAACATGGGGCTTTACTTTATTTTCTACTTTTTTCCCCCTCTTCTGCACAATTGAGAAACAGAGTCCTGCCTATAACTTCACCGACCTTTACCCTCCGAGGTGACAAATAGCCCCACAGTCATTTACTTTCACATTTTGGGCAGATACAGTACATTCATCCCCTTGTATTGTGTGTGTGTGTCTATGTACATCCTTCAGTTTCTGGTTGTGTGATTAGTTTTTGCAGTTGGCCGTCGTAAAAACCACTTTTAACAATGTGAATAAAGAAGACATCTAAGCTCTAACACAAGTTCAAGCCATCAGTGAAACCAGTTACAACTTCTAACATCGGTTTGTCCCTTGAGACGTCTTTATACAGTAGTTACACGTAAACACATCTTTTGAAGGTGTAAGGAGAGTTCGATTCTGTAAACACTTTGAGAGACACCACTGTTCACCCCTTGCCCCCCTCACCCCCCCATCCCCCCCCCCCCCTCACCACAGGTTCAACATCATCCTGTAAACCTGGAATGCTACAGTAACTGAGGCCAGGCCCTCCGACTTCACCCACCAAACGCTCCTCTTTTGGACCTTTTCTGGTGCTACATTTGGAAATGCTGCAGGTTATTAGAACGGTATGATGTTGCTGAGCTTGGTTTGACATTTCAGAGCAGGAGGGAGGGAGAGGGAGGGATAAAAAATATTAATCATAAGCTGAGAAGAGAAATAAATAAACATGACAGCAGCCCAGAGTTTCTGTTAGCGTGAGATGAGGAGAATTAATATGAACAATGCTGAGACTGTACTGGATGAAAGAAAAAAGGTTCCACACAGACTGTATCTTCAGCTGCTGTGTGAAAAGAGAAAGCAAAACTTGGCACAGGTTCCCAAACATGAGCCTTTAAAAAAAGGATGGTTTCGATTGTTAAGAGGCTGATTTATTGTGTAGCTGGAATTAATGTGGATCATCTAAAAAGTGAAGTTATTAACAGACACCAGCGCCTCAGTTTGCTGCATCGCACTGAGTGGAGCAGGTCAGAGCAGTTTGTCAAGACCCGTCCATGTGTCACTGCAAAAAATGTTTTTTTTTTTTTATCCTTTCATATATAACTTATATTGACGTAGTCTGGGAGACAGATTGGAATATATAGTTTGTGGTTTGTGCCTCTTAACAACTTGAGTCATCCCTTTAATACCAGAATACCTTTGGGAGACCCTGCTCTAGACTGACGGGCACCGCTTTCTGGTGCATCTGGGAATATCACTGAAGCAAACACAACAAAACACTGAACCGGTTAACTTTTAGCACAACATGACTACAGTACTTCAGATGTACTCGGCACAATTCTGGAAGGTTTTACATGCGTTTTCCATCAATTAGACGAAACAAAAAGAGTCAAGTATTGCTTTTTCTCTCCCTCTCTCCCTCTCTCCCTCTCTCTGTTTGAAAATCCAAATAAGCTGTGTTTTTTTATTTTGTGTTACTTCACAAGATGAAATGATGATATCAGTTAGCTACACTATGACTGAGTCTACTATACAGAGGATTTGTTGCTGTAAAAGTGAGAAAAAAGGGCACCAGAGAGCCAGTGCCAGGTTCCCTCCTCCTCACCCCCTCTCTCTCTCTCTCTCTCTCTCTCTCTCTCTCTCTATTTCATTCTCTGTTAAGCTCGCTCGCCCTTGTTTGGCTGCTTTGCTACCAGACAGCGCAGTGGCCAATCGCGGTTGAGTGGCAGGCCGACGGGCCAAATCGCTGTGCCGATTGCATCCCCAAGTGGAGACGCCGGCCCCCCTCTGTACTTGTCCCGTCCTTCCTGGCCTCTGGGCCCGGTCCAGAGCCCACATCCTGGGAACACGGGGCCGGGCGGCTGCAGCCCACAGCTCTCTGGGAATGACACAATGAGAGAGTTCATAGGGGAAGCCGTGTCCGTGCGCGAGGGATGCCGCCCCCACGAGTACGGCAACGTGCGCGTGGGCCGATACGCGGACGACGTCAATCATGCCAGACGTCGAAGCGACACGCCGTTAATTTTGCTCAGCATCACAATCTTTCCCCCCCGATGATTCCTGACAGCGCAAAAAAAACATTTTCTCTTTGTTCCGTTTTGTTATTGTTCATTTGGTGTCCATATGAGGGTGTCTGATGTTCATAAAAAACAGGGTCTCTTGTACGGGAGAACACATTTCATGGAAACAGATTCTCAGGGGGGAGAGAACACAGCAGAAAATATGACAACATGTTGTAGCTGCAGTTGTGGACGGTAACACCACACTGAGAGAGAAAGTGTCAACG
The DNA here is from genome assembly GCF_045865225.1 of Trachurus japonicus. Classification (NCBI taxonomy): domain Eukaryota; kingdom Metazoa; phylum Chordata; class Actinopteri; order Carangiformes; family Carangidae; genus Trachurus; species Trachurus japonicus. The sequence goes on from NC_140925.1 coordinate 22,664,770, forward strand.
TAGGAGTCTGGGGACAGTTTGTACAAATGTAACAGTTCCTTAATTTCCATATGTCTCTGTCTCTGTCTGTCTCTCTCTGTGCGTTTCACACCGTGGTGGCCCGGCTGTGTTTGAGCGCTAGTGGTGAGTATTCCTTAATGCGAACGCACAGTTTGCCCCTCAGCCAGGGGTTCTGCAGCTCCAGGGGACAGAAGTCGTCCTGAAGCCACTTTTCTCTGTTGTCCACCACCAGCACGAGGCCGAAGTGCTTCAACTGTTCGGGACTGTAGTACACGCACTCCTCCTGGTCGCCGCTCCCTCCGCTGCTACCCAGCATCCGCCGCGACACCGTGTTCATCTCCTGCACCACCAGCTGGACCATCTCCTGAGCCGACGTGCCTGGAGTTACACAAAGCTGGAAAAGGAAAAGAAAAAAATGTTGCATGTTGAAAAAACAACAAAATTACTTGACAAAAAAAAAAAAAAGATCACAATTGCGTGCATCTTTACACCAAAACTGGCTCAGAAATCAAGAGAGTCACCGAGTACAAATATCTTGGCATCTGTCTAGATGAGGATTTCTCATTCAAATACCATGTTAATGAACTTATCTTAAAGTTGAGACAAAAAATTGGCTTTTTGTACAGAAACAAATCTTGCTTTCCAGTGCTCTCAAGAAGAGTGATAATTGAAGCAGTGTTTATGTCTGTCATGGATTATGGTGATATCATCTATAGACATGTTCCTGCCTCAACTCTGAAACGTCTAGATTCCAATTCAGCTCTAAGATTTATGACTGGTGATAAATATGATACTCACCACTGTGTTCTGTATGGAAAAGTTGCTTGGCCCTCTCTTGAGAAAAGGCGCAAGAGGCACTGGCTTCTATATATTTTTAAGGCCCTTTTAGGCAAATTACCACTGTATATAGCAAATATGTTAGAATGGAACTCAGGCACTTACATGACCCGTTCAGCTGAATTACTGCTACTATTAGTATGAGTACTGACTGCTTTTTGTTATGATGCCCCTAGTTCTTGGAACGCGCTGCAGCACATCCTGAGATTAGACACACTCCCTTCACTCACTGAGTTGAGGACCTTGGTCAAGGATAGCTGTGTTTCTAATTGTAACGGTTTCAGATGACTGTCTTTCTTGTTTTTTGTTAAATGTATTGTCATGTAATCACTTCCAAATGACTGTAACCACTGTCAATATTTGAATGGCTTGTAAACTCGACGACATTGAAAATGAGGGTAACCTCAATGTCTCTTGAGAATGAATAAAGGTTATAATAACTCAACAGAGACAGAACAGATGGATACCTTGACGCTGGTCTCCTTGGGCAGCCCTGTGCGATACTGCGGGTAGACTCTGAGCGTGGCGTGGCAGCCTTTCCTGAGGGCAGCGGGCGACGGCGAGGAGAGTCTCTGTGTGCCGCTGTCCTCTGATAGCGTCCGCGCCGGCGGAGGGTGCGGTAAGCAGCGCTCGGCGGAGCAGCAGCGGTCCACCGACGACGGCCGGTGCCACCGCCGCTGCGGTGAGGTGGAGAGCGAGGTGCAGGTGGCGTGGTGGGGGTAAGGCTGCTGGTGGGCTGAGGTGGTGGAGGGGAACTCCAGGCTGCTGGTCCTCACGCAGAAGGCCTGCCTCTTCTCCGTGATGTGCAGCAGCTCGATCTGCCGGCTGGGCAGGATGAAGTCGCTGTCGAACAGCTCCAAGGCCCCTCTCCGTCGGACCCCTCCCTCCACCCTGCAGCGCTCGCCGTGCTGCGGCTCCGAGGCCTGCAGGACGTCCGGCGTGGAGTCCCTCAGCGCCCCGCCGCCACGTCCACCCACCACCAGACACGTGCCTCCTCCCGAGCCGCTGCCGTCGCTGCGCAGGAAGCCGCGAGGCTCCAGGGGGGCGGAGGAGGAGAGGGGCGAGGGGGGCAGCAGGTCCAGCTCACGGGGGCTCTGTGCACGACTGGAGTCGTAGTCGCTGTCGGTGGTGAGGAAGACCTCCGAGGAGCCTTCCTCGTCTGATAGTCCTGCAAAATCTACAGGATTTGAGAAAAATGAGACAAAAACATCAGAATCTTAGTTAAAATGAAATCCTGAAGTCATCACAGTGTTTGTGTCCAGTAGGCGGGTTCTGCTCTGACCTGAGTGCTTGCGGCAGGGCTCTGGTGAAGGCATGGGGGAGGGCATGAAGTCTGGCTGAGAGGAGGTGGAGGGGGGCTTCTCAGGCAACACTTCCTTGGAGAAGTCGATGATCCAGCTGATGGAGATTCCTCCGGTCGGCTGCTTGTAGCGGGCGTACTGCAGGGCGTCCATAATCCACCGCGCGTCCCGCCACACCTCCTCCATTTGCTGTTGGACAGTCAATGAGATCATTAGTAGCAGGACAACAAAATCCTTTTTTAAAGGAGACATTTTATGGAAATACCACTTTTTGAAGGCTCTTTAACATACAACTGTGTTTGTCTTGCCTTTCAGCCCACAAAATGTGAGAATTGACAAAATAATCTGTAATTTGCAGACTCCCTAGGATTAAAATCCATGTGGTTTTACAAGCTGTTCCCCTGGTTGTCTGACAATGATGTCATTAGTTTTCGAATAAATAAAGCACCCCTACCTGTGCAGTGGTTCATTTGCATTTAAAGGGACAGGCTCTGAAAACCAGCCGTTCTGAACAGGGCTGTTTTGAATGGATGAAAAGAGCTGTGATGTTTGATCCTTGGGGTATTTTGACCAAAGCATGTCACAGACATGTCTTCAAGACACCTGGGAACTAGTCTCCTTTAATATGTCTCCTTTAACTCACTGGAAGCTAATGACTGAGAGTGGAGAGTCGCTGGGAGGATGTTGCAGAACTTTTAGAGGCCGACTGGTCCTACCTGTATGTGCTCTTGGACCTGCTGGTGTTTCTTCTTGGCAGCGAGCAGCTCGGCCTCAGAGAAGGCCTCCCTCAGTGCCTGCTGGGACATGAGGGACTCCAGCTCCAGCAAAGCCGACACTCTGCAGTACTGCCCAATGAAACTGGGGCAGTAGGCATTAAAGTGGACTGTGGGAGAGAGAAACGCAATAAGTGAAACATGATACTGATGATGATGTATCTATAATGGCCTTTACCGGTATTTATTTATTTTTTAAATCTATTCAACTGACCAAGTTCAAAGATCTGCAGTGGCAGGGTGAGGAAGCCGGAGCGGGGGGAGTACGGGTTGTTCTGGCCGGGGGCCGTGCACACTTCATCTGACGGTGGCAGAAGCAGCAAGAAGGACACTTTCTCCCCAAACTCCACCACCTCCTGGCTGTAAATACGGAAGTCCTGTGCCTAGACACACACACACACACACAAACACACACCTATGTAAGTCTGACCTTAAAGCAGATTTGAAATACTCACATGCATCCATTGAGATCTTCATCATTAGCTTGTCTGGTAATTGTCAGTCTTTAAGGTGACATTTTTTTGATGCTGTTTCTGTCTTTATGTTATAGACTGTAGAAGACTGAGCCCCTGCTTGTGTTTAAATTGCAGATGTCACAGTTACAGTGTATGGATCAGAGACTCCCAGGCCACCATGAAGCCAGTCTTCACTTATTTAAGTATCTTAAAAGTAGAACCAGACGCTCAAACTCCAATAGTGGAATGAGAAAGGAATATGGCAACTGCTGGGTTTGCTATAATTAGAGGTTATTGCATATCAGTAATACACTGTCGGTCTCTATTGTGGAACAAGTCAAGGGTAAAAGTATCTTAGCGCTAAAGTAATATTTGCTGTTTTTTAGCTTCTTCTTTTTTTTTTTTTTAAACATCCATCCATGTGGGAACATCATACTTCAGGTTTCAGCTCCACATTCTGATAACAGTCTTATCTGCCAATGTATATATTAATACACAGCATATACTCTTGTTTATCTTCATGTCACTTTTCATAGCACTTAGCAGCAGCGTCCCATGGGTGGAAGAGTGGGTGGTAAGAGATTGAAGCTAAATGTACAATGATTGCTGTTGTGCTGGAATTCCAACCGTGTTCTTTTATAGAAATCATGTAGAATTAGTGGTCTAACCAGAACTGGCTGAGTATCCTCTGGAATCATTTTCATTGCTTTGAGCTCTTTGCTACTGCCTCTGGAACTTGGCGTCCTTCTACTGGTTCCATGGTATCAGGCAAAATTACTACACAAACTAGACAAAGTACAAAAGCTCGCATTCTGACTGGTCAGACCGTTCGACTCGGACCTGATTGCCGGGGACGTTGATGTGGGCCATAAGGTCCTTGATGGCGTTGCGTAGGTCCTGCAGGAGGCGATGTGGAGCGCTCTGTATATCTTGGTCCATTTCTGACGACTCTTCCAGAGAGCTGAGTGCCTGCAGCCACTGCCACTCCTCTCTGAAACCAAACACAGCAACAGGGATGTTAACCCCACAAACAAAAATCCCATCTATCGCATGAATTGGCCGTCAATCCCCCACCTGGACACGTTGCTGTTGTCCCTTATTTTTGTGTGACAGAGGACATTGGGGAGTTTCTGAGGGACCAGCGCTCTGATCTGCTCCACTGACGTGCACAGCTTCAGGTAGCCCAGGTATAATCCTGGAGACAACAGCTTCCTGCTTCGTCTGTGATACGCCAGCTTCTCCTGGGAACAGCAGACAGATCGAAAAATTTGTTTAATTGTTTAATACTGAATTTGTATTGTCTCAATGAGCATCCTCACAGTAATTTAAAGAGGAACTATGCAAGTCCGGCTGCTTTTCCTCTGTTTTGCCAACCCTCTGCCTGGCCATGTGCATTGTGTGTTTTTTTATGTGTTTTTAACAAAGCCGGCGATAAATCAATCCATGGAGCGGTGGATAACATTATATAACATATATGATTATACGATATTACGACATGTATATTTGTGTAGTCTTAAAGGGATAGTTCACCCAAAATTCAAATTGCACTCATTATCTACTCACCCTCATGTGGACTAAGGGCTGGGAGAAGTTTCAGAGTCCTCTGTGGCTTCTCTGAGTTACAGGGGGTCTTGGCGTAGCAATGCATGTCCATATAACGGTTGCAAATGGATACCACTTTTCTTCGTCCAATTTGGACGAACCAGGAAGAAGAGCTTCCGCTACAAACAAGCTTGAAATATAGACTTTTTTTTTTTCGGGACAATTTCGCATTTCGGGGCTTCAATACAAGACGGACATTACATACGAGCAGCATGGAGGTATTTGGATGTTTTTTGGTGTGTCTTTTTGTTACGAAGACAGTTGGTATCCATTTGCAACCGTTATATGGACATGCACTGCTACGCCGAGACCCCCTGTAACTCAGAGAAGCCACGGAGGACTCTGAAACTTCTCCCAGCCCTTAGTCCACATGAGGGTGAGTAGATAATGAGTGCAATTTGAATTTTGAGTGAACTATCCCTTTAAACTGTCATAAACAAAAGATTGAGGGTTACGGAGCGTGTTTGTGTCGCAGTGTGCAGAGACGAGAGCTGGGACACCGGGGCGGCGGCCAGGTGCTACACTGATGTTGCTAGGCTGGTTTTCAACCATGAGATGAGGTGGAAGGTAGAGAGACTCCATTCTCACTCTAACAAGTCACAAGTCATGCAGTTAACTAGCACAATTATTCCAGAACTTTCTAATTAATGTAAAAATGTAGCATAGCCACAGGAAAATCCTGCTTAGTTCCTCTTTAAACGATAGAGCTTTTTTTTCTCCTTATTTTCCTGTTTTTAGTTCTTGATACGCTTCAGTCCAGAGTTGATCCAACGTGTTTAAAGTGGAAGTCAGTACTGCAAAATCGGCCGATCAGCACATTTTTAAGTATTTCATCATACAATTTGTTCATAACTGGCCACAAAACAAATATTTCAGTCAACTGTGGTTTTGCCACAGGGAGTCTCCACTATTGTTTTGGAACCACAAGGACAAACTGACTTTGCACTGGAGACAAAACAGCGTTGCAACAATGGTATCAAGTTTACCGGGCTGTATAGACAAAATCAACTTGTGGTTTGGTTCCAGATTGTAGTCGTCGTGAACACAAAAGCCACACAGTGTTAGTTACAAAACGAAAAACAACAACAATTAGTTAGATTATCATCATCATGTCCACCACGCTGAAATTCACATCAAAATACCAGAGCCTCTGTGGGCAGTTTTGAAATTAAAGATGATTAACATTCATGTTGGGCTGGAAGGGATTCAAGATTTGACCTGAAATCTGGCTTTTTAATTAATATAATGGTGAGTCAGTTCAATATGTGTTCTTAGAAAGGAGGTGGCAAATGGGAGCGGAGAGTCATGATGATTAATGTTTGTCTAAATAAAGAGTGTCTGCACAAGCAGCACTCGTAATTGGAAGCACATTTCAATTTACTGTCCTATTGTCTCAGCCACGGAGCCTCATGTTTACTGGTTTTCTGTGAATGGGAGTTTAAAAACATTACAGCAATTTCAATAAATAAATGTTTTCCAGTGATTTTGGGCATTTTGTTGTTGACAAAGTGCCTGACATTATGCTGTTTCATCTTGCTAAATCTCCGGGTAACAGAAAAAATGCAAAGAATGAGCCTGATAAAAACCATAACCGCTGCTGACAAACCCTCCTACCATTCCTTAAATGCTGTGGAAACGGCCTGTCTCCAAAACAAAAGCTAAAATAACCGATTTTCCAAAACTGAGAATCTCTTTCCAGTTGGACTCACATGGAGTGTGATGAGAAGCATGTCCAATGCGGTGGGCTCTTCAGGGGAGGAGATAGACTTGCGTTGGAGCTGCAGTTTACAGAGCTGTGTCCACCGTACCCCATCCAGGTTGGGGCAGGAGCTCATGTCCTTTAGCAGCACCAGCAGGGCGTTACCATGCTTGTCTTTGATTGGCTCGAGATACACCTGACCAAGGTCCTGTGTTCCCAGCATTCCCTGAGAAAACACATCAGATAATAAAGTTAACAACAGAGGGAACAAAAACATATGGGGGAGTATATATTCCCTAAAATCTCTCAGACTATGAGATCATGAGGTCACAGTTACCACAACTGCCACAATTTCCATTACACATAGTTTGAAACACTGAGGTTAAGTCTGCTGAGCGTTGTAAAACCTGTAGATGGGACACAGCCTGGAGCATCTTGAGGCGGGTCTGCAGAGTACAGGAACACGACGACTGGGACGGACTGAGACACTGCTGCAGCCAGGGAATCTCCTCCCACAAGTAGGACACCTAAACAAAAACCATCCAATTATTTCTGTTGTTTTAATCAGTAGGATTACATTTTTTGTTTTCTCTCTTCCTCTGAGTTTGTCTGTGTACCTTGGTAAACCAAAGGAAGTCCTGCATGAGTGAGCTGGAGTAGGAATCTTCAACCTCCACAATGGGAATTTGGTCCTCTGGCGTAACCAACACATTATCATCTCTGTAGAATATGGAGGTTAGATAGAGACCTCTGGAGAGGAGCAGAGGAGAAGGACACGTGTTACAGATACATCCGTTACAGCAAACTGAATACACATCATTAAAATGTGATAATTGGACCTGAAACTTTACTGCTCATGACACATCATTACTGATATTCAATAACGACTATCACATGTTCTGTGCAGCATGAATCCTCAATGAAAAACAAGAAGACATGGACAAGCATTTACAATTTCATTCACAAAGGGGGAAGAAAAGTCAGAACCAAAGCGATGATGAACCTTTTTAAGCTTTTGACGAATTTGCTGGTGGTCTGGAAGAGGTGGCGCAGGCTTTTGGACACCGAGTGCTTCCTGCCTTGCGGTGGAGCTTTGCACTGTTCTGTGTGGACGAGACAGAGAACAGAGGGAGGATTTAGTTAATCTCACACAGCGACGGAATAAGTGAATCAGATTACTTGTTTTGAGCGAATATACTGAGACTCTTGATGCTGAAAATCAGGCCACTCGGTCCGATTTTCTCTCCAACACCAATGAATACCTCCGTCCTGACAGACTGTGGACACATCTCTCCCAGTGACAGCCCGTTACTTAATTGACAACAGACTTGACACGTCCAACAACACGGTTAGAGGGGAATGTTTTTCGACATTTCATGCGCTCCAGTGGCGCGGCACCATTTGACAGTCATGCTGGCTGCCAGCAGCAGACTATGGGCCTTGAGGGAACCACTAGCTCTCAAGTCCCAGAGGAACACTAACTGTGTGTATGTATATGTGTGTGTGTGTGTTTACCTGCACATACTATAGCTGCTGGAGCATGGCATGTCTTGAGCTACGGCCATACGAGTGGAGCCAAGGAGCTGTAGTAATTTGTGTGTGTGTGTGTCTGTATGTGTCTTAACCCTTTGCCACTCACTGACAGGGAGGTCAGTTAAGTCTGTGGGGACATGTTTATTTTTAGTGGGCCTGGAGGGGGTTGGAGGCGAGAGAGGGAGGTGTGTGTGTGTGTATATATGTATGTGTGTGTTTGTGTGGGCGCCTGTTGGTGAGATAACGCACCTCCCAACTCATTAGAAAACCTCGAGTCCCAAAACCTCCACAGATTCCCCCCTCCCCTCCCAGGTGATCTTACTCCAGCCCCAGGCCACTTAAAGTCAATAAATCCCCCCATTCAGGACCCGAAAAGAACTCATTTTCTCTTCAGGTGGAAGAGTCGAGGTGGAGTAACGAGAGAAAACAGCGCCCCTCGACCCCTCTCACCTCACCCAAATTTCTCTCCACTTGCGAGTCTGTTGAGCTCCAGTCCTCCTGGCCTCAGTCCCTGTTTGACACTGAGTAAGACAGACAAGTAGGGCCGACTGCCTGTGTTAGTCAAGGCCTCTTTCAAAGTTTAATTAATAGTGTTTGGACAAGAGGGAGAAGGTGGCACGGGCTGCGACAGGAGGGTGGGGGTCATGTGGGAGAGGGTTGAAAGTGAGCATGTACATGAATATTTGTGTCTGTACGTGTACATGTGTATCTATGTGTCTGCCTGTCTATCTTCCAGTGTGTATATGTATGGACAGTAGACAGGACGACTGGCGGGCTGTGTGTGTGTGTGTGTGTGTGTGTGTGTGTGGGGTGGGGGGGCGGGGGTGCAGCAGTAGTCAGTGTTAATTTATGCCTTGTCCCGACTCCAGCCCAAGACTTTTCTCTTACAGAAATAACAAACATGACCCCGGGACACGCCACCTCGGCTACCGTGCCTCAACTCTCAAGCTCAATCAGTCGCCGCCTGAAGAAGCGAGAGCCACTCAATACTGACTATTATGCTGCGTCTCGCTCTGTGGCAAAAATACGGTCTGGCCACAGTGGACAATAGTAAGTGGGGCGAGTGTGTTTTGGGGCGCGTGGGTGTGTGAGGGGGGGGGGGGTGACTTGCTCGACGCTTAATGCAGTTTGCCGTCATGCTGAGAAGTCAGCGTGGACAGGTTTTGACACTTATAGGAGCGACTTACAGCCAGCAGTGTTTGGAGATATAAACAGCTTGAGTGTGAGAGAGGTCGATCTGCATTTTGTCACAGGGAGAGAGAGAACGAGAGAGAGAAGTTTTCAACAGAGGAAGGGCTGAGTCATGGAAAGACGCATAAGGGGGTGGAGGTCTCGCTGAGACACGGGAGGGGGGAGGGTATTATTTTTGAGGTGGCATGCTGTCTTAGGGGTGTGCGGCCCCCCAAAGTACTTGTCGTGCCTGAGATTGTAAAGTGTCTGTCAAGGTGAGATGAAACACAGCAATTGGAGAGATGGCTTCCACCTGCGAGCCGAACCGTTCCGTAGCTCGCGTCGGTGTTTGTTTACACCGAGAATATTTCTGAAACATGAACTAGACGGTAGGCTCAAAAATTCAGATGTGTTTGTTTAAAACTTGACAGGCGTAGTGAAAACGACAGAAGCTCAGGTTAATGTCAGGAGCTCATACCACAGGTCAGGCTACATTTCACTTCAGCTTCAGCTTCACTTCAACTGATACCAGCACTGATCTTAAGGTTAGGGTCAAGTGTATTAGTAGTCATGTAGTCTCAAGTTGTTATTCTACCTAAGAATTTACTGCATGTAATTCCATAGTTAAAGCCAATGGCCGTTTTAGATGTATACTATGGTGGATATAACATGTGCTCACATTTAGTTCAATGAGTGCATCAAGTCACTATCACTGTCGGGTTTCAAGGCTCGGGTTTCTCCAGGGGTCAACAAACCGTCACGCAAACTTCTACAGCTCTCGTGTTACCCCCTTCAGCCTTGTAGGTAAACATGCTCAAGGAATCGATCAAAAAGTTGTTGATACCGTGGCAGACACAGTGGCGGTGAGCTTCTTTTATCTGGCCCAGTAGCTGGTCTAACGCCTCCTTCTGGCCTCTCTGCCGCGGAGCCCGGCCGTCGATGTCCCTCCAGCCTGCAGACACACAGGAACAAAGACACTGTCAGAGGAGTGACCATGCAGATTTTCTTTCTTTTTTCAAGATTCATAGCACAGATATAGACCTGCTGTGTGTGTCCTGTTATTTTTCAACCGTGCAAGTAACTTCAACTCACCACTGAACTCACTCAGTACAGACATCCATGGCTGCTGCTGACTTTGATGATGTCAACAGCCTTTATTCTCGCGACACCAATAGGGTGACATTTTTGTGAAACAAAATTGAATTTCTCTAATGTTTGCAAAACTGTGCAGTTCCAATTATCAAATGATATAATATCAATATACAATGTTTCCCATCAAGTTGGAATAAAATATATATTTTGAACCTCTTTTCATGAAATGATTGTGACAATGTGATTTATTCTTGATAGATAAAGTGTATATCTTCTTAAAAATGTATCACTGTGAAATAGAAACCCCAATTAACCTTTACAATAGGAATATGGTTGGTTAAGCAATATATCACGACAGACCGTGGTACAGCTCATTATATTATTATAGTTTTCTCAGTATTTATCATGAAATCCAAATAACAATTTGCACTTAACTAGAGGAAAGACACGTCCTTATTCTTCTTGTATGACTAAAGACACGTCAGTCAGTGTTGACCTCTCAGAGTCCTCTACTTGTTTTTGTGGTGTGCAAGGGTTTTAAGATTTGTACAGTATTGCAGACAGATTGCTACTGAGTGAAGCGTAGTTTTTGGCTAGTGTTGTGCTCACAGTGGAATGTTTGAGTACATCACCATCATTTGGTTTATTTGAAATTGCTGTACCTAGATCTATGGACCATGGAGCAATAACTTTGCTGAGATGAAAATAAACTTGACTTCTTGTTTGAACTTAAATGGAAAACCTGTTCATTTGAAGCATGCGTCAGAATCACACTTCTCAGAAACGAGCTCCCAGAGACCACTCTGGTTATGAAAAACTCAAAAATACATGTTAATATATTTTCTTTCTATTCGTGGTTTTCATTGTAGTAAAAATAACAGTTGTCTAGATTATACTTGGCTGATTTGACACTTTCACTATTGTACGGCTACACCGTGTTGACGCATACATCAGTGGGACTCTGGCTGAGGTCATTGGTGGAGAGAGGGGGTGGGGGGGTAGGGGGGGTCAAATTCTCCCCGGGACCCCAAAAATCCTGGGCCTGGCCCTGTTCCTGAGGATTCCAATCGTAGGAGTGTGAGGTGTGTGAGACGGACCGCTTCTCAAACAGGTCCAGTGTGTGTGTGTGTGTACTATAGGAAACAGCACCCACCCCAGTGTGAGAAAGCTGTGGTTGGCTGACGGACAGACCCACTGAGCACCAGTGCAACTGGCTGCCCCGCACATATTTGGGCTGAGATGTCAGTACACACACACAGAGACACACACACACGCATGTAGTCCAACACACAAACACAGTGGGGCTGGCCCAGTGTCAGTTAGGAAAGTAAGACACCACACATGGTGCTACTGCCTCCACAAGCAAAAGACTCGATCACTGTAATGCAACATCTGACTCCTACTATTCTTTTGTTTCTCTTTGTGTCTTTGTTTTGTGTTTCTCTTTCATAGTCGTACAGATACACTAAGTGATGCTCCATCAGAAAACGTTTGTATGGAAAACAAAAAAAAAGACAAGGCAGGTACTGATAAATGCACACAAGATGTTTCTCTTATCCATGTAACTGCAACAAGGTAACAGCAGGGTTCCTACACATTTGAATTTTCCAAATTCCATACTTTTTCCAGACCCTAATCTCCAGACTTCTCGGTAAAAAAAATCAAATAATTTGTGATATTTAAGTAAATAGATGTGCATAATATAAAAAAAGCATGCAATTTATCTTGTTTTCATTATTCTGAATGTGTATGCCATTATGCAACCAAATAATTTCCAGGAGATTGTAGCTAAATACAATAGCACATACAAAATAGTTAACCCAAATAACTTCAGATAAAACCGAACCAAGATAAGATAAATAAAATAAATATATTTCCATAGAATAGTTTCCATTTTCCATACTTTCCAGACTTGCGAACCCCGTAACAGGTATTTATTTGTATTTGTCTGACATAAACATCAATTAAAAAAAGAAAAGCACTGAAACACACACACACACACACACACACACACACACACACACACACACACACACACACACACACACACACACACACACACACACACACACACACACACACACACACAGCTTCTCTTCCTTCTCACAGATGACCAGCTCTGCAGAAAACGACTGGTCAAAGCATTCTGCACTCTGCACTCAGTGTTGACCAACCAGCCAGCATCCCTGCTTGCTCACTGGAGGATGTGTCAGCGATAACCCCCCCCCCTCAGCCCCCCCCATTCCCCCCGTCACCCCCACCCCGACTCCCTCTCCTGGAGCCCCCCGGAGGGCGCGTGGGGCTGAAACACGGTGAGCTCTATTCCCGGAAAGGTGCCTGTCCCGACAGGACAAGCGGGCCCTTTAATGGGCGTCCATGGGCCGGTATAAGGCCCCCACTGTTGGGGCCGCGCCGCGCGCTACAGCACAGACATGCAAATATTTCCAGTGGTAGGCCCAAATGGAAAACACAAACACGCAACATCGAAATTAGCTCTGTGAGAGGGAGGGAGGTGGACAGTAGAGAAAAAAAGAGAGGGAAAGCCCAGTTCTTAAAATGAAGACACACATACACACACATGCACACTTGCTGAAAAACATGGTGTGCTGATGAGGACAAACATGTCCATGTGTTCCCCAGATGTGCAATGAGTGTGCCAACACACCCACAATCACAGTACCTATGTTCACTCTCTTATAGTAGGTGTGTAGCAACTGTGCAGACTTTACAAGCTGCAGACAAACAGTGATCAGGAGATCATTTCATAGATCACAAATACACACACGCGCTATCATTTCACATACATGAATTAATTGACTTATCAATACAGAAATGTATCTCATAGTCTACAAATAGATAGACAGATAGACAGATAGATAGATAGATAGATAGATAGATAGATAGATAGATAGATAGATAGATAGATAGATAGATAGATAGATAGATAGATAGATAGATGGGGGTGGGGTGGGGGTGAGGGGGTGTGGGGGGCAGCGGGAGTCGGAGCTGCTGTGGTGAGTCAACACCTCAGCTGTTGTTGCACATGACTTCACGGTTAACTTCTTGGCTGAACTCGGGCAGCTTCTTGTGCCAGCCAGCCCCAAACACCATCCTGAGGCTATGGTTACACTCACTGACGTCCGCAGTGGGGGTCCCAAAACCCACCCAGCCTGCTGGCAGTGGAGGGCCCAGCTGTCACCCCCCCACCCCCCAACCCCACCCCCCACCACCCTAATATTGTCAAAGCAACGCTGGAATGATGTTGGAATAACCAAATCAATTGAATGGATGTGAAATGATGTGATGTCCAAGTCCCTTAATGTGTGGGAAAGCTATGAGAGATTGTATCATTCATGCAGGACACACACACACACACACGCACACGCGCACACACACACACACACACACACACACACACACACACACACACACACACACTCACACACACACACACACACACACACACACACACACACACACACACACACACACACACACACACACACAACATAACATAACACACACACATTTTTCAGCTATGTCCTGTGTGAAAACTCTTTTACACTGGTGTTAATTTAGTGGGGCCAGCCAAAACCCTTCAGGGCCACTTGTTTGGAGCTGTTGTTAACTGGATGTTTTATGTTTTGTTTTATGTAAAAAAAATTTAAGCACATAACGTGAACATACACACGTGTGATCACAAAGCGGGGACTTACTGGAAGGCGCAGCGCAGGCAGGAGTGGAAACTAGTGGAGGCCCCCAGCCCTTCATGTTGTAGGCCGACACCTGGACGTAGTAATAGTTCCCCTGGACGGACAAGACACCACAGTTGAGGCACAATGTTGAGGAACGAGAGAAACAGAGAATGCATCTGCAAATCATAGATAGGTGTAAAAACATACAGTATATATATATACAGTATATACAGTATATATATATATATATATATATATATATATACTGTATATATGCATAAGTGCATCTGTTAGGGATGTCACGATTTTAGATGTTCTTGGTATCACGATTATTATATTCAATAATTTTACAACACTATGAATGTGTAAAATCAAATATAGTCAATATATATTGCGTTACTAATTATATAAACAAATTAATAGCCATTAACAAGTGGGTAACATAGTTTCATCCACATTAATGTGAGACTTTTTTATAACCAAATACAAACTCCTCATTGTCCCTTTAAGTATCTATTAATATAGGACCAATTATTAATCCTTCAGAGGAAATGTTTGAAGGTTTTTTAAATCTTTTTTTTCTACAAATGAGGCGCTAACATTTAAATTCCTACCAGTTCAGTGTTACGTTAGGTAAATTGACATTAACATAATTTATGCCAGTTACTGTGTATGTACCTTTACTCTGGGGTACAAAGCCAGGTGGTTATTCGCAGGTGATGATTCATATCGTTCATAATGTTGTGTAACTTTGTTTACATTCCGTGTGAGTTGCGCTGATCTGCCGACATGGTTCCGACATAATCTTTTTTGGAAAGTGACGGTATTTAGGAACCTTTACGATTAAATAATTGTGGCGTTTAATACCGTGATTAATTGTGAAAACAAGTAATCGTTACATGCGAAAACAAGTCATTGTGACATCCCTAGCATCTGTCTCTTGCTGTGTGTGAGTGTGTATATGCGTGTGTGTGAGTGTGTATATGCGTGTGTGTGAGTGTGTATATGCGTGTGTGTGGAAGGGTGAAGGGTCTATCAAGAAGCTCTGTCTGTCTCCATGCCCAGTGTGCAGACAGCAGGCCTATGCTTCTCCTTTCTCAGCCAGATCAATCAAACCAGCCGCCGACACTTCCTGACCTCGCCTTGACCCCTGTCATGTGACAGGACTGAGCTTTGGCTGGCAGCGGGGGTCTTAAAGCAGAGGGGTGGGGGGGTTCTTCTCTCCCACACAATAACAAACAACCAGTGGAGTGTCCATTTGTCTATGTGCCCGCTTAAAAATGCCAAACATAAATCAGGTGGCAGGCAACCAAGCTGCTCTTTTTATCATTTTGGAGGCTGTTTTGCAACTGTTGCTTATGAATGGTCAGGAGCCAAGACTTTCAAAAAACAAATAAGCCATGTTGACCAATTGTGTCTTGAACAGGGCCATAAGTCTTTCCCCCCCATCGTTTTGCGATTGATGCTGAGGACGACTTGTGTGTCGGGGTTGATGTATGTAATAAAGAAGAGTCACTGGGGAAATGCCTTCAAATGTCGCCTAAGCAAACACCTCAAGCCCCCATGTAAATAATATCAGGGGCCTTAATGTGGGAGAATAGCTTCTAAATTTTTTATCGGTCAGCACGAACAGCTGGAGAAGCTAGAGTTTAGTGGTTCTTTGTGTTGCTTTGTCACCCATAAACTACCATATAAATCATGAGTGTAGTCTTTTTATCTGCTAGTTGTTAGAGAGCGAGGTAGGAGCATAGGAAATAAGTCTCCTAGAAGAACTTGATGTGAAGATTGTTTTATGTGCGTGGGTGTAAGGGACGATAAATACACATGGATACTTGTTCTATCCAGGAAACTTTCAAAATAAGTCAAATTTATTCTCAGTTTAGCAGCTCCTGGTGTTACCTCTTGACAGCATCGCATTGAAGAGATTTATTTAAATGCGAAACAATAAGATCCAGAATCTGAAACAAAAGATTCCCTCTGATTCATACTGACTGACTGACTGATCTACTTTAATACTGGTGCAGCATTTCAGACAGACATTACATTACATCAGAATCAGAAACACGGTGGAAGACAGAGATTCTGGCAGGACTCACAGAAAGGAGTCCAGTGATGTTGCACTGCAGCAGAGTGGTGTCGGCTACCACAATCTCACCCAGTAAAGGACTGAGGGATGGAGCACTGCTCCAGCTCACTGCAAATACACACACAGCCACATAAAGAAACACTTTTTAACATCTTTATATAAATGTTGAGAATAAAAACATAAATTAATATCAGTCAAATCTCAGAAGGCATTATTTTTCAAACACTATAAAAAGGTTTTGACATCTTGTTTAGCGTCACAGCTTTACACACTGTGACGCTGAATGTAAATGAAGCAGTGGCTGACCTTTGTACTTGGTAACCACAGCAGAGTTGACACAGAGAGGTTCCTGGAAGTCCACCCTCAGACTGGTGCTGCTGCTGACAGACAGGCGGACAGCACTGGGAGCGTCTGGAGGGTCTGAGGAGGCAGGGAGACACAAAGATGGCCAAGTAAATACGTAGAGAGACGGACGGGTAAACACCAGCAGACTGAGGCGCTATGCTGCATATTGTGACACTGTAAAGGGAGAGACTAAAAGAGGTGTGAAACGTTTGAAAAAGCGTCTAGTAGCAGATGCCTGCGAAATGGAAGCACTTCACAGTCGGTAATGGATGGAAACGACAATAACGTCTGATCTGCCATCTTCACAAATTAATGTCAACTGAATCAATACTGAGGATGTCACTGAGCGCCATTGTGAATATAACTCCGTAAACATCTTTTTGACATGTGGTGTGTAATTTCCATCCATGTTCACACAACGTATCTCTCACATGAGCGCGTGGAATTATAAAGTAGGGAAAGATCTTTTTCACATCAAAGTGCAGATTGGCTGGGGAGGAAGAGGAGGAGTGTGTATGTGTGTGTGTGTGTGTGAGCGTGTCTGCTTTCACGGGGTGGCTGTCTACCCTGCCACTAAGCGTGTCATGAAATGCCTATAAAAAAATTAAAGCAGGAATACAGGCGCGTTATGTTTGCACACACACACAGTTGTCTGCTAGGCATCCCAGTGTGGAAGCATTTAACTCAGCCCAGACAGAATGCCAGCAGAGTAAAACGGTGCAAGAACAAAAAAAAGAAAAAAAAAGAAAAGCAAAGACGACTGGTCGACTGCTGCAATGATCTGAGCGGCAAACTTCTCCCAACTGTTCAACATGTGAAAAAATCTCTGCAACATCAAAGTTGCCCTGCAGGCTTACTGGCGTGCTCGAAGCCCGTCTGCATGCGTCTGAAGAGCCGGAGCCTCCACTCCCAGGCTTTCAGCTGCCGTTCCCGGTCCGATCCCTCCCGCTCGCAGGGACCCTCGCTCCGCACCTGGGCCTGGAGCTCCGACACCCGCTGCTCAGCCTCCTGCACCAAGGTGGCCAAGTGCACCGCTCGGCCCTCCAGACTCACAACTAAAGGAAACACATGGGAAAGACGGCGAGAGAGAAAAAACCAAGTCATGCCCACTGTATTAAGAGAAAAGTTTCATTACCCTTAGGCACACAAAGTGACTCCATTATTTTAAAATGACTCTGACATCCAGAAAATACTTTTATATTCACACATAAAAACAGTTGGTAAACAGACGTCAAAGCTTAGCAATGCTGGGCTATAAATTGGAGCGGGCTGTTTTTCCAACCGAGATCCAAAGAGTAACTCTGCAGAATACTGTGAATGTGAAACGACGATAGTGAAAGTTCTTAATTAAAAGACGTTTTTTTTCCTGTACAAACTTTACTTTCTCGATTCGAACTATTAAATCTACTAGAACAAAAACTGCGTTCATTACGGCGTAATTTACGAGCTCAATCAGAGAAGTCAATATTGTGCTGGCTTCTTCTTTGATTGAGCGCTTCTCGACGCTGCACGTGGCCACGCTGATATTGCGAGGAATCGCCTGCGATGTCGCAAATTGCTTTTGCAGGCCACTTCTTTTTTAATATCTTTGTTTGCCAAAATGCTGCGGCAGATTCCTCAATAAACTTCATTTAATGTAACTAAGCAGTCCCTCTTTAGAGATGACATCACCGAGAAAATGACACAGAAAATGGGGCAATGAAAGTAAGAGGAGTGAGAGAGGGAGGAGTATGCTTCATATGCGGTTATACGGGGAGCACAAAATGGTGGGAACATGCATGGACGTCGTTTTAAACGGCCATTGTAAAACTATTTTTCTGCGAAACCTGTGGAAAAATGTGTATAACTGGTCTATTTATATCGTATACCACAGCCGTCGGAGGAATGTTTTTCTCAAAGGGGGTAGGGTGTTACTAAAACAATGTGAACAATGATGTTTACTTAAACAAAAAACACATCACTATAGTAGATGAGATGTAACACCCAATGAAAATATTCTAATCATGGCTGAGCGGTCGGCGGCGGCGGCGTAACACAAAGATCAAAGGGCTCACATTCGTCACGGCGATCGCGAACGCACACATACAAGCGCACAACAGGTAATGTAAAGCTGGTAAGGTCACAAAGGACAGTAGCGTACTGTACTTCTTCTTTGGTGGCTGGTCATTCTTGGAGTGTTTGGGACTGGTGTGTGTCTGTGTTTAGTCTGTGTGGTCTGTGTTTGTTCATTGTAGATTCCACTGTTGAGCGTTAGATTCCACTGTTGACAGTAAGTTTAAAGCTCCGTGTCAAAATGTCCATCTGGGTGTTTAATTCTGCGGCTCTCTCGGTGTCTCCTCGGTGGCTGCGAGCTTCTCTTTGAATCCCGGCGTCTTCTCTGGGTGTCAGTTTTGTTGTTCTCTTCGGCCACTCGTGTGAAGACCCCGAAGGCCGTTTGTCACTTCCAGGAGGAGGAGGAGGAGGCGAAACGTGGCTCGGAGCTTGAAGAGTTTGAAGGTCGATAGGTTTAAGTTAGGATTATTGCTCGCTATCCCCCTGGACGGATAACTACTCAAGGTTCACGTTGATTTACATTTCCAGCCCCTTCTAGGCTTAGAAATGGATCCAGATGCTGTCACCAGTGTGTACGTGTGTCTTGATTTGTCCTTATTTCACATCAAGGCCGAGATCCTCAACAGCACATTAAAGTCGCTTTGTCCTATTGAGAGCCGTCAAGGGATTTATAACGTGATTATGAAGTTGCTTTTTAGATTTGTTTGATTGTCTTTGTCTGCCCTTGTCTCTGTGGTAACGGCACACTGTGAAGTCAAGCATGGCAAATATCAATAAGCATCAAAATCAATTGCTTTCAGAGCTTAAGGAAAAGTCTGCAGCGTCTCTGATGTCAATTCTCCTCAGATGGAGTTTGATTAGTACACGCTTACAAAAACAGAAGGCGAGCCTTTACTTTCCTTATGTGCCGTTGTTCTCTCCCTTTCTTTCTCTCCTTCTCTCACTCTCTCTCTCTTTTGCTCACACACACACACACACACACACACCACTTGCACTCTCTCATGAGTTATTTGGGTTCTGGAGAGAGAGAGCACAATCAAAGAGCGAACTTCAGTAAACACCACTTTCCATTCAAGTGTTTTCAATTTAATGATACCTTTATAAGACGTCTGGCTCAGCTTTGGAAAAGTGTGTGAGTGAGTGTGAGTGTGAGTGCACACAAGTACAAACACAAACAGCCGAGGAGCCTCACTGGCGAGTTCTAATCATTAACAGAAGAAGGGAGCGGAGGCTCAGCAGATCACAGACAGTGAAAAGTGCTTACGAAGATGACTAATATTGCATCATGATTACCACCCCTTCATCGCCTTTAATATGTTTTTGCTGCCAAAAGAAAACACAGAGAGAGAAGTGTGTGAGTTTGTCAATAGTGTGCGGATGAATGCACCACGGCGGGGTTGTGTTGTTGGTGGTGTGTGCGCTGTTGCCTCGGGCAACACCTGCGGTAGCTTTGGTTTGGGCTGATGTTGTGACAGCAGCTCTGGCTTCCACAACAACAGTTGCAGGTTGTGACTGAGCGATCGGCTCGATGCTGAGCTGCAGAGGAACAAAATGATTAGAGATCTGTCAGCGAGTGACAGATGTGGTTTTTACTCCTATCATTAGCTTGTAAAAGGTACAAGTTGTGATTGGCAGAGGACAGCTCGCCGAAGCTTTTTCCAAATATCACACAGGATTCGATTGGCCCGAGGGATCGGGCCAATCAAGGAGCTCGCCGCCGAAAGCCAAGGAAGCATTTGCTATGGTGTGACTCACCTGTAGGCGAGCCAAAGTTATATTAGCAAAAGAAAAAGCTTCTCAATGTTTACAAGAAAAAATACAAATATATGAATACATGAGAGAAACATTGCTTTTATTAGTAGAATAAAACAAAACAAAAGATGAATAGAGTGAGTACACTCACTTTCATGTAGTGTTTATCTCTGTATGGACTGTACTAATGGGCTTAATAGGAGCTTTGCGTGACCTCCCTTTTAAATATGTTTCAGATTTTATTCCATCGTATTAATCAGTTATAGAAAATGAACACGCTCAGGAAAGTAGGTGTTTGTGCACGATATACAGTGTGTGTGCCCCCGCTCTCGGCTCTATCACCAAATTAGATGTATAGTAACTTCCAGACAGAAATGAAACAGTGACACAGTGAAGCTCTACTCACAGTGGGGACTCTCCTTGGCTCCGGCCCTCAGCAGCAGCTTGGCCATGGGCACGTTGTTGGTCATGATGGCGATGTCGAGCGGCAGGAGGCCCTCGCTGTTTGGAGTGTTGAGGTCCAGCTCTTCCAGACTGTACTGGGAGAGCAGCAGCTGCACCAGGTCCAGCTCCTGGTGCTCCACCGCCTCAAACAAAGCTTCGTTACTCTGGAACTGGGACACAAACACGGTTCACATGGAGTTGAATGGAAAAGCTCATATTGTGGTATTTAAACTCATTTTAGCTTTTGTCAATAAATATTCAGCATTGTAATCACGTGCATCCTGCTCCCCCGGCAGATACCCACAATGCCTCTCTCTCTATACTTTCTTGCTGTGTGATCTCATTACCTGAGGTTCACTTTCTGTCCAAGTCTATATGTTTTCGCTGACTATTTTTAGACTACAATATTTCTGGGCTTGTTATTTTTTCCCTTTCTCTCTCTCTCTGACTTACTATGGTGGTTTTGCGCAGCCTCTCCTTGTCTCCTCCCCGTCCTGACACCACACTGTCCTCCAGGGCCGGGGGGTTGGTGCCCACACGGAACTTTCCAGACAAGTTGCGGTATAGGCGGCGAGCCGCGCTTGGCGAGGACAGGCTGGCTGACTTGCGGGCTGGGGCCGGCTGGTGGGCCTGGTCCCCCCTCGCGGGCTGCATCATCTTGGCAGAGTCAGCCCTGGAGGAGAGACAGGTGGGGGGGGGGGTGGTGGTGGTTTATGTATATGACATTTCGTGATCTCTTCTCACACAGGATAGGAATTTAGGTTCAGAAAAGTGTTCATTCCCCTTTTTCCCCTCTCTCTTCGTGTTTGTTTGTTCAAATATTATTATTACTGTACTGTTATTGTTGTTATTAATACAACTATCATTATCATATAATCTCTCACCACACTCTATTACCTCTACTACTCGCCAAGTCTATCAATATTACCCTTTCACTACTATTACCATTATTACTGTTATTATGTTCCACGTTCGTTGCACCTGTTATTTTGTATTGTCTCGCATGTTTTCGGGACCCCACGTAGGGTCACCTGGAATTCAAATGGGGTCGCCTGAAATATCTAGTAATTGAAAAAAAAAAAAACTGATAAAAATATTTTTTCAATTTATTATTATTCTTTTTAAAATTATGATTAAAAACACACAATGTTAAACAACTGTATTCCATACTTTCAGCTTCTCAAATATAAATTGAGCTTGATTGATGGCCCCTCACCAGAAATTTGTGATGTCAAAATGGGGTCACGAGCCAAAAAAGGTTGGGAACTACTGCTTTAACTCCTGTTATTACCACACCTGTCTTGTGTTATTTGTCTAAAAAATTAACACTTAAAAAAAAAGAAAAGTGTTCATTCAGTCTCCACAGTGACCTGATGTAACAGTGACGGTCTGGTGACTGGAAATTTGGCACGACAAGTACTGTCTTTTTCTCTTTCAAGTTATTTTTTGCCTTTATTGTGATAGTAACGGGAAAACCAAGAAGAGAAAGCAGGGTGCAGGCCGGACTCGAACCTACGCCGCCGTGGTTACAACTAAACCTGTGACTCAGTGGGGTGACCCATGCTGAGCAGTTTCTTGGTGACAGGCTATTCAGCAACCAAGTTTAGATTGGAGCTCTGGAAAACAGCAGCAGAAATTCATAGATCTGAATGTGGCACTACTGTTTTAAGTGCCGAGGCATCAGTGTCTCACATGACTCACATTGTACTATACAACAGCTCCACATATCAATAGTTGAAACACATTTAATGCCTAGCGTTGATGTAACAGTATGTACGGCACTGAGTGTCAGGATTTTTGGATTGTAACCCCCTGAAGCACTCGTGACCTCCTATCACACACTGTGTATGAAGGATGGTCAACAACTAAATCAAGGTTTATTTTGCCGTTCAGGTTTTTTCTGATTGTATGAGGGGAGTCCAAAACATGACTATCAAATTAATAGTGGATTTACATAATTGTTTATAATCCTATTAATACCACAACCCCCAAAAATGATCTGCGTCCCCCGGGGAGGCAGGTCCAAAAACCTGGCTAAGAAGCACTGATCTATGGCATGGTGATAAATGACACTGATCTGCCAGATGGACACCATGTTGGCATATGAGTCATCCTGCGCTGGCAACGTCAGCCTGGTCGCCGGTTTGCCAGTGCTGCTCTGAAACAGCATCTCTTTGCTACCGGTGTCTTGGCATCGCTGGTATGATGACTATGCTGCTCCCTCTCCGCTCTGCCATGGGAACTATGTAGATGATGGTGAGTTTTCTAGGGGTGAGTCTGGTACATGGTGTTCACACACACTCAGCCGCTGAAGGAAATGTCAGCAGGACTCTTGGGGCGATGGTGATAGACTCTGTGAAGG
Source organism: Trachurus japonicus (assembly GCF_045865225.1). Lineage (NCBI taxonomy): Eukaryota > Metazoa > Chordata > Actinopteri > Carangiformes > Carangidae > Trachurus > Trachurus japonicus. Next base: position 22,687,968 of record NC_140925.1, read on the forward strand.
GTCTCACCGAACAGAGGCAGGGAGATAAGTGAATTCCTAAAGGGTGCACTTTCAACACTTTTCTCTAACATCTTATGAGCTCCCTTTTATCATCTCCTCACCTCCCTGCTTTTCTCCTTTCCTGTCCTTTGCTCTCGGTCCTTCACTGTTTCCCTTTATCACCCTATTTCCCTCCTATTTCTCATATGTCTGCCTAACATCTTACTTCTGGCCTTGATTAAATTCTGAGTCATATTTTTATGGATGACTATGAAGGCTTAGGTACTTGAAAAGTAAAAAGGTGTAATAAATAACCTCAATAAGTAGGTTATATCAGATTTTTGTGATATCTATTCACCAAAAGAATAAAATTAGGGTGATTTAAATATTTTATCTAAATGAAAGCAGTTATTTCTTTCAGCTTTTAGTGACCTCTTCTGTAACCTTTGTCATTATTTGAGTCCTCAGCGTGTTTGTCGCTCGACGCGTGTCCTGTTCCAAGTCTTTGAGAAACGCTTGCTTATTATCGGTCGCTCTGGGAAAGCAGCATCAGTTCAATAGCAGAAAAATGTAAATGTTGTTCTTAAAAAGTGACGGCTTGAACAGGAGCAGGGGCAGGTTGAGGAAAGTAAATAAAGGTTCAGTCAGTTTGGGCCCATCACGCCATATGCCAAGAAGTATCACACAGGCCAAGAACAGATTTGTCAAGGTGAGAACATCTGTAGGAAAAATGTTATTTATACTCCCGCTCCGCTATGGACGTGTGAACCCACACGAGCATGCACACACACACACACACACACAAACCCTCCCCCCAAACACATGCAGTTCATACAACAGCTGACGGCGGCCCACATTGTAGACTTTAAAGCAGCTCCAAGCCCCCGCAACAAGCCCTTTTTCACAGGGCCAATACACCTAAAATACCCCCGATCCCTGTCCCTTCCCGCTCCGTCCCATCCATCTCCACTCCATCCCGTAATAGAGGCCTTATTTTAGACATCCTCGTGTTCCCGGCTGGGCCTAACCTATTCCAGGGTTCCAGATAAAGCACGGCAGGTATTTGGAATAATTTTTCCATGGGCCTGGCCCGGAAGATAAAACAAGAGATATATTTGTAATGCATGTGCCGGTATCCCATTTCAAAGAGAAAGCCCATTGGAATCCAGCCCCGGGCTTATTGTTATTTGCCTGAGATGGAACAGACAACTTTTTTTCTGTCGGCAGGACGGTGCCCCATCACTCTCTGACGACATTAGGGAGTGTGTAACGTGGTGTGTGTGTGTGTGTGTATGTGCTTTCAAAGAGACGAAGCATCCTACACGTGAGATAGGGATGTCATTCCCCAATGACATGCCCCCTACCCTACAGAAAGACAAAGGACGGCACATAATAAACGGAGACGTTTAAAAAAAGCTGGACAAAATGCCGCCCTAACAAGTGAGTGTCTGAGGAAGAGAATGTATGATGATAAGGAATGAATGCGAGGATTTCAACACAGCTTTTTCAGCCACCAGTTTATTCATGCTGTTAACGGATGACCATTATGATGACTGCATGCTTTTGTTACCTCATCCAGTCAATTGCCTCAGTGGTGATTGAACAGGAGTGTCGGCTGGCTGCGCACAGCTCTGCTACAAAGACAACCTCACCCAAACTTTAATTCACAGACACAGTGGCTCAAACATTAAAACTGAAGGAAGGCTGACAGCTGAAGTCAATTCAAGTCCATATATTCACACCCCAGTCATGTCGTCTTCACCATCTTAAGAGCACTGCTAGTGCTTTTACAACAAAACTGCTGCTGCTGCTGCTGCGAACAAACAAGCAAAAAAACAAGAAGGAAGATGTAAAAGCTCACAACACACACTAAAAAACCCACACCTGAACTCACTTGAACTCGCACAGACACAGACGGAGACTATGTCACACAATTTCCGACGGTTTTTTACCAGTTTTGGGAAGCAGGAAGCAGTTGTTCTGGGAAAAACCAAAAGTCTCTACCAAAAAGCCAGGCTCCATGTTTGGCCCCTGATCAATCCCACATCAAATACAGCCAGCCTGCTGGAGTGAGACCGGATCAGCCCCTTAAACAATCAGCACCCCCAAGTCGCAAACGTGCATTCACACAGCATCCACTTTATTAGTTATTGCAGCCTGTTTACACAAACAGCTTCGTCTACCAGACAGTGAGTCACATGTAAACAAAGACTACACGTTACGCAGAGAGAGTCTAGACTTTTACTTGCTGCCTGACTAAAAGTCAAGATGGGAAAGACCAGTGATTTGAAAAAAAAATAGGGTAAATAATTGTTGTTTTCAGCGCTGCAGAATGTGTTTTTTTGTGCAGGCTGGTACGCCCATAACAGTTCATAACAATGGTGGGCAGATGGACATCTCAGAGACAGCAGGCTGGCAGCAGAGTGGAAAATGTTGCTTTGTCTGACAAATCCTAGTTTATGTTGCATCATACACACTAAAGGGCAAGAGCCATATGAGAGAAGAGATCCAGCCAACCTGCTGTCCAAAGCACAGCGGCAACCGCTTACACGCCCATGGAAACACACACATCTTTGAGCAATTTGACGGGCGTACAATAAAATCATCAACAGGTATCTGGCGCCCGTAGCGTTCGGTTTGGGCAGAAGTGAGATTAGATGCATATTTTCTTGCGTTTTCATCACTAACAGCAGGGTTATTTTGATTTTGACTCATCTTCTGTTTGAATCTCTCTCCTGTTCTCTTCTTGTCTTTCCGTCTCACACACCGTTTGTTTCTGTGTCTGCTCCCTCTGCCTGTCATTGATGCAACACACCCTTGACATTTGTTGATGCAACTCGAGGGAACATTAAGAGCGATGGATCTCCCTGATGATGCAAATACAGCAGAAATATTGTCAGGTAGGAATGAGATTACATAACTCAAATTTCTACCTCACAACTATTATTTGTTCATCCCTAAAAGATGACGTAGGAGTGGATAAGACAAATGGGAACTTGAATATAAGTCACTGGCCAGTGCTTTCTGTTTCTATAAATATAGATAAGTTTAATCTAACCTATAAACAATGGAACATTTCTTAAAGAGCACACGCAGGCACAAAACTGGACGTTTTGTGACATTGTGGGGTGTGTTGTGTACACATGCACATGTTTTATTGGTGAGGACACACCTATATATGGACATCCATGAGGCCATATTTGTCCTTAAGGAGCTGAGTAGATTATTCCTGAAAAGGAAAAGGTCAGAATCTGACATTCTTTCTGATTTCTTCTCCGTCTTCACACCAACTCTTTCTTTCTGGACATTTATTTATTTCCCATTTTCTCTTCTCATCATCCTCTCCAACCACCACTCTCGCCTCTGCACGACCCCAACCCCCCCCCCCCAACCCCTCCATGCCATCCCATCCCGTCACGTCACACCAGACCCCCTCTCAATCACTCACACACGCAATTCCCCAACTCCTCACAAGGGCCAGTCTGCTGCCACTAGGACGCATAAATCTCCGCAGCATGTTAGTGCGTGTCTAATCGTGTTTATTACACACGGGCACAAATGACCATTCATATTAGCTGACATGTATTTGCATCGGTCGTCTGCACAGGTCAGGACGCACAAACTAAACAAAGAAGTGGAGGGAGGTAGATGGAGAGAGAGAGAGTGAGAGACGCAGAAAAGGAAAAGAGCGGCACCAGAAGGACAGTGCTCACTGAAAACACAGTGGTGGGGGTCAGAGAGGCAGACAGTGAGAGGAGAAAGTTGCACAAACTCACTCACTCACTCACTCTCCCTCACACACACACACACACACACACACACACACACACACACACACACACACACACACACACACACACACAGAGTACGCTGGCTGCTCTAAATGTGGCTTGTAGAAGGAAATTCTGAAATCTGAGTCTTGGCACCAGACAGGCTGGAAGCAGGCAGGCTGCTGGACGCACAGAGGGAGAGAGAGAGAGAGGGAGAGAGAGAGAGAGGGGGGGGGGATGGAGGGATGGGTGGGGGCAGTATTACTAGAATTTATATAGCTGCTGTACCCTCTGTTTGGCTCTTATCAGCTTATAGGCAACATGAGGCCATGCCAGCGCTGTGACCTGCAGCCCCTCGCTCGCGCTGGTTGGCATGGTAACACAACAAATGCACACATACACGCTTACGCTCACTTTTCTAAAACACATACACGCGCATGCATATATACGCTTATACACGAGATTTCACGCGGCTTTACGGCCGACAGGACGATCAGAGTGACTCTCCTGGCTCCTCAGGGTTTATGGAGCAGATTTCAGTGGGGGGTGGGGGGCGTATCAGGTGTGTGCGTGAGTGTGTTATTGTTTCAGTGGTACACATTTGCTAAAAACATCCCCTTTTCTCTTTATTCCCAAGGACTCCACATAGTGGGATGCGGACGGATTATCTTACCAGATGTGCATTTGAACAGTGGTAGGCTGGCCTGATCAGCAACATTACTGACATGGCTTCTGCTATTCAGATTACTCTGCATTCCTTTGATTACACCAACCGTCCAGGCAATATTGTTTTTGATAAGCCGGGTGTGCTGAGATCTCTCTTGTGATGTCTCTCATATTAGTGTGTGTGTGAGAGAGAGAGACGCATGCACCAAATACCCAGGAACTCTGTAGACTGTGATGTGCTGAAGTCCGTGCTAGGATCACTGGTACCCAGGTCGGTTTGGATAGGATAGGATAGAAAACTTTATTGATCCCCAAGGGGAAACTGCTTTGCCACCCAATAAAAACACATACATCCACTTAACAAACAATACAAACAAGTTCCATACCATTGCACAAAAACAGCTGTATCGACATGATTGGATACTTCATACGACAGAGTACTCAAAACAGGTGAATTAAACTGATACAGGCAAAGATAACTAAATAAATATACACCAGAAGATAAAAAACAACAAACAACCGCTAGTTAGTTTGTTGTACACATCTGGTAGAAGTCACAGCTAGTGGAAAAGGAACTGGACTGACCCCCCCCCCCCCCCTGCAGAGATTCTGCTTTTACTTATGTTTTAACTCACATATGATTGACTTTGAAGTGAGGACTGGGTGTAGAGTTTGGGAGAAACTGGAACAAACTGTGACGCTGGTTGTATGCCATCCCATACCGCTCTTTATCTCAATCCTATTTACACAGCCCTTTTTTTCCTGTCCCTCCTTTTATCTTGTCCTCTTCTTCTTCTTCTTCTTCTTCTTCTCACTTTCTCTCCCTCTCCCTTGGGAGAACGGCAGAGAAAGAGTGGGCGGTCCGCTGTATGTTTAACCTTTGAAGTGGGCCTGCTGCGCCGAGCAAGGCCTGCCACCTGTTGGCTCAGTGTGTGTCCATGTGTTGTGTGTGCACGCAGAGGTAAATCTCTCTAATTTTGATGAGGGAGGGGGGAGGGGAGGGGGGGCAGGGGTGTGGTGGCGGGCAGCGTCTGACGTTCTCATGAGGGGGGGGGGGGGGTGGGGGGGTGTGTGGGGGGCTGCTCCAAAGGTAGGATCACACACACAAACATACATACAACCCCTCCTCTGTCAGAGGCTTGGTGACACCATGTCTCCCATGGCGATCGTGGGCCCAGCCTGGGTGGCTCCAGGCCTTCTGTGTGTCTCTTGGGGTGTGTGTGTATGTGTGTATGTGTGTATATGTGTGTGTGTGTGTGTCACACCAAAGGGGTCCCTGTCTGGGCCGCCATATGCCACCCACCCAGCCAGTGAGAAGAGAGAGGCGGGGGCGACCCCTGGCCACTGAAGCCACCAGTTGGCCCATTCTCTCAGTCACACGCCGCCCGGGCGCCATGTTTATCTGGGATAGGGATGGATGGAGTTGTTTGGGCGTGGGGTGGGGAGGGAGGAGGGAGGAGGGAGGAGGGGGTTACTCTCTCTTGACTGCAGTAGATCATTTGTAAAAAAAAAAAAAAAAAAGAAGAAAAAAGTGGATGAACACACTCATGTATGTATGTACACATTAAAAGCTTTAAAGCCCCAGTGTGTAACTTATTTGGCTTTTTATTAGCAAAAATCAAATATGTCTTTCATAAATCCGTATTTCACTGAAGTGGAATCACAGCCGCATACAAATGAAAGCTTTCTGGTTCCTTAGAATGAGTTGTTACAAGTTGTTACAAATACATAAGTGGGCGACGCACCGAACCGAGGCGGCATCGCCATTTTTAACCCTCCTCCAGAGAAGAAGGGTCTGGCTGGTCCGCCTATGATTCTGCGATCAGAGAAAAAAACGCTCCGGCCGTTTGGAATTTTTTCAACCAGTCACAATCGTTGTGGTCGGCGCCGTAGCAACAGTGCGCTCGCAAAATATTGCTGGTTGGAAACTGGATTTGGGTCCGCGGTGTAACGACGGTCGGCAACTGTTGACTGATATGTCTTCTTCTGTTCAGTTCATGACACGGATGTATAATAGATCCATGGTTCAGTTCCTGTTGTTGTTTGTTGATGTTTCCCTTTACCGGGCGGACTGTGAAAGCTGCAGCATGGACAGGCCAGAGTAGTGGCAGCGTGAGCGTAGGTAACCACGGAAACTCACCGGAGCTGTGGGCTCGGCCTGTTAAAACTGTCACCACTGTGTAGTGTGAGGAAGGACGGAGGCACTGGTGTTGCATTCAGGTGCAGTCAGGCAGACGGCCGTCGGCAAACCAACCGGATGTCATTTTACTCCACCAGAGAAAGACGGTAAAACGTGGGTCAGGTAAACAATACCACATCACCATGACAACATATTGTCACGCCTGTACGACTTGTTTACATAGACGCTTGTTTATCTTGTTACATGCAGCGTCTGACGTCTGCCCGATTTCACGTGAATGCAACATCAAGAATACGTTCCGCACCGCTAGATGGGGGTAATTCCTACATATTATACCTTTAAAGGATGGTGTGTGTTAGGGATGGGAACGACACGGGATTTGGAAAATCGATTGTCGAGGCCCATGTGTTGACTTTTTGTCGAATTGTCGGCCCTTTTTTTTTTTAACAGCAGCAGCAGATATGCGGGCGGGGGGGGCTACACTGCTGTTGGCATGAGCGGACGAGGCAGCACACATTCGGTTTCTTTTTTTTTTCGTGCATGTCGTCTGTGGAGAATGCAACCATTGCATCCACCTGTTTTGCCGATGGTTTTGCCCTTTTTGCGGAGCCGGACTCGTCATCAACAGCACCATCACCTAGACTGCAGGGAGCCCGGACAGCTGATCTCTTGACTCTGTTGCCTGTCAGCATGCGCGCACGCTCCCGTCACATGTGAAGCAGAATGAGGGTCAAGTAGCTATCCCATTTAAAAAAAGTGGATTTGTTTTATTTAAATTTTTTTATTTCATTAGGTGAAAAGTGGCACTTTCTGTTGTTTATTTGAATAGGAAATATTGAAAGACAAAATGCAATTGACACATGGAAATCCCACAAGCCCCGCACCCCTCGACATGTCGACACTCCATTTTTTTTGTCGAGGGGAGCATGTGTCGATTTTTTGTTGATTTGTCGACAAAAAGTCCCATCCCTAGTGTGTGTGGGACTCAGCAGCCGTGAGCCGCTTCAGGAACAGTCACAGATTCACAGCGGTGAACATGTGAACACGCGGAGTCTTCGGAGAGTTGGATGTAGACTTGGAGCGGGTTTTGCGTATGAACTCTGGATCCTGAGATGAACACACGTTGGGTCCAGCTCTGGCTGTGGACGGCTCTCAGATTGGCAAGCGAAGCTGAATCAGACTGGAGATAAACGGGGTAACTGCTGTCAGTCAGCTGATTGCCTTAGAGGTGGGGAAGGGAAAACATGCGTGAGAGAAAGCTCAAAGAATTCCTCTGGATTGACAATAATAAGCAAAAACTTCTCGCTGGCTCTCTCTAAGCGCCTGTGTTCCTTTCCAGCGCACGCTGACGTGGGCGTGGACGTCTGCACTACCTGGGCTTCCTATCTCAATCTGTAAACCATTTTCCGAGACTAGTTTCAAACCGCAAGCCTCTTGGGTCCTCGGCTGATTTTCTCTCTGCCTCTGACCCTGAATGCAACCCTCAAACACTCCAAAGAAAGTAGGCAGAGAGGTCTTAGGTCCCCCAGTCTCAGTTGTCTTTTATCAGCTTATAAGCAACACATGGAGCCACGCTAACCCTCTGACCTGCTGGCTGTCTGTCTCTGCACACACACACACACACACACACACACACACACACACACACAAACAGAAACAAAAACACACTGACACACCACATTAACTGCACAGCCACAGCTCTTTTCTCCCCATACTCTTTATTTTGTAACTTCTCTCTCCAAAACTGCAGTCGGGTTCTCAGAGCTCGTCGTCACTCTCTTTTTTCTCTCTCATTACATTTTTCAATCTGTCTTTTCATCCACTCCAGCCTCAATCATTCTCACTCTCTCCTCATCTCCTCTTCTTACCTATTTCAGTCTTCTCTAACACCCCCCCTCCCCACCCTCCCACTTCTCTCTTTCGGTCTGCGTCCCTCCCTCCCTCTCTGCCCTCCATCCCCACCCCTGTCTCTCTGTGTCTGTGTGCTGAGTTGAGGTTTGGAGTGGAAACCAGAGTATCAAATCGGAGACACACAGGACAAGAGGGAGCCAGCCTCATAAATCTCCCTCAGTGCAGCCCACAGCATCCAGAGTCCACAACACAGTGTGTGTTAGCGTGTGTACATGCGCAAGTATGTATCTGTGTTTTGTGGGTGCACCTCTGGGGCTGTTCGAGCTCCTTTGTGCCATTTGTGAATGCATGTGTTTTCTTCTGTATGCGTAGGTGTGTGCGGTGTATTAATCTGTGTGTGTGTGTGTGTGTGTGTGTGTGTGTGTCTAAGGCAGAATAGCCCAGGGCCTGTCCAAAATTTAGAGAAGTAAGCAGAAATGTTGCTCCCTCATGTGGACTGGAATCTATAGTCTCTCATCTCGCCAGCAGCTCAACAAATGAATATTACAGGCCAAGAGGTAGCTGAAGAACAAACTGAACACAACACCTAAAGCTGTGAAAAAACACTTTGGTGCTGAAGAAAATGTTTCCTTCCTGTTGTCCAATGGAAACTAAACTCTGGCCATGTAGGAGCAAGAGACTTTTCTCACTTAATTTTGCTGCAGGGTAAAAAAAAACAAAAAAACAAAACAAAGCAAAGCAGAGCAAACAATCTCACCACAAGGTCCATTTAGTCCTGCAGCTGCTCTGGAGCTTTCATGACCTTCATCAGGAGATGCTGGTTTAAAAGCTAAAAGCATGTAAATATAAATAAATCTCTGTGCTGAAAATAAGGTTTAAGGACAACCCAACAACTTCTGTTAGATAACAATATGGCAACAAAAACAAGACGATAAATTTTCAGCGGAGCAATAATTCTTCTCTAGCTCTGTGTCGCATTGAGTTTGAATTTCATCCCGAATAACAATTTGTTCTTTGAACGATTTGCGCCATTAGTTTTATTGTTTAAGTATTTCTAAGAATAATGTCTCTCCTAATGCAGCCACAAAAGGCAGGAATCGGGCCCGGTCTGTAGTAACAGTATGTTCTGATCAGAATTTCTAAAGAGAAAAATTACAGGCATCTATAACCTCCTCATTTGTCCAACTCGTTTGAACTGACAGCTCTCAGCCACAGAAGAAAGGAGAAAAATCTAAAGAGGGAAAGAAAAAGAAAGAGTGGGGAATATTAAATCAAATTAGAACCAAATGAGGCGAGTGGCACACTGTCCAAAACCACTTTACACCCGGGCCCTTTGAGCATTGCCCTTCTTTTTCCACTAAGACTTTGGTGATTTCTCTGTGTTCTTTTTTTTTTTTATTCCCTTTGTGCACAGTTCATACGGATTAGCACTTGGTAACCCCCAACCCCCCCACTCTGCACACACCCAACTCTACACAGTGTTAACTATTCCAATGTGTGTTTGCTCATGTATGTGTGTGAGCATGAATATGAAGGAGAAAATCAGACATGCAGATATGACTTTCTGCTACTCTCTCAGAGTGTGTGTGTGTGTGTGTGTGTGTGTGTGTGTGTGTGTGTGTGTGTGTGTGTGTGTGTGTGTGTGCGTGTTTGGGTGTGTGTTCATAAATTGACTATAAGGAGGAGAAGGCTGCTTTCTTTCCTGACACTGAAGTTAAGACGTCATCCTGAGAGCGCTGTCAGCTTCAAGTTCTCCTTGAAGACAGGGTGGCACCAGACGGAGCGGAGGGGCCCATGGGGGATGGAGAGGATTTAAACCTTTCAGCGCAGACAGGATAGACACACCACATCACAATCAAACACTTACGGATGCGGTATCAACTGTGCCTTGTTCGTATTTCAACCTGTATTTATGAAGCGGATACGGTCTGAGTGCGTGTTACACGTTGATGTTTAAGTACTTAAGGAACTGCTGTGGGAAATAAAAGCTGCTTGGCCGAAATACACGGCTGCCTCTCCATTGTACTCAAGGGTTTTGGCAAAGGGCTGGAGCTGCCTCTCTGTCACCATGAGGGGATATAGAAATAAAGACTTATTTACAGGCTGTGTGCTGGAACAGAACCAGCGTCCCTTTATAGCCGCAGTATTGACTCTCAGACTCTCTGGATGTCTCCTGTGTCCACATCATGCACAGGAAACAAGGCAGCAAATATACGTGCCAGTGTGTAACAGATCTTACGTTGGCCTGAGTGGAATAGTTCAGATATTGAACTCCCATTTTCTCATAATGCAAACAATTCCCTCTTTGACATCCCGCACATCAAGAGAGACGGATAAAATGAAACAAGTTTAAAAATGGATATAGAGAGCTAGAAGTGAAAATTGATTTTTTTTATTTTACTCAGAATCTCTCAAGGCCACCACGTGTACCCAGCATGTCACTGATGTGCACTATAAACATTAACAGTGGAGTTTTCCTGGAAAATACGTGTCAATATTTTTTCAGCAATCTTAACTAGCGTAGCAAATACCCTTTTATTTCCCCTTGAATACTCCCTCCCCCCCTCCTCCTACTCTTTTCTCCACTCCTACCCCTAGAGCCCATTTACTATGATTACCAATAACAATAACACTGCCATTATCTTTTATTATCGCATTTTCCCAAGGCCCTGCCAGCTCTTACGGACTTTGATAAAGCTACAAAACAGCTCCTGTTTCAGGCTTGTATATGGGGCTGCCTTGGCTCAGAATTCCCTTAATAGTCACAGTTTGTTTGGGTATCTGATTTGAATCGACATAAACGGCAATGGTCCACTAAATAGATAGTAAAGTGTTAAGCCACCTGAGACTGCTTTACTGTGGAGGGCTGCCGGTAGGTTTCCCACTTGGTATTTTATATAATCCTCGTCTCACTTTACTCTTTTAGGTTTTGATTCAAAGAGCGAAAGGAGGCGGGGGCGGAGGCGGAAAAAATATAATTAAAACTTCATTTAAAAGCGCACATTGATATATGACCCTACGTTTCACTTTCATTACAAGCAAACACATTGCAGTGCTTTCTTTAACCAGTTTACAGTGTCTGTCTCAGGAGACAGAAAAGCCACCTAACAGCTTTAAACCTGTTTGATCCGCACTTCAGCTTCTCAGCATAGACTATATACAGTAGAATGGAAATGACTAAGGAAACAAATAAAACTGGCAATAACCAACATGCAATTATCAACTCGTATTTAATATAAAACGGGAGATACGATGAGAAGCCTGGCCTCATAGTGCTTAAAAAACACATTTATTTGACACTGCACTATAAAAAATATTGCTTGATTACTACTGAGAAATTCTCATAAATAAATAGTGAGAAAAACAATGAGAGGTGATAAATGTCGAGTGATTTCAAGAATGCGACTGACTTGAGGGGATGGTTTCAACTCAGAGATGCTACTGGCACATGTGTTTTCCCTCTGAGCGCGTTGATGTCTGTGCATACCAGAGGAGCTGGACTGACCTTGTTTCACCTCCCGGTAGCATGACTCAGCCCCTCAACCTTGAATTCTCTCCTCCTGGGGTCCCTTGTTTATTATGTCACAAAAGGCCAGTCACACTCCTGTAACAGTGGCTCACCCTGGAGAAAGTCAGAATCCAGCTGTAGCTGCCGCCCCCCACCCCTCCACCCTCACACACACACATACACCCTCCTTCACTGAATCCCTCTTGTAAATGAACATGTCCAATCTACCCACTGTGTTTCATTAAAACCAGACCACATCAATCAGGGCCTGAACTTTAAAGGCCAGGTCCCCTCTCCAGCAACATAGGAGAAAAACATGTAGCTGTTAAAGTAAAGGACCTCACACTGCACGTACACTCCAACACTCATACACTTAACACCACATTTCTGCTGGCGGACACACACATCGCAGCGTCAGTCCGAGACCACACAGTAGGTCTCGTAAGACCGACAAAAGACCTCGTAAGACCTCACACTGGGCCCTAGCATGATTCGATAGGACCTCAGAGAATCCCACACCTGTAACTCCATAAACCGCAAAGTAACTCCGCTGAATAGCTACTGTAGTCCCCACGCTGCAATCAGAAACCTGGAAGCTGTTTAGACCCGTGACTGTTTGGACATTTTTTTACTTGACAAAATTAAGTGCAAAGGAAGTGTAAGATCCGCTTTAACCCGGGGCTATTTTCCCAATGGTGAGAGAAGTATAAAGGAAGAGCCAAGAATACATAGCAGGAAGCTCAGGGGGGATGCCAGATGGACAGACGGCAGGATGGATGGGTAGATAAACGAGTGGAGGCCAGGCAACAAGAGGGGAGACTGGGAAGGATTCCCATGGGTGGGGACGGGAAGGCAGCCTCGTGATGGAAAGCTTTCAAACTCCTTTCATCGGCTGCCTGAGGACTGGAGCTTTACAAGAGCAAGATGAGCCGGCGCCACTGGAGCTGCTTGGCGCTCTTCAACGAAACCCAGACGCAGAGACAGAGCAGGACCCTATCGGCACTCCACCCACTCTGTGCCCCCGCCCCGAACACCAGCCCCCATTCCTTGTCGACCTCAGCCTCGACTCTGCACACAGACACATCGCAGCAAGGCTCAGCTGCAGTTGTCTCTCCCTCTCTTGTTAGGTGTTCTTTTGTGGATTTCACGGGTGATGAGTGAATAATTATCTCATTCAAAACTCAGCTCCTAATAACAAGTTATGAAGTTTTATTTCACCTCATAATCTTTACAGTCCAACAACCTACGAGCCGTGTAGAGGAATTCCAGTTCCAGTAGTGAAAACCAAGTAAACCGTCATAACCTGAGATTTGTAGGGATCATGAAAGACTGTGATGGAGGAGATAAAGAGAAAGTGTTTGGTCTTACCAGTCCACACTAAGAGATCGTCGCCTGTAGGACGGAGGTCTGTCTGAGCAAGTCTTCTCCGTCTTGGGGGGGCGCTCCTTGAGGGACAGACGATGTGTAAATTTGGAGATTCCTGACTCCAACCTGTGGGACAGAATAAGAGCAAATTGATTAGAATCAAAACCTATTGGCTGGATATCTGCTTCAGCTTCCCTTATTACACATTGCATGGTCTTGCGAATGAATTCAGTTCAGTTAACACCCAGATAGTATCGACTGGTTGTCTTGGCAGCTCCTCATTCTCAGTCTGAATAATTGTTAATAAGAAAATAAATATAAGTGGGTCTATCGTGTTCAGTGCTTCTGAAGAAATTGCTGGAAAATACATTTTTCTTCGTAAAATGGATCGTCTTCTGTGTAAAACTAAACTCTGCTCTGCTGAAATCACAATACTCTGTGGAAATGTAGCCCATGAAGTTGATAAAGAGTGTAACAATGCTGCAGTTCCCAGAGGAAACATTAGGTTTCAGGGAAAGCCGCATACTTCCTGCCTAATTTTCTCCAAATCTTTTTTCATAGAAAAAAAAAAAGTGAAGTCACACACATTTTAATCTCCTCTGCTGGGCTGCCAATGTCCCAGTTCAACTTTTCTCTCAAAATTAAAAACAGGAAATGTAATATTTCTTCCATTCCAGCCCGGGACACATTTGATGAGACTCAGCGTTGCAATATTGCTGTGGTAACAGTGGGGACTAATCAAAATGTAATAATATTCTCTATCAAAGAGCCAGGCCCACAGAAGAGCATTGCAGTGTAAATATGCACAAGACTTATTAAGCCAAGAGTTATATAAGATAAAGAGGCTGCTTGATTACAAAAAAATAATTAAATGTACAGTTGAAGGAATTTCCTACTTTTTTAAATTACACAACGTGATGCGCAGCAGGTTAACGTGTGGCATTCTTTATTCACCTATTCTCAAGCACTTGCAGTTTAAATTTCATTATGAAATGATAAAACATCCTTAATAATGAGTCATACACAGTCATACACACACACACACACACAGATCTCCTCCCAACCTCTGCCAAAAAGCATTTTAGTCTCCATGGTGAGCTCTGTCGGAGACAAACTGCAGGGACGGCTGGTTGAGGATAACACAGACTACTATGGGGTGCACCCCTGCCACACAAACATAAAGCTCATATCTGCCGTGGCTGCCATTAGTTTATTGTGTGATGCTGCAGGAGTAACAGTTCACATAAGGCTTTGATAAACAGGATTGATGAGATTGTACACAATAGCTCATGCCATCACTTTGATTTCTGAACAGTGACATGGATGAATGACGGTGCAGCGATGTGGCCAGTTGTGCCTAATTCAATTGCCAAACTGGCATCATGTCACATCGTGTCAGGACCTCGTATGAGTAATTCATATGTTGTTGTCACGGAGACTGCTTTAAGACAGAAGGTCTGGGAGTGTCCCGTCAAGTCTAATGCTTCAGTGAGAGAGTGATCAGATCCGAGAGAGTGATTACTCCAAAAGATGAAATTGGATCAAGACCTTTATTGCATCATAGAGTAGAAAACATTCCCACTGGGATGAATAAAAAAAACTGCTACGACCTTGGAAATTCAAGTAAAACCCTTTTTAAAAGTTACAGATCCATGCCAACTGGGCATTCTGCTACCTTGCTTGGAACATCCTCTACTGTTTTTTTTTAATTTAAACTGATATATAAACAAAATGAGACTGATTCGATGCCAAATTTTCATTCCATCCCTCTCCTCAAACAGGCAGAATCCACATCACAGAGAGGCAAAAAAAAATAACATCATGTGAACACTAGCTTTCAAAAAAAGAAAAAGAAAAGATAAATTAACAGAATTTTCCACAAATACATTACAAAAACATTTTCAGATTATTTGTGAACATGAAATCAATGGCTGTGCATCAAAGACCACAAATAAAACTAATAAAATGATACCTAAGAAAAGTTGTACTACTCCTTTGGTTCTCTCATGCTCTACAACGGATTCTTAACACCAGCTGTTTCACTATGAAGACCTTTCCAAAATGAAGATGAAAATACACAAGTACTCATTCAAAATGACCTCATGCTATGGCTTATCTAGTACAACACCCCCCTCCTCCCCCTCCAACCCCACTGCCTTTGGTTCCCACTCCTACACCCTCGCTACTGTTTCCTGACCCCGCGCCAGCTTCTCCAAAGAGTTGGTTGACCTCGAAGACAATGAGGCATATTTTCCTGTATGAATCACACAAACGGGGTGTGGGATTTTACTCGGATGGCAGAGTAACCCCTAATTGATGGTATTAAGCTAGGCTGGGCTTCGTCTTCTTCAAGGGCTTTTAATTAAATTAGTACCACTACCCTGTGCACGCCAGCCACTGGCAGTCATTGATGCTGATGTCCCTGTTACAGAAACCGTAGATTTCTCTCGTCTAATTCTAATTCATAAATAGCCGACATGGGGGATTACTCGTCATCACCGGTTGTTAATAATTGCTTTTGTTTATATAGATCTAATATGTTTGGCCTGTGACCAATACTTACATTAAGAGTTCCCGGTAAAACTTCAAACAAACTTTTTGGATCAAACACGTAACGTGACATGACCATAGGATAATGACTTCAATGCCATGAAAACACATAGGATCACGACTTCAAAGACATGGGGGGCCACGGGACATAGACGAGGACTCAGGGAATCCCTTTGAGGGGTTTAGAGGAGAACTGGACACACGAAGCAGGTGGGTCTGTGCGGAGGGGATCTGCTGGCAACTGGCTGCCTCTTGGCTCAACCCTGGCTCCACCCCATGCAGCTGTCACCGATAACATCATCACAGCAGGCACACTGCCATGACGCAGTCCCCTTGGAGGCCCACTCAGGATATCCTGGTCGATTATCCTCTCATCAAAATCATATCTTCTCTTTCATTATCCCGGTGTTGATTACAGTTTAAGAAATTAGACGTTTGATTGATTGTTTTTCCTTTCACAAGTGTGGCTGGGGAGAAGTGGGTGCATCAAGCGAAATCTGACCTTTAAAGGGATAGTTCACCCAAAATTGAAATTTCATTATCTACTCACCCTCATGTCGACTAAGGCCTGGGTGAAGTTTCAGAGTCCTCCTCCGAGTTACAGGGGGTCTCGGCGTAGCAGTGCATGTCCATATAACGGTTGCAAATGGATACCAACTGTCTTCGTAACAAAAAGACACACCAAAAAACATTGAAATACCTCCATGCTGCTCGTATGTAATGTCCGTCTTGTGAAATGCGAAATTGTTCCGAAAAAAATTAAATAAGTCTATATTTCAAGCTTGTTTGTAGCGGAAGCTCCTCTTCCCGGTTCATCAAATTTGGACGAACCAGGGTCCGTCCTCTTCCCAGTTCGTCCAAATTTGACGAACCAGGAAGAGGAGCTTCGAGAAGCTTCCGCTACAAAACAAGCTTGAAACATAGACTTATTTAATTTTTTTCGGGACAATTTCGCATTTCGGGGCTTCAATACAAGACGGACATTACATTCGAGCAGCTATATATATGGAGCTATTTGGATGTTTTTTGGTGTGTCTTTTTGTTACGAAGACAGTTGGTATTCATTTGCAACCGTTATATGGGCATGCACTGCTATGCCGAGACCCCCTGTAACTCAGAGAAGCCACGGATAACTCTGAAACTTCTCCCAGCCCTTAGTCCACATGAGGGTGAGTAGATAATGAGTTTAAATTTCAATTTCAATTTTGGGTGGACTATCCCTTTAAGGCCTTGTGATCCTATAGAGACACATCC
This sequence comes from Trachurus japonicus, assembly GCF_045865225.1. Taxonomy (NCBI): domain Eukaryota; kingdom Metazoa; phylum Chordata; class Actinopteri; order Carangiformes; family Carangidae; genus Trachurus; species Trachurus japonicus. The sequence goes on from NC_140925.1 coordinate 22,705,051, forward strand.
AGTGGAGCGTTTAACCTTCACCGTCACCGGGCCAACTGCTGCTTGAGCATCTACTCAGCGGCCGTGTGCTCTTGGAAGAAGAACCCTGTGTGCCAGTGTGTGTTTACCTGTACGTGTCAGTCTCTTGTCAGCTTCCATCTCAAAACCTCTCAAGCCTCTTTGCTCTGCTTTCAATGCACACAGACAAAGGCTATTAAGTCATTTCAGACCACATGCAGAACGGACGCTTGCTGAGTGAAGCTTGCACAGCATGTGTGCACGATGGACAGCTGCCCCGGGCCGCCACCAGAGCTTTCTTTTCCATTTCTTCTCTATTTATCTCTTCTCTTATCTGATGTACAAAGCTGATCATTATAGAAATACAATGCAGAAAAAAACTTTGATCAAAATATGTACAGACTTTACATCTCATCTCTACCTAAACTTCTCTATGTTATTTTACCACAATCACTTTTACCTCTTTATTCTGTCTCGGTTTATGTCTACTTTTTTTTTTTTTTTTTTTTTTTACCTTTAAGCATTTGCCCTTAAGCGTTTGGCTCTGTATCTCAAGGCGCTCAATACATTTGTGGTTCTGAGATGAGCCTACTAGCTTTGGCGAGATCTTTACTGATCCTGTAGGACCACACTGATGCTGACATGTTTATTTTTAGTGAAATATTTGAAAAATTAAAATGCTGCTATTGAATTGGCTGCCATGATCATTTCCTGTCATTAATAGTCCCAGGGAGTAAATCTTAATGACTGATGAAATTATTGTTATATACTGTATGTCTAAACACCTGATAGATTATTGCAAAAAAAATGGTTTGTTGTTCCCATTTAATATGTTCTAATGACTTTGATGATCTCAAAATCCTTACTGTGGTTTTAAGTGGTTTTGATGAACTATAACAACTCTTCATGTAGCCCCATCCTCCGATCGACATTTTCATTTTTTCCACAGTGTTCAGAACCGAACTATTTAAGTCATTCTTTAGTTTAGTGCTAATCAGAAAATGTTACAGTGGTAACACAGTATGGTATATACATGATAAACATGAGTTAGCTTTGTCATTTTGAGCATGGTAGCATGCTGTAAACCCTCTCTATAGTCCAAAGTGACTACAAGACATGATAACTGTGTCTCATATACGTGTCCCTGCAGTGGGACAGCGTTGGGACAGCCCACCACTGCCACAGTGTGACTTAGATTACGATCTTGCCAGCATTAGTAACTTTCCCCAGTCCTGCAGCACAAGAGTGCTTTTGTCAGCGCTGAATAGCTGGTGTGGTGATATGAAGAAAACGTTGCCCTGTGCTTACAGTTCATACACATTGGAAGCCGTCATGCACACCTTCACACTGTCACTGTGAGGGATCGCTTTCTCGCAAACGACTCACCTGATGTCCCTGTGTTCTGTTGCCATGGCACTAATTAACTGTTCCAAGGTATTAATATGCACAGGCTCTGCAAAAGAAGGTATTGTTCTCATTGGCAGCACACAACGCCGTGCGCTGTGCACTTTGACCCCACTCACCGCCTCAGTAACCCACTGCCATTTCAACACTACATTTGAATTAAGACTCTTGTTAAACCTCAGCAGCTTGATCATGCTCAGCAACAAGCACTTTTATTGTGTGCAAAATGTATCAGTTTACTTTTAAAACTAAATTATAAATATTTATGAATTACATACTAATGTTAAAAAGCCCAATTACCTTCAGGTGTTAATTAATTCATGAATTATCAAAGCATACTTTAAAAGGTTGTTTGTAATATACTGTACAACTATCACTTTGCATTACATCATATTAGCATTTTCATATTACGAATTATGAATCATTTACATGTTTTTGTAACTGATGCACAACTATTGTCATTTACAATAAAATAAATAATAAAATACGTTTTGCATACATTCATACGGGAAATAATATGACATAGCGTCTCAGAGGGATTTGTATGAAACATGTTCATAAAGACATCCCACAGCAGCCAGCAGAATGCTATGCATTACACAATCTATGTGGTCTGTCTGAGGCCGGGCTGCCCTTAACCACAGATCTTATTACAGATTACTAAGGCACAGACACTACAGTAAATCATAAGCAGCACAGACAAATACCTGACCTTGTTTCAGCAATTATGGGCAATGGCCGCCTACCTAAAACAACTATTTTGAAAAGGAGAGAAAACAAAGTGCTAGGATTTCTTTCATCTCTGTCTCCTGTTATGGCTTCTTCTCCCTGCCAGTGGAACTCTAATACGCCAAAAAGAATGTGGGCAACCACCCATATAACAGATACATGCAAATGCAGTGGATGCAAGCACACATGCTGGCAAGTCCACACACACACGCACACACACCCATATACACAAACAGTTTAATTCAGGAACATACCCCTCAATGTGTTTCATTAGGCAAACAAAAAGGCTTTCAGTGGTCCAATCATAAAAGAACGCGGCCAGGCTATGAACATTGCTAATTAAAATCTGCTCAAAGAAAGCCTTGTTTTCCACTCACCATCTCCATCCAAACCCATGTCTGTGTGTATGTCTCTGTACATGGTGGAGGCCGCTTTTATTTCACTTGGACTGAGGTCTCACTCATAAAACATACTGATATTTCTTCAAGCTAACAAGCTTTTCCTTCACTTCTGATACGATTACATTATCAGATTTGCTCAAAGTGTAATGTTAAATCATAGGGAGCAGCGGGGGTCAACAAATGAGAAGCGATATCGCAACCCTCTGTTGCACAATATCTCTTGTGCTGTGGGGTTGAATGGATTTGGCTTGCTTCTCATTGCAATTAAACCGTCTATGATACAGTAATGCATCAAAACTGTACCATGCATGACAAAAAAACGACACAAACACACGACAAATGTGTTGATGGGGAGGATTATTCTTCTCGTGCCCACATGGGTCCAACAGAGAGGGGAGGCATTTAACAGCCAGCTCATTGCCTTGACAAATAAATCCCAACAATAACTGCCTCAACTTCACATGCTAATGATCTAATCATACTGCTACGTGCCAAAGGAAAGGACTCTGTTATCACCCTACACGCATCTTTTCATATGCTGCCTATCCACCCACCACGGTAAACAGAGATATTTCCTTCTCTGCTCCTTTCCCTCCATCCCTTCATTTGCACGTCTGAGTCACACTCGTCGTTTCATCTTCTCTTCTTATTTCTATTTTCAAACGTCTCCCCTCCATTACTCTGCTTTCTCTCACTCCTGTTTTCCACGGACTCGGCACATACAGAATTTGTCAGGGAGACAAAAATGAGGGAGGAATTTGATGCCTTTTTTTCACTTTGGTCAGCTCCCTGTGGTGTTGGGTTTGATGCCATCCCCTCCGTGTCCCCCTCTGCGTTTGATGTGTGGCATAAGGCTGACTCGACACATTGAGATATACCGATGATGGATCTGAAGTCAAATTAATCTTGAATCGAGCTGACAAACGCGTGGGCGCCAGCAAACTATTAGAGTCTGTTGCTAGAGTACCATACCGCTAAGAGAGGCGGCGCGAAGCTAAGCGCTACCACAGACAGTTTTCTCTTTCCACTCGCTCTCGGTTAGGTGGCATGAGATAATAATGTGAATGTGATTTGGAGGAAACTGATCTGGGGTAATTTATCACACTGTGGAGATGTGTTAACACCCAAGTGAGCGCACACAGCGGTGTCTACAATACAGCACAAGCACAACACATCTCCAGCATGAAGGGACACACACACTACAATGTAATTTACTTCTTAAATCCAAGATGAGCAGAGGTACTGACTTATTATGTTCAGGTGTCTGGGCTGCTGGGTTTTCTCAGCCTCACCGCTGCTGTCAGGAAAGAAAACAGCCGCCACACCACATCACATTACATGTAACCCACTAATAATTCAGCACAAAATCCTGATTCACTACAGAATCCCCACATAAAACGCCTCATAGGACTCCAACTGGCTTCTTCCAGGACACAGAAACGCTGATAAAACCTGGTGGAGCCTCCTGTACTGGTACACTCAGTAGTGGTGCTGGTCTGGATTAAGGTTGCAAAGGGGCGGGAAATTTCCAGAAAATTTCCATGGGAAGTTAAGCTGGGGAATTTTGGAAATATTCCAAATTGGAAACTTTCCATGGAAATTATGGGAATTTATGGGAATTATTGCGAATTTATGCGAATTAACTGGAAATTGGAGGTAATTTAAACAAACTATCGTATCCAAAGTACATAAATGTAAATATTTTGTTTTGTCATAAGCAGACATCCATGCAATACAATTAAAAAACATGACATTTCAACAGATTAATTTGTGAGTAGAACTTTATCAAGTTTTAAACATGAAACATGAATGTTGGGAAAGAAAATAGCCCTCAATAGCCCTGCAGTGAGCAGTGTGCTGTGTGCATGTGATTGAGGAATAGCATAGATATTCAAGTGTACAAGAAGTATACTTAAATCTGGTTGTTTTAGCCAAGAGTGTATTTGCCCCAACTGTATTTAAGTTCCCTGTTAAGGGCCAACCTTCAATTTTGTAAATTTCTGATTTATTCCCATATATTCCCGTTAATTCCCATGGAAACTTTGAAAATTTTGCAACCCTGGCCTGGATACACGCTGAATGGAAGGCAAGGGAGTGAATATATCCCCTCTTTGTAAATATGCTATCATTGAAGTGAATGAGTGTGAGCAGCGTTAGTCCTGGTTGTGAATCAGTGTGCCAGCATTAGTTAAACTAAACGGAGGATTTTAGAGGCCTGGCCTGATGGAGGTGGACATCCCTCTGGTATTATGTTTATGGCCTTGAAACGGCTTTAAAACATACACACACGCACCGGGCACCCCGCTTTCCCCCCATCAACCCACAATTGAGCACGGCGTCGAGATTCCAATCAGGGTTGAGCCAGCAGACTGAGGGGATTATTTATGCTGGAAAGGAGAAGGGAACCTCGAGGAGGGAGAGAGGGAGAGAGAGAGAGAGACGTGTGTGTGTGTTACTTGGATTTCTATACTTATGAGAACCAGAGGTCTACCTTAAGGCGAGGGACGTTGAGGAAAATCCCCCAAATTAAACATTTTTCCAGTCACCATTTAAACAGCTGATTTACAGTTCAGCTTGGCTTGGTGGTTTAATTAATTAGGATTAGGTTTAGGTTTTGGTGGGGGGTGGGAGGGTGGGGGGTTGGAGGGGCGTTAAGGTTAAGTAGCTGGTGCAAACACACATTCACGTCCACATCCATACAAACAAATACCCCTTTCACACAGCAGAAGAAAAAAAACGAGGTGTGTTGAACCCACGTTGGCTGTTTATCTGAACCAGTGCATCATCCAAAAAGTCTTCTCCACTTTGGGCCAAAAAAAAGAAAAAAGAAAAGTGATTTCAAAGAACCACAGATCAAAAACTGCGCTGGTGTCTTATTTTTTCCATAAAGAGTCACTTGCAATTTGCACATACATTCACAAGTCCTGTAGTCTTTTTTACAAACTCATCCATGTGTTGAAGGCCACGTCTGATTGGCTCGATGTGTCAAAATCAGCTCATGTTGGATGTTCCACAGGCCCCTGGGTTGAGCGCAGGTTGGACACTACTCACTACTCACTTTGCTGACCAGGGAATTAAATTTAATGTTATTGAGGAGGTTTTAATGTCATTTATGGGAGCACTAAAAACATGTTGTAATGCCTTAAACAGGGACATTTCTGACTTGTTGGGTTTACAAGGACTGCTTTAACATCGTGTTTATTATGTTCTCGTGGAGGGCAGAGAGTAACGCTGATGCTGTGTTGCAGGTTGTCTCATTAGTGGAAGACGCAGAGGTCCATCCTGTTCGCATCCATGCATCCTGCGAAGAAACGGGGCCCAGTTGTGGGAATTTAGAACTTCAGGAAATGCAGAAGCTGAAGCTGGCCACCATCACGGCTCCTACTGAGCACTACAGTACCAGAAACATTTTTTAGGTTAAGCAGAGAACAATGCTGCAGGATCGCTCGGTGAGAAAAAGCCAACAAAGTTCAATCCAAAATATCAATCTGTGACCCCAGATTGGCGGTGGCAGTTAAAATGCTGAGTTGGCTCGTTTGTACCGAAATTATTTTAATCCCAAAATCACATTCGAGCCGTCGTGAGCCAGCAAACTCCAAAGTGTTGAGATGTTTTTGGGAAAACTGATCAAATTTTGATGTGTGGTTTTCAAACTGGAGGGAGAGGTTTGGTAAAGGATTCAACTTGTTGTGCAACATAATAGAAAGACGGTTTGCCTGAGCACTCCCTCAGCTCATGTGTGGTTGTGAAGATGGAGTGTTTGTATGCTGTGTTGTTACATGTATCCGTGTGTGAGTGTGTGCGCATGTTTTTACATTTGAAGCCAGAATGGAAAAGGCTATGCATCACAAGATCGCAGTGTTCAAGCACTCCAAATTAAGCTCTCTTTCTCACTTTGGATCTCTCTCTCTCTCTTTCTCTCTTTTTCTCTTGCTCTCTCAGTCTCACACGCACGCGCACGGACACACACGATTATGGCCAGGATGCCTTACCAAAACAATGGTTGTCTCTGCCTGCTCAGTTCTTTGGCCTGGCAGCCTGCTTCTTGGGAAGTTCTCAAACAACCCAACATCTCTGCAGCCAAGCCACATCAAATAAGCACACACATACACGTACACACACACACACACACACACACAGAAGGATAAATGCTGCTAACATTCACACAAGTATACACGTCAACAGTATGCGCACACATACACACTAGATCAACTGTACAAATAGTCGCACACTCAGATAGCGAGCCAGCGGCAGTCTCCTCCGGGCCGCTGAGTTAGCTCCCTCTCTTACCACCATTACCACTATTGTAAATACTCCTCAATATGTATTTACACTGGGATTTCAGACCCCTGGAAAAAAAATGAGGTGAACAGAGAAAAAAAAAAGGCTGGAAAAACGAAGGAATGTGTTTCACGTCGGTCAGACAGCAGGAACCCTCAGTCTTATTATCTTTCTGCTAGAATTTGCCTTGGATTGTACCTCTGGGGGATGAGATAGAGTCATGCGGTGGGTCTTCTCTCTGTCACTTTCTCTTTTTTTCCCGCTCATTTCCAGCTGATGCAAAAAGCAGGGGCAGACAGACATGAGGGAAAGGCTTAGTAAATCCCACCAAGTGATTTACAATGTCTTTACTGAATATCTCTGTTAATTCTCTTCTTATACCAATACAGCTTGCATGACACGACACTCAGTTTGAATTAGATCACATTAAAGAGCAGCTTGTGCATGTTAATGTTCCTCAGTCAGCACATGTGCATCTTTGCAGCTCATTAGCCTGCCAGGTCTACTGTACTGTAGATACTCATATACTCATCTGAGACACAGGCCGCTGCGTTTGATCCGCTCCATTCAGGACTGTGCGTACTTTATGTTGAATGAAATTATTATTAATAATAATAAATAAAAAAAAACCTGTGGTGTCATCAACAATGGGCCGTGAATTAACTGCTGCAGGGCTTTGGCTCCTGTGTTACCTGTAACCACGGCAACAAGCAGCTACTGCTGGGAGGAAAAGTCCTTCGACTGTGGGGAGCGTGGCAGTAAAACAACCGCAGGGTCTGGAGTCTTTGGAGAGCGCAGGGTGAAGTGAAGAAAAGACAGTGAGAGTCTGAGGTTTTATCACAGCAACACAGAGGTCATGAAAAACTCTTGTTTTCTCTCTTGCATAAATGTCAAATCTAATATTAAACCCCAAAAGGAACTGATTGATTGAGAAATTCATTTTTCTGAGTGTCTGCTTAACATCCATTTTTCTGAAAGGTTCTTTTTCTTTCGTTTAACTTTTATTCTTTATCTATTAGAAGCTTCTGCTGCCTCACTTAAGAAAATCCCTTTGTATTCACCACTGTGTAAACTAATGTATTATATCAGGTCAGGCACATAGTTGGTGAACAAATATCTCCCATTACTCACCTTACATTTTTCCATCACACACACATACACACACACACACACACACACACACACACACGTCAACCCCATATGAGAACAATTACACGCCCTGCTCCCGTGAATAAATTAGTCCAATCAAGTTCTCTCTTCCCTGACATCCGTACCTAAATCCCTTGCTCCATGAAAAAAGTAAAGCATCCCCTCTCTTCCAGAGACACCCCCAGTGCCCCATCCTTCCATTATTCCTTCCATTTCCACTGAAGACAAGGTCAGAGAGATGACAGAAAGTTAAGAAAGCAAAGGTTGTTTTTATTACTTTCAAAGTGCTCATGAGATATAAAACAAGTCCAGGACTGCAGACGTAATTTCACAACCATCCAAAAGGCACGTCCGGCTTATTGGTTTTGAGCTGATTTTTAAAAGGTGTTCACAAAGAAAAAGAGAGAGCATCTCAGATCCAGGACTTCAAAAGTGCTGTCAGCTTTGGTTTTAAAGCTTTTTCAAAAGTGCAGCGAGAGGCCCTTGTTTATTTAACTGCTCATTTCAACAATGAAAACCGTGCTTTCATAAATTAATCAACAAGTGCCAAAAAGACAAATAAAAACAAATGCATTTACACATGGAGAATTTAAAAATGAGCCAAAAGCATTACATCTTATTGAGCAGTAAATATTTTTGTTTCTCCTTATTTTTAAACCGGATGTTTTTCTCTTTCTGCACCTCAAGGGCAAAACATGAGCGCTCAGTAGCCTGGTAAATAAGCCTTTCAAGGGTAGTGTGAATCACTTGTAAATGGTGTGGTGACTACTTGCTAAGGTACGTGCTGTAGTAATACAACTGTAGTGTTTTTAGTGGGGAAAAATGGATCAGCTCAGTAATATATCCCTCCATTAATAAGAAGTGAAGCAAAGCAAAATCATACCAGCAATAACTGAAATAGCCTGACAGGGGCACAACTGAGCACCGTCCTCATTCCATCTGCTTTGGGACTCAAAGCGGTTGTATAAAATAAAATCATTATGTTAAAATACCAAGGCTAAATCTAACTAAATTTGTTTGACATAAAAAAAAGGGATAACTTAGGTTTGATTGCTTTTCCAGGCGGGAAGCAGAGCAGAAGGCAGAATATGAGCCAGAATAGTGAAATGTTAATATAGTGGGGGCTGAGATACACAGATTACACAACATGCACTAATGATCAGTCATACAGACAAACACACAGACCCACTCATTAACTATGTTTCTCTTTATTCCTCATAATGATAGATTAGCGTTGAATATTATGTACATATGCGTGTGTCTGCATCAGGTTGGCTATTTACCTGCTACATATTCAACTGGGCTCATTCACATGTTCCTGCTGCCATAGATCAACGTGTGTAAATGTGACGATACTGAACACACACATTCTCTTTCCCTCATTGTACAGCCGACTCTCTCTTTCTTGACATCCCATGATGGCTCTACTGGTTCCTCAATACAGCTGCTTGTCTCCTGGCAACCGATGTCTCCCATTATGGCACACTGAGTACTCACTGTGCCAGCACCCCTGGCACATCAGACACATCAGATGTGACAAAAAAAAAAGTATAAATTAAATCTATGATGCAGCAAGAGAGTTCAGGCATGAACACACGTAGACACAGACACACAGTGGGGTAGCCATTTTGATTTTTCGCTATTGGGAACATTTTCAGTCAACATGTGAAACCTTGTTTTTGTTTTTTTGTTTTTTCAGACTGATTTTGTTATGTTTGTTAAAGATCCAAGAAAAATGCAGCCCTGTGTTTTTACGATAACGCGCGCGCACACATATCACAAACATACACATTCACACAAGTCTCCATGTTTCACTGGGAAAGGCCTGTTGCTATGAAACCATGTGAGCACAGACAGTTCAAATGCACATCTGAAATAAAAGCTGTATTTTGCCGAAGCGCACACACGTGATCGAGTCCGAGACGGCGTGTACAGAGTTAAATAATCGATACAGTAGCTCCTGTCTGTACCCGTCTGTCCTCAGGTCAGCTTCAGAGCACTCACAGGGACCAAAAGATTACAGACAACCAAGCTTCAATTCAAAGTAATGGTGTTGCTTTCAAGGGAAGGGACAGTGGAAAGAAAAATCTTCTAATTGGTTAATTGGCTCATTGGACAGCAGAGAAGCATCATGAGCATGTGGTGAAGAGTAATAGAGCATGACCATCTCAGGTGCAGGGACCATTCAGGCTGCACTGCTGATAGGAGATAGATATGTTGTGAAGATAAGTACGGGTGTCCATGGCTTTGGTTGCTGGGTAACTAAAATATACAGCTATTTTTGTTTGACTTATGTCTCCGCCCCACGTGTCTTTCGCTATGTGCCCATTGTGATATGCAGTGCACCTCAAATGTTGATCAAGCCTCGTGCTCGTGAATCTCAGACATGTAAAAATATTTTCCAATAAAAGGCTGTGTATTTAGTTTGACTTGTTACTGGCTGCGGCATAGGAGACGTAACAGGCAACGAGCACAGTGTCATTAGAGGAAGCCAGAAGTTGCACTGAGGAACACGTCGACATTAGCGTCTGATATAAATGTTGGCAACGGCTCAGAGAGGATCTCACTAAACAAAGAGAAAATATAGAAAAAAAAGAACAAAAACCCTCTCTTGTTGTTAAGTTGATTTATCAATCTCCATCTGGGATTTTTGGATGTTAAAATACAGTCATCATCATCATCATGCACTTAGCTACACAAGACAAACTCCTCTCCTTTTTCTTTTACTTCCGCAGAAAAACACGATTTCTCTCACAATTCGACTAAATTTCAGCAAGTCTGGGAGTGGTTTTGTTCCATGTGGCAAATGAAAGCAGATTCCTATTCTGATGAATGCAAACAGTGCCATGCTGAAACTCTGGAACGACTGAGAAGTATTACTGTTATGGAATGGATTATGGATCAGGCTTAGGCTGACTTAACTTGCTTTTCAAACATGCACACACACACACTGGAATTCACTGGCGTCTAAACACAGATGAATCAGGTCAAATACTTTACCTTGAAACACTCCTGAAAACTGAGCCGCCTCATGTTCTTCTTTATCGTCAGTCATACGTTTTTATTATGATATTATCAGTCATGCTAATAATGAAGTCAGTAATGGCTTCTATTTCCATGGAAAAAGAGTGCATTTCTCTTACATAACTCAAGATTAGAATGAGGGAACTTTGCGATTTGCTCAGAAGGACAAGCAGCCATAAACATAAAGCAACAAGGAGATTAGTTGTTGCCACCGAGGCAGCAACATCCATGGGTGGCGTTACATAAAGTGTCTGGGAGTCATTGATTTCCAGTCACGTCCGCCACGTCTCTTTTCATCGACTAAAGATTAAGAGGAGAAATAGAATGTGGACTAGAGGGGAAACCAAAGATGGATAGAAGGATGTAGGGACAGATCAGACTTACTTCTTGTGCTGATTCTCCTTCCGGTCAGCAGAGCCCAGACTCTGTAAAAGAAGAAAAAGACAGACGTTACAAACTCATGGCTTTCCGTCTGCAAATACACATTTATAGAGAACAATTGCCCTTTTGGTCTGTTTTCATTCATGTAGGTTTGGACGGCTTTTTCCAACTATCTATTAAAAAAAAAAAAAAAGCCAACCAATAAGCCCAGCGAGCACAGCGTGTTTGGCAAACAACTGAAATTTTAATTAAGGGAAAAAAATTAAGTAATTAGTCTAATAATGGTTTCTTGCTGGCAAATATTTTTTTGTGAGCCAAAGACAAGGAAAGAAAAAGGTTGGACATACTGGCCTCAGTCAAAGCACCAGCGAGTTAATTAACCTGAAAAGCAGCTACACTAACACAAAGACAGAGATATCCTGCTTCCCCCTTTATTGGGTTTGGTTTATTAGAGTGGAGGTGACCTGTGTGTCTCAGGGCCGCCCACTAATCTGGACATTTACCTTCGAGGCAGCACCAATCAAATGATCAATGTCTCCCTGTAAGAGGCAATTGCATGGGTAATGACCTTGTCTCCCATGAGAAATAATTAGCTCCCTGGCCACAATTATAAACACTTACCCACTAGATTTACTTCATTCACTTACATTTGTCAAAATGTTTTGGAAGAAAAAGAAAAAACGATCAAAGCCATTTCCCGATGGTGAAGTCATTTGAGTTCAGAAACTCAGGTGCAACAATAACACTTCCTGCCAGCTCTGCTCTATAGGTGATGTTTGAATTTATCCCTCCAGCAAACACACACAGACACACACAGACACAGTATTGCCCTGCTGTATACCTCTCAAAGGTGCTGAGACATGCTGGGATACACACACACACACACACACACACACACACACACACACACACACACACACACTGATAAATACAAGTGCACACCCAGAACTGGCCTGAGGCTGGAGACATTTTTGGAAGTCAAGCTCTGTTTCTGTTTTACATTTTTATCTTCCCCACTGAGGCTGATCCACAGAAGTGGGCGGGGCTATTCAAACCGCTGCCACCCCCCGCCTCGCTCCATCACCAGCAGCACCTCGCTACTCAAAGAAGCATCTGAGTGAGCCAAGCCAACACTGTCAGAAAGCATCAAAACAGATGATGATGATCACAGACAAACAGCACTGGTATATTTGGTAAATTTAGCACTTTAACATTGAAGCTACATTCACCCATTCACACAATTTTACAGATGTAAATTGGCCTTAATCCCTGAAATGCACCTAAAACGAATGCTAAATAGGACTAAATACAATACAATATAGAGTCACCAAGTATATTGAACCCAGGACTTTCTGTGAGAGTGTTGCAGGCGTAGAAGCCATACATCAAGACGCTGCAGGTTCACTAAAAGGAAAGTTTCTCATTACAGTTGATTTTCAGGCTTCATCAGGCTTCTGCATTTTAGTGCATGTTATGTAAAGGTTCTTCATTATGGTAGATCAGACTGTGCATCCTGTTGTCAGAACACCGACGCTAGTGTTTACTGACTCTGGCTTGAGCTGTCTTCTGTGACTGTCTATCAAAGTGTGCGAGTGGTACAGTGTGTCCTTAAAAAAGTAGTGAGAAAAAGGCACACACCCCCTCCCTCCCTCCCTTCCTTCCTCCCTTTGAATCTGAAACTGAACATCAGAAAGAACTGGTGTTTTAAGCGTGTGCGCATGTGTGTGTATGTGATAGTCCAGTGACATTTTGACCAGCAAGTAACACCTCTTCTCTGGCGTTTTGAGTGCGCGTGTGTAGCTTTTATGTGTGCGGCGGTGCAGTGACATTTTGACCGGCCATTGACTTCAACTGCGTGTATAAACGTCTGCATACCGGTTTCATCCTCCTTGTGGAGAGAGGATACGCCATACAGAGTGACTGACCTTTCACCTCCCAGCCCCCCCGCCGTGCGCTCAGGTAGAGCCGCTCTGCTGAGAGGGAAGAGGACAGGCGGGTGTCCCTTCATTTGAAAGACTGACAGGTCTGAGGGGGGGCTGCTGGTGTGCTGGGACTATTCTGACTAGTTTTGAGCAGCCATCTATCAAGCCGAACTAATGACTGCATCAAGTCAATTAGAAATCTACTTTCAGCTAGTGGGAATAATATGTTGTTTTCAGTTCATTAACATCATCAATATGCCGTTGTGATAACTTTCTTCTTATTTGTTTTTCCACTTTTTAGCCCAATACTAGATTTTCAAGCAAACAGTCTAATTCTATAAACCAGCCTCATTTAAAATCATAACAGGGTTCCTACACATTTGAAATTTCCAAATTCCATACTTTTTCCAGATTTCCATTGTTGATTGTTCCAGACCCTAACTTCCAGACTTCCCATTAAAAAAATTCAAATAATTTGTGACATTTGAGTAATTAGATCTGTATCATGTAAATTAATTGTGCAATTAATCGTTTGTTTTCATTATTCTGAATGTGTATGCCATTATGTCACCAAATCATTTCCAAGAGATTGTAGCTAGGTACAATAGCACATACAAAATAATTAACCCAAATAACTTCAGATAAAACCAAACCCAGATAAGTACTAAGATAAATATATTTCCATAGTTTTCATTTTCCATACTTTTTCAGACCTGGAAATGTATAAAATCAAATTCCATACTTTTCCATACTTTCCATACTTGTGTAGGAACCCTGTCATAATGACTGGTTTTAAAGCTTTTACAGCTTCTGTTGTTTGATTTTCATCATCGTGGTGTTTGCCTAGATCTGGTCATTAATTGATGATATTGTGCCTGTATGTAGCTTCACCAGCCTCTCACTCAACTTGCTTCATGATGTTTGTGCAACTTGTCATCCGCGCTCTCTCTCCTCTATCCGCCTCTACCCACATGCAGCAGCACTGACAGTCACTAAGAGAGGAGGAAAATTCAAATCAGGACTGAACGGCTCATGTGAAATCTCTGCTGCTCATACAAAAAAAAAAAAAAGCTTTCCCTCTGCACGAATCTTGTATCATTTCCGTAGCTCTACTCAGTCCTTAAATCCCACTTCGATTAGAAAAAAAAAAGAAAAGATAATGGTAACAGGAAACATCACACCTGACAACGCTCAGCTTTTCTTAACACCTAACTCAATTATCTTAATGATGGTGGGGAACATGAGGGAGACAATTAGCTGTCAGCTGTACAGTGATGACAACATCTTAAAATCTGCTGTTGATGTTATGCTGTTATTCATATGTAGTGGTACACATGACGCACAAACAAAGTTAAAAAAATAATAATTTAAAAAAGTGACACATGAAAGTAGCTACAGAGTCAAATAATTATAAATACATAAAGATCAGTTATTTAGTTCAGTTAGTCAGATCATTTCTTTTCAGTTTTATCCGCATGTCAAGTTTGCATCTTTCTTCTATACGGAAGCACGTACCAAAAAAAAACCCCAACAACAATAATAAAAAAGACCAAACTTGGCATTCCTTCACAGCTGTGAAATAACAGTGACAATACATGCTGTATTCTTGCCAAATCCCTCAAAATCACAATCTGCTCAACATGTGTTTCCTCATACTGACTCACAAACAAAAAAATACACGAGCCGCTACACACACAAAACCACCATCATATTTGTTGAATACCTCCACTCAGCATCCAGTAATTCCAGCACACACACACACACACACACACACACACACACACACACACACATACCTGCGGTGGGCAACCCAGTGATCCCAGTCGGAGAATGTTACTCCACTCTCCCTGTGTTCTCTTTCTCTCTTGTTTCCACAGCTCAAAGTCGTCACCGTGGCGATGCAGCGACGGCTCTAATTGCTGTTCACCTGTCCAACTTCAGATCCTCAGCTCCGTCTCCCTCCCTCCCTCCCAGATAGAACCCTTTCCTATTTTCCTCTCGTTCTGTGTAAAGCTGTTGGTCACATGAAGGTTTGCGAAGGTTTTGTGGCTGCTACCGCCACTGACTTGTTGTACTTTAATTGTGGTTGCTAGGCAATAAGCTTCTCCAATTCTGCACACAGTGAGAAGGGGAGGACAGGAGAGGAGGGAGGGGGGGGGGGGGTGAGAGAATAGGTGGTGGGGTGGGAGGAGGAGAAGGGGGGGGGTTGGTAGGAAATGCTCATTATAGACGCAGTAGCCTGAAGAGAATGATCGGCAGGGAGGAGGGAGGTTTACAGGAAGGGAGGACGAGGATGAGAGACGTGGACGGATGGAGGACAGGGAGCCTCGCGTAGCAGGTGCACTTCCTACTTGTCACTCTAGGGCCGCCTCAGCAACTTGGAGCACTTATGCTGGTGCAACAGGTCTTTGGTTTTGATATAAACACCAGAAAACTATGTTTTGTATAATTTGTCTAAAAAGAAAAGATCCCTGTGTGCTCAATTGAGAGCTGGTATTCATGGTCTTCATATTGAGACAGGCAGATATGTTGGCAGAAGACAATAGAATTTGTCATTTATGTGACATCCAAGAGGTGGAGAATGAAATTCATTTTGTGTTCTACTGTCATTTTTATGACTCTATAAGACAAAAATTGCTTAGTAAAGTAGATCCAAATAATGAATTTGTGTGGTTGGACGATGCTGAGAAGCTGAAATATCTTTTTCAGTTGAATATATTTGCATTTTCTTTATTTCTTGAAAAGGCTTGGGCAACGAGATGAAGAGCGATGTATAGTTGAGTACTGAAAGTAATCTTCAATTGTTTATTTATGTCACACCTGTGTGGCAGGTAATACCAACAGGAAGGACTGTTTAGTCTTTTTTTTCTTGTATTTGTCATTAAATGTGTCCTGTAATCCAATATGGGATAGACCACAGTGGTGGCATGACACAAAAATAAATATTCATTCATTCATTCATTCATTCATTCAACACTTTAAAATGGACAGGCATTCAGGAAATGTCAGTACACACATGTACCTGAAGGTTGTTTGTCTGGGCTGCTCTTTCATTAAACATAGAAACACTGAGACTACAGCTTTGTTTTCCAATTCTGCCTGGAAGGACAACCCAGATCCAGTGTCAGCAGTACAGTAAATCAGTAAATAAACAATTAGCTAATTAGCTATTTGCGCACTTTGCCACAGCTCACTGGTGCTAATTATCGTCTTTCATGTACACAGGTGTCCAAAGCTGATGAACTGCTAAAATTTGTATTGCACATACACTATGATGCTGTCAATTTACTGTAAGGTGATATGATCTTTATGTTTCATTCATTTACAGTAAACAAGAACTAATTTCGGCATAATGAGTTTATTATGACTTAATGATGATTAAAAGGTGATATTTGAACAAGATTCAACAAGTTTAATATATAATTGTATAAAAGAATTCCTTTAAACCGTGCTGCTGCTGCTGCTGCTGCTGAGACGCCACGAGACTGGATGAGTTTGCTCATTTCACTGCCATTCACTGATCTGTTAAACAAGTCTTCACCACAACAATAAAGACTGCATCGGAGCAGAGACTCTCTCAGCTCAACTAGCGACTTCTCACGTGAAGCTGAGTCACGTGGGACCTGTTGACTCACTCTCTAGGCACGGCCTTTACATTGTGGGCATGAGATCAGCAGTTGCAGTAATACTGTATATTCACACAATGATACACCAACATCATGCACACTCTTTAAACTTAAAATCAATGTAGTAATGAAACCTACATTGTTCTCAGTGGCCGGTGACCTTCAGTGTGATTGTGGTTAACTGCTGTTGGAAAGTTTTTGTGTATATATGTCCAAGAGAGACGGTAGGGTATGTGTGTTTGGCGTTAGTAGGGTGTATTGTGACTCACTGTGTGTTTTCTGTGTCTGGCTGTGGGCACACACACAGAATCTCAGCCACCTCATTGTCCGGTGAGTTTTGTGCAGCCTGAACACAGACTGGTATAGGCAACATTAGTCATAGCTGGTATGAAATGTCAAACATGCTGGCATCGCTCTGAAAGTATACACAGGAAATACTGTCATGCTTTCTTTTTTTATCCCTTCATTCCTACTTCTGTCCATCCATCCATCCATCCATACACCCACAATTGGTACCCTCAGCATTAAAATCCCCCTGCCAATTTCTGGGGCTGAGACTACAGGAGATGCAAACACCCAGCATGCACCACTGAGGGGCCGCAGCAGGTCGTCCCAACACCTGTCAGTCAGGAGAGGCTCTTCTAATTATATCTCACAGACATAATTGCACACGCAGTATAGTACATCCAATACGTGCATGATGTGCACGCCCGCACACAACACGCACACACACCTACACACACATATTTAGCAAGTTCCTTGAATGGCTCTCAATTGGTTCCGAGTGGCCTTTCAGTGTATCCTTCCTACACAGGCTCCTGGGAAAACAGTGTGGCAGCTGGCTTCAGGATACACACTCTGCACCAGCATAAACACAGCTTTAGCTCCTGTAACATTTCACACAGCCACTTTGACTAAATACAAAAATCATTTTTGAAATACACACTGCATTCAGGAAGCAATCATTTGGACAGAAAATTAGCCAAACTGTTATCTGCTCTCCCCTTTGGTGGTTGTTTGGTCGTAAAGATCAGTGTTTTTTTTACTGCTTAATCAGTTGCCACATTTGTTTGGACTGAGGGAAACATTCAGCATGTTACGGTATGAGAATGTAAAATGAGAGCAAAACCAAATCACAAACATCGGCTCCTAGCAGTCAACGGGACACCTACACATTTCGGATGGGCAGAGAGAAAAAGAAGGGTGAGAAGGTGAGATAGAGGGGGAGTGAGAAAGAAAAAAGAAACAATTAAGTATGAAATAAACCGGAGTCAAATGACAGAAAGAACAGGAAATGTGGTAAGGGAAGAAGAATATCTTCAATTCATGTATGCAAGTGCAGTACAATAGTTCGTATGAAATACTCACTGCTGAGAAAAAAAAAAAAAAAAAACTTTCTGAGAAACTTTATCCCAGTGTGTCATGAACCAAAGGGGTCAAATCATTTACTGTGCAAACAGAATACAAACAGTACTGTGCTGCTCAAAATAGAGGTGGAAGGATGGTGCAGGGCTTACAAGGATGTGAACAGTGTGGTCTTAATTTTCTTTCTTTCTTTCTTTCTTTCTTTCTTTCTTTCTTTCTTTCTTTCTTTCTTTCTTTCTTTCTTTCTTTCTTTCTTTCTTCCTTGCATCAATCAATTTTCCACTGTGGTATTACACGGAATTAATAGGGCTCTTAAAAAACTCAGACACTTCTGAGGCAAAGAAAAAAAGAAGGAAAGAAAACAGATGACAAGGAAGGAGCGAGGGCTGCCAGACAGATAACATTACATTACAAATGGATAGAAAGGCTGGAAGCTGACAGGGACACGTGCGAAGGGAGACAGCCAGCTACAGTAGATATAGCTACACATGTGCAGGTGCACACAAAGAGAGAAAACTACCAGACTGAAAGGCAAAGTTTCAGTTTGCATCACACGTGCATGTGCTGCGCTTCCTGATTTCACTGACCAATCAAAACATGTCAACAGCTCGGGGTGATGAAAGAGTGACAGGGCGGGTCTTCCATCCCTCTGTCTAAATGTCTCCACTTTTTTTTTTTTACAGTGTCATTATTTGTACAGGATTCCCACTCCCAAGTCTTGTGGTCTGGGGACCAAAGGGACCAAAACGCAGCACATAAATCAACGCAGCAGTGAGAGAGACTATGGATATTTACCCATAAATCACTGCGGCGGAGCCACCTACAATCAGGCTAATGGGGCTGGAAGACGTGCTGTCATCCAAGCCATGATGTCACCAAGCCTGAGCCTGTGGGTGTTGATGTTGGTGGTGGGTCCCTGATTCTGTGTGTGTGTGTATGTATGTGGCTGTATGTCTCTTGCTGTATGTGTGTGTGTGTGTGTGTGTGTGTGTGTGTGTAGGGGGTTGTCTGCATATGTGGTGGTACAGTACGTCTATGTCTGTGCTTGTGTAAGTGTCTGTGGTGTGTGTGTGTGGTAAATGTGGGAGGTGGGATGTCTGTTTATATGGCTGTATGTGTTCTGGGTTGGCCGATACGTGCGTGTGTCTGTCAGTATATACTTTCATCATTTGCGTCTCTGTATTTATATGCATATTAAATTAGTCTATATGCACTCTCACACACACGCTGGTGTTGCTCATCCTAGACTCGACTTAACACATGCATAAAACACACACATTGACATACAGATGCATGCAAACACACACATCAGTCTTGTGGTTAGCGCTGGCTTACAATGGGTGTGGGATTCCATAGAGAAAATCTAAACAAGTCGAGCGGTTAGCACGGGGCTGCCACGTTTCCACACAATGGCGCTCATTGACATAAATAACTGGGGACTTTGTGAAATGGGACACCCATTAACTTCTCCTCCACAGATAATTGCCCATTAGATCTTGGAAGAGCACTGGATTGAGAAATAACTCAACTCTGACGCTAAATGCAACTTGTAATAATAAAAAAGTCACATTGTGAAAGGGGCCTGGAATCCGTTAAGATGGGTTGGCTTTTTGTACTATCATCCAGCCAAGCACTTGGATTATCAACAAAGCAAACTATGGCTTGTTGTAGGAGCGCTGCAGTCTGTGCCTTTGCTTAAGCTGCGCTTTGAACATGGAAAAGATGATGACAACAAGGGAAAAAAGAAAGACAAAGAAGAAGAGAACTGCAAATTAGAAAATAAGATGAGGGGCAAGAATAAATTATTGTAGGAGAAACTGAAATGTGTCGTAAAAGAAACAGAAGCAGAACAGTGAAAGGACTGTAGATTGAGAGAGACACTGTGGAAGAGGAAGAATAGCAATTTGTTTCCTGAGTCTCAGCTCCATTATTGAAAGTAAAGTAGGTAATTAGGATGACTAACAAACGCCTGCATTGCATCCAGTATTGATGTCACTCATGACGTACACAACTTACTTATAGACATCAGCACCAACAACCTCCACCTCGGATGAATCAGAACATATGGTTTTGTCAGACTCACTCTCATGTTCTCTGTAAATGGATGTGCCCATGTCACCACCCTCACCTCCACCGGCTGTCACGCGTGTTGCAACAGCGCGAGGGAAAGGACAAATGGTCCGGGCTAAAACATGACTCATTCATAAAAAAACATCAAATGCCTCCTGCCTACATCCTTCAGAGCGTACTGTACCACACAACAATACTATAAACAGTCGCTCACAGGCAGCCACACGGAGGTGAGTCAATTTTTGATGTAAAATATGACGATGGTAATTATCAGAATATGACTCTACGGATCAGGGGATGGGGTTTTAAGAATAGAGGCAGTGACACATCAGCGAGGAGGCTGATCTTTCCCGTCCACTGCGCTGTATGTCACATAATCCACATAACTCAGAGTGTTACCTCACTGGATGGATCCATCACACTCCACTATTATCACTAACTTTGTTGCTCAACAACAGTCAGGCTGACACAGATGGAAACACACACACACACGTATATGCACACACACAAATTCTCTCCACCTACACATGCCAATGGCCATGACTCTATTTATTTTCCCTCATTAGTTTTAAATGGCCCATCCAGACGTTACTGTGGCCCCTGCTTTTAATCATTGAAGAGAGCTCAGCTCAGCGCTGGCTTCGTCCTCTTTGATGTCCCTTGTCAGTCCGCCAGCCAACCAGCAAGCCAATGTCTCCCCTCCCTTCCCTCAGTGCTACTGCAAACAGCAGCCCACTCCGCTGCACTTTGCAAAGCTCCTTTCAGATTGAGTCATACATCTATCAAAATACCATAATAAGTATTTTGATCTCTTTTTAATCACTGGGAGTTGAGTGCATTGATGAGTGGAACAGCAGCATTCATACAAAATGTTGTATATCTACCGTACATACTGTGCTAAGTATTCAGGGAGACAACACTGCTGCAGTACATGTGAGTAAAATACACATATTTAAAATGAAACGCTTCACTAATGTGAAGGTTTAATAGGAAATGTGTAAGATCCTAATGCAGCTTCAGGTGCCAGAAGTATAAATCATGACAGTGTTAGTCAAGCTGTGATCCCTTTTTACCACCCTGCCTTTTATGTGTTTGATAATTAAGAGGGACAGCCCTATAGCAAGGACATACTGTACCGGTGTAATAAAAGCTCCCATTAGCTTCTCATTTACCAACCTCAATTTGAGATGGCGGGTTTATCTGTTGCCTCTCAGCGGTCAGGGAGTCGGTGTCAGTCCAGCTAACAGCAGCAGATGTCAGAGAGTTGAGGTTAAAAGGTAAAATAAAACATTTACTGCACTGAAAATGTGAATTATTTGTGGTTTGCAGCTATTACACTCAACTGGAGTCAGTTAAGAGATTTAACGGATGCTCTATTTAAAGATTTTGTAATAATGTTCTTTCTCTTGATACCTACCAGATAACTAACTCTGTATTGACAACACATTATTCCTCAGTGATGCCATTGTCACATTTATGTATCCTGCAATTATAAACTATATACCCAAATAAGTGGTATATAATAAAGTTTCCAACCCTTTTTTTTCTCCTACCCAGACATCCTCAGGATAATGATGAGTCCGATGTTCACCTGACTTGAAACAAAAGCTTCATACTGTAGCAGCCTACAGTACAGACCACTAGGCTGCATCAGGTATTTATTTTGAGTTTCTTCAAAGGTTATACAGGTTATACTGCGTGCTGTATATTTAAAGTAAAAGGAATTACTTACAGCTGTTTGGTTAACTGACAGCCTCCAACATAAGAACTAGGATTTGAAAGTGGACCACATATTTCTCCTATTCAGTATAAAGAGCAACCAAAGAGACATGGCAGCCATTGTGTACAAAAATGTTTTGCTGCTCTCTAACACCACTTCACTTCCAAAAGGGCAATATTGTTGTACTGCATACCACTTGTAAAAGCCAGCGTCCATGAAATACATCTCTGTGCAACGTCTTCATGAGAATAGCAAAGCCACCACCTATCTGGAGCGTGTACATGGCCGACATGATAAAGGGGGGGCCAGGCCACTGACAGCAGTCTGACAACTGAACTCATATGAAAAATGAGCCTCTGATAAGAATGACATCATCACAGTCTGAGCTGTTGTACATTTTCTGACTGCTGGTCTGAATGTAGTACGCTGTTGCCGAGGGAAGCACTTCATAGTGGTGGATGGCTGGACTCGTGCCTCCATTCATTACGAGTGAAACAACGTAATAAGAGAAACAAACGATGACTAATTATAGCCAAAATGGTCCGAAAATAACCAATAATTCACTTCAATTGAGTTTAATGTCGTCACCATGTTTACTTCATTTCTCAAATCTGCCCAGGGAGAGAAAATATTATTTTTTAAAACTCCTTAATAATATTTGACCTGTCTTTTCAAATCAGGTGTTAAGAAATATAACATAAAGAGGGAGGGGGTTAAAACAGCAGGTAAATTGGTGTATTCGCTGTGACTACTGGGTGGTATACAGCGTCGTACCAGAGTGTGTGTTCTCTCCTGATCCCAAAGTGATTTATTCCATTTTAATACAGCATGTTTGCTTTGGAGCATGATATGTATTTGGTCATGAGACATTAATAGAGTAGAAAACATGTTGAAAAATGAGCTCGCTGACGTGTGTGTTTGAGTACTGTATGTGCCGGAGTGTGTGTGCGCCTAGTGTGAGTGTGTGCACTGCGAGAGTCTTGAGGCCCACGCTGTCACTCAGCCCAGCTCGCAGGGTGGTCCAAACACTGAGCCCTCTTTACTCAGTCTCACACACACAAGCACATGCACGCAAACAAACAAACACTCACTGGTGTACATGTAATGACATATATAACAAAGTATATATAAATATATGGCCATATATATGACCATAATGAAGCAATCATATAACCTCAGCGCTTCCCCTCTTCCTGTCCCAAACCGTACACCTAAATATACCGCCACAGACTCCATCACACGGCGAGAGAAACGGAGAGTGCAGAGGAAAGGAACAGCGCTACACAGCAACCCTTTCATGCTTCACATTTAGTGCGGCGGAGGGTTTCACTGGAGGGATGCTGAGTTTGACAGCGTGGTGTATTAGCCAGTAACTGACTGTCATTTGGCAGTTTTTGGGTACATTGGTGAGGCAAATTAGCAGCACTGACGTAGAGCTAAAAGGGGGAAGTTTGCCGGACGGTCCTGCCAGAATTTTGCTGTGTTCATTTAGAGTGAACACTAAAACTGCAACAAAGCAACACAACCTCTCGCTTCCTGATAAAGACTTCTCAATATTGTTTAAAAATGGCCGTGCTCTTTGTCAGTGGAAGAAATCTGTCTCAAAACCTCTGGGTGCATAACTTTCCAAAAGTCAATTAACACTTAAACTTCGGCTATTTTTACATTTCCTTACATTGGAACGGAGCGACATTGCTTTTGGCCTGCTCACGCTGAGCTAGGCGAGGAATAGAGCTTGTCCCCCTCGCAAACCAGACGTTTCACATTTGATTGGTGCAAAGATTTCACGAATCTGAATATCTAAATAGCGCGCGGCCATGGCAGTTTAAAATCTAAATATTGACCTTCTTCGGGCCGCACCACTCACCGCTAAAAAGACACACAGCACTGTGATCGCTTAGAGAATCGCTGCACTAACACACATGTGTGTAATTGCAGCCAAAGGGGGCACGGAGCTCGTGCCCAAAGGAATGTGACACAAAAGTTGATGGCGTGGTGGTGTTTGTTGACATGTCAAGAACTGAACCTTCCTGTAAACCATTACCGCTCCGAACCAAAACTCTGATGTTTAATCAGAAGTTAGAGCGCGCGGCAACGAGGAGATAGTTTTAAAACAAGTTCAAACATAAGAAAATTAGGCTCCTTTCATGAGTACCAGACCATGGCTTCATTTTCCATATCTGCTCCTCCAAAAGACAACAAGCCACAAAGTGAGCCTACAAGTGATTTATTTGGGCTATTAGCACTGATGTATCTGGATTAGCTCCACTTTCGTCTTCCAGGTGAGGGGGAAATGAGTCGTTAATATTCGTGCTACG
Source organism: Trachurus japonicus (assembly GCF_045865225.1). Classification (NCBI taxonomy): domain Eukaryota; kingdom Metazoa; phylum Chordata; class Actinopteri; order Carangiformes; family Carangidae; genus Trachurus; species Trachurus japonicus. The sequence goes on from NC_140925.1 coordinate 22,729,438, forward strand.
CTACAGTTCTCCTGCAGTATCACAGCTCACACAGCAGGAAGCACAACACTCCCTCCCCCCTCTCGCTATTAGACATTCACTGAACAAATACTGCAAATGAGCCCCACTTCCCCCACAAAATGGTAATAAGCCATAATTGCCTGTAATCTGAATACATTAGTCCTAAGAGGGTCCTGTTGCTTTTGTGTGCAATCACGGCGGAGCTCGTGGACTAAAATATAATGGTAAGATGGGTGTTTGACATTTGGCCCCTTGAAATATATATTACGTCTTGTAATACAGCACACAATGGCTTTGTAGCCAAAACGTGTGTGATTAAGCTACTTCATTGGATCCTCGTGAGTGTGTGTGACACATATAAAAAAAAAGTGTTTAAATCGCTCCAAAGTCAGAACAATATATGGGCATACGGATGTCACGATTATAGATTTTCTTGGTACGATTATTGTCAGAGAAATAATCACGGTATTACGATTAAGAAAAAAGTATGATGAAGATAATGTATTCTGTGGGTAACGGGGGCAGGACTAGATCAGCTTTTGCTTCTTCCGCTTTCCCTTTCGGCCATGTATTGTATTATTTGAACTAAGATGATGTGTGATGATGATTGATCTAACTGACATGCCCGAAATAAACAAATACATAAATTATCACAATTATTATGCATTAATTCATCTCCCAACACTATGTATGTGTAAAATCAAATATAGTCTAATTACGAAGCTAATTATTTACACAAAATATTTTAAGTATCTATTAATAAAGGACCAATTATATTCCCCAGGGGAATTAATTGTCATCTTTACCAAGTGTTTAAGTTTATTTTTAGCCATTTTTAATTACAAATGACATGCAAACTTTTAAATTCATACCGATTCAATGTTACATTAGGTAACTGGGCCAGTATCTGTGCATTTACTTTTACTTTGGCGCACATGGTGGTTCCGACATAATCTTTTTTGGAAAGTGACGTATTCAGGAATCTTTGCGATAAATTAATTGTGGCGTTTAATACCGCGATTAATTGTGAAAGCAAGTAATCGTGACATCCCTATATGGGCATCACAATTAAATACTGTAATAGGCTGCAAATAAAACAAAAAAATGTGGTTATCTGGAGATATTTAACATTTGCAAAGCGCGATCCAAGATTATGTGAGAGTGAAGGTGACTGCTGGCGGAGAGGAGAGCCACCAGCGCTGACATGATATCCAAGGCCATAGCTGACAGGGGTTGGGATCATTTACAATCCTACTGGGGAGCTTGGGCCAACCTCTACAAGCCTGTTCATATGACCCTGGATGACTTCCTTACTTAATAGCAGTTTTATTTATTTTTGTTTTGGAGCTTGTTTGCTGAGTGTGTTCCCCTCATCAACATGTCAATCTGGAGCTTGGAAGGCTTTCTCTCTGTCACTCTTGTCGTCTCTTTTATTTTCTTTTTCTATTGCACCCATCTCTCTCTCTCTCTCCCTCTCTCTCTCTGACTCTGCTAGAATTGGAGGCGCCATTGTGTGCTTGCGGCTTGTTTACGAGGAACACTGATTCACCCAGTGAGGTTTGGCTTGCTCGTGCAGGGAGGGGGAAGAAATATGAATGAATTTACAACACCCCAACCCTCCACTTCTGCCCCCTATTCCCAAATTCTCCCATCATCTTTCTTCCTCTCTACATGCTCCTCAGCCACCTCCAGTCACACTTTTCCACTGGTGTGTGTGTTGTGTGTCAGTGAGAGTGTATTTGTGTAAAGCCAGAGGGGCGGCCAACACTGGCCAGAGGCTCATTTTTGTGGCCAGGCCAGTGTGTATCCCGACGGCTTGCAGGCGTCTCAGGGGCCAGCTCCTCCTTCCAGCTCCATTCCCTCACCCTAGGGCCTCTCCAGAGAGTCTTTGCAACCAGCCACTGCTTAGTCATTTCTCGATCCTCCAGGACAAAAACCAGTGCTTAGTTTCAAGCATTTATTAAAAATGACAGGCTGTGTTTGTGAGACCTGTCGAGGAGAAGGAGGATGAGGAGGAGGAGGAAGGGGGAGGGGGGAAGACATGTATCCAAAACTGGAAAGAACATTCAGAGTGGGTTTCATGGCTGTGTTGGATAGATGTCTTGGACTTGGTTGCAACGGTATCTCTCTAAAAAGGTTAAAAATGTCCACCTGCCTGCCACCCTGGCTGCTGATGGCAATGTTCTCTATCTGTCATGAGCAAATCCTGTTAATACCTGCAATATATCACCTCATAGGCTTGTTATTGAAAGAGTAAAATAGCTGAACTCTCAAAACTCAAACAAGCTCAATCAAGGACAGAGTTTTTATTTATTCCCACCAATGAGGATAACATTGAAAACTGAAAGTGTACTACTACAACTATCCATTACATGTATCGTTGGCAGTGGCAGCCAACAATCACATGTTTTTTTGTCTGGTTAATGAGCCCCTGAATTAAGGAGTGTTTTTGAGGGCCTCTTTTTTCAGACATGAAGAGCCGAGCTCCAGCTTTTGGCTCGACTCGCCAGATCACGTGGCAAACAAATAAAACGACACATGGTTTTCAGAAAGTTCACGAGTTCAGGGCATCAGTGAAGGAAGGGGCTGGTATTTGATTTCTCGCTGACACAAGAGGAAAAAGTCGGGGGTTGATGAGCGAGAGAGAGAGAGGGGGGGAGAGAGGGGGACATGAAGACAGCAGCATCCTCTGCTTCACACCTCATCTTTCCCACGGTATTTGGTTTGTTTACAAGCAGGAGTCAGTGACAGGTTCATTCCTTGTATCCTGGCTCCGACCAGCGCCAGGTAGGAGGCAGCCAGGCTGGACGCCGAGGCCTTCCTGCCGCTCAGAGCCCCCCCACACGGGCCAGCATGACCAACCGGCTGGGATTTCCATGTCATAACATACCCCTCCCTCACCCCCAACTGACGCCAAGCCTTTCTCCTTCCTCTTTGCTGTCTCATTCTCCGGCCCCCCTTCCTTTCCCTTTTTGCTATGTCTTCATCTCTCCAGGGGGCTACAGTAGCCGTGAAACAGCGTGACCCACACTGAGGGTTTCTCCGTCCCCCCACGCCCCCACCCCTCTCCCTTTCATCTAATCGTTTCTCCAGTTTGTGCTGTTTTGGCGTCAGTGTCCGGATGCTGATACCCAAGACAGCAAACCTGACCCCTGCTGACTCTACACTGCTTCACACTCCCTAGAAACAGCCCCCACCCCAGAGCTCAACCCTCCCCCCCCCCTCCCAACCCACCCCATTCCCTTCATGACCCTTTTTGCCATCTGCAGGCCTCTAATTTACAGTGTTTGTGCGTACTGAGATATCCGTGAACGGCTGGCTATTCTGGGCATGTGGAACACGGCATCAATGCCGGATCGCATCCATGCAATTTCCCTTATCTGCACCCCACTGCCATACCACGCTCGCCATCCCCGGCAGCAGCGGGCTCAGGTGTCCTGCCCAGTAGCAGCCACCTAGTCTAGAGAACATTTTGCTTTGTCACAAAAGGCAAGAGAAGTGGTACCGGGGGCTTTGAAAGCACCGGTGACCCGGCGGTGGTCCAGTAACGCATCTTGTCACTGTTGTTGCTTAGTCACCATCTTAACCGCCAAAAACAGTCATTGCTAAGTTGTTGGTGTGTTAAATAAAAAACATATGAGTGTTTTTCATGATTACAAGTGTGTGAGAATGCACAAGTGACTCATACTGTGTCAGTGTGACAAGTCTTCCTACGCTGCAGAAAAGAAATGAAAAAAAAAAACGAAAAAACGAATGAGAGAGCAAAAGAAAGAAGGAAGAGGGAGTCAGAGAGTAATAGACCTGAGAGATTCTGTGTTCCCCCATAACATGCCTTTCCATCCCAGGCATTTGAAAGAAGAAATACCACAGTCTCTGCAGCGCTACAGCTCTTGTAAATAATCCGAGTCTGGGCGCCACCTCAGAATCCCCAGCCTGGTCCCCGGCCTGGTGGGTGCCATGTCAGTTCAGGAGGAAGGATTTAAGGGGGAGGGTGGGTTGTTGAGAGAGAGAGGAAAGAGTGAGGCGAGGAAAGGGAGGGGAGAAGAGAAGAGGGGAGGAGGGAAATGGGCATCCAAGCCTGCTCTTGCATCATCACTAGAGTACTACTTATTGCGTACTGCCGGGGTGAGGGAGTGGGGTACGCGCGCGACGCGTAAAGGTCAAGGTAAAGAAGAACTTTGTAGATTCTTTACTCTCGTACTCCCTTACTCTCCATACCTGCTTCACCCATCTCCACAACCATCACCTCCTTCAGAGAGAATTAAAACATTTTTGATAAACATACCCACAACTTACAGTGTGTCTTGATCCCCGTTGATGCATCCATTGGATGAGTCTTGTTTTTGGGGTTTTTGTCATCAGATCCATGTCTATGATAGTGGATTTATGTTTTCCTAAGCTCTCTAATGTTACGGTTTGGATCAAATCAAAGAGGTGTAAGAGGATGACTGTAATAGTTTGGAGTTTTTTCCCATTACATGGGATGCAAGAGCTCTCATTTATTCATGTGTGGCCCATGACTTCCAAAACAAGGAATGTTTATAGGCTAGACAAGAGTTTAGCTGACTATGACTATGGAAAACAGGTCCTGGTTTAAACAAGCCTGGCATAATGGAAAGACAGAGAGAGAAACAGTGAGGGAGACATGGGAAAAGGGAAGAAAAAGCTTGAAGGATGCGAGACAGGGGAGAAGTGGAGTGGTTTCCATTTGAATGTGGAGCAAGTTTTTGAGACAATCAGCTAAAGAAAATGGCAATTAATGCCCGTCTCCATCTACTGCCATTATGCAAATAATACCAGTTGGTTCATTGTGATGAACAGCTAATGGTACTAATTTTCCAGTTGGGTGCTTTTAAACAATAGAAGGGTGCAATTAGATGAAATAATTACTAGCACGCCAGTCAAACCAGTAAGTAGCAACATAAAAAATGTGATGGAATTCATTTTTTGTTTAATGTATTAATGAGTCTCATGTATTTGTATTTGTATTTGATATACGTTAAAGTCTTCTTATCGCTCCACACACATTGGATGATTTCATCTGTTGCTATTTTTAGTCTCTTCAGTGCACATGTGATGTGTTTGCTAATCCTGTTTTCATTGCACTTTGTTGCGTTTTGCTTTCATCCATGCACCGAGTTGTACTTATCGATCAAGCGTGAAAACTTTATATTTTGAGAGGGTTTTTTTTTTAGCACAAATTAAAAATATGGATGAAAACCCACTCACTGAGCTGAACTGTGTTTATGCTGATAGCTCAAAGAGTGAGCTACATACAGTATGTAGTATATTGTCCAGTACAAAAACAAATTGATGCTGCTCTTCTTTAGTTTACACGTGTACAGAACATTGGAACTCAATGTTCTTGTTCGTAGTGGATATGACGCATAAACACACACAAACACACACGTACACCCACACAAACCCCCCCTCCCCACGTCCCCATTGAATGTAGTTTCTGGAATGAGACTGCAATGACAACTGTGCATAAGTGCGCTACATTCCACAGGGCTTGCAGCAGCAATCAGAAAGGCCAGACAAATACAGTACATAATGCAGGGGGGCTAAATGAGCTACAGGCCGCAAAGGCCAGGGAAGCTAAACTTGACCTGCCCCTTGGCCCCAACATGAACACAGCTGCCAGGCATCCTGATTTCCACCACATGGATAGGGACACGATCTTTCTTTCAATGTGGAATACACCGCCCGCACCCTACCCCCCCCACCACCACCATTTTATTCAACTGATACATGGGAAAGACCACAACAGGTACCAACTCTACTTTCTCGCAAAGATGTCGACGCCTACAATTTGAAAATCTGTTGGCGATGATGATGGGACAATACTGTATGTGCATTTAAATAAAGTTTAAAAAGGATGGTTCAAATCAAGGTCAGTTGAGCAAGCTGTTAGATTGCATGTGTAAATAGTTTCCCAAATTCTTTCATGGTAGCCCATCCCATGAATGGACGGCACAGTGTTATGGTGGTTAGCACTCTTGCCACTCACATTTGAAGGGTTTCTGGGATTGAATCTCAGGCCTGGGGCCTTTGTGGGTGGAGTTCACATGTTCTGTCTGTGTCTGCGTGGATTCTCTCTGAGTTCTCTGACTTCCTCCCACAGTCCAAAAACATGTACAATACAATACCCCACCCCCCCCTCCACCCCCCCTACCCGATGTCAGCTGGGATTGGCTCCAGCAACCCTACACAGAAAAGCAGTATAGACAATGGACTGATGTGTATTGTATTAATTGGATTGAGATGATGTGTGATGATGATGACTAATTGACATGCCCGAAATGAACCAAATAAATAAATAAATGTCCCATGACTGTTGACAAGACATCAGCAGGAAAGGAATGGTTGTGCTAATGAAGATTTTTTTGGGGGGGGAAAAACTGGTCCATATTCTCTTAATCTTGCAGGATATTCTATTGGTTGATACTGAACTGTTTCATAGTTCATAGTCAACAAACCAAGTGGAATTCAGGTTGAAGGATTTCACTGAGAAGGAATTTGTAACTCGATGGGTCTGTTTTGATGAGGAACTAATAAAGAACTGAAAAATCTTGTGGAGAAAAACAATATACGCAGGGATAGCAAATAGAGATGGCGTGTAAAATTCGTATCTCAATTGAGCATCTGTGCAAAATACCGTCTTGGGCACACAAACATGTTTACTAAAAAGCAGGAAATTTCACACATCACAGTCAACACAGTTTGGGTTTCTCTGCGTGTGACTCCTTGGAGGCTTGATATCTAAGCCACAGAGGAAACCAAAAACAGGTTTCCTGCAACTAGGTAGATGGAAATGAGAATGGCTGCGCTGAAGTGTTTTCCAGGCAGCTGGCCCCAGAACCTCAGGCCCCCCTAACGTCCAGGTCTGCTGCCTGCTTGCCTCATGGACAGGGTGGCAGGTGAAAGCCCCAGATAGTTGGCACTGCCACTGTCCCCTGCGCTGCATCCAGCTTCTCAAATTCTATATTGGGCAAGAGGTAGACACAACAACAATTATCCATTCATACTGGCATGATGCTGGAACTTCTTTGGCAGCACAGACATGAATGGAGGGTGAAAACTGTACATAGTTCAGTTCTGGCTTCTGGCAGCTACCATGGATAAGTAGGGTGATTTGATGAGTGCAATCACCTTCCATCATCCCTTTTTACGATTCCAGGAAATCCTGTTAATTGTTCTGGACAGAGAGGAAGAATGAAGAAAAAATAGAATTGGAGCAGTATAGCTATTCACTTGTATCTGTGAATGTATTTTGGCTTGCACCGGCCTGAAATTATTCCAGAGTGGAAAAAAAAAAATCTCCTTTTCTCTTTACATGCTGCTGGATGCTGGGAAGCAGTTTGCATGAATGAGAATGGATGCTGGTAATTTATGTACATCGATGCATATATGCCTTTGTTAGGTTGCTGTTAATTTGTGTGACACTGCAACAACACACAGCAGTCACTATAGCTGTGACAACAGTGGCTGGTCACAGCAGTTTGTCAGCCTCTAGTGGTTACCTGTAGAACCATCAGCACTCTACAATACTGTAGCATCAACTGAGCCATTACCTCACCACACACACAGGCCATATTATACATTATGTACGATAGACTGAACTTATTTTTACTGATCAGAACTGCAGCAATAAGACCTATCATCACAGCCCAGTCATTCTGTTCTAATAATAATAATAATAAGTTATTACTTACCATATAACTGCATTTTACACGAGTCATTACCACAACAATACTGTGGTATCAGTTGGGAAAGACAGTGACATTCTTTCCTGACGGTTACATCTTGAAGTGAAAGTGTGTTATTGATTTACACGACGGCTCATGAAACCTGAGTCACGCGTGGTGCGTGATGAAAGGCTGAAATGGTGAGATTCTGTTGCCTTTCACATTGTTTCATACATCAGCTTCCATTCATCAAGCCATTCCTCTTTCACACTCATCCCTCCTTCTGTTTCATACTTCTGTGTCACTGTCCCCAGTGGGTTAGTGTCTCGAGGTTCCATCTGTCAGCACCATCCAGGGTGGGGTGGTGGTGGTGGTGGGGTGGGGGGGGTGACAGAGCAGATGAGGCCCAAGGGAGAGACATCAAACGTAGGATGCTGGCCTTGGCCATCGCCCCCCACCCCCCCTCGCCCCTCGCCCCTGCCACCCACCCTCTCATCCCATCTCTATTTGAGTTGCTGGCTCCTCCATCTGTCTGCGCATGATTTGGAGCTGGCTGTCGCAGTAGAGAAAGAAAGGCCCTCCACCAATGACAAATGACAATCTCAGAATAAACACACGAGTGAGGGAGGGGAGGAGAAAAAGAGCTGAATCACTCTTTCATCATCCGTCAGCCTCTGATGGTCTTCTCATTAACCTCTGATCTCTACCACTCACTCTCGGCTGGTACCTGTCATTCATTTTGTTCTTTTTTTTTTTTTTACCCATTCTCCCACTTCGTTAAGGACATGAGGTCATATGTTGTTTTACAATATGACTAAGAATTTAAAGACATTTTCTTTTACATCTCTTTGGTTACATGCAGTCACTGCAGTTACAATTTACAAGTTCATAACGTTACTGAATCCCATTTTTTTAAGGCTGAGGTAAAAGCCTAAGCTGCAACTCAAACTTACAACATACATGCATGTTAATGCCGGAGACAAGGATCCCACCAGCAGTGCAGATTGCGGGTGCATACCAAAGGTACGGCAGCTCTCTCTCTCTCTCCTCTAGCTCTCAGCACCAGATAAAACCTGCAGCCAACATGCCGAGCTCCCCTGATCCCAGCGCCGGCTCAACCAAACACACACATGACAGATGCCTCCTCTGCTGCAGCGCAGGCATTCAGAGCATCTCCTCGGCCACCAAAGGCATATTCCTTTTTATAACCGGCAGGGATTAGGGCCCATTGCAGGAAACTAGCATGTGCGCCGGCCTCAGGCGGCTTGCAGATAAAAAAGCATCTCAAATTGAATCAATAACCACCAGCCGCCAACTAATCCTGGCTAGCCCCCATAAACACCACTACAGCAGTCCCCCCACAAACCCCTGCCAACGCGCTAGTCCATCCTCACCCCACCCGAGCTCCAGTCCCCTTCATCTTTTTATAACTGCACCCCAGGGCCATGCAGGGGTGCTCAGGTGAGGGCTTTTAGGCGGGGGTAGGGTGAGCCGTATATTCAGAGCAAAAGGGGGACGAGGGGGTACGCTCATTCGCCCAGGTAATCCATCAGCAGACAGGCCAGCTTTGGACTGCACGGCAACTGGCAGCCAGGGAAAAGTGGACAGCTGACGTGGGTCGAGCACAGCCACAGCACGCCAGACAGGATAAAGAGATATAAGCCCCCCCGTGCTCAGTGCTCCCCCTCGTCCCCCAACCATAGACCCATGTCATCCCAAAGCTCTTTCATCTTCTAACCCAGCGGGTGCTAAAGCAAACTTTCCACTTTGGCTCTCTAGGGGCTGGGCATTGTGGAATTGCAGAGAGACCTGCTCCCTTTGCCTCGGTGCCTCAAAGAAGGGGTGCCACACCCCTTGACTGATTGGTGGATTCAGAGACCAGTGACAGCTTAGCAGCATCGACAGGAGGCTGCAGGATCAGTCCCATATGATGACTGTATAAAGCTCACCAGGATAAAAAGACCCAGTGAATTCAAAATAGTGTTGTGGTGGAGTTTGTATTTTAACACGCACACATTTACGATAAAATGTCTGGACATGAGAAACCCATCTGCTCCACATTGGTCCCTCGCACCATCTCCTGTTGTGCGTTAAAGAAAGACTTGAAAATATCACAATTATTAATGTGTTTTTACAGCAAAATCAACTTGTCATCTAGTCTTACAGCGTCCAAGTCCTCAGCGTCTCTGCAGCTCACCCAAATTCCTCCCAGCTCACTTCTGTCTCTCCCCTAAATGAATATCATTTTCCCTCTTTAAATTTTGGGTTGGGGCAGAAGATGCAAGCTGAGACGAGGATCAAGCCGTGGAGTGGTGGGATTTCCAAGCTGTCAGGAAAACTGAGCAAATCCTATCCCCAGGCCACTGGCTCCACACAGGAATGCGGGGCGTCCACTTTAATTGTGCTTTTCTCCCCATCCCCATCTCACAAAATCAAATTTCCCTTTTCCCACTTGTGGATTCCCTGAAGAGCTTGGTGTAACATCTTTAAATGCAACTCAAAGCCACATATAAAAGTCACAGTGAGCTTAAAAGAGGAGGCCTCGATGGTTAGATAACGAAAAGCTTCAAAGTCAAAAGGACTATAAGAGACAGCCGGACAGTAAATCAGGGAGACACTTCAAAGCGGGCTATGGAGACAGCCGTGCAGATAGACGGACGGCAGAGAAAGACAGACATCCAGATTCAAAGAGAGGGATCACGGAGCAATTCAAGATGGCAGACGAAACAAGCAAACATCAACACGCAGGGACAAAACAGACTAACAATAAGCTACACAGGCAAACTATCAAAGTAGACAAAATGACCAACAGTCACACACAAACACAAACACAAACACACACACGCGCACGCACGCACAGCTGTTTAGCAGCCAGCCAGGCAGGCTGACAGAAAGGCAGACAGACAAATAGAGTGAGAGATCCCCGTGTGAAAGACAAAGGAGGGTACAGTAGTGGGTAGCAGCAGCCAAGGGAGACTTCATTAGTGAGGTCAGTGCCCCAGGGTACTTAGTGTAACACTGGAGGCCTATGCAGCCGCCCCCCCAGCCCTATGCCGAGGTGGATATTGCATCTTTGCGATAACATCTCCCTACATAGGAGGGGGCCCCAGCATCACAGCATAAAGACCCCTGTTTTCGGCAAGTTTGAAATAAGGCTTTGTTCCCCCAAGGCCTCGGTCCCCCTCCCCACCACCACCTCCTCCTCCTACTCTTTCCTCTTGGGTGGGCCAGAGACTTTCCAAAAAACTGAGCAACTTGTGTCTGGGGATAGACCCCCCTTCTAGGGCATATACACATGCAAAAACACACTCGCACGTGCACGTATACAGGCACGTGCACACTCATGCACACACACATACACACGCATATCTTCCACCACCCCTCAACCCCCTGATCCCCACAGTGGCGTCCCCTGGCTTTTGGCCACGTCTGTGTGGAGCGGTTGGTAAGAGAGGTGGAGATCCAGGGCTGCTAGGGGGGAACAGCTCCAGGAGGGGCCTTGGTGGGCTCATCTCACCCAAGGGAGAGTGGGGGGCACACAGAGAGGTGTGTGTGTGTGTGCAGTGTGTGAAGGCCTGAGGGGGGCCTAGTCCTGGTCAAAGGTGCCTGGCTGCCTGGGCACTCCAGGGAGCTCCAGAGACAGGCAACCTTTACATGGAGCCCTCCCTCAGTACAGACACTCCACAGTCAGTTGCATACAGTTTACTGTAAAAAGCCCCCGCCGCTCATCAATAGCCATACTCACACTTGAGCACTCAGACAATAATAGTAACATTCATGAATCAGCACATTAATTACACCAACAAACATGCTTCACATTAGGTAACACAGCAGCGCCGAGAACCTGAAGCAGACATCTCAGTATGGGAGCAGATAACAGCGATGTCTGACGCTTTCCTTCTCCACTCCTGACATGTGAAGGGTTTGTCAAGGTCTTACGGTAGGATGGACAGTATAAATATCCCTGTTGTGATGTGAGATGGGTTGCCAGGTAGGAAAGACATCCGTGCCCCCATTTATACCCACATCAGCTGGTGGATTTATAGGACCCTTAAAACGGATCAATCATTTTCCACTCCCAGGTCTCTACACCTCTCATCCCCTCTCTCCACACTTTCCTTTTTGATTCTACACCTGTGTTGCAGAAGCGTGTGTGTGTGTGTGTATACCTTTAATGTATCTTTTTGCGTGCATGTAACACTGATTGTGTGTGCGTGTATGCACACGGCTGTATGTGCTTAGCGGCTCAGTCAACTACCAGCGCTGGGTGCTTTTCATGTTCATTATCACTTGTTTTATAGTGGAATATTTAAGTCGGGGGGCCTTGGCACGGCTGCAGCTATAGTTAGAGAACAAAGGAGAGCGCTGGGGGTGTCAGGAGGGTGTGGCATGCCGGAGCGCAGCTCAGAGCTTTTCAGTAAGTGTTGCACCCCACACTTCATGGAAAGCCAGGGGGGCTGGCCAGGCGAGCCGTGCAGGCAGACGGAGCTAAATTCAACTCATTCCTGTATTAATGGGAGCTTATGTGCCATTCCACCTCACTGCAGAGGGCATTAGCCAGAGGCAGACAGTCAGGATACACCTCAAAATATCTCCTCTCTCTGGCCTTCTCTGTCTCTCTTGCATTCTGTATTTTTTTTCTTACATGTGGGTTTCACAGTACAGCCCATGTCTGTGTTTGTGTGTGGCAGGCGGCTATTCAATAGATTACGCAGGCTGAACTTCAGCAAAAAATCTTTCCAGTGTATGGATGTCATGCAAAGCTCTAGAGAAACCAAATGAAAAACTCGTCAGATTGGTATGTAAGTGGTTTCGCATAAACATTCCTACCACTAAATATGTTATATTCAATACTAGTCTAGGATGTGGGTTCTTGAATGGATCGGATCTATAATGCTGTGAGACTTTTCCACCTGCCGAACATTCATAGAGATAAACCATTCACAGAGAAGCTGTTGTGAGGTCCCTCTGACTTCTGAGAGAAGCTCCTTCTGATGTTTTGAAACAGTCACCCTGGTCTGTGCTTATTGGTTGAGGTTATTGTTTCTGAGGATACTGTAGGTGACTCTCACCCTGCCATTCGATTGATATGGATATGTTCATCCACAGAAGAAAACTGCCCTGTCTTCTCAGCAGTTGCAACCTGTGGCTTGTACTGTAGTGGGTAGGGCGTAGCTAGTGTGGGTCATGTATCAGAGAGGCTGCAAAGTTTTTTTAAAGACAGCAGAACACATCCAAAGTCAAAGAAAAACAGAAAAGCAGCAAAAATAATGGTCCGGTTTTTAACAACAACAGCCGGCAATACTAGACGTAGGGGAATTGTACTTTTTCCTTCAACCACCCACCCTCACAGTGCCAGTGTTTCTATGTGGCACACTGTAACCCACATCAGTAGATAAAGCAAAAGGCGTAGGCTGTAAGGCAAGTTCAAGTTCTGATGGAAAGGGTGTGATGTTGTGTAGTACAGAAAACATTTATTTCACCTTTGCCCTAGTGATGACTGATTACTTAACTGGTTATAACAACACGTAGTACATCAGCAGTGCAACATTTGATTGCATTATGTGTACTGCTGTAAAGCTGTTCAACACAGGCTTTTCATTTGTGAGCTAGATTATTCATTTGCATTGTTGAAAATGAAATCGGTTTATTTTCCTGACTTCCTGTTCTGTCTGTCCTAAAGACTTGGCAAAGTCCTGTGTGGCTGCATGTTTGTGTGTGCTACACGATACAAGTGTGTGTATGGTTAGACATTCATTGTATAACATGGAATTTTCTGTGTGTGTGTGTGTGTGTGTGTGAGTGTGTGTGTGTGTGTGTGTGTCCGCGTGCTGAGCGATGGAACGAGCTGAGCGGTTATTAGCTGGCAGGGATAATTGGACTCTATGTAGGTGGCATGACCCAGCTGTCTGCAGCAGGAAGGCCCAGAGCTGAGCGTGACCTCAACCGCTGACCTTACAAATGCAATACAGTGACCTCTGACCCTCCCCACATTAAAGAGACAGTGTTGTCTTTCTGCAGTCAGCCAGCAAATTAGAGCACGAGAGGCCACAGCATCCTCTCCTATTCTGTTTGTTCAGATTGGTGTTGCATCCTGTTGTATTGTCATTAACCGGCTACAAGACATATCACTGGGGTGCTTTCGGGCTTGTGGCAGGAAGCAGTTGGTGGAGTTTACAATTCACTTCCTTCTCTGTCTCCCTCCCTCCCTCCTCACAACTGTCACAGAGACAGTGCTGTGTCCAAAATCACTCACTGCTCCTTATGTAACCCTCCGCACGGTCAGTTAGGTACTGCTGTCCAAATTTATAGTAAGAGTTATTATACCGCATATTGTGGGATCCCACAAAGCATTGTGAAAAGTCACCAGCGCTCACTAAAAAGCCATACAGTACTTTATGTAGCATCACACACTCCACAAATATGGTCAAAGTGACAGGAGTGAATGTGTTTTCTTTACTTTCCTGATGAGCTCATTACATAGCTCTTGACACATAACTCCCCATGGTGAGCGAGGAAAATTAATCAATGAGTGATTTTGGACAGAACAAGAGATTTTTCACACAATGTTTGTCCTGCGTCAGCACAGCACTGACCATAGCAACCAGAGTGGACTCTTTCAAAAGTAGATATGAAGTAACATCTCATGCACGGTTTTTAATTTTACATTTAGGTAAAAGGACAACAAACAGAACCCCACTGACTGTAGACCGGCCGACAGGACAGAACTGAAAAGGCCAAACAAGGCCAAAGACTCTGGCACTACAAACCAGACTAACTCTTCAGATTTCTGTGTGGCCTTCAGTGGCTTCTGCTGTGAGATGTAGCACCACTGCTACAACTGTTTTTTTCCAGAAGCTTGCTACACACTGTGTCATTATTTTTTCTACTTTTTTTGGTTTCAGAAAAGAAATAACATTTCATTCGCTCTGCACAATGATTAAAACCAGATTATTGAGTACTAGAGTATTTTGTGATAAAACAATAAAAGAGCAATTGTGAATGACTGACAAAACTGATTTCAAAGCATGGACACACACATATACATGCTTACGATATAGCATTACAGAGTATGGGAGCAACTTGAGTTTTTTGGGGGTCTTTGAGGAGATCCCCACATGTCCCTCTTGTCTCCCTCTGTGCATCAGTCAACAAGAGGGTGGGTGAGCCTCTCTTGGGGAACATTAGAGGAGAGATATCTGTCAAGATGGAAGCGGCGCTCCTTCAGGCTGCCACTGAGCGACAAGCGTGTCCCCTTGCCTGCTCTCCTGTATCACAATACGGTTGTTGAGTGACTGGAAAGCCCTAATGGAGGCAGGTATCTGTTGTTTGTCTGATCTTCTACAAAAGCCCTTGGCAAATTAGAGGAAAACGCAAAGAGAGAGTTTACATGTAGGAGCTGCTTTGAATGGGGGAAGTACCTCTGGTTTCATAGGTTGCACAATGGTGTGAAGGAAATATAATGCGGAAACGTGTGGGTGTGGGAGAAAAGCGTGCAAACACAAAACCCCCGCACACTATGGATGGGTTTTATTTCCGGGGATGTTTTACTTGGTTATTTATTGGTAAATATTGACTAAGAACATAAATACCATCTCTGAACCTCTGCACTGTAGTTTTTTTTTTGATGGCAACACAAATTACCATCATTGTAATGTCCTTCTAAATCTCCTGCCCGCAGATCCCACTGAAGTAATTATTCTTTGGAACCAAATAAACCCCCTTTGAACATTTGGGCTGAAAATATTCCTGTTTATTTTGTCCATGGCTCAATAGTTTACCACCAAGTCAATCATCAAAAGATGTTAAGGAATTGGGCAATTCAGCCGTTCCCTAGATTTTCCATTGTGTTGAGAATTTGAGGGTTGGTCTACGAGAGGTGCAAACTGTAGAAATATTGTACATTCTGTAGCACCCAACAAAACCAACAAAGAAAACAGCTTCTCCTTAAAAAGAACCACTTTCATCCAGTGTTTGACAACATCTCAAATTGTTTTATATTCTTACTCTATGGGTCTCACGTGCTCGCTCACATGGACCACCCTGCATCATCCCGTCTTTCATTTCATAATTCAAATCCCTCTTTCCTCCTCACTTCATCCTCTCCATATCCTCCCTCATCCCTGTACCCTTCTCTCTCTCGCCTGGCATTTTCTCCTAACCTCTCCTTGCACTCTTTCTCTCACCTCCGCCTCTCCCCTGTTGTCTCTTCCTTATTTACTCCACTCTGGCCTCTTGACCTGCAAGTTGTCTGCTAGACTGAATGAGCCATTGCCTAGCAACCCGACAGAGTATTTTCCATGAGAAGGGAAAAAAAAGAAGAAACATAGAAAATTCCAGTCGTTTAAAGATGACTGAAGAGTTGAGAAATGGCCAGCGTTTGAAACATTATATTTTTTAAAGAGGAGTGAGATGTTAGAGACGGGGAAGAGAGCCATGTTTACTCATTTGGCAAATGCTTTTATCCAAAGCCACAAACAAGTGAGGGACGACATTGAAGCTTCTCTGCAGCAGACCTTGGTGTATTGGGTACATTTATTCACTAAGTGCTAGAGAGTTCGAGGAGTTGGAGGTGTGAAGAGAGGAGGTGCTCTCAGGAAAACAGGTTGTAGCAAGTGCTGCAGTGTACATGTGATACCTTGACTTCATCCATACTGTAACTATGATGGGCAAGTACAGGCATTAGTTAAATAATTACTGTACTAATTATTGGATTTCACTTAGAGATGCACAATAACTATCGGTACAGCTAATTATCGGCCCGATACTGGCTGATAATAATCGGCATAATTATCAGCTAAAATACACAGATTAGTCTAATAATGACATTTTTTGCCGATGACGAGAGCCAATTAGCCTTGATTTCGCTCATTTTGTTGTGATTACATAGTGATGTTGGTTATACTATTTGGTTAAGCCAGAGGCAGAGCTATGATGTTCATCTTTACTCACTACATCTTAGCCTTTCTTAACCTCATGTTATCGGTATCAGCATCGGTTATGAGAATCAGGAAGTTATCGTCATCAGTATCAGTGGAAGAAAAGAGTTATTGTGCATCCCTAGTTTCAATACTCTTGATGGATGAAAGCACCAACTATTTTATTGGAGTTCAGTGGAGTTACATACCTCAGTTATATAATGTTTTCAATGTGTAAAAAAGCCATGACCTTAACAATTAAGATTAGTTTTCTCTTGAACTGGTGTCATTTTTAACACAAAATCTGTTATGTAAGTGGATGTTGGCGGCTTTGATGAGTGATGCTATTCATTTGCATTGTGGACAATGTTCAATCTCAACTCATACCAAGGATTAAAAGATCAGGATTCTTTGGTTTCTATGTTGCCTATGCTGCCTTTTTCACCTTTTCCATTATGAGCTCACAAATTTCTGGAGAACATTTCAGCACTGGTTTATATTGTGCCTCTCAGTTTGAACAATCCATAGCATTTACTTCATAAAATTCTTAATAGTTTTTCATGTTAACTGTCATGTTTATCAGTCTCATCTGAGGAAAAACCTTACGATGTTTTTATGTTTTGTTTTTTACAAGGACTTTCACACAGTTTCTGGAGGCAGAGAGAGAGAGAGAGAGAAAAAGAGAGAGAGAGGCATCTGTGGTAAAGACGGCATAAATAGGAAATGGAGAAAGAGATGGAAAACTGTCTGAGAAGTGAAAAAAGTAGAGGTGAAGGTAAATATAAAGTCGAGGGGGGAAAGAGATGGTGGAAAGAGATGATGGAGGGATGTGGAGACTGATTGCAGATAGAGGCAGAGTAGATGGCTCGGCCCCTATTGTTTCAGGCTAATTTCATGGGATCAAACCAAAGCGCAGCCCCAGACATAGACAGAGCTACAGCAATCTGTTGGGAAATCTCCCCTCTAATTGGCCCCACAGAAAAAGGCCACCGCCGGAGCACTGCAACTTGCTCTTGATTGCTTTTACCTCCCTGCATAACCCACTGAACCAGCAGCCAGGCCTGCCAATCAATCACCACAACGACAGCTCACTGCGGCGAACAAGAAGAAGCACGGGGTTAACAGTACGTGATTATTTCATGACGCTGGAACAATGTGTGCTAGTTTTAAATTGAAAAAAAAAAACCCAACAACAACAATAAGATGGGTTTTGTCTCTGCCAGTCAGTCAGACTAGAGGATGACAGCAGCGTTTGTGTGTGCGTGCAACAATCAGGGAGAGTGAGGGGCTTTGTTTTGAAATGCTTTATAATGAAAGAGTGCAGCAGCTGAGGGAGGAGAGAACAGACAACTCCATACAATGAGTTTACAAGTACCCTCCCTCTTTGTCCAACTCCCACCTGCCTGTCTATACATCAGTGACTGTCACCGCGGCGCTCTCCACCTCCCTACACCTACAAACACAGACTGCAGTCGATATAGCTACACGTAGTATATGTGAGGAATAAACTTCCACAAACAACAACCTTGTCTTGACTCACGCGCTGCTCCAAAGGCAGCAGCAGAAGGAGGAAAACAGTGAAATTCGCCCCATCACGGGGGGAGAGTCGGCGGCTACATGACATGCGCCGACATAATCGCCGTGCACAGACAGCCTGCTTGGGCCAGATTGTGGCGACAGTCCCGTTCTGGGGGTGACTCATTGTTTCCGAGACCTCTCATATGTGTCGCATTAGGAGGAGACGACAGACAAAACATACTTCTCCCCTCGCCTCCTCCTTCATCTCTCCCTTTTTTTCCCCCCTCCCATTCTCCTCTCCTCCCCTCATCCTCTGTTCCTGCTCTGAATTTTCCTGTCATCATCTTTTTTTTTTTGCTTTTTCTTTTTCTTTTGCTTTTACTTCTTTGGGTTTGCATTAGTCTCTTATCTCCTCTTTCATCATTCCCACCTCGCTCCCATTGATGTTTCCGACTTTCTTTATTCTGTCTCTGTAAACAACAGGCTGTCCCTTCTTCTTTTGAGTTCAGATCAAATGCACCTATCGCTGCCGCTTGTTCTCGTCTCTCCCCTTTCTCTCTCAGGAGCCATGTTTTATTATCTACCATTGCACACAGTATCATTTACTCAGTGTTTTGGCACTAAGCAGATTTTGCATGGTGTCTGTTCACCATGGTCTTGTTATTAATGGGGTTCAGGTAACGCTATAAGCAGATTTCCAAAAGTCTTCGCTGTCACATCATGCTTTATCTTTCTTTAATTTGTCTATTCAAAGAGATGGTGCTGTGTTTAAAATCTGAGCTTGAGAAGTGGTATCCCAGCTGGCATGCGATCAAATCACGGGTCTCCCTCGTCCTGTCGGCACCAACACTGTTAAAATACAGAGGGGGAATAAAGACGGGATCAATGAGGAGGTGAAGTGGATGGAGGAAAACAGGGAAAAGTCCTGTCTGAGCTCAGACAGCAGCCAATAACAAGTAGCTTTCCAACAAGTCTGCCTCAGTTTGTGTGAATATGTGTGCGTGTAATGATGCGTGCGTCCCTGGTGACAGGCACTCTTAGTGACTTACAGTGTATGTGTGTGTTATGAGAGTGTATGGGAGATGGGGAGGAGAAGAGGGGGGTGGAGGAGGGGAGGGGAGGGGGGGTAAGCCCTTCTAAATATGCATCTTAATGGCTGCTCTGTTCCCACCATTCACACCGAGCAATGGAGAGAGCGAGGGCAAGAGAGAGAGAGAGAGAGAGAGAGAGAGAGAGAGGGAGGCAGTGGACGAGGAGAAGTGGTGCTGCATGTTTTCAAGTGGGCGGCCAAGACAGGGACGTAGACAGAGAGACAGTGAGCTGAAAGGACAGAATGGTGCAAGCAAACGTCAACGAGAGACAAGCTATGTGAGGAGCCGCCATACCTGACTCCTTCGACCGTGGCCCCATTCCACTGTGACACACACACACACACACACACATACACATACACAGGCCCCAGCAGCAGTAGTATTGAGGAGCAGAGTGGAGAACTAGCCTCCTAAGGCAGTAGCTGTTTGTCGCTAAATGAAGGCCGGCATTCTTTGGTTTCCCAGGGAGCTGGGTGCCTGCCAGTCCCCCGGCCACTGAGTGCCATTTTATTAAGAACAAAATGGAGCCCCTATGAAAGGAGCCCAGCACTGAGCCTGCACAGGTCTCAGTGAGCTGAGCCTCGGCATAAACAAACACCACCTTAAAGAGACAGGCTTGCAGAAAATGAAGGGACAGCAGGGCCCCTCAAGAGCCCTTCAAGAGATACACAACTACTCTGGGGATTGGCAGTGGCTGTTATTGATAAGCAAAGGATCCCTTTATAGAGGAGAGGTGGAGGGCGAGCCGAAGAATGTGATGACAAACAAGCGGGAAGGGAGAGATGGTGGAGAAGGGCCACATAGACACACATACTGACATGATGTATGCAAACCTGAGCACAGACAGACAGACAGACAGACAGACAGACAGACAGACAGACAGACAGACAGACAGAGACAGACAGACAGACAGACAGACAGACAGACAGACAGACAGACAGACAGACAGACAGACAGACAGACAGACAGACAGACAGGAGGTCCTGAGTGAGTGTGAAGCCCGGTAGTTGGAAACAGAAAGGATGGATGGGTGGTTGATCAAATGATGGATGGATGAAGGGATGATCGGCCGAGGCCAGGAATACAGAGACTGTTTCTGCTACATCACGTCCAATCAAATAAGGCCTGGTCTTTTTATATTATACCTCCATCCCTCCTCCTCCTCCTCCTTCCCTTCCCACTCCTCTCCTCCCTCTCCTCCCCCCTCCACCTCTCCTGTCTAGTTTCATGATACACACCATATTTCACTGCTAGCGGGCTCTGGCATCTCATTAGAGGAGATATTTATTAGACACTAGTGTAAATACACGTCTGCTCCCACATGTCCAATTCACTGTTTAACCAGGAGGGGTCAGTAACAGAGTCTGCTATCACAGTATCGGTGTGTGTGCGTGTGTGTGTGTGTGTGTGTGTGTGTGTGTGTGTGTAAGAGAGGGTGAAAGTGCATTTGAGTGAGAGAAAGAGAGAGAACCTCTCTGGTTTGTGTATACAAGCACACGAGAGACTGTGGTTTTTCACAGTATATGTGTGCATGGATATATGTCTGTGTGTGTGTGTGTGTTTGCTCTGCTGACAGAGTATCAGACGGCTGATGTCTTCTTGTAATAATCTAGAAATAGAAAAAAAAAAGATTATGATAAATGTAAAGTTTTAACCTGGAGCACGACAGCACTGATACTGGTTTTTACATTTGTGCTCATGTTTACCTTAGGCAATTTTTATTATTATCTTAAGCTGTGGTAAATCAATTGTCTATAATAAATGAAATAAAATTTTTGAAACCATTCACTATCTAAAAGAATATAGTGATGGTTTAAATCAGAAAACAAGAAAAACAACTTTGTGTGGAGTCTGTCGACCTTGTGATAAAACAACTCCTCTCACTAAATGACTGTTCTGAGCTCAGCCATTAAGGCTCGAGTTATCTCTAATTCCTACACATTTTTTTAATGCTACGAATGAGCGACAGTAATCTACACACATTATAATTTCCAAGGAGACGCGTTCCCAAGGATCTGCATATCAGTGCTCGCCCTTATTTTTTCGTAATCACACACACACACGATAAAAGCACACACACACACACATACACACAAAGTATGATGGGACCAGAGCCAACATCTGTCTTTGATATTATTTAACTAACCGCTTATTGTGGGAGCCCACCAGCACCACGGATGGCGTCTAGCGCTGTGTGTGTGTTAGTCTACGACAGCGCTACGGCGTCCATTCAGACACATTGGCAAGCCGCCGTTGTGTTGTTACATCCTTCAGGGGGCTTTGAGCCGTGTGTGTGCGTGCGTGCGCGTCGGTGTGTATGTGTAGCATCGGTTCAGTATGTGCGCCTGCATTTCTGAGAATGTGACTGCATACCAGAGCGCAATGTGTGTTTCCACAGACATGTGAGAACAGTGTGAGTGTGTGCGGTGGCTATCCCCCCTCCATAGTGAAAGCCACAGCCTCAAACCACATCAGAGAGTGTGTGGGAGACAGAATGACAAGGCCAGGAACCAGCCAGCGTCTGCCTGCAGCCACACACAGACACAGACACACGCTCGCACACTGACACACAACATATTCATACTTACACATTCATCACACTTACCCATCTAGTTATTGACACACACACTGACTCTCTCTCTCTCTCTCTCTCTCTCCCACCAGCACACACACTTTTAACACCAACCGTCATCGCACCACAAGTCCTATCCAGTGGTCACCGTTTAGGCCAAGGATGCAGTCTGTGACCGAGGGAGATGTTTGTGTTTGCATACTTTCTCACAGACAGACATGGACTGAGCAGAGGGCAAAATAGGCTTTCTACTGTGAATTTGTTTTAGCGTCTTGACATGGTGCAACTGTCACTCATTGGTGTTCTTGTACTTACTACGTTGTGAGGACCGGAACGAGTTTTTAACCAACAGACCGAGGACCTTTTTGGGAAGTGAGGACATTTTGGCCGGTCCTTACTTTTTCTAAGGGTTAAGACTTGGGTTAAAGGGATAGTTCAACATTTCGGCAAATTGGCCCATTGCCATAATCCCTATAGTCATAGCAGTAGGTTCGTTACCTTTAATTGTCGGTGCAAGCTATTTTTAGAACGGCGGAGCAGAGCCACGAGCTGCTCAGAGCTACGCTACGGACGCTAATGGGATTTCTTGGTTTCCCTCATCAAACTCAGCAAATACACAATCCAACAACTGCACATTCACCACGCTATGAGATAATAACAGAACGTTACGAGATGGAGTTGTTTTAGAGGTAAATTCATGCAAAACCGCTGATGCACGTTGCCTTCAGGGACAGTTTTTCAGCAAGCAGACTCTGCATTTACCTCTAAAACAACTCTGTCTGGTTATTATCTCATAGCGTGGTGAATGTGCAGGTCACAACTTGTCCACCAGAGCGTTTTGGAGTTGTTGGATTGGGTATTTGATGAGTTTGATGAGGGAAACCAAGAAATCCCATTAGCCTCCATAGCGTAGCTCTGAGCAGCTCGCGGCTCTGCTCCGCCGTTCTAAAAATAGCTTGCACCGACAATTAAAGGTAACGAACCTACTGCTATGACTATAGGGATTATGGCAATGGGCCAATTTGCCAAAATGTTGAACTATCCCTTTAAGACTTTAGGTTATAATTACGTTTATATTAGGTTAAGAGTAATGGTTAAGGTTAGGCATTTGTTTTGGATGGTTAAGGTTAGGGAATACATTATGTCAATGAGTGTCCTCACAAAGATAGCATTAAAAGGATGTGTGTGTGTATGTGGGATAAACGAGAATCAAAATATTTGAATTATTTATTTACGGCCACCAAACAGCGTACAGAAATAAAGGGCATACGGGCAATAAATAGGGCCGACAAAAGCCTGCACACGTTCACAGCGAGCACATAACACACACTCCTTTTGTGCATGTATGCAGCCAAAACATCCACACACTCGTGTCAACAAACAACACGAATAAACACATATTTGCAGCAGCGACACAAATACGACCCCGTGATGCGTGCCTTTGCCTTCTCGCACAGAAAACACAACCGCCACTGCCAACGACCAAAGACCGTTCATCCAATTTCTCACGCTGACACACACACGCACACACACACACACACAGACAAAGACGCGGCGCAAGTGTAGGTCATCCATGGGTGAGTGAAAACTAGAAGCGGTGTTTTTCCTTGCGGTGGACACACATCAATTTCAAGGAAATTGCTCGCCCCATTATTGGAAAGTGTTACCGGAATGTCAATTAAGGGGGAAGTTTTTAACCTCGCACCACACAAATAAACAGTGCACCCCACTCCCCCCTTATTAAAGGCAGTGTCAGCGCAGACAGAGAGTCTGGAGGGGGGTAGAGGGGAAGGAAAAGGAGGGATGGAGGGAGACAGGGAGGCAGGGATGGAGGAGGGGGAGGCCCAGGGAAAGGGAGAAGAGGAGACAGGAGATTTGGTGCTCTCAAAGAAATGCTTTTGGCCCTCCTTTTGTGCCCAAGGGCCCTAGACCCTGAGAACCTCTCAAACCCGGGACTCTGGCCCTGGCTCAGGCCCACTTAAGGTTAACCTCAACAGGCGGGGGATCTGTTTGACAGCTGGTTGGATCCTGTAGGTGCAACTGCAGCGGAGCGATTAAGTGCAGGTCAGAGGAGGAGTTGTGGGGGTGTGTGTGTGTGTGTGTGGGGGGGGGGGGGTAGAGGTGGGAGACCGGCTGGAGCGTGAGAGGGGAGGCAGAGGGGGAGGAAGGGGTGGATGGCAGAGAGAAGGGTTTGAGTGGAGAGGTGAAGGAGTGTAATGATGCGTGTGAGGAGGGTTGACAGAGGTGAGAGGAGGGATGGAAGGGAGGGAAGGACGTACATTGTGCGGGAAGGGATATGCAAAGAGGAGTTGTGGTGGAAAAGGGGAAAGGCGGGGGGGGGGGGGGTAGTGTTGTGCTAAATTGCTTCAGAAATACGGTGAGTGGTAAAGCAAATACACCTTGCAGGGACAGGAGGAAGGGAGATGGAGAAATGAGCGTGTCGGACAAAACGTGCCGAACCTCTACGAATAACAGACAGCAGAGAAAAACACGGAGACTCGGAGAACAGGAAAGTGAGAGAAGGAGTAACAGAGTGAAGGCTGCGTACTGTAGAAATATTTCTACAGGGAATAAAAACACTCCCGGCCTGAGCTTTCAGAGTGCTGAATTGATATAGGAAGTGAATGACTAACAGAGAGACTACAGCAGCTCTGTATTGTACAGTACAGTACGTGCACATGTGGTGGCCTTCAATCCAGTCCACGATACACTGCATCTGACTATGTGGGAGTACTTGGTCAGATCAGTGCGTCACCCAGAATGAGGATCAGGGCGTGACGGGGACGATACAGAAAAATATTCAAATACGGCAGACAGATCAGAGGACAAGGTGAAGACGTTAAGAAGCTGTATCCTCTGTTGATGCTGCACGGAACAAAGCCTCCAAAATGTTGGGGTGACGTGTGCTCACAGGGATGAGGACTCAGTCTGCAGAGGCTCATGGGCATTTGAAATGAGCCTCTGTTTGGAAAAGGGGAGCTCGCACAAGAGCCCCATCACCATAACAGACCAACAGCTGCTGAGAGGCTGCGTGTTCAATATAGCTCACTAGAGTTACAAACGGTACAATTTCTCTTCTCACTCTGGATGGGTTAATAAAAAGCAATATTCCTGTGTGGATCTAATTATTTTACTGTCCAGTAAGCATATCCAGAAAGTAAACTTATGCTCAGAACTGCTCGCTCAATATCTAAATGTCAAGCTGAATTAGAGAGAAATCCATCCAAAATATTGAACAGCGCACACTCCCATGTGATGCTATAGGGCAGAAATAAACTCAAGGTATAAGGTGTCTTGGATTTTAATATTTTAACGATGCAATGTGTATACAGTAGCATGGAGTGCAATAATAAATTGGGGAAAACTGTCTTTCTTTATGTTTAAAGAAAGCTACAAGGAGGAAAACTTTTCTCTAGATAAAAAACGATAACCACGGGAACTCTCACATAGAGGCTGCGAAGTCTGCCCCCATCTCCTCTCACCCTGCATGAAGCACTTAACGGGAGACTGATCAAACAGCGGGATGTGGTGAGGCGAGGTGAGAGAGGTGCCTCCATCAGATCTGCATCCAGGTCATCACCACCTGACGGCAACTGCGGAGTTAACCGGAGGTTACTCAGCGCTGACAGGAAAAAGCCAGAGGCACGGAGGTCCGCATCATTAACTCCGTCAGCTGATGTCGAGGTCACGTCGAGTCAGAGCATCGCCGCCGCGTAACGGCCTGTAATCATGGAAATCAGACTCCTGTGGGAGGATGAGGAATCAGGGGAAAGACTGGATGCTCAAGTAGGTGCTGTACATGTTAGAGTTAGAGTGCTGCTCTGCAGGGGAAAGAGGTCAAGCTTGTACAGACTGTAAGAGGGTGAAGCCAGGGTAAATAGTACAAGAGACTTGAAAGCTAGTAAGAACAGCGTGTAATTCCACTGCCCCAAATATGTCCTGTGGTTGAGAAGTCTGATTTCTTCTTTGAAACAGTCAACGTGGAGAGCAGAAGTGGGCAGATGGGAAAAAGAGAAAAAGCAGAGGGAAGAGAAAGAAGAGCGATTATTACACATCATCATTAGTGAGCTACTGACTCCACAGTAATGTTTTGTGAGAGCTCCAGTGTCACTAAAAAAAACTCAAACCTTCACCCCAAAGAAAAGGAAAGGAAGGGGTGAAGAAAGAGAGGGAGGGAGGGAGGGGAGGGGGGAGAGAGAGCGGGTGACGGAGGACTAGAAAGAGAGACAGATCAGGAGAGGAGAAGTTCTGAATCTACATAGTTAATGAACACCATTTCACTGGTTACCAGCGGCAACCAAAGTGGCTGCAGAAAACATTCCCGTGCCATTCTTGGGTCTGTTTTTTGGGGCGACCGTGTGTGTGTGCGTGCGTGCACGTGTGTCAAAGAGAGGTCTAAACTGAACGAGCGCATTTAAATGAGAATGAAAATGTTTCCCTCAGTTTTTTGTTTTTTTTACATGAAATGAGCAGAGCGTGGTTCTTCTTCTTTGTCCAGACTCGCATCCATTAAAGTGGCATCAGTGTTGTCAGAAACACAGCGATAAAAGGAACAGGAGTAGTGGGTAAGATGGAAAAGAGAAAAAAACAAGAAACACAGACACTCTGCAAAGAGAGGGAGAAGATGTCGGAAAGTGGTGATGAATTACGTGTGATGATGTGAGTTGTGTGCACGGGTATTCGAGTAAGTGCGTATGAGTGTGTACAAAAAAGCCAGCCGTAACCAACTTGACCATAAATGTGCTTTCCAAGCCAGAGTGGTGCACTTTCCTGAACCTAACTCTCGAGTCGGTCCGTACTACAACTAACTTTGGTGTCCTGAATAGCGACTGACGCAGTCGGTGAAAAATGATGTGCTGAGTTTGTTCAGTTTAGCGGTTGTCTTTGTTTGTTTATTCACATTCATCATTTTTACGGCGGCGTCCATCCATCTTAACGTCTGTATTACAGGAGAGAGTGACGGAGAAGATGGAGCGTGAGAGAGGCGCCCATGCACGAAGGCTTATGAAGCAGACTCAAAGCTGTGATTTCAGTACTTTATGAGTCTTTAGCCTGCTGAGCCACCGGTTCACAGGCCCGATTGTCAAACCGGTGTTCGGCATAGGAATGCTGAGCAAACAAAAACACCACTGTTTTATTTTTTTACAAAGCAAGCCAAGGGTCTGGCTTCTCTCTCTCTCTCTCTCCTGCTTTTCGCTGGCTGCTGTGCATTCCAATAAAAGTCTCCATAGATAATGAATGTTAGTGGGCCATCTGCAGCCAAAGCTTGGCTCCGATGGCAGCCATGACTGTCCACTGTGGTGTCTGTGTGTTAGTCATCTCAGGATGAATGAGTCACCAAAAAAGAAACCTCAAGCACCACCCAGGTAACAGCTCAGCCCCACACACACACACACACACACACACACACACACACTTACACACTCACACATACACTCAGAATGAAGGTCCGCCAAGATGAGCGAGGTGAGGGATTGTGAAGCAGGAGGTGTATTGTGTGGCATGATGCTGCCACCATGTGGCCAATGACAGAATGAACAAAGCTGCTGCAAAATATATAAAGCATCACAGCACAGAGTATCATCTGTGAGTTGGTATTAATGGACAGACATTAAATGGACAACAGATCTGTGTGCAGTATAATCAAGACGTAGAAGAAGATAGATTGTATTAGTGTTGTGGTCAAGACCACCTAACCTGAAAGACCAGAGCATACCAAGACCAAGACTTTGAGGGGGTCGAGACCGAGACAAGGGGGGCGAGACTAAATTAGGGATGTCATGTCACGATTATACATTTTCTTGGTACGATTATTGTCAGAGAAATAATCACGGTGTTACGATTATCACGATTATTATGCATTAATTAATTTCACTACACTACACTATGAATGTGTAAAATCGAATAGTCAAAATATAATTACATGACTAATAGTATAAACAAAATATTTCAAGTATCTATTAGGTATATGACCAATTATTAACCCCCCAGGGGAAGCATTTGGAATATTCAGGTCATAAATTGTCATCAATACCAAATGTTTACATTTATTTTAATCATTTATTGTTTGTTTTGTTGTTGTTTTTTAATACAAATGACACGCTAACATTTAAATTCCTACCAATTCAATGTTACATTAGTTAAATGGACCAGTATCTGTGTGTTTACCTTTATTTTGGCGCTCATCTGCCGATATTATTCTGACATGATCTTTTTTGGGAAGTGACAGTATTCAGGAATCTTTACCATTAATTAATTGTGGCGTTTAATACCACGATTAATTGTGAAAACAAGTAATCGTGACATCCCTAGACTAAATCCAAGACCAAGACCAAACTAATGCAAGACCATTACTGTATTCAGTACTAGTACTAATAATAATCATGTGGTTTGATGTTTACATTATTGCTCAGCTAAAAAAGAAAAGATAATTTTATAGAAAATATATTAAAGGGACAACGAGGAGTTTCTATGCGGTTATAAAAAAGTCTCACGTTAATGTGGATGAATCTACGCTACCCACACTTGTTAATGGGCCCATTTTTGATAAATATATCGTTCTGTCTCTATCGTTATTTTGTTATTATTAGTGTTGGCGGAAATGCTGGTCGAGCCGACCAGCGTTTCCTTCGTGGCGAGTCATGAGAATAACGCCGCAGAATCGCCGTTTATGGTCGGAACTACGGTGGTATGTGAACCTCTTTGAACCTCTGACTTTAATTATTGATGAATGAAAACATGAGTCCGTCTTGCGCCGGTCAAAGAATTTTACAGTGCGCGCGGAGGCTCATAAATGTAGTGTGAAAACGCTTTGCTTTTCCAAAACTCCTCGTTGTCCCTTTAAACCATACAGAAGAAAAGAAAAATAAATGTTTGTAAGATGTCTTGACCCCAGGAGGAAGTCTCTTCCCACTGTCGACACTGGTGCAACCACGTTTTTCAGATGGTTACACAAGCATATACTTGGGGAACAATTTGAATTATCTTAAAGTTATTGATTTACATCACATGAACCAAAGCGAGTGAGTGACAGAGGGAAGCTAAAAAAAAAAAAAAGATGTCACCGAGTAAAAAGCGTAGTCGATTCTGAGTCCAAGACCTAGAAAATGTGGTCTAAGTCCCGTCTTGAGTACCGCATCACTAAATGGTAATCACATCTTAATCCAAAGTAGTTGTTGCACTTATATAAATGTATTGTGTTCATTATTACAGGTGCACACACGCCTCTTCTGGCTGATTAACCCTCTTCTCACGTCTGTGTATGCATATCAAGATAACTCCACCATGCCAAGGTGAGTGTTAGAAGGCAGCTACTCAGATAGAAACCTGTCACTGTGGCACAGTCACAGTACAAGACCCCAGACGTGATGGAAATACAGTACGTTTCCTGTCAGTACTGATAGAGAACATTGTTTCCAATCCCCTGTGCTGCTGGTTTATCAAATTAGTCATTTGGGATTTTAGTCTTAAGCTTATTTGCGTGTTGCATTAATTCATAGTTTTAGTGGAGAAGAGTAATCTAAATGTAAATGAGAGTATTCACAGTTAAGTAGAGCTCATCTGTTGATCTTGGAGTTCAGATTTGTGAGCTAATCAGTCTTCTACAGCGCTTGACATAAGGTTACTGGCACTTTTAATGTGGGCGAAATGACTGTTGTACAAGTCAACACATGAAGCTAATTTGGTTGAAGTATAGCGGCTTAGTCACTGGTGGTTGCATAGTAGACTTAGACAAACTCTCCATACAAAATAACAGCTTTTCAAAGAAGGAATATCCATCTAAGTGACATTTGGGGAGGCAGCTGATGCAGATCAGACGAGCAGGGATACGCACGTCTGCTTCTGTGGAACTTTTCTGAGGTAGTTTGGCACAAGCAGCGTGGAGACTGATGAGTGAATCAAGGCTAATTAGGAGTGATTAGCCCAGTGACCACAGGACAATTTAACGCCAAAGCAGTTGTTGCTTTACTTCTCATTATCTAAAGAATCAGAGAGACGCTGGAACGGCAGACAGACAGTTACTGATGTGCAAAAAAAAAAAAAAAAAAGGACAAAAGAGATGGGGGAAAGTCATCAATATGTACAGTAAGGATGATGTCACAGGAGGGAAAACAGCTCGGAGGTGTTCCCATCACCGTGCTCTCCCTTCACTGTGGGCAACATCATCAGGCTAATTACCCCAGTAATTACTCCGCTCCAAAAGGCCTCGAGGCTGCACTTTTCGAATCCTTTTTTCGATTAAGGCCTGTGGAAGTTGGGCGGCCAGAGGGAATAGTGGAGCTCTCAGACTGACGCTGCTTTGTTCAACATCTGTCATCCCTGGCCTTTCAGTAGGAGTGTGTACTATGTTGCTGTCTGACTGTACTGTACAAAAAACTATGACATTTTCACGATAGCGCTCAACAGGACACCCCACCACCACCGCCACCGCCGCCACCGGACCCTCAGCTGGTATTACAGCGGCGTGTCGCTGCCAACACCCACTTCACCTTCTAATGACTGTAATAAGAGAATTAAGTGGCTGTGCACACCGAGGCCCTCCACGCTGCACCTCCCCGCTGTTAACCAACCGCATCTCTGCACAGCACACAAATACACACCATTCCCTCTGTATAATATTCAACTAATTACAGTTTTTAAGTACATGTCTATCTACGGCTCGATGGCTGCATTATTACTCTACAAGCAACTAAACATGGCGTATATTTGTTGTTTATTTAATCGCAGCTACGTTCTCAATTCAGAATGGGCTCTTCACCTTTTGCTGAAGCAGGAGCAGACCAGCTCCGGCGCGTATTAGTATTCATATTAATATTGAAATCGTTGAACAGAACTAAAGTGAAGTAGTTGCCAGTTCAGCTCAGTTCAACAGAGAGTAAACAAGTGTAACCAGCTCTGAGCTACCTATCCCTCACTGTATCAGTCAGTATGATCGTGGTCTAATTCATGCTCACACATCCACTCCCCTCTGACAAGCTACCTAATGCAGCCTACACACTACCTGCCCAGAATCCTAATAGAGGGAAACCAATAGAAATGGGTGGCTGCTGGCTGGTGTAGAGAGAATATCTGGCAGTTGACAGGGAACCAATTTTGCAGGTGGTTGGTCGACCAAACCAGATCTAAAACAAAGTAAATATTGGACTTTGGGGGGCTGGGGGGGTGCGTTCCAATGCTTATTTTGTTCAGTTTCTAGTTCTGTTATATGTGAGTGTAGCCTCTATAAAGATTACTGCAATCTTTTCTCCTGTTATTTTGTTTCAATCCTCATTATGCGACAAGAAATCACAAAATGAAACCGTAGCTTTCTCTGGGTTGCACATCATCGATTTGATTTTGTTTGTTTTTTTAATCAATAACTTTATGCTGAACACAGCTTCGCAGGTATGAGAAAATCATTCCGTCTGATTCACTTTGATGTCCATTAGCTTTACATGATGCCAGGATGAGGATGTATCAGATGGCGACTTAAGTGGAAAGCCCCATGATTCACTGCGAAAACAAGACGTTGCCTCCAAGAAGAGCTTAAGTCTACAGCGCAAAACTGGTGCAAACAGATGGGAAATAACAATTTAACTTAGCTGTCGAGCACAGATCCCGTCTCAAAATGTAAAGATGTTTCTCTCCGATTCCCAAGACATGTTACGTCAATAATACACTTAAGTATTTTCTGTATTCTTTGGATTTAAAGAATCATTGAAGGTATTTTGTGAGCAGACGGTCAGGGAGGTTAGAGTCCCCTTTGTTTAATCCAAGCCAACTGTTTCACTTCAGTGCTGCTGATGGGAACTCTCCGGTCCCCAGGGTCTCCTCCTCAGGTGGATGCTTTGCGTCAGAGAGGCAAATGTGCTGATTTACAAACAGATCAGGTGGGAAGATCAGAGCTGACAGCGCTGCTTCGCCTCTAAGATCTCTATTACAACCTCTCCGGGGCCATCTCAATATCTCCTGTCTGTACTGCGTACGCCAGATGTCTTTCATGTTTGTGATGCGCGTGGTGATGAAAGATTACATGCGAGCACTCACCGCGCTTGTTTCCTTACGGCACTGATGACTTCAAACAGAGACAAGAGCTCTGACCGCAGGGAACAGTGACATAGCTCTTAAACCAATCCAAACAACCCTGAGCCTTTTGACCAAAGCAACAGGTTGAATAAGATTCGCCTCATTGGACAAAACCGGACACCGCAGAGCTGCCTGCCCGTATCCTATCAGGAGGCCCCGCATGCGTGCCACTATGTGTCACTGTGGATGAGCTGTTTCCAGTTTGTCTCGCGGTGGTTTCCTGTGGGTTTCCAGCGAATCAGGAAATTGAGACAAACAGCTATTTGCATTCCCATGTTTATGAATAATTTGAGCGAATATTGACTCCCCTTGTTTCATGTAGCGGAGGAACTTTGTGAGTCATCCCGCGAGCAGCGTGTGTCAGACTGAAGTGCCGTGAATAAGCACGAACAAAGCATTATGTAGTTACAGCCACTCAATCAACAGAAATGATACGGTCTGTACTTTGATTATGTGGTTACTCATCCCCTCAGCGTGCTGCTGTTACACTCAGACACACATATTAACACACACACAATAAGTCCAATAGAATTTAACTGCATTATGTCAAGAGATTCAATTATGTTTGCTGAAAACAATTCACTCTGTCTGTACCAAAGAACATAGGCTCCCTGAAGTCAAAGGTGACGAGCTATGTCCCTAATAGTCTAGACTTTTTTTTTTTTTTACTTAGAAGAAAAATAAAACTGCCTCCAGGTGTAATCCGTCTTCATTTCCAGATCCTTACAGGTGCGTGAAGGTGACTTTAGATCGGTGTCCAGATGTCAACCAAGCAATGTATTGCTGTATGAAGTATGAGGAATGAGGTGGAACTCAATTTGAAAGAAGTGACGTTATCGGGCTTCTCTGCAGGCAGCATTTATTACCACATCACAGCAAGAAGGAGCACTGGCTACATATAACTGATGAGTAAGACACAGCTATGCATCTGTTGTGTACACAATGCTGACAAGTAGACACAAAAACAACCACTACCACTACTACACAGTGCACTTTATCATGATTAGAGTTATTAATCCTCCTGTTTACAGCATTAATCTGCTGTTACTGCTTTTAACAGATGTTTCACAAGTCAAGTGTGGACATACGAGGTGGACGCTGTAGTTGACGCAACAATCACTGGCATCTCTTCATCTTTAAAGCCATTACTGAAAAACTCCCACCATACATTATAACACTGTTCGATTTAAATCAAGGTTCATATTCAACTCGCTCCAATGACTGGCTTACTTTTAAAGTCCCCCGGGTACAAACTGAACTTGGTAAATCTGCATTTTGCTATGACGCACCTGCCGCCTGGAACAATCTTCAACTCATACTTAAAATCAATGCTCCTCCATCCTATCAACATTATAAAAATATCATCTCAAACCTCTTTACCACAGACTGTAACTGTTTTTAAATTTTGAAATGAATCAGATGTATTTAACTTTTGTAACTGTGTTTTATCCTAACTATTATGTGACTTGTGCTGTGCATTGTGTTTTGCTTTGAATATTGCTGTGATCTCGACTACATTGCAAATGAGGGTAAAACCTCAATGTCCTTTCGAGAATAAATAAAGGTTTGAATGAATGAATGAATGAATGAATGAATGAATGAATGAATGAATGAATGATGTGCCACTGAAGCCTGAAAAACAGTTTCTTACAAAGCACCGGCCAGTTGTGAATGTAGGAATACAGCCTCTGTGGTCTGGGCAAAGATTACAGTGGCC